>NC_084497.1:26109954-26747454 GCF_030035675.1 Rhineura floridana
TGGCCTCCCCAATATCTGCAGATCTCAGGGCGGGTCACAGTAAATACATATAATAGTTCATCATAAAACCTGAGAAGGAAAATGCAGATAACCATCATCAAGCTGAGAAAGAGGGAAAAACACACCACTAATTACAGCTGAATATGAACAACCTCCAACAACTTTTAAGCTGGTGTCTGAATGAGATGAGGGTAGGTGCCGGCTGAATTTCAGAAGGGAGGGGAGTTCCATTGAGTCCCTGTCCCGTGTCACTGGGTAATGAATGTCTCCTGGTGACTGGGGGACGTTGAGGAAAGCTCCATGCCATGTCTTAAAATCTGGATAGATCTATACAGGCAAAGGCACTCCTTCAATTATGTAGATCTCAGGGCGCTCAGAGCCTTGAAAATTCAGGCTGGAACCACTTTGGCAGCCGTTGCAAGTCTTTTAAGAGCCAGTGACATATGGCAACAACTGGCCACTGCTTCAACAATTGGTTATGTCCTGACCCCCGAGTCCAGCAGCAATCAAGACCTGCTGCTGGAGATCAGGAGCCAAATATTTCCACAAGGCCTCACCAGTCCAGTGGTTCAGGGAGTGGACCAGGTGGGACGCTATGGGACAGAAGAGTAGTGTCTGTCTTCAGGCCAGAGGGGTGGTCCTATAAGAATCTAAAGTTTGCTGTAATGGGGCAGAGCCTGGAAGAGATAGTCTGGGGTAGAGGCGTAACAAGGGCCAGTCTGCTCTCCACCTTTGGGTAGAAACACACTCACTGCTCTGCCAATTCCAGTGCATCTCTACCTCTCTCTTCTGAAAAAGGGGACACTCGACCCTAGTCAAACCCTGCCCCTTTCTACTATAAAATCTGGGGGGATCAGCTTGAGTGTTTTGTGTTATTTTAAAAATTCAGCTTCAAAGAGATTTCACAACTGATTGGCAGATCAACTCGTTCCCACTCCAGGTGTGGCCAATGGAAGTGTTTTGCTGTAGGTGACTAGTGTGCCTGAGTCAGAGAAGGTTGTCACTCGGAGCTATCCGTGGTTCTGCAACTTCTGACCCCACCTTGCTGCGTGAGTTCTGGCTTCAGACCTGAACATGAGACAGTGTAGAACCAGGGAAACTAATGAACCCAAGTCCATCACATTCATAAATTATATAGAAGTCTTGAGTTAACTTCCATGCCTGCAGAATACCTGAAGCTAAAGAAAAGTTATAAATCTTTAATTAAGCAAAAAAAAGAAGCAGGCCCAACGAGAGGCGTGGCCGCTAGAGCAAAGGACATGGCCACATTCTGGAGACTGGTCGCCAGGGGATGGCAGTCTAATTTTGTTAGTACAGATTTCTACATCTCACCCAGTGCTTGGAAATCTCATTTCAGATCCATCTTTACGAAGGGGCAATGTACTTCGTTTTTAGGTTGGGAGGATATCAACACTCTCCCTACTTGGCCCCCAGTGTCTATCTCTGAAACTACCACTTTTCTTAACAACCTTAAATTGGGCAAGGCCCCCAGGGGTGATAATATCCCCCCGGAACTTCTTAAGGACAACATAGAGTGGTGTGCGCCAATCTTGGCAGCCTTATTTACATCTATTGACCAAACAGGTTACATCCCGGAGGATTGGAGATTAGCCATTATATTCCCTATTTTTAAAAAAGAGAATACAGCTGATCCGGCAAATTACCGACCGATCAGCCTGCTGAGTATCATCAGTAAGCTCTACGCAACCCACCTTCTAGGGAAACTAACGGATTGGATGGAGGCTGAAAATATCTTAGCTGACAAACAAGCCGGCTTCAGAGCAGGACGATCCACGGTAGACCAGTGTTTGGTGCTCCAACATTTGGTGGATAAGTACACCTCAAAGCCCGGGGGATCTCTCTATGCGGCATTTATAGACTTCAAGGCAGCTTTTGATCTGATCCGTAGGGACAGACTATGGAGAAAACTAAGGGAGACTAATATTGATTAGCGATTATTAACTCTCATCCGGAGTCTTTATGAAAACACCCATCTAAAGGTGAGATGTAACCGTGCTGGACATCTGACTGCCCCGATTCCAACTACTAATGGAGTCAAACAGGGTTGTGTACTCGCCCCTACCCTTTTTAACTTTTATATTAATTCTCTAATTACTAGTATAGTGGCAGTAAACTCTCACCCTCCCAAACTGGCTAGTAGATCTATATCTGCTTTGCTTTATGCCAACGATACGGTTCTCCCGTCCCTAACGATCGTGGGACTCTGGCGTCTCTTGAGAACGCTAAATGCTTACTGAAAGGAAGAGAGGCTCGAAATCAATTATGATAAATCTAAGATCCTGGTCTTTACCCAAAAAAAGACCAAACACCGATGGCAGTTAAATGATCATTGGATTGAACAAGTCTCAACCTTTAGATACTTAGGAATATTATTCCATTCCTCAGGATCATGGTCTGCGCATATGGACAATGCGGCTGAGAATGTGCACAGAAGTGCAAAAGCAGTACTTGACTTTTCTCTCTCTAAAGGCGGCCAGTTCATCCCCTCGGCTCTATGGGTGTTCAACGCTAAGGTCCTCTCCCAAATGTCATACGGCTCACAGCTCTCTATACAGAGCACTTACTCCGCATTTGAGTGCATACAATCTAGATTTTTCAGAAGAATCCTCGGTGTTCCTAATTGTGTCCCAAATGTAGTGTTGCGCTTAGAACTTGGGTTGCTTTCGGTAGAGACTCGCGCCTGGATTTACAGGTTTAACCTTTGGCTAAAATTGTTATTCCTCCCCTCAGGGCTTGCCCCACTAATTACGGTAGACACTTTTCAATCACAGTGGCAAACCATTGTAACTAATAAATTACACTCTATTGGTCTATCGAGGCAGGTGGTGCTAGGCCTAGGTTACCATAAGGCCAAGGAAGTCATCTGCCAACGTATTAGAGACATCCAGCTACAAAATTATTTGAGTTGTGTGGCTGCATATCCTACTTACCGGTTCAGCGTGATATCCTTTGCGCCTGCGAGCTACCTAACCAACTTAAGTATTGCCAAATACAGAAAATCATTTACATTGGCGCGACTCAATGTACTTCCCTCAACGCTCTTGGAAGGAAGGTACAAGAAAATCCCCTACGCTGACTGGGTGTGCCCTTGTGAGACTGGTGCAGTGGAAACCACAGACCACATTTTATTACACTGCCCGTTATATTATGATCTCCATGATCTTTTTATTTCCCCTTGTCTGGCCAAAATGCCAAGAGCCCTAGAGGCAACATATGTCTATAGCTTACTCGAGGATTGTCTCCCCGGGGTCACAGATTTGGTAGCAAAATTCTGTGCAGCAGCTATCACTTGCAGGAGGGTCTTTGTTAAAGATTTTAAAACGTCTCTCTAGTTTTTATTGACAATAGTTTTAACGACAGTTTTGCAAATCGAGCCTCTACTTGTAAATATTTATTTTATAAGTGAACTGTTTTGTATTGTTATTGCTGGACTACGACTGAAATAAATTATTAATTCATTCATTCATTTCAATGCATCTGTTCAGAGTAGGACTACATTGGATACGTCTGGTTGGCATATAGCTGTGCACTGCTGCAACTCTCTATCAGATAGAAATAGGGATTATTTTGCTCTACCTGTGATTGAGGGAACTTTTTGTAATACATTCTGTGTTGTGATGTCGGGAAAAGGGGCAGGGGACATGGAGGGGCCAGAGAAACATTCGTTGCTGGAAGATATAGGTGGGACACATATCTTAATTTGATCCCACTAATGGGAGAGCCCTGCTGGATCAGGGCAATAGCTTAGCAAGTCCAGCATCCTGTTATCACAGTGGCCAACCAGATCATAGAATAGTAGGGTTGGAAGAGGCCTGTAAGGCCATCAAGTCCAACCCCCTGCTCAAGGCAGGAATCCAAATCAAAGCATTCCCCACAGATGGCTGTCCAGCTGCCTCTTGAATGCCTCCAGTGTCGGAGAGCCCACTACCTTTCTAGGTCATTGGTTCCATTGTCGTATGGCTCTAACAGTTAGGAAGTTTTTCCTGATGTCCAGTCGAAATCTGGCTTTCTGCAACTTGAGCCCATTATTCTGTGTCCTGCACTCTGGGACAATGGAGAAGAGATCCCAACCCACCTCTACGTGACAATCTTTCACGTACTTGAAGAGTTCTATCATATCTCCCCTCAAAATGCCTTTATGGGAAGCCTGAATGCTGGACCTGTGCGGTATAGCACTCTCCCTAGTTGAGCATCTGAGAGTTAAATTCAAAATTACCACAGCTGGCTAAGTTTGGGCCAAGATGAGTAAACAGAATCTTTCCTGATGTTGTTATCGTTGAGCATTATAAGTTGGATCGGAAAAGGCTTCTGCATTACCACAAGACTGAGTTTTCTCACTTGATTATATATTCTTTTCTCAAGTTTTTATTTTGGAACGGCTGGCACAATCTGTATGTAAATGTCTCTTGAAGCTCATAGGACTATAATGGGTTTGTTTTCTTAAAGGAAAAAATCTCCTACAACATCACGCTGGCATAATTGAACATGGAGAGGAGATCAGAATGAAAAGTAGTTGCCTTCAGTGGATTATTGGGGGGAAAGAGAGCAAAAGTTTGTTTTCGAAACTTGGATTTTTATGGCTTAAAGGGCCTGTGTGAAGTAGCGTACAAGGATCCTATGAACGTATCAACAGAATGAAGCCTGGGACCAGTAATGGGTGGTGGAAACTAGGCATCTCCAACAGATGGTCCTAGAAGAGGCATTCTGGGTGTGAGTGTAACTCTTGTATAAGGAAAGATCGCAGCATTTGGGGCTTTAGAGAAAACACGAGTAAAGGGCAACATGATAGAAGTGTATAAAATTATGCATGGCATGGAGAAAGTGGATAGAGAAAAGCTTTTTCTCCCTCGTAACACTAGAACTTGGGGACATCCAATGAAGCTGAATGTTGGAAGATTCAGGACAGACAAAAGAAAAGACGTCTTCACACAACGCATAGTTAAGCTGTGGAATTCACTCCCACAGGAGGCAGCGATGGCCAGCAGCTTGTATGGCTTTAAAAGAGGTTTAGGGCAGGAAAGAGAGACAAGCTGTGGTGCTAGGTGAAATGTATTGTGAGCTCGACGCGTTTCGGAACTTGTCCTTTTCAAGGAGATGATCCAAAATAACTCCCTCCTGCTGAGTAGTCTGTTATTACCCACAACTCTTTCAAAGTTAGACATTTTGTTGAGAAACAACACAATAACATTTTGGGCCATTGAAAGAGTTGTGGGTTATAACAGACTACTCAGCAGGAGGGAGTTATTTTGGATCATCTCCTTGAAAAGTCTGGTACCTTTAGGGTTAAATGAGGAGTTGGATTTCTCTGAGTTTAAATAATATCAAAACCAAGGGTCTTTATGAAACTTTGCTGACTCTCTGTAACCATTGTGCTTGCCAGTCAGTCACTGCAAGTATCAGCTGGACCAGTACAATCTGCAAGCACAGTGATTGCACAGCTGAGCTGATTTATACATACCCTATGGATACTATCAGCATTTGAGTTCAGTTTGTGTTTAGTGTGGGCCTGTTCAGAGAATGTGCATTGCCTGACAGAGTAAAGAGAAAAACAGATCTTCACAGGTCAGTACAGGGCCATTCCCTTCTGTTTTCCTTGGGAGGGGTTGAGAGTGTTATGTTGAAGCTGTCTTGCCACGGCTAGCACAAGATTCTGTCCCTTTTGAGTCACACAGTACAGTTTTTTAAGGTGTCAGTATTATGTCAAAGTTTAAGGATATAATATAATGACAACATTTTAAAATATTTATAATGTCTTCTAAATGTTTGTAAAATGAGTCATATGCAGTGTGGTCTCTAAAATATTATATTCTGTTTATGTTTAAGACTACAGTGTTGTCTCCAATATATTGATTTGAGACTGTTTTAATCAGAGCTTGGAAGATTACTTTAAAAAAGTAATAAATTACAGTTACAGTTACATGGGCCCCCAAAATTAGTAATTACTGTTACAATTGCTCTGAAAGTAACTGATTACTTTACTTTTACTCAAAAGTGATTGCTACAATTACATTTTAGTTACTTTAAAAAAATTGCCTACAAGGTGCTGTCCTTGACTGCTGCACATCTAAGTAGCCTAAAACAACATTAAAAATAAGCACACACACAGAGGGTAGTTGAATTTTTTTTATATCCATAAGATTAACAGAATGGCATAATAGAATCTCACATCCCCTCACCCCACCCCCAGCAATGATGATACCCCAACACACATATTTTTTGTATATATATATTGCCTCCAGCTCTTTTCTCCTTCCACTCCTGTCCATTTTTAAACAATTGTTTTCTCCACGCCGTCTCGCTCTCCACCTCCTCCCTCATTGCCTCCTAAGCACCCACAGAGCATGAAGGAAGAACAATGCTGCACAGAAGCCCAATTTGAAGCACATGATTTTTATTCACATATCAGAGCTGAAGACTTCCCCTGCTCCCCCCCCCAAGTAATGTGCAAAAGTAATGCTGGAAACATTACAATTACTCCTCAAAAGTAATGACGTTACTACTCATTCTATTACCAGCAAAATGTAATGAAGTTGCCCACTCATTACTCAAAAAAGTAATAAATTACAAGTAATTCGTTACTTGTAACTAGTTACTTCTAAACTCTGGTTTTAATGTTTGTAGCTCCTGAAGAAGGACAAGTTCTGAAACCCTCAACAGCATCTCCAGGTAGGGCTGGGAGAGACTCCCGGTCTGAAACCCTAGAGAGCTGCTGCCAGTCAGTGTAGACGATTCTGAGCTAAATGGACCAGTGGTCCGACTGTGAGAGATTTGGGGAGGAAGCAAGAAACAGGCCTCAGCCAGGGCACAGCTGAGCCAAAGGCGAGTCCCTCAGTGTTCAGCTGGGCGTCCAGAAGCTGAGCGCGGGAGGAGGAGATGGGGGTGCCGCTTAACTGTTTTCCTCCAGGCAGCTGAGCCAAGAGCCCTGCATTCTCTTCCAAGCCCCTCTTGGCTTTGCAATGCGACTTTCCTTTTGTTAGCAGCAACTAGGGATGGGGGAGGATTTTGATTCAGTTTGCATTTGAAGCAGAATTGATCAAATTCGCAGTTTCCGAAACAATATGAGAACCGAAACACAGCCATACTTCGAAATTTGCATTTATTAGAATTTTGGGATGCAGATTGCCAGGTAAACAACATTTACAAAAATGCATCTATGAGGAGAAAGTGTGCAGTAAAATGAATACATGAGTGAAAAGAACATGCAAAAAGGTATATGATGAGAAATGGCTTGCAAAAAAGTGTATCTTTGTCAAAACTGCCTACAAAAATGTGTTTCTTTGGAGAAATTTGCACTAAAAAGGTGGAGAATTTTCATGAGCATTTTGTTTTAAAAAAAGTTTGCAGATCGCTGTAGAAATGTGGAGTACTGAATTTAACATTGGAAAAATGAGAAACTGAGAGAAACAAAAAGACAACTCTTTCCATCTCTAGCAGCAAGTTGATTTTTTTCTTTTTTAAGAAAAAAAACTTCTCTGTAAAGTCTAATCCCAAATGGATACCTCAGCTCCAGATTTACTCCCTCCCTCCCATACCTGAGTTTTGGTTTAGCTGACCCCTTGACATCTCGACCCCACAGGCTTGCAACGTCCAAAGCCCCCTTGCCTCCCTCTCAGCAGCCCACAACAACTCCTGTTCTGTAGGCCCTGTGTGATGTTTCCGAACGTGGCGCTTGCTTTTCCTTGAAGCAGAGACCAAACAACCATGTGCAGGGTTTTCTGGGGATGGTACAAACTGGGAGTTGGTGGGATTATTCCCCTCCTGCCCCCGGCTGAGGACTCGCAGAACTGCTGTCGTTACAGCTCAGCTACAAACCCCAGTTTGGAAAACGTTGCAGTTTGGGATGGGCCCTTGACGTGCCATACTTCATTTCAGTGGAATCTCCTGCTTGAGAGCAAACCCTTAACCAAACAGTTGACTGTTCTGACAAATCCCTTGGGATTTGTCCCTCCCAATCCCTGCCACCTCCTGAGGCATCCAAGGCAGACAGATGCACGCTCGGAGGTCCAATAGCGGGCAAAATGAGGGAGTGCTGACTAGGGGTGGAGGAGAAATTCAATTAAGTTTGCATATTTTAAGTGAACCAATCTAATGCACGCTTTCTGAAACAATATGCAAACTAAACACCAATCTGTTCCAGGGCAAAGTAAAAGATGCATGAGCCCTGCTCGCTCGCAGGGTGATGAAAGTTGTTAGGGTACTTCAGCATCATATTTCATTTTTCGGTGTCATGGTGAAGACACCCCAGTTGCTAGAAAAGTATGCAAATAGGACATCTCTGCCACGAGCCATTTCACAATCAATACAGAGAAGAATCATAGCTCCCAGGCAGAACGCACCCTGTGCATGCAGAAGTCCTAGGTTAAATACCCAGCATCTACAGTTAAAAGGATCCAGAAACTATGGGTGGGGAGGAATTCAGTACAGTTCTCATTTAAAGGCAGATCTACCCAGTTCACACTTTCCAGAACAATATGTGAACCAAAACACAGCCAACCTTTGAAATGTGCCCTTCTCTGAATTTTGAAATGCAGTTCCCCAGCTGGGTAGCATGTGCAAAAATACTAGAATAAAGTGTACTAAAAAATGCACATGTTACTGATAATAACATTAAAAAGGCACTTATATTAGGGAATTGCTTTTCAAAAATATATATTAGGTAAAGTTGTATGCAAACATGTATACAAATGAGAAGTTTGCTGATGAATTTTTGTAAAATATATTTTTTTAAAATTGCAAATTGATGTGTTGAACTGAATTTAAGAATGGGAAAACAAGAAATCGGAATTGACGTATCCCTAGGACTGAAGGGCTAATCCAATTTAAGTACTGGGAAATGACCAGGAGAGTCTCATTTTCTCATGGACCGCTATGTGCTTAATAGTTTTAATTATTTAATTCAATTTATGAGTCACCCAATAAAAATATTTTCTAGCTGCATGCTCAGTAAAACAGGCAAAAGTAAAGCATATCCTAAAACAAGCCAATAAAAGCTCAAATAAATAAAATAACACAGCAATAAAATCCAGCAATAAAATATAACATAAATGCAAAACAGCCAAGCCAGTAAAACTCTGCCCAGGTCAAAATCTAACAACTGGCCAAATTGCCATTATTCTGCAGAAATGAAAATGTTCTTTAAAAATCAATGATATTAAAGGCTATCAGAGATGTTAAAATGTCTGGGAGAACAGAGAAGTATTCACTCGGCACAAAAAAGGATATTATAGCAGGCACTAGGAGAGCTTGTCTAGGGAGAGCTTTCCACAGATTGGGGGGTGGGGCACTGCCGAGAAAGCAGTGGTAGAAGGGCAGAAGGCAGGGAGCCCCACAGCAGCTGGAGCCGGAACCACTGATAGGCTGTTTTGTCCCCATCTCTTCCCTGTTGAGATCTATAAGGGCAACACTTAAGTTTCAGGAGGAGGAAGCTGGCAGCCAGTGCCATCCTCGGACTGGTTCTAGGTAGGAAGGTGGGGGCGAAGGTTGGTTGGGCAGTGCCCCATTTACCCCGAAAGATCAGCCTCTACCGCAAGAAAGCCCTTTCCCTCATTTAACACCCTTGTATGTCCCTTGTAGACATAACTACAACCTTGCTCTCTGTGCCTTATTTGAGCTAGCCAGGAGGCTTGACCGCATGGATCCAGGGAGGGGTTCTTCCACAACCCTGGATAAGACTCGCTTGGCAGTGAACAAAGTTCACTAAGTAGTGGACTAAATAGCTTTGTCTCTTGCAGCCGGAGGTGTAGTCGTCCAGGGCCTCAGGGAGTCTTAGACCCCTTAATTGTTTGGGAGCAGGGTTCCAGCAGAGTCCTTGTGTCTCTAGTATCCTATAAGCCAATTCTGCATGAAATGGGAATGTGTTGGCCATTGACAAGAGTCTTCTGACATGCTTCCTCGTCCTTTCCTGCTGATTGGACCCAATCAGAGTGAAAGGAGGTGAGTCAGTCGCTGAGAAGACTCTTCTCAGAAGCTAACACTCTCCCTTTTCATGTTTATTGGCTCCTAGTGACATCTGTTGTTGTGGGAGAATAGATCTCATCCTCAACCCAGCAGCAAAAAAGTGGGGAGGAGGGGGCATGGCTGTGACTGTCATGAAAGGACCCTGCACTTCTGAATTTGCCACTACACTATTGCTTGCAGCAAGTTGAAAGCATTCCCAGGCTACTAGGTGTAGAATCTTTTTTCATTTTTCCAGACTTAAATTCACTTCTCCGCATCTCTGCAGCAATCTGCATTTTTTTCTGAAAAAACAAAGTCATGAAAATCATTAGCATTTTAGTGTAAATTTCTCAAAATAAACCAATTTGTGTATGCAGTTTTGACTAATGAGCACATTTTTTGCAAACAATTTTTCCTGATTTTAATTTATTTGTGTTATTTCCCCCCAAGTAATATAGTCATTTTTGTAAATGTTGTTCGGCTTAAGAACTTCATTCCAAAATCTGGAGAAGTGCGGATTTCGAAGGATGGCTGTGTTTCGGTTATATTATTTCAGAAACTCAATGAATTCAATGGATTTGGCTTTATGTGCAAGCTGAATTGAATTTCTCCCCCATTCCTACAGCCAGGTGACCTGTGCATCTACCACCTTGTTCCCAATCTTCCATTCTTGAGCAAGGCGCTTAATTGCACAGCAGTTATTTAAATTTTGCTAGATGAAGCCAATTATCTGGATTCCTATCAGTCTGGGTTCAGGCCCAGGTTTGGTAACGAGATGGCGGCTGCCCACCCAGCCCAGCTCTGGACCAATTGTTGTTCCAAAGGCCCTCATAACTTCTCCTGCAATTATATATTTAAGAGTATGCCACCACCGTGGGAATTAAAAATGAATGCACAGCGCTTAGAAATGTAGGAGATGCTGACACGCCTGCGAATCTATCTCATTGTCTGAGACAATATTTCCTCCCCTGCAACCTGTTCTTCTGCTCCAAGGGAAGTTAATAAAGCGTGAAAGCGAGGAGGGAAAAGTGCAGTTCTGCAATGAGGAAAAGAACTTTTCCTTCACCGGAGGTGGAGAAGGACAGCTACTCCTGTTCCCTTCTATCCAGCAATTTCCTTTAATAACTGCATATTGCAAAGAGTCCTACGTTCGTCCCGCCCACATTATGTTGCTAAGAGTGTCACGGTGCCCTCTCCATCCTGAAGTTCACTTACAGGATATGCCTCGTTTTTCCCCCCACAAAGGCACAATAGGACAAAGTCCCAGGGCTTGGAAAAGCGAGAGGCTCGCATGGTAACGGCAACGTGCATTCTTTGTGTTAAATTTTGGAGAGGGAAGGCAATCCCTGCCATTGGAGTGGTGAGGGCAGGGACATGAACCAAGCCATAGTTTGGTTTGTTTGATTGTCTGTGGGACAACCTGTGGTTTAATCATGGTTTGTTAACCAAGCCATAGTTTACACCAGGTGTGGAGAACCTTTGGTCCTCCAGATGCAAAACTACAATGCCCATAATCTCTGGCCACTTGGCCACGCTTGCTGGGGCTGATGGGAGCTGCAGTTGAGCAACATCTGGAGGGCCAGAGGTTCCCCACCCCTGACTTACACCAACTGTAGCTTAGCATGGGGTGCAAATGAGGCCAATGTTTGACTTTCCCATGCTGCCCTGGAATGATGCTATTTTTGTATGATGAAACTTTTTTTTGCTTTTTGTCTGCAGATATTTACTTTTTTATATCTGCTGAGCCTGTTTTAATATTTTTTTGAAAAATAATAAATAATATTATGGTTTGTGTATTTTGATTGTTGTAAGCCCATCTGAGCGATGTATATGAAGTAGAAGGGCAGGAGGTAAAGACTTGAATAAATTAATAAGGAAAGAATATGTTGAGGGGAGGAAGGATTGTGAGAAATTAAAACAACAGCTCAGTTCTGGGCTAGAGCTTTAGAAAGGGGGAGGTTTGCTTCTTGGTGCACAGTTGGGTAGAGTCTTGTGTGCATACTTTCCCTCAGACCTCTACAAATAAAAGGGACTAGAGACTTTGTTTTTTTTAAATGGAAGTTGAATATTAAAGGAAGGGTCCCTAAGATAAATGTGAGCAGGCCACCCGTTGATAGTTCACCTTTTAGTTACAGCACTGATTCTGTAGCCCTGATTCAATGTGGTGTAGTGGCTAGAATGTTGAACTAGGGCCTGGGAAACCAAGGTTCAAATCCTCACTCAGCCATGAAGTTCACTGGGTGACCTTGGGCCAATCACTGTCTTTTATCCTAGCCCACGTCGCAGGGTTGTTGGAAGGATAAAATAGGGAAGGGAAGAACAATGTATGCTACTTTGAGCTCCTTAGAGGAAAGGTGGGGGATATAAATATCATAATTAATGAATAATAAATCAATTATTTCAAAGAACCCTGGACATTGTCCTTTGCTGAGATTTCAATTTCAGAAGCTGCTATCCTGTTTGCTGCATAAGAGAGCTTCTTTTGTTGGGAGGTATCACAGGGAAAAAAGAGTGGTGTGAATAATCTAAGGTGGCCACATGTTTAAAAATAAATAACATATTTACGAAATGCCCAGATTAGCAATACTAATGCATTTCTGTTTTGTTTTCAGTGAAGCCAGGAGGCGTCTTCATATTTGAACCCTCAGTAAACAAACACACTATGCAAAGACCCCTGGATTGGAAGACAGTGTGACTTCTTGTGACTGCCTATTCATGATTCTTTGCCCTCTTAAGCCGGAGATCGTGGCAGAGAATAGGACTGAGGTGAGACTCGAGCTCTTGGGATCCTCGAATGCAGATCCTTGAAGTTTTTATCCAGCTGTTGGGAGTCAACCTTCCACTGAGCTTCCAGAGAACCTATTGCTCAGGGGTAGAACACATGCTTTGGCATGCAGAAGGTTCCAGGTTCAGCCCCTGACATTGCCAATTAAAAGGCTCTTGTGTGACAGGGCTGGGACATATCAGACTAGACAATACTGAGCTTCAATGGACCAATGACCCGACTTGGCATGAAGCAGCTTCATAAAATCAATTCCACCGGATTATGTTGCTGCTAGAACTTATTTTTCCCTTCTGTGGAGTTCTGTGGTGTTTTCTCCTGCCAACTGCACACGCGTACACTTCTCGAACAGGTCGAGAGAGACAAGGTCCTCGGTTTTGGTTCCTGCAAATCTAGAAGCCATGCTAGCTGATTTGGGGCAACCAGAAGGTTCTTCGTCAGGAAGTGTCCACTGCCAGCATTTCCTTTCCGCAAACGTCATTGCAGCAGGTAAGTCGAATGGACCGTTCTGTTACTTACTTGTAAATGGCCATTTGCCCGCTTGCCTTTTGTGAGCCAAAACTTCTTCCAGGATTTTTTGTTTTTGTTTTGGTCTGTGCACAGATTGGGTTCTCTCTCTCTTTCCTTCCTCCCCTTTCAGTTTGTTGCAAATGACTTGCATTAGTGTTTTGTTTGGACAGGTGATGATGATGATGATAACGGTACTAAAATTGAAAAACAAAACATTTGTGTACCAAGTTGCGAGGCTGTTGCATTATGTGGCGGGGCTGTTTGGTTCTTGAATATGGAGCTGGATTTTTTTAAAACAATCTGTGAGCGGAACAAAAACAATTGCTTCTGCTGTTGCACAAGAACTTCTATATCAGTTCCTGTGTCTCCACAAGAGATTTCATAAGCTTGGTGGCCAGTGGAAGAATACTGCTGGATTTGGTTTTAATTTTCTCACTCAGCTCTCTGTATAGTGTGAAATAGCACAAGAAGATGCCTTTTCCCACATATGGAACATTAATTTATAGATCTTAACCCACGCCCTTTCCCTTCCAAGGTGCATTTGAGTGGGACGCAACACGGGACCTTCCCAGTTGAGGGGCCCAGATTGCGGAGCTCCTCTACTCCAGACATCCTTCTCATTGAGCATTCAGGATGATTTTGTGCTCATGGTGATATCGGAACCGTTCTATGTGATCCTGCATTCAGTACTGTCTATGGCTGCAAAAGTTTCAGGGTGGATATACTTCTTCGTTTCTAATCTGTGCATGTCTTGTAACTTCCTGCTGACATCGTGTATGTTTTTAGACCACAAATGTTTCCAGGGGTGAGGGTGGAGTTCTCGTCCTGCTTCTGATGCAAGAATGCCCCTCCAGACGGCAATAATGAGGAAGCATTGGTGATGCATCACAGAAAACAACCAATAAAACAGAATGATTGTGGATGGTCCAGTATAAATCCACCACTAATGCGTTACTGGTACATCAATGATGTAGGAAAAAAACAGTCTAGAGAGATCCAAAGCCCTTCTTAAAGAGATTCAGTTTACTCCCTCTCTCTTGAGTTCTAGGCAAGCTGTTATGACTTCTTCTTGTTAGATCTGGCTGTTGGCCCAGGAATGTGTAACTCTTCCTCCCTCCCTGGTTAGCTGACTGGCTGTGTTTTGACTGATTCCACCTTTCACTTGGTTTTAATTGTAGTTTTATTTATTTTTGAATTCTAATTTTACCACCATGTACTTATTCTCCATCAAGCTGTCTTGGGGACACTTTAGAACCTGAAAGGGCAGGGTACAGATATATACAAGTGGGACCTGCAAGAACATGTTGCAGTGTGGAATGCTCCTGTCCATTGTTCCAGCCAGCCATACCCTACGTCAGGATGCTACATTCTCTTCTCCTTCCCGGATGGTTTTCTGTCTCTCCTCCTACAACAGTCAGTTGGTATTCTGTGGCCACTGAGCATATTTGGTTCTAGCTGGGCTCTTTTTTGGTGGATCTTCCCTTAAGAGAGTTCTCTCTCTCTCTCATTTGCCACAAGCCTGCTAATACCTCCTTTATGTTCATGGGTGGTGCAGTTTTGGCTTGTGTAATCAGTCAGCAGCACTCACAGCCTAAACACTGGAAACAGCATTGGATAGAACCCTATGTTAGTTCACTTAAATTTAATTGATTTCAGTGAAACCCGAGGGATGGCTAATTTGTCCCATTGATTTCAACAGGTCCCAAGTTCAAACAACAAGTAGAGCCATGGAAATTGACAGACATGACTAACTTAGATTCATTAATTTTACTCCAAGTAGAACATAGTTGCATACAACCCATAGGGCTTTTTTTTAATGCCTGATTATTACATGGAGGGTGTATTTTGTGTTGTGTTTCGAGTTTTCAGTCTAGACATTGTCATCAGAGACATTTCTTTAGAAGGGAGTCTTTAGGGCAGTCTTTCCCTACTCCGAGGGAAGCTCAGAGGGTGGCAACAAGGGAGAGGGCCTTCTCAGTGGTGGCCCCCAAATTATGGAATGATCTGCCTGATGAGGTGTGCCTGGCGCCATCACTGTTATCTTTTCGGCACCAGGTCAAGACTTTCCTCTTCTCCCAGGCATTTTAGCATGTGTTTTTAAATTGTTTTAAATTGTGTTTTAAACTGTTTTTAAAAGATGTGTTTTAAATTTTTTAAATTGTGTTTTAAATTGTTTTTAAAAGATGTGTTTTAAGTTTGTATATTTGTTTTTAATGTTCTTAGTTACTATAAACTGCCCAGAGAGCTTCGGCTATGGGGCGGTATATAAATGCAATAAATAAATAAATATAGTGGGCCACCAGATGTTGTTGGACCACAATTCCCATCTTTCCTGACCATTGGCAATGCTGGCTGAGGCTGATGGGAGTTGTGGTCCAACAACATCTGGTGGCCGACTAGTTGGGAAAGGCTGGCTTAGGGAGTCTTTCTTTAGGAATGGGAATCAAGAGATGATCTCTTGATAGGTTGGAGAATATTAACTGTACACCGCCCTGAGAGCTTGTTGCTATAGGGCGGTTTAAAAGCGTAATTAAATAAATAAATAAAATAAATAAACTTTATTTGAGTCAACTCCTAACTTGCTACCAATGCTACTGAGTATTCATGATCCACCCTATCCCCTTAATTTTGGAGGGAGGAGGGGCACTTATGTAGAAGTTAAATGAACTGTATCTTGAAACTGCCAACTTTACCAGTTAGCTAGATCACCAGTTGTTTGGTGCGTGTGTGTGTCCCCCCCCCCCCCAGTATGGCTTTGTGTAAAGATGCGACATGCCTTTATCACTGACAATTTTGGCAAGTGTTTTGGTTTGGCTTAGCTATGGAGGCTAGCAAATTTATATCAGGGGGAAAAAATCCAGGGAATGTATCAACAACAACTAAACTTCAAGATCTATTTTTTCTTCCATAGCAAGCTTTTTAATTGCTGAAAGCCTTCAGGTTGTGGTTTGGGATTTTATTTTTTTGTCAGATCTGGGTGGCCTTGAAAGAGCAAGTCTGTTAGCAAATAATGACTCTTGTTCTTGTTGAGGGATATATCAGGATGTAGCAGGCAGCTGCAGATTCCTGCTGCAAGAATACGAAATGGATTTTCGTAGTGCTTTTGTTATGTTTGTTTAGTTCAGAAGGACCACTGAGTCACAGGAAGGTCAACTGGGTGGGGTGGGGTGGGGTGGGGGCAGACCTGATGGTTTGTGGAGCCGGAGTACAAGTTGGGGCAGAAGATGTTCCAGTTTCAAGAAGCGGTTTACGTACTTGGTGTGTGTGGGGAGACGATTCATATATGAAATAAATGATGATGATGATATGAATTTTTATAAGCTGCGTTTTTAATGTAGACAAGTGGGAATATACATTTCCAACTAATAAAAAATATGAAGCTGCAGTCTGAGAACCAAGACCATACTTTTGCTAGTTCAGATGGCCCTGATGAGGCACATGCCAAAGATGTTTTCTCTAATTGGCAGTGATTCATGGTAAGTGGCTGCTCTGTGTATTAACAAATCCATAGGCAGCAGGCTTCTGGACATCTAATTCAAGAGAGAGCCAAGTTCTGGGAAAGCCATATATATTTTTCTAGAAAAGAAAAGATGAAAAAAGAAATGTGAGTTTATGCTGTTACGAACCACACCTTGCTCCCAGGCAGGTGAACAGTTAGGCCAGCTGTGTGTGTGTATGTGTGTGTGTGTGTGTGAGAGAGAGAGCAAGCGAGCACACACTAACATATTGCCCCTGTCCTTGTTCTGGAGTGCCCTTCTTCCTTTCTTTAAACACTGGCAATGCTTCTCTTTGAAGTAAACGGTCACCATGGAAACCGATTGCAAAAGGATGCAGCTGAGCATTGCCTCTATAAAGGAAAAGCGGGGGGGGGGAGTCAGCGAGCTCAGCCTTTGGTCCTGAGAGCACAAGACTCTGCAGCATCAGGTTTCTGGCCTCCGACTCTGTTGTGGTCTTCTGTGGCCCAGGGACAGGTGTGCCCTGCAGGGCCGTTTGTGAAAGCTAGCCAGGCTTGAAGTGGGAGGGTGTCAAGCCATGATTTTGTGGTAGAGAAGGGCGGAGGGGAGAAAGTTGGTGGTAAAGGGTTGTGTTCAACTAAGTTCTGCTCAGAGCAAACCCGCTGAAATTAACGAACCTAAATTAGTCACGCCTGTTAACCTCAGTGGGTCTGTTTTGAGTAGGACCAGCATGAGGTACAACCAGTAATGTAATATCATGTTCATGCTATTGCTAACCTGGCGCAATCATTTCATGCAAGTTAGCTCTGTGACAAAATGGACAGTGTCCCTCAACTTGCCTCCTTTTCACATCCCATCCCATCTGAAGCTGTCTTGTTCTACACTAGGGAGGTCAGAGAAACAGGAGCGAATGGAAATCAGTCCCATGGAACATGATCAATATTTGCTGTTGTGGTTGCTTTTAGTCTGCAAACGATATGTAATTGATGACTCCCCCCCCCAATTTGCATTGCATTTCATTTGCATTGAAAAGAATGTGGTGGAATAACTTAACGTTAGTCCTGCTCAGAGTAAACCCATTGAAGTTCATGAACGTGACTGAGTTGGGTCCATTGATTTCAGTGGGTCTCCTCTGAGTAGGGTTTAGTTGGATACAAGCCAATGCTCCTACAGATTCATCCTGCTTCTCCCCCCTCCCCCTTCATTATCAAATTCAGGCAGTAAGTGTGCTAATAATCCCTTTTGGAAGAAGGATTAGAAGACTGGATGGAAAGCTCATGAAGCTTTGTGCTGTTGTGTGTATTATCAACAAGGGTGTAGTTATCCAGGGTCTCAGAGGGTCTTAGACCCCTTACTTTTTTGGGAGCAGGGTCTCCAGCATCCTACTAGCCAATCTGCATGAAAGGAGAGTGTGTTCAGCCACTGAGAAGAGTCTTCTAACATGCTTTCTTTTCCTGTCCTGATGATTGGAGCCAATCGGAGTGAAAGGAGGTGATTCAGCCACTGAGAAGGCTCTTCTCAGCAGCTAACACTCTCACCTTTCATGCTTATTGGCTCCTAGGGATGTCTGTTGTTGTGGGAGAAGGCATTAACAAGGATCTCATTCTGAGCCCCACAGCAAAAAAAAAAAAAAAAAAAAGGGGGGGGGGAGAAATTATGACTAACATGAAGGGACCCTGCACTTCTGAATTACAGAAGCATTTTGAATAGCAATGTGATTGCTTTGCTAATTAAACCAACAGGCTAAATGGGTGATCTGAAGACCAAACAGAGTACCCCCCTTTCACAAAAATCTTCTTGCTCCATTTTTCCCATTAGCAGAGCCATCGTAATGGCGTTGCAAGATGACGCCATCTTCATTGTCTTTTAAATTCACACTCAGATCTTAAAGCAATTGATGGATCTCTCAAATTGCTCAGAAATAGTTCCCTCAGGAATACTGTATATTTAGCAACATTGGCATAGATGATTGGTTGCCGATTTCTTTCAAACTTATGAGACGTTCATAGCAAGCTGCCTCATACCATCTAGTCTAGTATTGTCTACTTATCCATCTAGCCTAGTATTGTCTAATCTGGTTGGCAGCAACTCTCTAGGGCAGCCTTTCCCAACCAGTGTGCCTCCAGATGTTGTTGGACCACAATTCCCATCTTTCCTGACCATTGGCAATGCTGACTGAGGCTGATGGGAGTTGTGGTCCAACAACATCTGGAGGCACACTGGTTGGGAAAGGCTGCTCTAGGGTCTCCGGCAGAAAAAAAATACTTCCCATCACCTGGTACGTGACCCATTTAATTGAAGGTGCCAGAGATTAAACCTCCAACAACATACAGATGAGACCAGGGACACTCCTTTGGTGGAACCTCAATGTCTAGAGGCAGCCTGTATGTAAATACCAGCTATGTGGGCATGCAATGGGCACGGGCTGTTGCCTTAATGCTTCACTGGTAGAAGTGCGCAGCTGGTTACTTCTGGAACCAAAGCGCTCAACAGGATGAATTATGGGTATCTTTTTCTCATCATTGGACATTTGTGGAGGACAACTGTTGAGGACTCTTCTTTGCAAAGCTTGTCAAGAATGTTTTGCTGCCTTGAATTACAGTGACATGCATAGTAACCCACCAATTTCCATAACATTTTCTTTCCCTGCCCTGAGCTCTAGCTCCTAGCAGCAGAGTGCACACTTAGCTTGCACAAGTTCCCAGGGTGGAAACTTCAGCATTTCACAGACAGAACCTTTTTGGAAACCCTGGAACACCCCTGCTATTCGGAGTAGACCAGACTACCCCAACCTGGTTGGACTCCAACTCCCATCATCAGACCCAGCCATTGCAGGCCATGGTCAGAGATGACTGGAGTTGTAGTAGCCCATCATCTTCTGGAGGGCGCCATATTGGGGAAGACTGGAAGAGACAATAATGGACCAGATAGACCAGCCTTTCCCAACTAGTGGGCCACCAGGTGTTGTTGGACCACAACTCCCATCAGCCCTAGCCAGCATTGCCAATGGTCAGGAAAGATGGGAATTGTGGTCCAACAACATCTGGTGGCCCACTAGTTGGGAAAGGCTGAGATAGACCAAAGGCCTTACTTGATATCACAGAACTTCACTGGTTCCTACTCTGTTGAGTTCTAATCTCTTGCTTTTCGGACATCAGTGACATGTTTTATTTCTTCCAAGCCAAGCTGCTAAGTTTTCCTTGAGAGACATCATAGGGTTGTTTTTTCTTCTTATTATTTTTTGCTTCTAAAGAGAGGCCAATCTTAGTTCAGTGGTATGCAGTCAAAGCTAGATGGTTTTATTATCTGTCTTTTCTAGAAGTTTCTTTTAAACGCTCTCTTCCAATTATGTTTTTCTGTGGCGTTGCAAAGCTTACCCGCAGCTCCGGTCTCATTCTCTCTCTTCCTCTGTTGTAAATTGGGTTTGGAAAGGATTTGAAAGAGATAATAAGATCACAGAGATTTTACAGATAGAAAATATCTTTTTTTCACAAATGCTCCTCCCCCTCCCCCCTCTCATTCCACTTCCTTACCAAGTGCAAGATTTAAGAGAAGCACTTCCACCAGTTTTGACATTAATTCAATTGTCTTCAGTTTTAAATGTGCAGACTGTGTATAATAATTTTGGGGAGCAGCATTTTGGAAGAATGAGCACCTATTTTAGATGTATAGAAATATTTTTCCATGGTCTCTTTGGAATTGGAGGGGGAACGTGTAGGAATGGAGTGATAAAGGAGACCCCGCACAAACAAATGGGATAAATAAAAGGCCTTTTGTTATTGTTGCAGTCTCTCTCTGCATTCCATGGAATGTGGGCCTTGGAGCAGCTGAGCAACACCCAGGGTCTTTCACTAAGATCTTTTGGTCACGTTGGTCTGCGACATTTTGTGCACCCACAAGACTTTGGCTCTTCAGAGATCCTCCCACAAGCAGCATTTTCCAGTTTCAAGTGGTGCTTTGTGTCTACCAGGGGAAGGGTTGTAGCTCGGTGGCAAATCTCATACTTTGCAAAGACAAGGTCTCGGGTTCAGTCCATAGCATCCAGAGTTAGGGTAACAAAGTCCTCTGTCTAGAACCCTGAGGATCCACTGCCAATGGGTATGGGCAATACTGAGTTAGAAGAGCCAATAATTTGACCCAATATAGGGCAGCTTACTATATTTCTTGGGGGATTCATACATCTAAATCCCTGGTGTCCAACATAGATGCCACTGGCCACATGTGGCAAAACAGCTATTGACCTATGGCAAGTTGGTGCTTTATTTCTGCTACCTATTTTTTTATAACAATTTAAATAAAATTCTTTATACATGTACCAGTTAAAAAAAAGTCCACTGTTCACTCTTAACAATCACAGATTCATCCTTGGTCCTATATACTGCAAAATGCACTAGCGTCTAGTCCCCGCAAGGCTGTTCTTTTCAAACATCACAGGTCACAGATATTGGATGGAAATTTGGAAGCAGAGTTGAGATGCAGCCTAACTGATTTTATGCCTAATTTCCCTGCACTACTTAATGAAAAGATAGGTCAGCTTTCTCACTAATTCTATCAATAAATAATTCAAAACATGGTTGCGTGTTCTTCTACCATCAAACCCACAGTTAATTAATTTTGGGGGGGGCATGCGGCAAAGATGTTAACACATTTGTCACAATTTTGGCAAACATTAAAAAACTGTAGGACACTGCTGGTCTAAATCAAGCAGGCTTTCAATTTAGGCCAAAGCAGAAATGATTCCCACGCAGACCATAAAAAAACTAAGAGATATTTGATTTCAGCATGTGAGTCCACCAGGGGGAAAAAAACACCCCAATTAAAAATGCAATTAAAACATGAAATTGGCCTGACGCTCTTTGCAATATGCATGTACGCTACCCAGTCAGGCCTAATGGCATACATGAATGCTCATTCCATCTAACTTATTGTTTATTTATTTATTTATTTGATTTATATCCTGCCCTTTCTCCCAGTAAGACCCCAGGGCGGCAAACTTAAGAAACAAACATAGGAAGCTATCAGACCATTTGTCTGTCTAGCTAGTGTTGTTTCCACTGATTGGTAGCAATTCTGCAGGGTTTCAGACAGGAGTCTTTCTCAGTCGTATCTGGAGTTGGGGTGTGTGTGTGTGTGTGTGCGTGTGTGTGTGTGTGTGAGTGATCCTAGGACCTTCTGGGTGCAAAGCATGGGTGCTGCCACTGAGCTTCAGCCGTCCCCCTAACTGAATGCTAGCTCCACAAGCGCGGGGCTATCTGGACAGAACTCCCCTCCTTTCTGATAGCACACACCAAAGATTTTAAGCAAATTGAAGCTTTGCAGATCCACACACACTGCAAAGTTTTTCTATAGTGCCACGGGAAGGGGTTTGTCTAACATGTCAGGGCATATTGGAGAAACGCGCTTATTTTAATTTGTCATCGCTCTCTTTCGTGTTGGACTTGGCAAATTCTGGCATGCAGAGATGACACACACACACACACACACAGAGAGAGAGAGAGAGAGAGTTAGGAAGGGAAATGAGGCACTTATACCTGACAAATGAAAAGTTCGGGTTTTATCCGATGTGATTCATTATGGAAAAATCAGGAGTTTCTGCCTCCCTAAGGACACAACAGCTGTTGCCTTGATGATAAGAATGAAAGGATTTGCCACCACACCAAAGAAGACTCGTGACACATATATGCAATAACGTTATATTTATTAATATGTAACACATAATCAATCAAATTCAAATCAACCAATTAATTGATTTCAAATACTTCGGGCAGGTGAGGCTCAACCTAGCTGTGAAGGAATAGACTCTCCAATACAGAAGACAAGTCAGTTACATCAGACTGTAACTCCCAGTCAAGGATGTGGGAAAACTTATCCCTCCTTGCTATTGGAGTCAGGTATGTGATTCCAACCTCCGCATCCTGGCCCCGCCGTACAGGCGTTCACCATGATGCCCAAGCCGGTCCCACAAGGACACTCCTCAGATCCCCACTAGACATTAAGCCTTGATGGTTCCCTAGGGAGTGCCCTTTACCAGAATGCCTCAACTGCCTCAAATTTAACCCCAATTACCTCGCCTGCCCAAATTCCATGCCAGCCAAATCAGAATCACCGCAACCCTTCCCAGCAAGCCAATTGAATCAAACCTAGCAGTATAGAGTAGGCAAAACCAAAGAGATTCTGAAATCAGGATCTCTAAAAAAAAATTCCTACTCAGCCCCATTTGGTGACTAGCAGAACCCATACCGACAAGGGAGGGAGGCTGTGTGCCGCAAGGCAAAAAAGGCAAGTTTTTATAGAGGAGCGGACTTATTTATAGCCGCTCAATCCCTGCACCTAATTGGTCAAAAGACCCCACTCGACCACTTGAAAAACCTTCGCTGGCTTTGGATTTTCCATCTTTGCAAAACAGATATATTAAAAATAACTTGCAAGAAGATGCAAACTCTCAAACATGTTACAAATTAAATTAGTCGCTGTCAGTTTGACAATAGCCTTCCTCAGTGAGAGTTTGCTAATTTTCTCCTCTCAAGAGATGGTTTCATTTCCAACAATTTTCATTGCTGTAAACTGTCTTAGATTACTACTTTTGAAGAACCTTATGTATTAATTAAAGAATACAATGAAAAGACTTAATGACGTCTGCTAGATTCATAGGCAATGAAACTCCTGCCTGAATTTTTTTTGGGGGGGGGGAAGGGCCGTAGTTCAGTGGCCCGTTTCAAAAATAACAGTGGGAACATGCAGGGTGCGTTGTGTTCCACTGAACACTCCTAAACCAATGTGGGGATGAGAACCCTGATTGGCTAGGATGCCAGTTCCCATGATGGAAACTCTTCATGCAGTGAAGATGCAGTCCTTCAGACTTAGCCATTCATGCATTGGCTCTGGAATGTTTTGAAGACTGTGCTTTTTCTCATGAGGTTTTGCAGAAGTGCATTCTTAATATATTTTTATGTTCTTGTTGCCTTTTAGACTTCTAGCTTTTGAGCTTTTTTCACTGGTATTGTTTTCTTGTGATTCTAGGCTCCATCTGAGTATAAAGTAGCATTATACCACTTTAAAAGTCATGGCTCCCCCCCCCCAAAAAAAACAGTCCTGGGAACTGTAGTTTGTAAAGGGAGCTGAGAGTTGTTAGGAGACTCCTGTTCCCTTCTCACAAAGCTATATTTCCCAGAGTGGTTAAATAGTGGCAGCTGGTGGCTGCATGCCACTGGGGCAGTGCAATCTGCTCCGGGTTTTAGTCCAAACATTCAAGGAGCTGTCCAAGGTGCTTTAGTCACCTGCTGCCACTGATTAAACCACTCTGGGAATTGTAGCACTGTGATGGGAATAGGGGTCTTCCAAGAACTCTCAACACCCTTCACAAACTAGAATTCCCAGGATTCTTTGGGGTGAAGCCTTGATTTTTTAAAAGTGGTATAAAAAAAATGGACTGCCTTCAAGTCGATTCTGACTTATGGCAACCCCATGAATAGGGTTTTCATGGTAAGCAGTATTCAAAAGGGGTTTGCCATTGCCTTCCTCTGAGGCTGAGAGGCAGTTACTAGCCCAAGGTCACTCTGTGAGCTTCATGGCTGGGTGGGGATTCAAACCCTGGTCTCCCAGGTTGTAGTCCAGCACTCTAACCACTACGCCTCACTGGGTAGTGTAATAATATTTAAAGGTATAGTATTGGATGGGACCCTCTCTTTCTCTCTCTGTGTAAGTGTAAAAGATGTCCTGATTTTAACCTACCTTTTTTGGGGGGAAAGTAGCCTATAAAACTTGATGATAAATAAAATAATGACACACTTTTCAGCCTGCTCAGATAAAGGCGGCCATGCAATGCCAGCTCAACACAGGAGTGTCTCATTTAAAGCAGCGCTCTGGCTTTGGATTTAGCAGTCAAAGAGCTCCTTCTAGAGAGCAGAGGTTGGCTTTCACCCACATGGCCACGTCTCCTAGGTAACAGGCTGCCTAGTTCAGGACTACCAAGTTTGACTCTCGGAAGAAAGGGCTGTGCTAGGAATGCAGAGAGCAAGCTGTTAATTTCTGTCAAGCTTTACGAATAATTTTTAAAAAAATGATCTGACAGGGTGACAGACTCTCTCTCTCTTTTGTCAGTTGCACTAACAACTGTGAGAGGTGGCGTGGAATTTGATGAACCCGACTGAGCCTGGGAGGGAGACAAAAAAAAAACCCCAACCCAAACTTTTATTCCTCCTTCCCCAGTCCTATGCTAGGGGCCTGGGAGGTGGATGGAGAAGGTTGTTGCAGGATGAGGACGGTCTCAGAATTGATGGCCTTTGACTAATTAGTAAAGACTTTGACTTACTAGGATTGGGATTCAGGGGAAGGGTTGTCTCTCAGTGACAGAACATCTGCTTTGCATGCAGAAGGTCCCAGTTTCAATCCGCGGCACCTGCAGGTAGGGCTGGGAGAGACTCATAGAATTTTAGAATAGTAGAGTTGGAAGGGGCCTATAAGGCCATCCAGTCCGACCTCCTGCTCAATGCAGGAATCCAAATCAAAGCATTCCCAACAGGTGGCTGTCCAGCTGCCTCTTGAATGCCTCCAGTGTCAGAAAGCCCACTACCTCTCTAGGTCATTTGTTCCATTGTCGTATGGCTAACAGGAAGTTTTTCCTGATGTCCAGTTGAAATCTGGCTTCCTGCAACTTGAGCCCATTATTCTGTGTCCTGCACTCTGGGACGATCGAGAAGAGATCCTGGCCCTCCTCTGTGTGACAACCTTTCACGTACTTGAAGAGTGCTATCATATCTCCCCTCAGTCTCCTCTTCTCCAGGCTAAACATGCCCAGTTCTTTCAGTCTCTCCTCATAGGGCTTTGTTTCCTGTCTCCTGATCATCCTTGTTGCTATCCTCTGAACCTGTTCCAGTTTGCCTGAAACCCTGGAGAACTGCTGCTAGTCAGTGTAGACTAAGCTGGGTGGACCAATGGGTCTGACTCAGAATAAGGCAGCTTCCTGGTTCCTACTTTTTAAGCCCTGTGGCTCAGCGGTAGGTCATCTGTTTTGCATGCAGAAAGTTCCTAGGTTCAATTCCCGGCATCTTCAGGTAGGGTTGGGAGAGACTCCTTGCCTGAAATCCTGGAGCATTGCTCCCAGATGGACCAATGTCCTGATTCAGTATAAGGCAACTTCCTGCATTTCTGAGTTGACTGTCGTCAAAGGGTAGGGATGTCGGGGAATTCTGTCAGAAAAGGAAATAGAAGTGGAAATCCCCACAATTTGCATATTTGGCAGAGGTCAGCAACAGAAATCATGCCAGTGCACACTAGCAATATTTGCTTTGATTATTGATGTTTTAGGCTGCAAATGTTGCATAAATAATGACATCATTTACTGCACTGTTTGTGACGTTTCCTCTCTATTGAAATGTGTTGAAATCAATTATGTAATTAATTATGTATGTTTTGGACACAGCGGATAGAGAGATGAATAACAAAGATTATAGTAGAAGCTGAATTGTAGTAGAACTTTCCGTGCTAATGGCAATGACGCCTCTTTCATCCTTACTTGTGGATAGAGTCTAAGTAGCACTGCCAATAGTTAAAGACTGTAACTGAATCGGATTAGGGAGTCCTGTAACTGAGATCAAACTGAAATAAGATATACCCTTCTTGACAGAGACATCTTTGCTGTTAAAGGCCCGGGACCCTGAAAAGGAGTTGGCAGTTTCAGCCATCAGCGAGGCCACTATTGGGAAATTAATCAGGTGTCACACAAAGGATCCTGGATGAGGTTTACAAGGTTAGGGACCAGAGCTAAATAGTAAAATCGAGATAAATAATCAGAAGTGAGCATCAAAATCAGATTCACGTCTGTCCCTATGAGAAGGAGAGAACGATAAATTAGTTAAGCTCGCAGGATAAAAGCTGAGGCATGGGCCAATGGCATGTGCGTTATGAGTGAGCTTGCCTCTCTCTGTCTCCATTACACGTAGGGCTGGCAAGATGGACAGAACATTTGACAGCTAAGAAATTGAACACTAGGCTGATCGTGATGGTAGGGAAATTGAGAGCTGTTGTGATAGGTTGTCTGAGAGTGTGAAGAGCGGAAGTTCAAATCTTCCCACAGCCATGAATTAATTTTACATGGCCTTAGGTAAACGACAACTGTGAACTGCAACAAAATTTTGCAGCGTGAAGTGCTTCTGTCTGGAGTTTCAACCACTCCCTTACATATCTCCTCCCATGTGTTTTTCCACCCTGATCCAAATGATCAGTCAACATTCCATGCCCACCGAGCACGTTCGGTCCTGATTGTGCTGTTTTGGGAGTTTTTCTTCTCGTCCAGGATTTTTCTCCCTATCGATTTTTTTTTGTATTTATGCACACCTTCAGGTTCCCTCACGCCAGCTAATACCTGCCTCTTGTACATGGGTTATGTCATTACCCCTGTATCTAGCAATGATCTGGACTAGGGATGGAAAGATCTGTCAATTTCGGTTCTCTCAGTTTCTCACTTTTCTAATGTTAAATTCAGTTCTCCACATTTCTGCAGCAATTTGCAATTTTTTTTAAAAAAAATCCTCATGAAAAGTCACCATTTTAGTGCAAATTTCTCCAAAGAAACATATTTTCGTAGGCAGTTTTGACAAAGGTGCACATTTTTGCAAGCCATTTCTCGTCACATTGTGCCTTTTCGCATGTTATTTTCACTCATGTATTTATTTGTATGCACACTTTCCCCTGATATATGCATTTTTGTAAATGTTGTTTAGCTGGTGTACTGCATCCCAAAATTGTAATCAATGCGAATTTCGAGGGATGGCTGTGTTTCGGCTCTCATACTGTTTCGGAAATTGCAAATTTGATCAATTCTGCTTGAAATGCAAACTGAATTGAAATTCTCACCCATCCCTGATTGTCAGGGAGCAAATCTGCGAGGACCAACTTGAGGTTAGTTGTAATGTGTTTTAGCTACTATTTAACCTGAAGAGATCCTCCACCCTGGATGTACCCGAGACTATTTAAGAGAGTGGATTTTCCCCATCCATTCAAAGCAGGTGTATGGGAGAAATGGAGAGTCCACCGGAGTTCCTTACACCAGGTAGGACCTGGAAACAGACCTTCTTTGAATGCTGGAGAGTAGCTGCAATATGGATCTGAATTGACCTATGGTCTCACTTTGGACAAGGGACCTTCAGCCTAAGGGCTGTAGTTCAGTGGTAGAGCACCTGATTTGGGTGCAGAAGGTCCCAGATTCAGTCCTTGGCTGGGAAAGACCCCTGTTTGAAACCCTTGAATGTCTGTCAATCAGTGCAGACCAGTGGGTCTTCATTTATTTTGGGCCATGGGCCCCCTTTGAGAATCTGATGAAAGTATTGTTGTTGTTATGTGCCTTCAAGTCAATTTTTACTTATGGCGACCCTATGAATCAGTGACCTCCAAGAGCAGATGAAGGTATGGAACCCCCAAAATAAATAAATAAATGCAATAAATAATGTTTTTAATTGTTGTAAACTGACCCAGAGAGCTTCGGCTACGGGGCAGGATATAAATGTAATAAATAAATAAATTCATTTTATTGCATTGGGAAATGATGTGGGTTCCCCCCCCTGCCTAGTTCATGGAGCCCCTGAAGCCTACAGATTGCAGGCTGAGAGCCTTGGTGTAGAGAATATTGAGCTTAGATGACCAGTGGTCTTATGCAGTATAAGGCAGTCTCCTACATTTCTAGCAGCAAAGTATTCTTTCTTCCTCATCTTCCTCTGCTGCCATATCTAACCAGATCTCAAGAATTCAGGGGAGGGAGAGGCAGTAGTTCAGTGGTGCCGCATTTGCTTTGCAGGTAGAAGGACCCCGGGTTCTCTGTAGACAACAGTGCGCTAGGTGGACCAAAGGTCTGACTCCCTAATCCTGTTCTGGACTGCAGAGATGTGTGGCAGTTGCATGCTAACCCCTGGCTTTCATACCCCTTCAAGCACTGTCACGGTTTGCAAAAAAAGGTTTGCTTGCCTTTGGAATGTCGCATGAGAGGTGGCCCCTAGCTTTGCAGCATCAGAGAAGACATGTGGCTTGACGTTGACACTAGAGGGCAGTGGTGTTCTGCATAATTTGGCATCTGTGTCGACCAAGGGTGCTGCATTGGAGGATCTTTTGTCCCAGTGCCACATCTGGGTGAAACTATAAGAATCTGTAAGAATTTGTATAGATTGGAAACCATGCTGTGGTAGGATGCAGTGCTTACTTATATTTCACCTTCTGTAACACCCAATCTAGCCCAGAATAGTGTATGGAAGCAAGGAAACAGCATAATCAGGATGAAATGTATCATGAAAGCCAGTCTCATCAAAGAGTACCTTGGAGTCAGGTGGCCACCACCTGCTCAAGAACCTTACCCTGGAAAGGGACATTTGCAACTAGCCTATAATTATTCAGATCTTCTGGAACCAAGCAGGGTTTCTCGTGGAGTGGTCTCACTACAGCCCCTTTCTGGTGCCCTAGGGCCACTCTGTAACTGAGAGAGGCATTAATTACGTCCTTGGCTCAACCTGTGTTCCTGCCGGATGTTTTCAGCCACTGGGGTCAAGGGTCAAGACCACAGGTGATTGCCTGCACCTGTCCTGGCTCCCATCCCAAACCACCACGGCAAGTTGTCTCTTTCAAGTAACAGAGAGAGATTTATTCAGGAAAGCCCGATACAAGTTCTGCGGTAGGTTCAGATCAATGGGGCTGCAAATCAAGAGACTACGAGCAGGATCTGGAGTTCAAGACTGGACGGTAGCACAAAGGTGTCCTGACAAGTCTCCACATCCTTCCTGCCTAACTTCAGAAGAGCTAGGTGCAGTGGGCAAACTTTCGGGAATCTTGCCCCGTGCAAGAAGACTGTGCATGGAGTAGGGATGGAAAGAGCTGTCTGTTCTGGTTCTCTCCATTTATCATTCTTCCAATGTTACATTTAGTTCTCTACATTTCTACAGCGATCTGCGATTCGTTTTTTAAATCCTCATGAAAATTCTCCACCATTCATTTAGTGCAAATTTCTCCAAAGAAACACATTTTCGTAGGCAGTTTTGACAAAGGTACACATTTTTGCAAGCCATTTCTCATCATATACCTTTTTGCATGTTCTTTTCACTCATGTATTCATTTTTATTCACGCTTTCCCCTAATGTATGCATTTTTGTAAATATTGTTTAGTTGGCGAGCTGCATCCCCAAATGCTCGGATTTCGAAGGATGGCTGTGTTTCAATTCTCATGTTTCAGAAACTGCAAATTTGATAAATTGTGTTTGAAATGCAAACTGAGTCGAAATCCTCACCCATCCAAAGCGTGGAAGCGGGCACTTCTGCAACAAGGCTGCAACTGTCAGTGGAGATGGCATCAAGCCCTTGACAACAGGACAATGACCTGCCTTCTGGGCTCCTCCTCCCCCTGATCTGCCGCCCCTCCTGTCGAATCCATGACGTCTCCAGTACCCAGTGTTGTGTCCTGCTATGGGGGCAAGGCAGCAGCGGTGAAAGCCGGGGACTCCGTCATCCTATCCCTAACATCCTGAGTCAATGAGTCAGGGTCCTCCTCCTTCCCTCCCTCCCTCCCTCCCAGTTGGCTCCACCTCACTAGCCCCCTCTGCCTCCTTGGCCTCCACTTCTGTCAAAGACTGTCTAGACCCTGTTGACATCTTCGAACCTTGGAGGGTTTGCAAAGAGGTTGCCCTGTTGGTTGGTTGTTCCAGCCGATAAGTCGGCTAGCTGGGACTAATTTTCCATTAAGCATCCTAATTCCACATGGTAGGAAATGCGTTGGCTTCTCCTGTTCAGTATGCTGACCCTCCCCAATCTATCTTCTGTCTTGATCCTGCATCCACTTTCATCCAGCCTTTGGAGGAGAAGGGCCCTCGTTAGGTAATTTTCATTCATTTTAATCAGGACTACTTAGAATCCCAGGAGTCGTCTGCCTTGCCTTTTCAAAATAAACAAACTCAGCACATAGTTGATTTTTGTGCTAAGTTCTTAACATCAAGCTTTCAAAGCCCTGCTTGCACTGTGGAAAAATACGGCCTGTGGACTGCAGCAATGGCACAGCATCAGTGCACCATGGTAACCAGAACCCTTTGGGAGGGTGCTTGAAAGAAAAAAAAGGCATCATTCCAGCCAGATGCAAAAATGCTAGCAGGCATGGCCAGTGGTGATGGGATTTGTGGCCCAACAACTTCTTAAGTGTCACAGGTTCCCCACACCTGGTTCTTTTTCGGGGGGGGGTTGGATGGGGGGACATATTAAATTTAGTTCACATCTGAATGCGAATCTACTGAATTTTCACTTTTCAAATCAGCACCAGAACCGAAACACAGCCACCCTTTGAAATTTGCGCTTCTCTGAATTCAGTGGTGCAGTTCTCCAGCCAAGTAGCGTGTGCAAAAATGCATTTACCTAGGGCAAAGCATGCATTTAAAAGCATGCATTTGTGAAAGCAACACACACACGTGCATTACACTTGGGGAAAACTGCTTTGTCGTGTACCGTAGGAGAATTTTGTGCTAAAATGCCGATAAATGTTCCTGATAGCCTTTTGAAAACCGCAAACTGATATGGAAATTCGGAGAAGCGAACTTAAAACCGGAAGTATGCAAAACTGAGAGAAACTGACGTTGACAGGTTTGCCTATACCTAGCCGGGGGATGGGACCTTCTGGGGTTTTTGCTTCAATTAGCAAAATCTTAAGCATGCAGTGGGCAGCCGACTGCCTGAGAGGAGCGCTGATGAGTTTAGTTGCCTCCCCATCCTCAAAATCCACACCCTTCCTCGTGGAATGCAAAAAAAGGGAAGAATCTCTATCCTCTCGTTCTCTTCCTCTCCTCCCCCTCCCCCCCGATTTGATAAAAAGTTCTCAATCGAGGGATTTGGTTGCTAGCGAGCAGAGGGGAAAAAGAGCTACATATATATTATCTTAGATGAGCAAAGGATGATGCTTCTTGGATGTGACCCCAGGCTCCATCGAACGAGTCCTTATTGCCTTGCTTGGTGCCATTTCGATCTCATTAATAAAAGGCTGGGAGAGTCGCTTTTAGCTGTAAATGCGATGCCTTCCCCAGCCTTTCCTTCCCTAGGAGGTTGATCCTTCTGGCCTCTGGACTTATCGCGCCTTGCAAAGCAGGAGAGGCAGCTTGTGTTGTAGAACTGTCATCTTCTTTTTTAAAATCCACTTTCTGAGTGGATTTCCCTCATTTGGTGCACTTAATAGCGGATATTTTTTACAGCCCTCCCACACGAGGCACCGTGTCAAGTGGTCCCGCCTGCAAGGCAAATGCTTCACCATGAGCGCAGAAACCTCAAGGGCTGCTGGGAAAGTGGCTTTTCCATCACAGTTTTATAAACTCCTGACTTATATGTAGGGAGGAAAGTGCACGTTCATGCATCTGTTTCTGAAGTGCAATGGATGGGGACCGCTCTAGAGATCTTGGGCTGCAGCCAACGCTAGCCCTGCTCAGAGTAGACCCATTGAAAATCACGGCCGTGGCTAACTTGGGTCCATTAATGTCAACGGGCAGACTCTGCACAGAGCTTAGCTGGATATAACCTCAAACCTTTACATTTGTGGGGCTGTGATTAATGGCCTTTTTCTTTTTGTCTTGCCTTTTGCCTGGTTCCCTCCCCATCTACTTTCCCCTGTCTGTGTCATGTCTATTAGATTGTAAGCCTGGAGGCAGGGAATGAATTGCCGAGGATTTTTTTAAAGAAAGCTTTCTGCAGCATCTCGGAAATGTTAGGTGCTCAATAAGAATCATAACAATCCTTTTACAAAGGAAAGCTGAATAGACCTCAAGTCATGCTCACTAATTAGAGGCTAGTCCATTAGAGCACTGCCCCACCAACCTCAGCCTGCCCCCAGCCGGTTGCCACCTGCCTGTCTTCTTACTACCAATCCAAGAGGTGTCACTGCTTGCTGTTTCCTCCTCCTTAGTCTCAGCAGGGAGGAGGAGGGTGGGGACAAACCTAGAATGAGTTGGCTCTGGCGCCACCTACTGTCAGGCTCCCTGCCTTCCGTCCTACCAGTCCCACTGGGCATGATCACCACCGCAAGCCTCTCTACTCAGATGGCCGACGTGCCTGGATGGGAAGCAGCTACTCATGGCTGGGGGGGGGCAGCAGCTCTGCCCAGGTGGAAGGTGCATACTCTTCTTCTGTCATTACTGCAGTACTAGCAAGAAGTGCTTGTTCCTTGGGGCTGAGCTCAGGAAGTGGAGCAATGTAAGCCAACTTTCGCAAGCTGCCTCTGCTCGCTCTCTCTCTCTGGTCCACAGGAGAATTCCTGATGACTGGGAGATGTCCTGCTCTAGCAAGTTGGAACCAGTGTGGAGCTGAGCAAAGCCAAATAAGTGAGTGAGCGGCATAGGCAAGGGCAGCCCCCCCAAATACCTTACACAGGATGTCAGGAAGCAGGAATAAGTTGGGGTCAGAGGTAAGGTGCATGAAATCAAGGGTGGCTCCTAGGCAGGGTAGACCTCTTCCTACAAGCTTCACAGTCAGACCCGATCTCTTATATTCCCACATCAGCCCTGCTTGCCTGTCTCAGTCACTGTGTTCTCTCTGGGGATCCTCTTCCTCTGAATTTCCTGTGCCAAGTGAGGGTGGTCGTGGACTAGATGGCCTCCAGTACCCCTGTCATTCTATGTTATTTGTTCCGTTTGGGAATATAATGCAAAGTGTGGGATATAAATAACTAAACAAACATTTGGCTCTGTGTGTGCGTGTGTGGACCTTTGGTACCATGGCATCACAGTGGGTGACTTACAGGAACAGTCAAATACAATCTAGGGTTTTTTTAAAATGTCAGTTTGAGATGGTGGTCCTGAGCCACAGTTTTTTTGGGGGGAGGGGTGCTACTTGCCCCTGTTCTAGGGAGATTTCACAATTAATCAGTACATTTCAACTTCAAATGGAAAGAGCAGTCATCATAATCTATAATCCACCTGATTAGTAAAACACAAACTAATAAAAACATCTAAAATTAAAGAGAAGGTTAACAATCTTTTATTTAGCCACTTCATGTAATAATACAGAAGGGGACGATGATTAGTACAGATATGGCAAAACGGGAAAGTCCTTTAGTGATTAACTTGAAATATATTTTTTTTGTTGGTCATAGGAAAGGTTCTGAATAGTATTAAGGTCTTCCATGCTTCTGCTGTTTGTCATTCAGTAGCATTCAATCATCCAGTCATATACTTAATTAAGATATGTTAATCAGTGATGAGAATTAGTGATGCTACAGTGCACCAAGACCAGAGTTCATAATCAAAATTTCTGTGGCTGTGAGGCTGATAGTTACTAGTAATAATTAGAGAGATGTTAATTGAAAATCATGAGTCTGTTGTTAGTGAGGTTCATAAAATTTGTTTTTTTTAAAAGCTAATGGCATCAAAGGGATGTTAATCAGGGAGATTAGTCCATTGTTAGTATATATACATGTGATACTCGGAATAATCAAATAGCTCGCTAGAGGTAACAAAAAAGTTCATTGAGGTTAATTCTTAAAGATTATCATATCAACACTTTGTATTCATGTTTTTGCAGAGATGTAATTCTAAATCCAAATTCAGGTGTTACACATTTTCTTTCAGGCCTGCTCGTGGATTTAAATTGTAGCCTTGCCTCAAAACTCCTTGCCCAAATAAATGAATAGGGTGCTTCCCAAAGTGCAACCGCATGTCACATTCATCAAGGCACTGCCTTGGCAGCTCACTGACTTTTATCACTAAGGTCTCAGAAGCCCTTACCCGCGGCTCTGCTTGGCTGCCCATTCCAGCAGCTGCATCAGGAGGGGGCCATGCTTCGTGAAGATTTGGCCCCCTGCAAGTTCTTTCTTGCCTCCTTCCCAGAATGCTCGTTTGTATTACAAATGCTGTTTGACTTTTTCCTCTTCCACAGAGACATCTTGCGTAAATCGAACAAGGGAGGCTCCAAGGCAATTTAAGCCCCACATGTGAAAATTCTCCCAAGGATTCTGGTATAGGCATAGCCGCCCAGAAGTTCACGGCGGACTGGGGATGTTAAACTCTTCCAAATCCAAACCATCTTGCACCAAAACACTGCACCGCTTTTATCCAGTGGGCAGTTCTGTTTTTATTGGCAGCTTGAAGGGTCCATTGACAAAAGAAGTGAGTGGACTGCCATCTGTCGGGAATGCTTTGATTTGGATTCCTGCATTGAGCAGGGGGTTGGACTTGATGGCCTTATAGGCCCCATCCAACTCTACGATTCTATGATTCTATGACCTCTTGTTCCTTGAAGTGGCCTGCGACTCTTAAGCCATTAGGAGGACTGATGCGCCCCCCCCTCTCTCTGTGTCCATATGCCTGCATGCAGGTGTGTAATACGTGTGTGTTTGTGTGTGTGTGTGTTTACAATAGGAATAGAAGGATTTGTAAACTTTGGTTCTCTCAGTTTCTCATTTTTCCAATCTTATTTATTTATTGATTTTTATTTATTTATTAAACTTGTTAAACTTGTATATAGCCGAAGCTCTCTGGGTGGTTTACAATAACTTAAATTCACTTCTCTACATTTCTGCAACAGTGTACGAGTCCTCATGAAAATTCTTCAGCATTTTACTGAGTGTTTCTCATAACAAACATTTTTGTAGGCAGTTTTGACTGATGTACACGTTTTTGCAATCAGTTTCTCCTAATGTAAATCATTTGTGTATGTTATTTTCACTAAAATAGTCGTCTTCATGCGGATTTTCCCTTAATCTACTTACTTTTGTAAACATTGTTCTGGTTGGAGAACTGCATTGCAAAATTTGGATAAGTGCAAAGTTTGACCGATGGCTGCGTTTCGGTTCTGATGTTGTTTCGGAAAGAGTGAATTTGATAGATTTCACTTTAAATGTGAACTGAATCGAATTTCTCCCCGTCCTTGGTATATACACACAGGCAGTCTTCCTAAAACAGCATGCGTGTGTATAAATGAATGTCAATGAAACAGTAATGTCCTCCAGTGAACAAGATATTACATTCTCTCCACATTTGCTATACTTTAGCTAATGTAATTGAGCAATTGATTAGTGTCTATGTGTAAGTTGTAATTTATTTAGTGCACTTTGAAATTTAATGAAGTATATTTAGGAATTCTCTCTACTAATCAGTTCCCAGGAATGAATGGGGGGGGGGAGTGAAGGAGAAGAGGAAAGTGATGTGTGGAATTCTGAATGCTACAAAAGTGAAGATAGCTGTTGGATGTGTGGCAAATCCAATGAGTGAATTATCACAGAGATGAGACCATTTTCTTTTTGTCCAGTAGGATAGAGGCACACTTATTGTTGTGCCAGTTCCAGTGTGTCTTCACCTCTGTTTTCTGAAAACAGTGGCATGCTACACTAGTCTGTACAGTTTATTGTACGGTCATAGAGCGTTATACAAATAAGAAAATTAAAACAGGCAAGATAAAAAAGGATAAACAAGTGGATACATCTAGCACAAGGAAATCAACACGAAATACTAGAAATGTATTTACTGCGTAAAAATTGGGCCGCATGGAGAAATTTGGCAACCCCAAGCGATATTGATTTATCTGTGCTGGATAAAAGGAACTTCAGTTTGTCCAAGGTTGTACCTCCAAGCGAATTCATGATCAAGGGATTTAGGAACTTGATGCGTTCAGTGGAGTAAAGAGGACAAATAAAAAGAACATGAAACAGAGATTCAATTTCATTAAGTCGGCAGGGGCAAAGGCGATTAGCATGTGGGATGCCCCGAAAGCGACCTTCAAGAAGGGCTGATGCTAAACAGTTAAATCTAGCCCTGGTAAAAACTAATCTATAGCGTGGCAGATCTAAAAATTCAAGATACGGGGCAGGAAGGGGGGAAAAGAACCTCAATCCAGAGTGGAGGGGGGAACAGGTTTTAGTGCCGTTGGCTATGTCACACTGAAGATCTATGTCCTTTTGGCGCCTGTTAATGGTCATTTTGGCAGTGCCAAAATCGAGTGTGGCTAAAAACTCTGTAGAGAGGCCAAGAGAAGAAAGTTTGTGCTGAACCACTTTGGCCCAGGAACTGCTGAAGCGGTCAATCTGCATGGCATTGAGATATCCCGGTGCAGGATCAGCGAATGCTATCTTGGACCAGAAACACAATGTTCGGGACCAAGAAAGGCATTCTAAAGAGGAGAGCCCAGCCTTGAGTCTTAAGACTGCATTAGGGACACAACTGGGCACTCCAAAAATGCAGCGGAGGAAATTGGAAAGAACAGCCTCAATTTTGGGGCAGAAATTCGCGATCCAAATTGGGCTTCCATAGAGGAGCTGGGGGGCAATTTTAGCGGAGAAGACTCTGGTGGCAGCAGGTATGAATTGCCCACCTTTAGAAAAGAAATAGCGGAGTAGCGCTTTAGCCAAGAACTTGGCCATGGGTACAGAGGAGCGTAGGTGGGGGGTCCAGGAGAGTGAAGAGTCCCAAATACTTATACTCCCTGACTTGGGAAATCCTCTGACCATTAATTCACCAATTTGAAATAGAAGGACGAGAAGAAAAAACCAAGATTTTAGTTTTTGAAAAATTAATGGTCAAGAAATTTTCATCACCATAGGCCATGTAAGCGCGAAAGAGCCGTCTATTCTAGATAGGGACAGAAGAGCCGTGTCGTTGGCGTAAAGTAGCAGAGGACAGGCATGGTCTGCTATTTTGGGAGGATGAAAAATGGCAGAGTGACAGAATGAACGAAGGTCATTTAGATAAAGATTAAAGAGGGTAGGGGCCAATATGCAGCCCTGCCTCACCTCTCTGGTAACTGGAATAGGGTTGGTAAGGGAGCCATATGTTCCACACCGAACCCGTAGAGTAGAAGGTTGATAAAGTTGAAAAATAAGGAAAAGGAGTCTTTTGTCAATGGTGGTTTGCTGAAGATTTGCCCAGAGCCTGTCTCTAGGAATTGAGTCGAAGGCCGATTTAAGATCGATAAAGGCCACATAAAGACCATTCCCTAGGGGGCTGGTATACTTTTCCACAAGGTGGTTTAACAGGGCACAATGGTCGAGAGTGGATCTGGACTTTCTAAAACCAGCCTGTTCGGGGCCTAAGATATTCTCCTCCTCAATCCAGGTGGTAAGTCTACTGTTAAGGTACCTAGCATATAGTTTCCCAACTGTAGAGAGCAGACTAATAGGTCTAAAATTCTGAGGGTTATCCTGAGGTCCCTTTTTATGGATGGGAATCACAATAGCATCGAGCCAGGAAGCGGGGATAAAACCAGAATTGTTTATCCACGTAAAAAGGTTGGAGAGGAGGGGGGCCCACCATGCTGATTGTGACTTCAAAAGGTCAGGAGGGATGGCATCAGGGCCAGGGGCTTTACCAGCCTTCAGGCCTTTAATAAGAGAAATAATCTCATTCTGCGAGACAGGGGGCCAAAGAGGAAGGTCCGGGAAGTCTAACCTATTGGAAGAAAAGGATGTGGGCTCCTTAAACAAATCGGAAAAGTGTTTTTCCCAAACGTGGGAAGGAATATGGCAAGCAACCGGATTTGAAGAGGACAGGGCGTCTGTGACCAGAGCCCAGAAGAGCTTAGAATAATTGAGTTTAGAGGCGTTGATTAGCGCCTTCCACCCGGCGAGAGTAGCTTGTCTCTTTTTAGAGACCAAAAGGGATTTGTAAAAGCGCTTGGCAGCGTAATATTCCGTCGGCAGATAGTTGGAATTATTGCTTCTGTAGGTGAGATAGATCCTCCTCAAATTTTTCTTGGCAGCGACGCACTCATTTTCAGACCAGCGGGTGGGGCGGAAGGAGCCGCGAGGCTTTGAATGGCGAGAGTTAAATTTTAGGAAGGGGTCCAGGGCAAGGGCCAAGTTGGAATAGGCAGCTAATTTGGATTGGGAATCAGTAACATTCATAATACATTCTTTATGAGCAAGGGCCGAAGGGGATTCTAAGAAGGCAGCTATCCTAGCTGAAATGTCCGAAGACCATTTAATCCTCCTATGTCTAGGGGAGAAGGAATTATGGGTATAGATGATGCTGCCCACACTAGTCAAACTAGTCAAACTCCACCCTCTAAAACCTGGCAGAGTATAGCCATCATGGCTGGTAGGCACTGATAGCCTTGCCCTCTATGAATTTGTCTAATCCTCTTTGAAAGCCATCCAAGCTGGTGGGCGTGAATCCCGCAGTTTAACTCTGTGCTGTGTCAAGAATTACTTTATTTGCTCCGTCTTGAATCTCAGCTGGGAAAGAAAGGTTGATGGAAGAGGAGGCTGTCGATGGCTACGATGGCCATGCTGTTGTTCCACTGTCGGAGGCAGTTTGCATCTAAATACCAGTTGCTGGAAATGATAAGAGGGCAGAGCTTGGAAAAGTTACTTTTTTGAACTACAACTCCCATCAGCCCCAGCCAGCATGGCCACTGGATTGGGCTGATGGGAGTTGCAGTTCAAAAAAGTAACTTTTCCAAGCTCTGCAAGAGGGGAGAGTGCTGTTGCACTCACAAGAAGAGCCTGCTGGGTCAGGCCAGCGGCCCATCTAGTCCAGCATCCTGGCTAACCAGATGCCCATGATGGGAAGCCCGCAAGGAGGACCGGACCGCAACAGCAACTCTCCCCTCCTGCGGTTTCCAGCAACTGGCATTCAGAATCATACTGCCTCCAACAGTGGAGGTAGAAGATAGCCACTGTGACTTGCAGCCATCCTGCATGAATGTGTCTAATCCTCTTTTGAACCTATCCAAGGTGGTAGCCATCACTGTCTCCAGTGGCAGTTGAAACAGAAGAGCACTCTCTCCTCCTGTGGTTTCCGGCTACTGGTCTTTGGAAGCACATCGCCTCTGACTATGGGTCCTGCTGGTGGGCTTCCTGTAGGGGCATCTGGCTGGCCACTGTCAGAACAGTTTGCTGCACTAGATTGGCCACTGGCCTGATCCAGCGGGGCCATTCTTATGATCTTGCATGCTTGAGGGTTAACGGCCCCTACCTCCTATGGCCCTTTGCTTTGCTTGACACCACCTCTGTAATTGACTTTCATGATAAGATTTTTTTTTAAATGCGCATTGGGGTAGAGATTGGGAAGAACCTTGGAACTGCACAGGACATGTAGCTCTGCTCCAGCTGTGGGTGCTGGGAACTGGCGTGCCAGTTGTCATGGTCATAAGCAAGCACAGATCTCCCCATTACACCCAAGCAGAGAAGGCTTTGTCATCTTCTTAAATGAACATATTAGTAGATAATAATTGCTGGAATGAAGTCAACCAGTTTAAACTGAATCAACTTGCAACATTCTCCAATCTAATTTTAGGTGGTTCTTTTTTTTTGTCTCATAAGCATCTGCTCTTAAAAATATCTTGTCCTTTGGAATAAAAAGAAGGCAGAGTTTGGAAATGAGAAAAACACTCCCCTTAGTGATCTGCTCCCTAGCTGCTGGAGCAATGGTGCTGTGGGAAAGCAGAAATGCATATGGTAAAGGTTCTTGCAGCAATCCGACCAGCTACCTGCCCTCTCAATCCTTGTCCATCTTGAACTGTAAAAGGTAGTAGAGGTGGTGTGACTGGGTGAGTCCAGGGTGTGGGGGACGCGCCTGCTTCCCTGAAAGAAAGTGTGAGGCTTCAGGAGGAACAGCAATACCAGTGGGAGGGGGAAAGGAGGCTCAGGAAGAATGTCTGGTGCTGCTGATTGTTAGGGCCAGCCTTATTTTGGCCTTGGCTCAGGTACCATGCCAGAATGGATGTTGTTGTTATGTGCCTTCAAGTTGATTTCAACTGATGGCAACCCTATGAATCAGCGACCTCCAAGAGCATCTGTCGTGAACCACCCTGTTCAGATCTTGTAAGTTCAGGTGTGTGGCTTCCTCTATGGAATCTATCCATCTGTTGTTTGGCCTTCCTCTTTTTCCACTCCCTTCTGTTTTTCCCAGCATTATTGTCTTTTCTAGTGAATCCTGCCTTCTCATGATGTGTCCAAAGTATGAGAACCTCAGTTTCATCATTTTAGCTTCTAGTGACAGTTCTGGTTTAATTTGTTCTAACACCCAATTATTTGTCTTTTTCGCGGTCCATGGTATGCGCAAAGCCCTCCTCCAGCACCACATTTCAAATGAGTGGATTTTTCTCTTATCCGCTTATTTTAAATTATTTCTTATCTCTTATTTCACTTTTTTCACTGTCCAACTTTCATATCCATACATAGCAATCGGGAATAACGTGGTCTGAATGAACCTGAGTATCCAAAATGCCAGAATGGATAGCCTTTGGGAAATAACTGCCCTTTGGCCTTAGTTTTCCCATCTGTAAAATGTTATTGTGAAGAGAGAGAGAGAGAGAAGTAAAAGCATCTGTTGTGTCTTCAAAGTGCTCTGTTAAACTTTCTATACTGTGGTCAGCTCCCAGTATCTGGTCTTGTTGCTGTGCTCTAGCCGTACCATGAAACAATAGAGTGTGGGGAAACTGAACTCCCACAGCATGGAGTGGAAATGGTGGATGAGTGGGGCAGTCCTGTCCTCTTAACCTAGAGGAGGGGTGAAGTGAGAGAGAGGGAATGGGCAGGACAGAGTAAGGGGTAGTGCCCACTTAGGCAATGGGTTGTAATGGTTGTTGGCTACAAACGCTAACAATCTGGCCAACTGAACTTGGTGCTGGGGACAGTCAACAGGGGAAAGCCATTGCCATCATGCCTTTGCGGAAGGCCAAAACTCACCAGCCCAGGACAGCCTATGCAACGGCCAGGCATGTGTAGTAGTTAGGGAAAGGGAAGACATTGGATTTGGTTGGCACTTAAAGTTGAATTTATCAAATTGTCACTTTCCAAAACAATATGAGGACCAAAACACAGCCAGTCATCAAAATTCGCACTTATCCGAATTTTGTGATGCAGTTCTCCAACCAATGTTTACACAAATGCATATATTTATTTTATTTTCTTTACTGCATTTATATCCCACCTTTTCTCCAAGGAGCTCAAGGTGGCGAACACAGTTCTCCCCCTCCTTGTTTAATCCCCACAATGCAAAGCTTGCTGGGAACTGCAGCTAAAGCTTCACTGTCAGGTGAAATGCATATATTAGGGGGAAATGTGCATAAAATGAGTATATTAGTGAATATATATAAAAATACATTATATTGGGAGAAACTGCTTGGGGAAATGTGCATGTTAATGCATACAAAAATGCATTTTTAGGAGAAATGCTTACTAAGATGCTGAAGAATTTGGATGAGGATTCTTGAAATTAGAAAAAAAATCACAAATTGCTGCCGAAATGTGGAGAGCTGAATTGAAGATTGGAAAAATGAGAAACTGAGACTGACAGATGCTTCCATCCCTAGTTGTAGTCCAAAGTATCCGAACGTAACAGGCTGGGGAAGGCTAGCTTCAAAGCATCTGCCTGTCTGCTCTTGGGAACAGATCCAGTGAGGCTGCCCTTATGTATGTAGAATACAGACCTTCTCATAGTCTGGCATAATTTATATATTACATAGACAGGGCCCTTTGAGCATTTTTTTAAAAAAATGATATATATATATATATTCATCTAGGTGCAGGCCAGAAGCTCAGTGGCAGAGCAGATGCCTGTTAAGCAAAAAGGCCCAGGCTCATTTTCCAGTTTCTCCAAGTAAGTCTCCAGAAAGGTCCCCATCTGAAACCCTGGAGAGGTGCTGACAGTATATGTTGCAGACAATACTGAGCTAATGCAGACCAGCGGGATAAGGTGCTGGTCCTTATCCCTGTGGTCCGTTCAGGATCCAGAGATCATGGACTCTAATGCTCAGGGCCAGCACCAGAGGGCGGCCAGGTTGGGCCATGGCTGAGGGCCCTCGAAGGGCCTCTCCTTAGGGTGGGTGGGTAGCACTCCCTTCTGTGATCCATGACAGCGTTGGGTCCTGACCCTGCTGCGGATCACAGAGAGGGAGCTGCCGGGTACCCCCCTACTACCATGGAGGCCCATGACACCTGCAGTATGCCGCACCTACCTTTCCCTTGAAGTAAATGCTGGCCGTGCATGCATTCCATCCACCAAGATGGCAGCCCCTTAAGGAAGCCTTGGCCGCCATTTTGGTTGATGAGGCATGCGCCCGCAGCACAGCCAGCATTCACTTCAAGGGAAAAGTAGGTGGAACATGTGGGTGGGTGCCGGGGTCCAGGGCCCCGTCATGCCTGTGGCTGGCCTTGCTAATGCTGTTCTGGATCCACAGAGGTGTGTGGCAGTTCCAGGCCATCCCTGTTTTGCAGACATCTTTGGCCTTAAAGAAAAGGTTGCAGCTCATTCTTTGCGCGTAGAAGGTCCTAGGGTTCATCCCTGGGGTCTCCAGGGAGGGCTGAGAAAGACTCCTGTCTGGATCTTAAAGAGAGACAAAATGCATAGGCAATGCCAAGCGAGGTGGACGAGTGGTTTGATTCCTTCCGATGCTCCTGTGCAGCAGCTTGAAATTCCATTTGATGCTTTCAATAGGCATTTCTATGCTCAAATAAAAGGCTGGGGATTTCAAACGTAGATTTTTTTTTTAAGAGAGAGACCTTCCTCTTTTCTCCAGTGGTTTGTGCTTAATCCAATGCTTGCTCACTCTCCTGCTCTCTCCCTGCTGCCTCTCCCCAGAGCAAAATGGCTAGGCAGGGCAATCTGTTTCTCTCTTGACCCATTTCCCCCCTCCTGCAATTCTCTATAAAACTGCACGGCAAAAAAAAAAAAAGTGTTATCAATGCATAGAAAGTGACTTTGTTAAAAAAGGAAAACAGTTTCAATCTTCCTATAGGTATGATTATCTTCCAATAAAAGTTACATGAATAGTGAATATTAAGAAAAAGGTTGTCTGATGCTCCTTGGACGCTGGAGTGCCTTTGACTCCCACAAGAGTCTGCGGAGTGTTTGCAAACCCAGAAGGTGGAGGTCAGATAGGTAGGTAGAATACGAGTGAGAGAGTGGAGCCCGGCATAGCTACGACCAACCTAAGATGGAAACTGCAGGCTTGCTACTGTAGGATAGTACCGACAGCTGGTTTGTGAAATCCAGAATGATTTTTTTTCAGGAGCTGGATCTTGGGGCACCTCTTCCAAAAGAGCTAACACCACATTCTTCGATCTTTGTGGTCTTAGAGTCGGTCCTTGTTAATGAGTGGGGGCTTGCTTCAGACTGAAGGGGGATGAGTTGTCCCATTGAGGGAACTTCCTTGAGAGTTCCTGATGGAATGGAATGCCTCCATAGACGTGCATGCCTGCATGCCTCTGCGCACGCACAAAGCTTGCTGGGAACTGCAGCTAAGGCTTCACTGTCCAGTAACCCTGCAGTTATGTAGGGCCATTGCACATTCCTAATTTTCCATCCCATTCACAGGGGTTGAATGGGGGGGGGAGATTTGCAAATGTACACAGGAATATAGGAAGCCACCTTAAAAGGAATGAGACCATTGGTCCATCTAGCTCAGTGCTGTGTACACCACTGTTCTTCAACCTTGGGTCCCCAGACGATGTCAGACTACAACTCCCATCAACCCCACCCAGCTTAGCCAATGGCCAAAGATGATGGGAGTTGTAGCCCACCAACATCTGGGCACCTGAGGTGGAAGAACCGTGGTCTACTCTTCGCAGTGGCTTTCCAGGGTTTCAGACAGGGGTTTCTCCCAGCCTTACCTGGAAATGCTGGGGTTTGAACCTGGGACCTTCTGCATGCAAAACAGGCACTCTGCCACTGAGCTATAGCCCTTCAGGGCTGGGGGATGAAAATATGTGATTTTTTTCTGAGCAGGGAGGAGAAAAGGAAGCTGTGCAAGCACTGGAGGCATGGGCAATGTAGTATGGCCAGCCAGCCGGCCAGAGCTCTGCTGGTGGGTGGCCACTGGTGGGTGGCTAATGGCCACCATTTCCTGTTCCCCGGAGACTCGCTTTGTGCCTTGCTCTTTTTGGCTGCCCAGCCAACTAAGCTACATCATCACCAACTCCACCCCGGACATTCCCTCATAAATCATTTACATATTTTGGCCATTTGAAAATTGCTGCCCCATTTGGGACGGCAGGGCAGATTTGCTGCCCCCTAACTCCTTAATTTCCAGAACGAATCGTTTTGGCGAACCAGGAGATAGACCATTTCTCTGGACTGACATCCCTATGCCATTACTGTGGCCACTAGAATCTGCCACTAGGAAGATGGGAGAGAAATTTGATTCAGATCACATTTTAATGCTAAAGTCCCTGGTTCTTACTTTCTGAAACAATATCCCAACTGCAACACAGTCAGCCATCAAAAGTCACAGTTCTCCCAATTTTGCAGTGCAGTTTTCCAGACAAGCAATGCACCGTTTTACCCTAATATATGCATTTCTGTACATATGACTTGGCTGGAGAAGTCATTGCAAAATTCAGAGAAGTGTAAATTTTGAAGGGTGGCTGCGTTTCAGTTCATATAGTGTTTTGGGAATTATGAATTAAGTAGGTTAGCCTTTAAATGCAAACTGAATCAAATTTCTCCCCCATCTCTCTAGTGGCAGATTCTGATAACAGCTCTTGGGGTGGCAGAAACAGCCCTCTGCTTGGAAAGTGTTAATCAACACAGCAAAATAAATACATGAAAACCTGAAATGCTTTGGCTGAGCCTCCCTCAGCTTCAGCGTTGCGCATCGCAGAGTTACGCATGTAACATCAAGAGCGAGTGAGAAGAGGGGAGCTGACAGCGGCTCCTCAGTGGCTGAGCTAATAAATGGGATGAAATTTAAACTACCTTCTCATACCGTGCCGATTCTGGCTGGCGAGCTCCAGCAACGGAGTGCTCAAGAGAGAGAAAAAGATAATGCCAGGCATATTTATATTCTAATCTAGGCGACTGAACAACAAAAGTCTTATCTTTAAAAGAAGACAATGGATTTAGCAACCCTCCCGCAGAAACACAGTAGGTGGATTTAATCTTTGTTACGGTAGATTTCTGCAATTTGTTTGAAAGTCAGAAGGCTGCTAGTAAACTCTAGGGCAGACTTATTCTCTCTTGCTTTTGCCAAGGCTGATAGCAACCGTTTTCTTTGGTAAAAAGTATGTGTGCATCGGTCTCTCTGTTCTGTTCAGTGATTCATGTTACCAAGATGTGAGCCTCTTCGCTTGAAAATATGAAGGTTTTCTTTTGATCAGAGGTGGATCATTGCTTCCGAAGCAGATTCCTCTGAAAATACTTTTTGTTGTTGTTGCTTTGTTTTGACGATGGCTTTCCAGTTTTTTAAAAAAATGTGCCTTTGAGCAATTGCATTCCATTTATCAGTCACAAACAGAGAATAATACAAATAATTTTGGGGCTTTTAGGTATACTGGGAATTAGAACTCATTCTCAGATTTTGGGCAGTGCTGAAGCTGTTCCTGGGCCCTAGCATCTTTAAAGCATGCCTTGAAAACTTTACCCACAGGATTAACCTCACTTGGGATCTGAGCACGGATTGTTCCCCGGGGTAGTGTTGAAAGAGTGCATGCTTGGTTTTATAACAACATCCATGTGATTGCTGCTGCTGTTGCTGCTGGGTTACATTGTTTTCTGTTGGGGAGGAGGAACAACTCAGAAGAGACACCTGTTATCTTCTGGGGTTTGCCAGTATTGATGATGGCGATGCTTTCTGACTGTCAAGTTGTGCTTTTCCTACAGCAAATTCTTGTACAGAGCTCACTTATGCAGTAATAGATGCCTTGAATGTCAGATGAGGTTTCTGTTCCTGTGTGTGCATGTGCACGAGGGTGTGTGAGAGAAGCGTGTGTGTTATATGACACACACATGCCAGGGGGAGGTGGTGCCGATTATCCCACACCTGCCAATCTCGTCTAGGAGAAATCTTTTGGTGGCAGCTTGTAAAAGCGTCGGGCAGCAGCAGAATGCAATGTGTTAAGCTGTCCTGGGTTGTCATAATTAGCAACAGGAATGAATGACAGGTAAATTGCATCTGCCGTGTAGACAGAACACAACTGAAGCAGGAGACCGGGAGGTGCTGCAGGCAGGCGGACTCAGTGTGGCTTGTAGGAAAAGGCAAGGTAGAGAACCCACAGCTAGTTTTCAAAAGAGCTCTGAAGCATCTTTGCACTTCTGCAGTGTGCGTATGCAGAGATTCTTGTACGGTAGTGGTCCCAGTACTCTTTTTAAAGAATAATTATCGGTTGTCGCCAACCAAGTCCTACTCAAAGTAGACCCACTGAGGTTAATGGACCTAACTTAGTCATGTCTATAGCTTCCATAGATCTACTCTTTGTAGGACTAACATTGGATACAACCTAATTTAAGGAATTTTGACAGAAGTCAAAATCAGACCAACATTTCTGGGGGGGGGGGATAGAGGATTGAATTGTACTAGTTCTCACTGAGGAAGTCAACCTGTGTCTGGATTGTACCGCTTTAGACTCTTATAACTGAGGCTGAGTACAGATCATACATTGAAAGCACATCTCCCCAACAAAGAATAACAGGAACTGTAGTTTGCCCCTCACAGAGGTACAATTCCTACTGCCCTTAACAAACTATGGTCCCAGGATTCTTTTTTGCAGGGAATGTGCTTTCGATGTATAGTGTGTACGCAGAATGAATGCTCCTCTGAAAAGGGATTTCATGTACATAGAACAGCATCAGATCAGGGAGAAAGCTAAGGTAGAACAGACCTGCACTCCCTGGTCATGCTAGGATATAGGAATGTTGGAAGGAGCCTTATAGTGAGCCACACCATTGGTCCATCTGGTGCAGTATGGTCTACATTGATTAGTCCTGGTTCTAGCCCTACTTCTTCCTGGCAATTCTCACACTGAGGCACCACAGGTGGGCGAGGCTGCCTTGCAAGGTGGTGGTCTCTCCCTTGTCACGGGCTTTTAAGCAGAGGCTGGGGATGCTGGAGCATTGGCAGGGGGTTGGGCTAGATGACCTTTCGAGGTACCTTCCGACTCTGTGATTCTTCTCTTGTTTTGATGCGTTTTTTTCCCAAATGGTGTGATCTATTTGCTACAATTTATTGCATTCTAACAAAAGTTTGATATATATGCTGTAAGCTGCTTAGAGAATCCTTGTCAGGTGACATAAACATAAACTAAATGAATAACTACATGCTAGGAACATAAGAAGCTAGCTCAGTATTGTCTGCACTGACTGGCAGCAGCTCTCTAGGGTTTCAGGCAGGAGCCCATCCCAGCCCTACCTGGAGACACAGGGGATTGAACCTGGGACCTTTTTGCATGCAAAGCAGGTGCTCTAACCACTGAGCTATGGTTCTCCCTTTAAGAGATGGGAGTGTAGGAAATTGCTTTATTCTGAGCCAGACCATTGGTCCATCCAGCTCAGTATTGTCTACACTGACTGGCAACAGCTCTCCAAGGTTTCCAACGTGCAGTTTTTCCCAACCCTACCTGGAGATCCTGGGATCTGAACCTGGGACCTTCTGCATACAAAGCAGGTGATCTAACCACTCATCTACATTCCTTCTCCAGAGATAAGCCTTGGCATTAAAATGGGTTTGGGGCCTCAGTCCAAATCTGAAACAGGTTCCTAAGTTGGTGTCGGCTGCAGACCTGCAGGTCTCTCCCCCCCCCCACTAAGAGTTCAGAGGTTTTCCTTGTATCTCAATCGTTTTGAGTTTTTCAGCAAGGCACCTGCCAATTCCACATAAATCAGAACAAATGGGCCAGTGCAGGGATTTGTCAAAATTGGAGCCACAGCGCCAGTCTGCAAGAGTCACCTGACCTCTTGGTCCCACCTCCCCGCTGCCGCGATGCAGTCTAATCTCTCTGATGCGGACGCTTTCCAATGAAGTGAAGTTTTTCTGCAGATTCATAGATCGGCCTGACAGAGAAATGGCTCTAAATGTCTTTATCCGTGTTCTCGCCTCTCCTGGCGGTAAATGCCAACGGCAAAAACGAGCATTGGAAACAAGGAATATCTCCCTCCCCGCCCGGCCAGCTCTTCGTTAGCAGAGCAGGAACCTCAGAAAATAAAGCAGAAATGAAATATATCCTGACGGTCAAGAGCACAAAGGCATCTGCCCCAGGTTTAACAAACCCTTGGAAAATGCATACCGTGGTGGGTATATCAGGCTGGTTCAACTAAACCTTAAACGAATTTGGGCACGTCCAGAGCTGGAAGAACCAGTAGCGTAGTGGGAAATTCAGAAGTTCAGGGTTCCTTCGTAATAGTCACAGCCATTCCCCCTTCCAAGATGACAGAATAATCTGGCCAGGCTTGAATGCTGCTTTAGAAGACTCTTCTCAGTGGCTAATAGACTACCCTTTCATGCTGATTGGCTCATAGGATGCTGGCGACACTGGGACCCTGCTCCCAAAACAGTAAGGGGTCTGAGACCCCCCAAGGCCCTGGATGACTACACCCCTGGGCAGAACACTTCAGGAAGAGTGAGGCAGTCACTGCAGGCGGCAAATGCTTAGGAGCAGTGGCGGTTGTCTCCTGGCCTGGCTGTGGCTGGTGTCCATTGGGATGGGCGAGGTGAAAGGCAGGGAGCCCAACGGTAGGTGAGAAGGCAGGCAGGTGGGGGCGGAGGTTGCAGGGGCAGTGCCCCAATGGGCAGCCTTCACTGCCCCAGTCATTCCCCTCTGTAGGAGGGCAGGGCTGTGTGCATTGTGCAGCCTGTCCTGTGCCACTTCAGAAAGTCAGTGGCTCCCAGGGGAAGGCCTTTTGCCAGTGGTCGGCTTCTGTGTGCTGTAAGGGGAGCGAGGCATCTTGTCCTTTGCCTCAGGCAGCAAAATCTCTTGGGGTCAGTCCTGGATGCATCTTGTATGGACGTGGCAAGGAATTGTACTGGGCCAGCCTTTCCTCTAAGATGCGGACGTCTGGAATTTCTGTTAAAAGAGGTAATGGTTCTCCTTTTGGGTTTAAATGAGAGAGAAACAATTTAATAGTTTTATCTCTTAAAGTAAACGTACTGCCTTCAAGTCGATTCCGACTTATGGCGACCCTATGAATAGGGTTTTTATGGTAAGTGGTAATCAGAGGTGGTTTTATCATTGCCTTCCTCTGAGACTGAGCGGCAATGACTGGCCCAAGGTCACCCAGTGAGTTTCATGACTGTGTGGGGATTCAAACCCTAGTCTCCCAGGTCATAGTCCAACACTCTAACCACTACACCACACTGGTTCTTAGCAGAGTATATTTTGCACAGCTGAATAAGAATTAACTAGCCCACCTTCCCCTCACACAGACTAGCTGAATAAAGACTAGCTGAAGACAGAGACAGTCTTCCTTGGTAGAAAGTATTAAAATGTTTACTCACAACCTTTCATATGTTCAGGAAACATAGACTCTAGCTTGGAGAGAAAAAGACAGAAGTAGGTAGTAGATATTTATCCATGACTGAGATCATCTGGGAGAGAAACCTGTGGGGTCTCCTCTCTCCTGTGGCTTAATGGTGAATACGCAAAAAGAGAACAACAACTCATACCAAAAGAAGAGGAAGTGGAACAAATACCACCTGGTCAAGGTAGTTACATCACAGTAAACAAGCATAGAGGTGCCCCCAAATTCTGGCTAGAAGGGACATCTCTCTAAGGTTGCTTATCCCAACTTCTCCTTGCTATAAAAAGTAAATATAGCCTCTATTGGTGATTTTTATCAGCCCCTTTCATTTTGGAGAATCTTCGTGGTGGAGAAAGGGAACGGACAACATGCCAAAGCAGTACAAGTGGGAAAGAGTGTGGCTTTTGCTCAGATGCTCTTCTTGCTCTTGACAGGCCCGGGTTGGAGAAACGCTTGCCTCTCTGTGCACTACTGCATCCTGCATCCTTCCAGAGGATTTGCTGCTGCCACCGACTCAGTGTGTAGCGGGAGCTACTCGGTGGTGGCTTCTGCCTGTCGGGACTGGTAGGGCATGAGGCAGAGAGGCCAACAGTAGGCAGAGCCAGAGCCAATGACAGGAAGAGCCAACTAATTTTACTTTGGTCCCCATCCTCCTCTCTGTTGAGTTCTAAAAGGGGCAACACTAAGTTGGTGGAAGCGGACAACCTGGCTTACCTTAAGAAGGCAGGCAGGTGGGGCAGTGTCCCATTCACCCTAATAGACCAGCCACTGCCTATGTTGGACACAAGGCAAAGTTTGTTGTTAGAATAACATGGCAACCCTCCCCTTAGAACCTAAATCCACATTTTTTCACATGTGGACGTCCATTTCTCCTCCCCGAATATGACAGAACGTCTCATAAATTGTGCTGTTTTATTGCTTAATTTATTACATAGCTCATAATTGCCTCCAACTAAAGGGTTCAAGGCACTGAGCACCCCTCCAGTTTACTGTCCCTACAAGCCTATAACGGAGGTTTCTGTTGCGAGGGAGTGTCTGGCCTCCAGGTCCCCCAGTGAGCATCATGGCTGAAGCTGTCTGAAGGTTTTCTGTTTTCTCTGAACGGGGCTCCCTTTCTCCTTTGCTGCTCCTTAGGCCCGGAACTGCCTCACGGACACTTGCATGGCTAAGTCTAGTGAAGGCTGATCCATGAGGGCGAATGGGGGTAGTGCCCCACCAATCTCAGCCCGCCCCTTGCTAGCCCCCACCTGCCTGCCTTCTTACATGCGTCCAGTCCACGGGGTGGCACCACCGGTGTAGACAGCACTGAGTTGGAGAGACCAATGGTCTGGCGCATCATATCAGCTTGCTACGTGCTGCATTTACTGTTTTTCTTTATGCAAGTATGAGAAACATAAATAAAAATGTTTACCAAAAATAAAATTACAGGACAAAGCATGCCCATACATCCATTGACAGATGCTCAAATGCAATAGCTCTGCCAGTGTGTGCTTGTGCGTGTGTTTGCAGAATGCCTGTCTAATAATATGGGAATGCTGGAGGAAGCAGATGTCACAATCAGCCTGAACAGCACATGGGAAAAATGTGATTGCATATAATTGCGCGTTGATGAAAATATGCCATACTTGTGTGCCTCTTAATACACAGCTTGCCAACAACGAGGTGGGGGATTGAAGGGAAAGTTTTGCTGCGTGTTGGAGGGGGTGGGAAATGGTCTGGAGGCACCCTTGAAAAGATGGAGCACCACCCGTTTTGAGAGCAGAAGATGTGCCCGCCTTGATGATGTGTTTCGGTTAGGGAAGGGGGAAAATTCTATCCCATTTGAGTTTGAAGGCAAACACACCTAACTTGCACTTTCTGAAACTATATGCAAAGCAAACAGCCATCCTTCCAAATTCACATTTATCCAAATTTTGCAATTTAGTTCTACAACCAGTGTTTACGGAAATGCGTATACAGTATGAAGACCGGGGAAAGTATGCATAACAAAGCATATATTCTTGAAAGTAACATGCAAAAATGCATTATATTAGTAAAAATCGCCATAAGGGATACACTGAAGTGCTGTGAATTTTCATAAGGATTTTTTTAATGCAAATCACAAACAGCTGCAGGTATTTGGAGGACTAATTTTAAGACTTGAAAAATGAAAAACGGAGAGAACTGATTTGGCAATTTTGACCATCCCTAGGAGGACTGAAGGGAACTTTTTGCTGTACTTTGGCTGGAGCTGCCCTTGAAAAGGTGGAGAATCACCCGTTTTGGGAGCAGCAGGTTTGCCCATCTTGAAGCTGCACTTTGGTTGGGCCTTCAGGCAGGTGAGGCTGCAGAGGTGCTGCTGCACTGCAGCATTTGGGAACTGTTTCCACTCCACACGGTACCAACATTTCAGGATCCTAAATGCCTTTTGAAACATGCAGCTTCTCGGGGGCATGCTGGTAGGGCTCTCTTCCCAAGCTACATATATGGATGGAAGGATCTGTCAATTTTGTTCCTCTGAGCTTCACGGAACACCAAAGCCAGGATCATTCAGACCATGGTATTCCTTATGTATGGATGTGAAAGTTGGACGGTGAAAAAAGCGGACAAGAGAAAAATCAACTCGTTTGAAATGTGGCCATGTTGTCTGGTCCTGTTGGGAGTTGAAATCCCACAACATCTGGAGGGCCACATGCAAGCGAAAAACAAACTCATACCTGTTTGGTACCTGCAGCCTAGCCACTTGGCACCTGTTTGCCACTTGCAGTCTTAACGGCTGAGTTGTGTGTCTTTAATATTCTCTTTCCCCACGAGTGTCATTCAACGGCTGAATGTGCACTGCCCTCTTAGGCTGCAGGCACAGACCCAGTAAGTAGCTGCAGCACTGCTGCTCTGTGTTGCTATCACTTGGCTTTTCATTTTCTACCCTGCAAACATGTTCAATTTATTCCATGCCGGAAAGAAAACATAGCTTAGCGTTATTTTAATAACCGTTGAGGGTGACCTTTTGATGTCGGGTTTTTTGACTCCCTTGCCCTGGTCATCCCAGGGTGGGGGGCCCTTATCACCACTCCCTAGTGGTGCCACTTCCCATGTGGGATCTCCTTACGCATGTGATTTATATGCAAGGTTCAAGGAAATGCTGCTGATTTTAATTTTAGAAAAAGTAAGAGGAAGCGTCTTCTCTTGCTTTTGCAGCCTCACACATTACATAATGCACAATGAGGCTAAATATAATCCGTAGCCACCGTTGCAGAAGGACATGCACACTCGCAAACATCCACACAACTTCAGGCACTGCTTTTATGCCTTTGTACATCATGCGCTGGGATTTTGTTTTGTTCCCCCCCCCCTTGTTCACACTGATGGTTCACAATCTTTGCAGTCCCCTGGAAAATAAATGGTTCATGGGGATTCTTATGTGTCTAGGCTACTGGACAGAGGGAGCCAACTTATCTTTTTTGGGGGAAAAATACAAAACACACAGACACAAGCATTTTGAACCTGCTTCTGGCATTCCTGCTCTGATCAGCAGAAGTCAGACATAAAGCAATTAGCCGTGTCCTAATTTTCGGATGGTTGCATTCACAGCCCCCCACCCCAATAAAAATTGGTTCCCAACAGGGGTGCAGGAAGACAGTCAGCTGTTTTCAATGCCTGATAGGGGTTACCTCTGCAATAAGGAGAGGTCAACCCTTGCAGAAGCTTCATCTTTAGGGGGGAGAATAATCATCTTTTTCATCTCCCCCCTCCTTTCGTGGTTACTTCAGTTATACTCTGCCCTCTTTTTAATCACAGACAAGCCAGCGATGGTGCTGGTTATTACAAAGCGGAAGCCTGTTGCGATCATTAGCCAGCTTTGCGTTTGCTTGTAGCTTAATGTACACCTCTCGTTCTGAAACTTCATTGCCAGCTTTTTCAGACAAATTACTACCATGGCAGGTGGGTGGTGTTTAAAACCTCTGTACCGACCCCCCCCCCAGCTGAAATGCAGGATAGGGCTCGGACATCATTGCATTGAGTATTTGCTGGGTGTGCATGGAGGCAGCTCAAAGGTGTAGCTTACGTTTTGCACGCAAAAGATCATGTATAAGTACGTATATGTTGGCATCAGCTGATACCTTCCTGGTGTGATGACCTTCCAGGAAAGTGAACATTTGACACTGTGTGCAGAACTGGCAGGTACTGGTGACAGGTAACCACAGGTCTGTACTTGGACATAGGAAGCTACCATGCTAGGTCAGATTATTTGCCCGTTTGCTGATATTGAAAAAAGAAGAAAAATGCTTTATATATTGCAATACAGCATGTATGAATTGGTTAGCAAGAATTTTTTCTTTTTCCCTAGGAAAACCAAATGGATCTGGCCGTTGGTGGGAGCTGATCATATAAACCATGCCTAGTCACATAATTGATAAATAATCAAGTGGCTGCATCTGGTTTAACCTTGTCTTGTAAAAAATAACAAATGGGATAAATGATAATTTCAGCAGTGAGGCATGTGGGTCAGTCTGTAAGGGTTGGATGCTAAAGTTGCAGCATGCTTGATTTCGTTGGGGAAGGCCTCTGTTATCAGCTCATGTTTCTTTGTGGGAAAAGGGCCCGCCCCCCTAACCACCTTTCTTCATGCAGATTAAAACAACAACAACAACAAAAAGCTGCTAAATGATCTGTTATGAACCTAAGTCTACAGGAAATAGTAGCAAAGCGCTTTAAAAGGGTGTTGGCTTACCAAGTGGAAAATATACCAAAGTCAAGTGGTAATGATGAGACGCAGAGTGAAAGGATTTGCATTTTGGCAGATGAACAGGGGGATTGACATGCGCGGGGAGGAAAACTAAAATGATTAGCCAGGACCACTTTCAAACTGCCCGAATCTTATCCTTTGGAGCAAGCTGTGCATGTAGCAAATTTCTCTTTTGGGGCCATCATCTGTATACACGCATGCATGTGCGCATACACAGTCCTGAGCTTTCCTTCTCTTATTTGGAGGCCATTAGGCAATGATGAAGATTTTGGCTGGGGTCCAGCTGGACCTGAGCCAAGCCGCCTCCTGTCCGTAATGTTCTTGCAGAAACTTGGGGAACAAGATCACTGGAATTGTGCTGGAAAAACAACAACAAACCTGGCTGCCTTCATTCAGACCAGCACCAGGTGCCTCTGCAGGATCTAGGCCAGGAATGGCTAAATTGTGTGGCTTGGGGGCTGCCTCCACTTTGCAGGGAGTTTAGTGCCTTGCCAGGTGCTGCCGGGATCCGTGGACAGCTGCTCGGTGTGATGAGCCACTGAACAGTCAGTGGAAGCTTTTCAGTGAAGTCATCTCAGGTTCTAGACCAGGGGTGACGAGCTTTTGTCAGCCTGAGGGCCACATTCCCTCATGGCCAGCCTACCAGGAGCCACAGGCCAATGGTGGGTGGGGCATCTGTTATAAGCCACCCTGTTCAGGTCTTGTAAGTTCAGGTCTGTGGCTTCCTTTATGGAATCAATCCGTCTCTTGTTTGGCCTTCCTCTTTTTCTACTCCCTGCTGTTTTCCCCAGCATTATGGTCTTTTCTGGTGAATGCGAATAGATAGCCAATATAACCACTTTAGAATTTAATGCAGCATTCTGGCTACTGCATTCTGTGCCCGTTGAGGTTTTTGGGTCGTTTTCAAGGACAGCCCCACATGCAACGCAAAACAGTAATCCAAATGGGAGGTTACTGTAATGTGTCGTGCATGGGGCTGCCCTTGAAGCTTCTATTAGGCCTTCAGTGCTGCTGTGTCACAGTGTTGCAGGTAAGGGATGCATAGGGGATATAGTTCTCATGGATCCTGAAATTCTGTTAGGATTGCTCCCTTTCCCCATGGCGGATGGCTGAAGGGAGACTTCCAGACCTTGACATGTCCCTGGTGACAGAAACAGGAGTGTGACAGAGATGCCCGGGACAGAACCTCAGACTTTCTACATGCTCTACTACTGAGCTATGGCCTTTTTCTCTGGAAATTCTCAAGGGGGAGCATTTCACCAAATTTCACGAGTGGGAAAAGAAATTCTCTGACAATTTCTTAGTGGTAGGGCTTCCCTGTAGCAATGGCAGAGCTTGGAAAAGTTACTTTTTTGAACTACAACTCCCATCAGCCCCTGCCAGCATGGCCACTGATGGGAGTTATAGTTCAAGAAAGTAACTTTTCCAAGCTCTGAGCAATGGCCATAGCAAACCTTCCGCCTCCTTCTTGTCTCTCTAATGCAGCCGCCGCCGAAACTGTACCGTCAACCTGGCCATCTCATCCTCTACAGTACTGTGGATCTAGCTGTACGGTGGGTGGGGAGAAGTTTCAGCGTATGTGGTACAGTCCAGAAATAGCTGTTGCGTGTGACCTGCTGCTTGTGCAAGTCAAACCCTGGAGCACCCTGATGGTGTGTTTTCTCTCTAGCAAGCGGGGCTTTTAATCACTGTGTGTTAAATGAGGCTGAGAGTGTCAGAACTCTGTTGAGAGTTAGTGCACAGACTGCCTTTTTAATCACACGCTTTATTGTGATTGCTCTTCTTCAAAATATATGTGCGTGCGTTATTTATCCATAACCCACTTGAAAGATTGAGAGGCAGCTGTTGAAGCTCACAACAATTTGCTCGTAAATGGCTTATGAAGGAAAATCAATATTCATCTGTGCTTAGCAAATGAAAGTCTTTGGGATGACGAGTCACATTATTTTTGCCACTCGTTTTTAAATACAGCGCACGTGGTTGGCCATGCAGTGCAGTGCAATGAAAAACCGATTGGGTTTGGCTTCCCACAATTGGGTGCCTTTGTGCTTGTCTAGAAACCCAAATGGGCCCCTGTGTTTCACCTCATCCTTTGAGCCCAGGGGATTCGTACAAAACAGAGCAAGTGGACTGACCACTGAGAGTTCTTGGGTCACATTCCAGCTTCTTCGCTGCCCTCCACTCTGTCGATCTGCAGAACGGTGAAGCATCCTGTCCCCACGGTTTGTGTGGATGTGTTGGGTCATGTGTGTGTGTGTAGATGAAGGCAGCGATCGGTATCTGAATGGTGCAACAAGACCTTTAAAAAACTATAACAAGGGCATGGGTGGCACTGCCCTCTACTGCAGGTATAGACGATGTGGTGCCCTCCAGATGTTCTTGAAGTCCAGTGCCCATTAGCCCCAGCCAGCATGGACACCAGTCAGAGACTGTAGTCCAGCAACATCTAGAGAGCACCACATTAGCTACCTGTGCTTGCCGGAGTATTTCAGGTGTTTTCCTCCAGAGTTGGTTATTTTGTGCCTTCATGGTATCATGTCATGTGTCCACCCAAGGGTCCAGTGGAGAAAGAAACAGCATGATTACTTTGGTTTTAATGCGACACTTCCCCCCTCGCCTAAGTTTGTAGTCCTCATGGTGACGTAGATTTTGAAATGTGAAGCTGACATCTTGGAAACGAGTGATGGTTGGGGGGGCAGTTTCCCAGCAAGGTGCCAGTGAGACTTCAGTGCTCTGCAAAGGTTTATTCCTATACATGCCCGCCTCACCCCCAAGCACCTCAGTATCCACTTTCCAAGTACTTGGCGCCCTCCACTTCTACAAGCTCCATTTTTAAACTACTCGGAAACTCTGTGGAAAGCTGCTTGAAGAGATGAAAGGCTCTGCAAGCCTGAAGTCTGCCCGCCACTGATTTAGGACACAACCCAGTCCGTGTGTGTGTGTGAAAGAAAGAGAGAGAGAGGAGTGTTGTGGGGATTAATGAAGTTCTTTCTCATTCAGCCTTTTATTTTGAAAAGCCAGCTCCTGAAAATCTTGCCGTAAGGCACCAACTGGCTTAAATTGGGGAGTCTGGCAGCAGGACCTAGGCACCATTCTCTCTCTGCCACCAGAGCAGCTTGCAGCAGGGATGGGGGACCTGTGCCCTTCCAGAAGTTTTTAGACCCCCTATTCCCATCAGGCCTAGACAGCATAGCCAATAGGGCTGATGGGAGTTGTAGTCCAACAACTATATCTGAAGGGACACAGATTCCCCAATCCTGCTTTACAGGTAGAGAGACACGGTCTGTCTCTCCCAAACCTTGGTGTTCCACAGCAGCCTCTGAATGTGATAGAAAGGGAGAGTGCATCCAGCCAGCCTTCAAGGGATCTGTTGACCTGGGGAACTGACTGGGGCATTGCTCCTAGGCTTGAACTGAAGCCCAAGCAGCCCTTCAATGACAGAAGGTGATCTGTCTCTATCAGATACCCGTGTGGTTGAAGCAGCAAGGCAGGTTGAGGGATTGAAGATTCAGCACCATGGAGAGCTCCCCAGTGAGCCACTTGCTCTAACCCCCTTGGTCGGAACACTCTGGATCTTAAAAGAGATACTTAAAGATGAGTCCAGCTTCACCTCTCTGTGGCCTCCCACCTGGTACACTCCCTGCATTGTTGGGGAGGTGTGGGAGTGTGGGAAGCACTTGATTCTTCCAGTGAGTGAGGCTTAGCGGACAGCATATGGGAGGGTCTTTGTGGCCTCAGATTCTATGGACTCCAAACCACTAGCATCAGGAGCCTGGCCCAGTCCCCTAGCCAGTGGCACAGCAGCTCTGGACTCAGACAGTGTTGATATCTGTCTATTCCTCCCTCCTTCCCTCCCTTCCTCCTTCCCTAATCTAATCTAATCTAATCTAATCTAATCTAATCTAATCTAATCTAATCTAATCTAATCTAATCGGTCCCTTCTCTGAGGAAGGCTCAGAGAGGGCCTTTTCAGTTGTGGCCCCCCATCTATGGAATATGTCCCCCCAGTGAGGTCTACCTGGCACCTTCATCGACATCTTTTTGGCTCCAGGGAAAGACTTGTCTTTTCCCCCAGGCATTTCATCAACTTAGATGTTTTTAAACCTTTTTTTAAAAAAATAATAATAAGTTTTTAAATCTTTTTAAAAAGATGTCTTCAAAGCTTTTTAAAAAAATGTTTTTAAAGTTGTTTTGTTTTAATGTATTTTAAAGTCTGTTTTTTATGATGTTTTGAAGTGTTTTTAGTGCTTTTGTTTGCTGCCCTGGGCTCCTGCTGGGAGGAAGGGCGGGATAGAAATCAAATAATAAATAAATGATGCTGTTTGTATTAGTGCGCTGCCAAAGCTTCCTGTGGCTGTATGGAGGGGGGTGGTTGTTTTACCGTTTTGCTTTTATGGTATGATGCGGTTACTTTTGTTTTTAGCAATGTTTTAAGTCGCTTGGAGACCTTTGTGTAGCAAGCGTCTAATAAATCCAATAAATAATAATGATAATGATAATAATAATAATAATAGCATGGGCTAATTGCTTTTAAAAACTCAAATGGAAGCTGAGACTCTCCGATTCCAGGGCTGTCTGCTGCAGCTGGCAAGGTTCACCTGGGTCTCAGGCTGGGGTATTTTTTAGCCCTGTTAATGTAAGATCCTTGGACTCACAGACACTGAAGACTGAATTTGGGACCTTCCTCATGCAAAGCATGCTCTCTAGCCCTGAGTGATGGTTCCTCCCCTTATGCTGAACACTGTGCCAGCAATATGATGCCGTGCCTGTCTTGGAATACTGTGGATGTGGAGGATGTGAATAATAGTCAGTGACTTGAAACTGAATGTAGAGTTTAGGGGTGGACAGGGGAAGGGGATCCCAGCTGTTCAAGCCTCCCTGGAGATTCCTTCAGCCTTAACAGCACATGCAGCCTCTGAAATCAGCCATAACGTTTCCATGCTATGCATGTAGGCTGGTATAATGGTAACTCATTTTGACAATTCAGTCTCATTTTGGCAATTCAGCCTGCAACCTTTATGTGCCATATTGTAAGGAGATGGGTTTTTTTCAAAAAAATATTTTACCCAGACACTCAAGCATTTTTAGAAAAATTAGGAGGAAGAAAATGAATCCGCTTGGATGAAATCTGAAATAATATGAATTAGATTGAGTCTCACTTCTTGGAGACGTTCTCCTTCCGGTTGTGCATTAGGGAGTTGGTATGAATTCGTGGGATGAAAATAATATTGATCTAAAGAAGTTTCAGTTGAACCACAGTGACTGAAGCCTGATGCACTATATATCAATACAATTTTCTGCACTTTTTCTAGCTTTCGATGAAAATCTGTCTTGGTTGTGAGGATGGTGAAACCTTCCCTTGACTTTCAGACAGTTTCCTTCCTAATATTGTTTGGGGGCTCACAGAAGACTCTTTTACCTCCCATTCTATTCCATCTCTGTCTATCCCCCTTACTATCGCTTGACAGGAAGATACATGCAACTTTGGATGAGAGTGCTGATCTGGGGTAGTTGGGTGATCTTTCTGCCTTAAGCGCAGGGTTTAAAGGGGCAAAGACTTGTTTTCTGTTGCCAAAAAAGGATAGGACTAGATCTAATAGGCTTGAGTTATGGGAGGGTAGATTTCAGCTGAACATTCGGAGCAGTGGTGATTGGTGCCCATTATTTATTTTATTTTTTATTTTTATTTATTTGTTTCATTTTTAGACCGCCCATAGCGAGTGGCTCTCTGGGCGGTGTACAAAAATATTAGAAATGGAAGGGCAGAAGGCAGAGAATAGGAATGTCAGAGAACTTGGACGAAAACAGAATTGGAAGCGGAAATTGCTGATGTCTGCATATTCGTCTCATATCGGGAACAGAAATCCATCCAGTAAATGTGATTATTTGCTGCGCTTGGTGCTTTTAGCTTGCGAATGATACATAATTAGTCAAATTCAGGGAGGATGTCGGTATCAAAGGCTACTAGCCATGTTGGCTATACTCTGCCTCCACAGCCGGAGGCAGTATTTTATTTATCATTTATTTGATTTATATAGCACTTATATTTCAACAGAAATCTCTAAGTGGTTTACATGCCCCAACAAAAAGAATCAATGTAGGAAATACAATACAAACGTACAATATATATTTCAAAACCAACCTACTATTTCTATTGCTATCAATTCCACCTTTTAAATAAAATTAAGCATTAAATATCTCTGAACAATGTAAGTAAAACAATGAAGAACCACAAAAGCAAATCATATAAAAACCATCAAAATACAACAAAATGTAACATAATTACAGTATATATCATTATAAAATTGCATTACAATAAGAAACTCACATCGTAATAAAATCACATTCACACTACACAAAACTAATCTAAACATACACCTCCCCTCTCCTATACACAGTCATTCAACACTCACTCTCCTTACAACCAACCACTCAATTCTCTCTTTACTAAAACATTCAAATGTTCAACTAACCAGCAACCCAGGAAAACAAGTCAATTGAATAAAACAATTCAATAGCCACATAGAAGAATGACATAGCATTAATTTCACCCCTTCTCTCACCTGGGGCAATACAAACTCCCTCTTCCCACCTCTCACCTAGGGAGTTTAAGCCCATCCCCACCAACAGGCTCTCACCCTATAGGGTGTCTGATGCAGCCAGTATGCTTTTGAATACCAGTTGCTGGGAACCATGGGGGCGGGAGAAAGACTGTTGTTGTGCTCAGGTCCTGCTTGTAGGCTTCTCTGCCCTGGGCTCCTGCTGGGAGGAAGGGCAGGATACAAATTAATTAATTAATTAATTAAATAAATAATGGGCATCTGGTTGGCCACTGCAAAAACTGGATGTTGGACTCGATGGGCCACTGGCCTGATCCAGGAGGCTCTTCTTACATTCTTAATTATGTTTCCCCCCCATATGAATTGTGTTTCCTTTGCATTGAAAGGAATGGGGTGGAAAAACATAATGGCAATGTGATTTATGTAATTAATTATGTAAATTCAATAAGTTACATCATTTCACCATGGCAGACAGCGAGACGAATAATGTAGCTTTTGGCTGAAGGCAAACTGCAGAAGAAAGGAGACAGTGCTGCATGTGACAAATACAGGGTGGAATGGAAAGTGATGCCTTCTTACATCCCTGGCAGAGAGGCCAACAGTAGGTGGAACCAGCGCTAATGACAGCCCGAGCCAGCAAATTCTTGTTTTGTCCTCCGTGTTGAGTTCTATAATGGCAACACTTGAGACTAACAAGTGTTGCTGAGGAGGCTGACAAACAATGCCACCCCCTGGACTGGATGTAAGTAAGAAAGTCGGCAGATGGGGCTGTCTGCAGACAGACTGAGGTTGGAGGGACAGCATCCCATTCGCCCTAATAGACCAGCCTCCACTGATTAGGAGAAGCGTCTTGTTAGTAAGAACAGTTTGAAATGGCAGCATGTTACTTACGGGATGCTTGGGCAAACTCTTCCTCATTGGACAAGTGGAGGCTGGACAACCATCATTTGGGGGCGCTGTAGTCCTAGATCTTCCTACATTGAAGAAAAAGTTTGAACTATCAGGCCAATTCAAGGTTCTGGTTTTGGGGTACAAATCCCTATACAGCGTGGGACCAGGATACCTGAAAGATTGTCTTGTTACTTATATACCCAGTCAATCACTCTGCTGTGCAGGTGAGGGCCTCCTGCAGATACCATCTTACCAGGAGGTCCATTGCGCACAGCATAGGAAGTAGACCTTTCATGTTTTGGCACCTACCCTGTGGAATTCTCTCCCCTTAAATATTAGACAGGCGCCATCTCTGTTATCTTTTTGGTGCTTACTGAAGATTTTCCTCTTTCAACAAGCCTTTTAAGTAGAGACCTTATCACAGTCTGTCTGTGTTGGAATTGCTTTTTAAGATCTTTTCAAAGTTGTTTTTTAAGATATGTTTTAAATGTGTTTTGTTTTAAGATGTTTTAAAATGCTTTTAGTGTTTTTATTTGCCGCCCTGGGCTCCTTCTGGGAGGAAGGGCAGGATGTAAATTTCATAAATAAATACATAAATCAACTAAATAGGTGGCATAAAGGCTTCCTCCAACTCTTATGAATCTATGATTAATCAGAGAGCCTTCTTGTGTTTTCATCAAACTGTGTGCTCTTTTGTGTTCCTGCCACTATTTGTCCCTGTGTCTTTAAACAGGTTCTCATCTGGAAGGAATTTAATGAGTGGCATTCTGCCCATCGCCCCACCCCAGAGCTGCAATCTCTTCAACTCCATGCTGGGCAACCTCCCCCCCCCCATTCTGATCTGTTCTGATCAGAAGCTGAATGAGAGAACAGCAGCCTCTACCAGTGTTAAAAACTTGCAACAATACTTCTTTCTCTTTACTTTCATTTTGTCTCTGTTCCTTTGAATATATAATTTCCAGCCCGTGTCAGTTTTTGCATATCCTCATTTAAAAATCTGTTCTGTCTCATTTCCACACTAATCTGTGGGGTTTTTCTGTATGGAAGTGTATATGCATTTCTAAACATGTTTTACCCTAAAATATGCATTTTTCTATGCATCTGTAGCACGTCTTTTTTTAAGCTGAGAACTGTATTGCGCCATTTGTAGAAGTGCAAAATCTAGAAGCTAATTTATGTTCTGAAATATATGTTTGTCCAGGAGCTGTGAATTAGGTCAGTTCCCTTAAAACCAGCAGGCTGGATGAAATTCTCCTCCATCCCTAATATAAGCTCCATAGAAATTGTGTCACCTCTGAGTTCCAGGCAAAGAGAGAGTGTGGTGCAGGGGGTGATAGGGAGGGATATGAGAAGGCACTGTTTTCTGTTCCACCCTGGATTTGTCTTGTGCAGCACCATTTCTATTCTGCTGCAGTTCCTCTTCCACCAAGAATTAAATTATCATCTTGCTATCTGCTGTGGTGAAATTACATGTTATATAATATATGCAATTATATAAATTATATAAGTTATGTTGTCATCAGTTTATCTTCCATCAAGAACTAAGTTCAAGTGCTGGCTTTGGTGTACAAAGCCCAATGCAGCTTGGGACCAGGATACCTGAAAGACCGTCTTATCCCTTATATACCCAGTCGACCACTGTGCTGTGCAGGGTGAGGGCCTCCTGCAGACACCATCTTATCAGGAGCTCCGTTCTGCTGCACAGCATAGGAAGCAGACCTTTAGTGTTTTGGCACCAACACTTTCAGGATACCTCAAAGATTGTCTTACCCCTTGTATACCCAGTCGATCACTTTGCTGTGCTGGTGACGGCCTCTTGTAGATACCATCTTATCAGGAGGCCCATGCCGCACAATATAGGAAGTGGACCTTTCGTGTTTTGGCACTGAAACTTTGGAATTCCCTCCCCTTAAATATTAGACGGGCGCCATCTCTGTTGTCTTTTTGGCACCTACTGAAGACCTTCCTCTTTCAACAAACCTTTTAAGTAGAGACCTTATCCCAGTCTGTGTCTGTGTTGGAATTGCTTTTAAAGATGTTTTTAAAGCTTTTTTAAAAACATATTTTTAAAGATGTTTTGTTTTCATATGTTTTAAAGGACGTTTTGTTTTCATATGTTTTAGAGTGCTTTTAGTGTTTTTCTTTGCCACTCTGGACTCCTTCTGGGAGGAAGAGCAGGATATAAATTTAATAAATAAATAAAATAAGACCAGCCACCAGGGAAGACCCACGTAGAGTGCATGGCAGTAATCCAGTCTTGATGTTATCGAAGCCTGGACTACTGTGGTGAAGCCATCCTGGTCTAGAAACAGTCACAGCTGATGTACTAACTGGGTCCAAGACCACTCCCAGACTGCATACCTCCTCCTTTAGAGAGAGTGAAGCCTTCAGAGATTCAGCCAGGGGGTCTTCCCCAATCCTATCTGGAGGTGTCAGGGATTGAATGTAGGATCTTTCTCAGCAAAGAAGCGCATGTTCTTCCTCCCTGACCACTTGCATTTTGAAGTGGTCATTTCCCAGAAGGACTGAACCACACATTTTTACTACATTAGGGCCCCGCTTTACGGCGCTTTGCTTTATGGCGCTTCGCTAATGCGGCAGTCTCAATTAGACGCAATTAGACTAAAGCCCCACCCATACGGCGCTTGTTCCACTTTTACGGCGGTTTTCAGGCGCCGTGCACCATTCTATTCAATGAGTTCTGGTTTTCAGCGGGGGCCCGGAATGTAACCCGCCGTATGAGTGGGTCCCTACTGTACATGCACTTCAGTTGTAAGCCCCTCATTTGACACTAAAAATAAAATCTCTTTTTTATTTATCTTTATTGTTGCATCTAGAACTGTGCTTTGTCTTTTTTTTTTTTTGTATCATTGATACAATTATGTTAGGATTTAGAAACTATGTGACTGCATTTGACTGTTGCTCTAAGACATCTCCTGGGGCACGTTTTGTGTTTTTGTTTTGTTTTGCTTTCACGAGAACATAAAAGACACATTCTGTTAATTAAGAAATGCATTGTCATTGCTCAGCAATATTGAAGAACATGGGTTTGCATGCACAGCCACTATGGCTCCCCTAGGACCATGCTGGCAGAGACAGCGTGTTATTACATTTGGTTCAGCTCAGATGTGAGTATTCTTTTAAAAGGGGAAGAAACAGAGAGCTAATTTGTTAATTCCTCATCAGTTTTTATTGCTGTAGCAGAACATCTGTCATCATTGTCTTACATGGCAAACTATTACAGATGCATAATTCTGCAACACGCGACCAGGGTCTCATGATGCAATGATGACGTGGAGGCCACTGCAGTAATATTCCTTCCCATGCTGCTGGGAATCAGAGGTGCATGGGAGGACCTCCTGCTAGAGCTCTTCCCCTTACCATCATGAAAGTGTGATGCTGTTTTGGGGAGGAGTCCCAGTGTGTCCAGATTTTTATGTAGTGATTTTCTGCATCTATTCTCAGAAATTGATATATTTTTTTTAAAAAAATCCATCTCTATAATATCAATATTAAGAATGATAATTTTATTGATATTTCATATCATTTATTCACATTTCATTTCAAAATATTGACGTTTCAAACTGTCAACATTTCATGTCAAATTAACGGTGTTAATATCAACAACATTTTGCAAGGTTAAAAAATGGATCAGTAAAATCAGTGACTAGTGGACAAAGAACAAACTCAAATTGGTACCAGCCTGTTAGACTGGTGGAATGTTTTCAAAATGGCACCACCCAACGCATCCCATCCCTACATGGGAAGAGTGATGTTTCAGAAGCCCCCTTGCCACCTTGCTAATATGAAAAACTGATCAAATTGCTTCAGGGAAACTGTCATTTGGGCGGTTGAGGAACATTGCTGGAGATGTCATTGAGCTTCATGATTCCTTGCCTCAGACTATGAACCACAGCAACCCATAATGCTTCCCTTGAATCACCAGGTGAGCATTTCATCTGCTCAAGTTCTTCTCCAGCTTGGAATTTCTTGGTGCTTCTGGCCTTCCAAAAGTCTCATAACACTAGAACTCATGGACATCCAATGGAGCCGAATGTTGGAAGATTCAGGACAGACAAAAAAAAAGTACTTCTTAATGCAGTTAGTTAAGCTATGAATTCACACCCACGGGAGGCAGTGATGGCCACCAACTTGGATGGCTTTTAAAGAGGTTTAGTCAGTTTCATGGATGATAATGTAAGAAACGTGGTTTTAGTGTGGTTTTCCTTAAGGGAAAAACCCCCTGTGAGACCCCAAAAATGGTCTCCTGTGGAAGACCCACGACAGAGACAAGTGTGAATCAGTTTTAAAAGCTTTTATTTTCGTACTTGCAAGGACGGGTGACTACCAGAAGGCAGACACACCCAAATGACATTGGTACAAATCTTTTATCCCCTAGCCCGATGCTTAGGTTCCCTCCCCTGTTTTCCCCATTGGTCAGGTACTTCCAGGGTTCACAGCCTATCAGATCCGCCTGTCCCTGTCACATGAAACTCCTCCCCTGTTTACATCTCCCACTCCTCAGTTTTAGGCTACCTTATACCCTTATTTATTATTTCCCATATATGGTATTTTACTCCCCTCCCCTCCTCATTAACTAAGCATAAAATCTCCCTTTACATCAAACAAAGCAATGAAGGGCTAAAAACATCAGCTGAATTAGTCAAGTGTAAATCTCCTGTCTATTTTAAAGTAGAACTTGACCACAAACTGTCTGTTCTGGCTGCTTTGTTTGAACTTCAGACAGATGTCCTATTCTAAGAAAAAGCCCCTTTTCTCTATCTACGTTAACTCCAGCTTCTATAGAATTATCTACTGCAAACAGTCTATTAACCTATTAACCATTTATTCTTAACAATAAAAATCACACATTTTATTTATCCTTAACATATTCTGAAAAAGCAACACATTATATGCATTTCTCTCAATAAGGATATTAGTGGCCACTCATCATGCTCTGCCTCCATGCTCAGAGGCACTATCCCTCTGAATATCAGTACATAGAATCATAGAATAGTAAAGCTGGAAGGGGCCTATAAGGCCATCAAGTCCAACCCCCTGCTCAAGGCAGGAATCCAAATCAAAGCATTCCCAAAAGATGGCTGTCCAGCTGCCTCTTGAATGCCTCCAGTGTCGGAGAGCCCACTACCTCTCTAGGTCATTGGTCCCATTGTCGTATGGCTCTAACAGTTAGGAAGTTTTTCCTGATGTCCAATCTGGCTTCCTGCAACTTGAGCCCATTATCCCGTGTCCTGCACTCTGGGACGACTGAGAAGAGATCCTGGCCCTCCTCTATGTGACAACCTTTCATGTACTTGAAGAGTGCTATCATATCTCAGTCTTCTCTTCTCCAGGTTAAACATGCCTAGTTCTTTCAGTCTCTCCTCATAGGGCTTTGTTTCCAGTCCCCTGATCATCCTTGTTGCCCTCCTCTGAACCTGTTCCAGTTTGTCTGCATTCTTCTTGAAGTGCGGAGACCAGAACTGGACGCAGTACTCAAGATGAGGCCTAACCAGTGCTGAAACCACACTCAGCTGGAAACCACACTCAGCTCCGGCTTACAGGCTTTCCGCAGTCTTCTGGTTGACCGCTGTGTGAACAGGATGCTGGACTAGAGGGGCCGGTGGCCTGATCCAGCAGGGCTCTTACGACCTCCTTGTGCAGAAGGTGGCTGGAGCCAAGACTAAGGTGAAAAGGCTGCTGCAATTTTCCATCCCATTCACAATGGTATTTCAGCAATTTGGGGAATGGGCAAGGGGAGAGATGAAATGAGAAGTGCTTACTGGCAAAGGGAAGCAGAGCTATTCCCAGCACCCACTTGCTGGTGGCCACTAATTTCTTTCTCCACAATCCATCTGGGAATGATGCCACATTGTTCTTCCCGCCGGCCACCCTTCCTGCAATGGCTTGAGAGCTATGCAGTGTCACGTTGCATGGGTCCAAAGACATTATAGGTAGTGTGAGCAGCTGGAAGCTGCAGCAAGAGGGCCTTGCACATCTGTAAAAAAAGAGATGTTTTTCAAGCTGTTGTTAACGTTCTTAATGTTGTTTTATTTTTAATGTATTTTAAGGTCTTTTTATGATGTTTTAAAGTGTTTTTAGCATTTCTGTTTGCCGCTGTGGGCTCCTGCCGGGAGGAAGGGCGGGATATAAATCAAATAATAAATAAATATATAAAGTGGAGCAGGACCCTTGTTTTAAAGTTTGAAAAGAGAGCAACTCCCCCCCCCGGCCTCTGCCAATTCATACAGTTAAAGTTAGGGCAGCCCAGATCTCCAACTCCAAAGATGTTTGAGAACAAATCCTCTCCCTTTCATGATTTCAGAGGGTTCCAGGTTACACAAACCACCCCACAGGTGGCTGGGGAGAGAAAAGCGCTTACTGTCTGGATGGCTGGTGGCTTTTATACCAACGTTGATCAGAGGTGGCTTCTGTTTTGGGTCTGTGAAAACAGTGAAAACTGATGAAAGAGCAGTGTATAGAAGTGTTGAGAACTAGTTGTTTGTCTTGAATAATTTAGGGAAGTCTGTGGTTTTATGGGCAATGGTGTGTGTTTTACATGCAGTTCTATCACCTGGGTAGGGAAGGATGAGACATTTCACACTCTTTTTCTATACATAATTTACACTGACTCCTAAATATGTGAATATATAATTGCCCTGGCACGTCTGTGCCGCCACCCAGAGCCAGCTGCTTTTAACAGCTTCTTCCTAGCACTCTCCTATGCCATTCTGCATCCTGTTCCTCTAAACAATGACTGGCACTTTCTCTCTCTCTCTCTCCCTGGCACAGGGATCCTGATAGGAAGAGTTTTTTTAAAACAACAACATGTATAACACACAGTAGTAAACTTTGAGGGAAAAGTCAGGGTGTTTGGAATTGGAGGGATCTTTAACATGCACAGAAAAATTGCATTGGCGGAGGACGGTGAGATGATGCCAAATAGGATAATAAGAATGAATGCATAAAATATTTGCAATGGGAATAGGGATGGAAAGATATGTCTGTTCTGGTTCTCTCATTTTTCGGATGTTAAATTCAGTTCTCAACATTTCTATAGTGATCTGTGATTTTTTTTTAAAAAAAAATTCTCATGAAAATTCTTCACCATTTTTGTGCGAATTTCTCCAAATAAACACATTTTTGTAGGCAGTTTTGACAAAGGTACACATTTTTGCAAGCTGTTTCTTGTCATACCTTTTTGCATGTTATTTTTCACTCATGTATTTATTTTTATGCACACTTTCCCCTAATATATGCATTTTTGTAAATGTTGTTAGCTGGCAAACTGCATCCCAACATTCTAACAAGTGCAAATTTCGAAGGATGGCTGTGTTTCGGTATTAAGACAAGGGGGTTGTTCCAAAGGCTTCACAGAAAAGTTGGAACATAAGAATGACAGCTCAGTAGCAGAGCATCTGCTTTGCATGCAGAAGGCCCCAGGTTCGACCCCCAGCATCTCCAAGTAGGGCTGGGAGAGGCCCCCTGTCTGCAATCCAAGAGAGCCACTGCCAGTGAGTGCTGACAATACCGAAGTAGATGGACCCAATGGTTTGACTCCCCATGCTCCTGTGATTTGAAGTAAATAAGAGTGGTGGCATTCTGGGAGTCAGTCCCATGTGTGAAAAAAAAATTGGGATATTGCCATAAAATAAAAATTAATTTATGATGCAGAAGTTCAAGCGGGAGTTGTCCTGCAGGACAAATGTACACAACAATACTATTTGCGTTTCTCTGAAATGATACATTCCAAGATAATATTGGTCTTTGTGTTCTTCCCTGCCTGATTTAATATGAATCACTTTTGTCTTGTTTTCATATTACATATTTTATTAACGCATGAGTGTGAAATAAGCCGTTTTTAAAAAAAACAGACCAACTCTGTTGTTGAACTCCCGTGGTTCTCTGGGCTCGGAACCAAGAAACCTTGAAATGAATCCTTCTCTGCAAGTGGTGGTTTATTCGCAGCAGAGAAAGTTGTCTTGGGAAATCTGAACAGTGTTAAGCGGAAATGGCTTGTGAGGCTGAGCTTTCGCTATCTGATGCTGAATAATGACTTCAGCTAGGCTCCACCACAACATCTTGAAGGCAGTGGGTTATCTGAGTGTTTTGTCTTGTCAGAGGATGGGCCCAAACTGCTGCGTGTGCAATCTGCACAGATCGACTATTTTTACGTGTATCTTCGACAGAGGAAAAGAGCAGATCACTTCTGAAGACATCTCGGTGACAGCGGTGGCTTATGTGTCAATTTACTCTCTCTTTCTTCCCGCCTCCTCCCCCCACAGGTTATACTATTTAGTTATTACATTTTTATCCAGGATTCGGAGCAGCTTTATGTAGAGCTCCTAGTCAGTCACCCATTCAGGCACTGCCCTGGCACAAATCTGCCTAGCTTTAATGATGTGACAGCCTAATGTATTCTCAGCATGTAATAATTGTAGTATAGAAATTCTCCAAACTTTCCTGCTTAACCCAAGAAGACAGCTTTCACCGCTTTCCTCATGTGACAAAAATACATCCCTGCAGATGTTTTGAAGAGAAATAGATGCCCGTGCAATGATTGTGCCGCGTAAGACAAGCATACAGTTTTAGTGCTCAAATGAGAGCGCTTTCCATCAGGTTTTGGGATCAGGACTGGATGAAACTTGTCATCACTGCCAAGAACCCTTCCTGGTGGCTGTCAATCACTTTTTCCCTTTCCTAAAAGCCATCCGGTGTCACGGGATAATGTAGCATCACCCATCAGGAATTTTTGGAGAAGTAAATGATGGCCACCAGCTTCTGGGACAAGCTCAAAATGGTGGTGGTGAGTATTTGCATTGGGATAAAATCTCTCATTGGCACCAATGGGGGATTTCCTCCTACAGCAAATCCTCACATCAGAAAAGGGGTCTTTCTTGGGATCACAGTGTGGAAGGAGAGAGTTACATTTCCCTTCAGTGCCTACTGTGACCCCAATAATGATTAGTCCTGCCAGCTAATGCTATCTGCATTTTTAAAAACCTTGTATGTAAATCTCAAAGGTGCACGTAACGCCACATCTAGTTTGGTTCAGTGTTCCTGAATTTGGATGTTCTTGGTGCAGAGATCGGCACAGACTTCTTGTCGCTCAGGGTGAACCTGGCGGCAGGTATCTCTGCAGCAGTTTGCTCCACTCGACTGTTCCAGGACTCTTGAGGTGCAAGCTGCAGTGTGAAATGGTGGTGCCCTGTGAGAAAACTGTTGGAGCTGCCTCCTGAAATGCCCGAGTATCACCGGCGTGCCATGTGGGAACTCGTGGCACTGTGAATTAATGCTTCCGCTCCTCCAGCTTAATTGTAACGGTGTCAACTCTGGCTCAACATCTCTCTTGATCATGTTGAAAACATTTCCCGTGATCTGTTTGTCGTCTTGGCGCCATCGTTCAAGAAAGCCAGCTGCCGCTTCAGGCAATAGTAAATGACAGGCAAATAGACTGCTGCGAGTGTTTATTCCTTACCCTTCCTTGATCCCCCATCAGAGATGCTGAGTGGTGTTTGCCTTGCCTGCATGTATTTACTTTGTCAGATGCTCTTGCAGAGACAGGTCTGCTGGAGCTCCTGGTGCTTTGTGGTGCCAGTGGCAGTTTAGCTTGGTGAGGGAAGGGCTGTGTGTACATTGTACATTGTGTATACACTGTGTCTGTGTGTACATTGACTTCCACTGCTCTGCTTCTTCTGCAAGGAGGGTCAGAAGCAGGGACGGGCAAACCTATCCATATCAGTGCCTCTCCGTTTCTTATTTTCCCAATCATCAGTTCAGTTCTCCACATTCCCATGCCCGTTTGTGATTTTTTTTTAAAGCCGTCCTGAAAATTCATCAGTGACTTTCTCCTAATACACGTGTTTGTATGCATATATTATATGTGAAGTGTTTTTACTCATGTACACCGCCCAGAGAGCTTGCTATGGGCGATATAAAAGTTGAATCAAATAAATAAATAAATAGCCTGAAGGTATACATTTTTGCAAAGCAAGCTTCCCTAAGATAACACAGCTGAGCCTAGTTTTAATGCAACTTTGCACACGTTGCTGCTTTGCCAAATTTGGAGAAGTGTGAACTTCGAAGGATGGCTACGTTTCAGTTCATGTATTGTTTTGGGAAGTGTGGATTAGGTAGATTCACCTTTAAATGTGAACAGAGTTGAATTTTCTCCCCCATTCCTAGTCAGAAGGAACATTTGCATTTCATAAAAGGAGAGGAGTGTATTATTTATTTATGTTTACTCTCTAGGTCAAGGGTTCCCAAACTGTGGTCTGTAGACCACCGGTGGTCCACGAGCTTCATTCAAGTGGTCTGTGGTATGTTGGTGGATTTGTGGTTCGAGATGGGAGATGGCGCAACCACCGTATTGAATATTCATTTTAACTTTAATTGTATTTTTATTGCCCCTTTTATTTCTTATATTGCATTTTCTTGCATTACAGTTTGGATTCTGAAATGTAACCAATTATGTATCATTTGCACACCAAAAGCAACAACAGCAACAAATTCCCATCATATTTGCTGAATTGATTTCTGTTCCAAATAGGAGATGAATAAGTGAACATTGGCAGTTTCCACTCCTGCAGGGCTGGCACCAGACTGTAGAAAGGCACTTGGGCACCAGACTGCAGTGGGCCCTTGGGGGCAGTGGCACAGCACGCTGACATGCTAATGTGGTAATACAGGAAGTTGTGTGGCCAGGCCTATTTTAAGCTCATGCCAGCAGGGGGGAGGGTGGCTCCTGTTCCTCGATCCATGCCAGTATTGTGTTGCAGGGTGCATGGTCCATGACCTGATGCTAGCAGGAATCACAGAGTGGGAGCTACATCTACCCATCCTCAGCAGCAGGGGCCCCTCTTAGCCACAAAGGCCCTCGGCCTATGCCCAACCTGGCCACCCTCTGGTGCTGGGCCTGCACTCCTGATTCTCTTTTCAATGGAATTCGCCAACATCCCCAACTACATGTACTACCAGGGTCTCAGACAGGGGTCTTTCCCAGGCATACCTGGAGAGAGACACTAGGGATTGAACCTGGGACCTTCTGCATGCAATGCAATGTGCTCCATCACTGACCTACAGTGAACTCGTAATCCACTTTGGATTTTGGATATGGCTTCCCTAGCTTGGGTCCAGTAAACCAACTCAGCCTTGTGGTGGGTTTTGGTGGGAACCAACAGCTGAACTTAACCCTTTGTGGCATGTTCTGCAGGACAAATTACGGGCTCCATAGGAACTTTCTGTGGCTGCTTCTCCTTCCTAGCACAGGACCTTTGATCACGACGTGACTTTTCCAACTCTCTCCCTTCCTCAGGTATTGTTTCCTCCCTCCCTCTGTCTGTTCTTGTTGGGTTTCTGAGGCAGCTGTCGTCCTACTGAGCGCCTGCTGCTTTGCCATTAGGCTCCAAGAAAGGTTAACTCTTGCTCCAACTTTTCATTGCGGTTTTATCCCTCCTGCTCCCCTCTGCAAGGAAACCAGCTGGGGTCAGACCTGGGAGCAGAGCTTTGATCTCAGCCTCTGTAGCAACGGCACAAAGTTCAGCCCTTCACAGATATTGGAGCCTTTGTTTATTCATATATTATTTAGGCTGAGATTTGAGTAGAAGATGATGGGGCGGGAGAAGGAGAAACATTTATAATTTATCTGGGTGGGTGAGTGCACAGGCATCTGTAACTAGTGAAAAAAGGGCTGAATTCGCCTGGGAAGTTGGATTTAGCCATTGTAGGAGAGGTTACGAGAGAGGATACTTGGGCTGATGGTTTACTGGCGACATCCAAGTCTATTAGCACTTTAAGATCATACTGAAAATCAGAAACGGGGCTGGATGGACCCTTATTTCTAATATTTATATGTTTCCTTAGCATGTTGTGGAGTAGTGCTCAACGAGGAGGGACAGCAATAACAGCAAAACTGGTGCTCATTTTGGCCCAGGAAAAGGGCGCTTTATTTATATAATTATTTACGGCAGTCCAGTGAAACTTTGATTGTGTACATTTTAATGGATTGACCGATTCTACATATATTGGAATAATATGAATAGGACATGCATACACAAATGGAGGCTGGAATATAATTATGTTCTTGCAATATCGAGTCAGGTTTTATATCTGTGAATCTGATTTTATTCTTGGTTTTAGAAAAAAAATCTGGCTTTAGTAATATTGATTTTTTTTCAGTGTAGTTTTTATTGTTGCTACCGTTTTGGACTAGATCCGCCCAGAAATATGGCATTTAAAAACACACACACAACAACAACACCACTTTGACATACAGTGTCATACAATAATAGGAAGGAAAACCAGTATGCTTTGGTTTGCAGATGGTTTGCAGCAGGACCTTTCTTAGATGAATGAAGTGCACCTCTTGTAGAAAAGTTGCAGCTAGTGGCTCCATGTCAGTGGGGCAGTGGAATCTGCTCCATATTTTAATCCAGACTTTCAAGGAGCTGTCCAAGGCACTTTTTTGGTACTATCACACCATAAGAAGGAATGAGGAAGCAGTAGAAAGCCTGGTTGGGAGGATAATGATGAGTAGTCAGAACAGCATATATGACTCAATGATGGAAGCACAGATGGGGGAAATCCTGTTGGCACCATTGCCCTTGGCTCCATGTCCCCATACCTCTTCCTTTCGCCCATGCTCCTTCCTCCTGTCCTTTTCAGCACTTGAATGCATAAGAACAGCCAGATTTCGACTGAACATCAGGAAAAACTTCCTCACTGTTAGAGCCATACGGCAATGGAACCAATGACCTAGAGAGGTAGTGGGCTCTCCGACACTGGAGGCATTCAAGAGGCAGCTGGACAGCCATCTGTCGGGAATGCTTTGATTTGGATTCCTGCCTTGAGCAGGGGGTTGGACTGGATGGCCTTATAGGCCCAACTCTACTATTCTATGATTCTGTGATCCAGCAGTTGAGGGACCTTTGAGTGGCCTCATGATGGTCTCCTGTTGCTTTCTTGAGTCTGGTCTGACACTTGCTATTGCGCTAGCATCTACGACTGGAGTTGGAATGCAGCTGGGGTTGGCCTCAGCTTCATTTTAATTGTCACAGCTCACCGGGTTTCAATTAAAATGAAGAAAGACCCAACTTTTAATTACTGTTACCTCCATAAATACCTCCAAGAAGTTGACGTTACTAAGTTTGATATGGCTTGGTTAATGTGAGAGATATCTGAAAGTGGAATATACTGATAGTGAGTGGAGCCACAAATCTCTTAGGATTCCAATTACATTATACTTGATTATATTCTGTGGTTTTAAATCTCTCATAGTGCCATTTTGCATGAAGATTGATGGATGGCATGCATACAGAATGATGTGTAATTGTGTGTTAGAGCGAGAGAGAGAGCCATGCGTTGTTCTCTCGACATGTCATCTGTCAGGGTGGGAAAAGAGTTTTCTCTATGTTTTGGCTTTTCGGTACCATTGGGAAGAAACAGTTATGTCTGCATTTTATTGCTTTTGACACTGCTGAGCTTCTAAGTTATGAAAATCTACCCAGAAAGAAGAGACGTTACTTAACAAGTTTTGAAAACAAACCTCCCAGAAGAGATGCAGATGAGCTGCTTCTTCTGAAGCCAAAAAGTCAACACGAATCCTTTCGTTCCCATGGAAAAAAGGGACACCATGTTTCGCTAGTGTTTTCTTTAAGACGTCTTCTTATAGTGGAGGTCAGAAGGATGCAGAAAAGGGCAACCAAAGTTACGTTTTAATCTGTCGTGTGTCTTTATTTCTTTCTTTTATAGTGGTTTGATTCTATTTAAATTTTAAGCTGCTTCGGGCAGTTCATATGGGCTGGGAAAGCAGGATATAAATCTTTGAAATACATTCGAAAAGAACCATGGATGAGGGGTGGAATGGGAGAAGCAAAGGTAGCAAGTTGCCAAGAGCTGCTGAGGCCTAGAACCGTGAACCTTTGCAACTGCATTCAGGTGAACCTGTCAATGTTGGTTTGTCTAGTTGGACAATGAAACAAGCGGATAAGAGAAAAATCAGCTAATTTGAAAAGTGGTGTTGGAGGAGAGTCTTGTGCATACCATGGACTGAGAAAAAGACAAATAATTGGGTGTTACAACAAATTAAACCAGAACTATCACTAGAAGCTTAAATGATGAAAAGTTGGACATTCACAATGTGCAAGAGACTGCTTACTTTTCCTGCTCAGTTCTGGCCTGGTCATATCCACACCATACATTTAAAGCACACTTATATCACGTTAACACTCATGACTTCCCCCTCCCCCCAGAATCCTGGGAAAGGTAGTTTGTTAAGGGTGCTGAGCTACAGTTCCCAGCACCCTTAACAAACTACAGTTCCCAGGATCCTTGGGGGGGAAGCCAGGATGGTTAAAGTAGTATAAGAGGGCTTTAACTGTGTGGTGTGGATGTGACAGCCAGTTTGCACTGGATTGGCCTCTCCTACATTGAACATGACACCTGAGACATATATTTTTAGGGCTCTCCCTGTTTTGTGATTTTAGGTTGCTTTTAAAGGTGTGTTTTAAAATTGTTGTAACCCGCCCTGGGACCTCTGAGTGAAGGGCAGGTAATTGATTATGATGATCATGATAGCAGCAATAATAAACATGCCCACAATGTGGACACTCATCCTCCAATCTGTTCTGAACAGCAGCACTATGTAAAGAGCTTCTCTGTGTAAGTGAGCATGGAGGTAGCTAACGTATGTGGCATGCATGCCCTGTTTTGTAGCCCTGTTTCTCTTTCTCCTCTTGTGCCCAGCTGAAAGTAGGATTTGCAAGTAATTCGATGCCCTTAAGGACTGTCTGGACATTTCTTCAGTCTCACACTTCATCTGTGGATTGTGGCCATGCTTATTCCCTTTGCTGACATCTTCTGATTGGAATGTAAAAAGTCAAAGCGGCTTCCGCACACGTGTCCCAGTCCTGAGAACCGCACCAAAGAATTTGCCTTGCTTCACTTAATCTCCTGTTTTAATTGAGTACTTCACTGTTCAATTTCTAGGCTTGGAACCGTTTGCTCAATTAAAATTTTAAAAATCGAAGAGGCTGTGCGGTTGCATTAGTACAAATCTCTCTCCAAACAATGACAGATAATAGCACCCGGGTTATCGCATGTTGAAGCAGATTAGTATAATTTCTAAGCATTTCAGCGGAGCTGAACAATGCCTCATTTCTGTAATACCTGGAGGCCTACCTCAGTCTATAATTGAAATAGTAATTTCCACTAAAGGGTTTATTATTAAAAAGAGATGATGCCACCTTGTTTTTAGGAACAGGTGGGCACTGGGACATGCGCCTGAATTACTGGAATATTTCTCAGCAGAAGGGAGCGGCACCACTGACTGTGATTGTATTAAAAAGGACAATACAATTACAGGTTTATATGCAGGTATTTAAACTGTGCCCTCCAATACACAGAGAAAGAGAAGGGAAGTGACATTAGAAATGTTTTTCTTTCATTGGAATTTCCTTAGAGCTGGCTTTGGAGGATCCTAGGAATTGGTTTTAGGATAGAGTCAGCTTGTGACTGAATAATAATGTTGTCTGTTATTACCTTTTCAATGGATTCTCCACAGAAAAGCCATTTGGTCCATCAAATTCTGATTGCTTTTCATCCTGCCTTTTAGATACTAGTCATTATTATTTTGGACGTTGTCAGTTTGTTTGTTTAATGCATGTACAGTTAAACCAGTTGCACTGCATCATGGATTTGATGATACATCACAGACAGTAAAACTCATATTGCAGCATGACTAGGATGGAATTATGCATATGTGAAAACATCAAGAGCGTTTATGATGATAAAAGGCAAGAAGATTGGCAACAGAGGCAAGCCGCAGGTTTTGCTATAAGCCCCCTTTCTCTCCCTCAGTGTCCACATGATCCCAACAGGATAGAGTATATATTTTGTCTTAAATCCTATTTTGAGGAGGATTCAAGGGCAATCCTTGGGTGCACCTTTGCACATTACAAACTGTCCTTGTAGTGCTCAAATCACGAAGAACCTCAAAACACCTCAAAGCAGATCTGTTGTGGCATACCTTTTTGTGGAACAGGATCCACTTTATCAGAATGTCTTAGAAGTAGACTCTCCTCTGGGAAAGCTTATGCCGTAATACGTTTGTTAGACTTTAAAACTCATTCACTAGAAAAGACAATAATCCTGGGAAAAACAGAAGGGAGTAGAAAAAGAGGAAGGCCAAACAAGAGATGGATTGATTCCATCAAGGAAGCCACAGACCTGAACTTATAAGGGTGGTTTATAACAGATGCTCTTGGAGGTCACTGATTCATAGGGTCGCCATAAGTTGTAATCGACTTGACGGCACATAACAACAACAAAACTCATTGGGTTCTGTTCAATGCAGCGCCAAGCAGATCATTTGGCTTAGGACCGTGGCTCAGTGGGAGAGCATCTCCTTGCATGCAGAAACTCCCTAGGCTTAATCCTCAACATCTCCAGGTTGGATTGAATCCTCAACATCTCCAGTTGGAGGGCCACTCCAGTCAGTGGAGACAATACTGAGTTCAGTAGACCAAGGATCTGACTCAGTATGTAAGACAGTTTCTTATTCCATCAGTGCAAGGATTTTGCCATCTCTTCCCCCCACGCCCCCCCAAATCCATTCTGGATTTCCCCCCACCCCACCCCAGCAGATTTAGGGATGGTCCAGGGTGTACGTTGGGGGGGGAGGGGGGCAATCCAGTTGTGCTAGCCCTACCCATTTTTGTTGTTGTTGACTACCTTCCATTGTTCTTGCTATTGCAGTCTAATATATTTTGCCTTTTGGGACCTGCAACATGCCTGTGTTTAGAGGTGGAATAGCTCATTTGAACTGGTGTGGTGATGCCCAAAAGCAGCTTTTGGAAAAGAGATTCCCTAAGGGGGACATGACAGTAGGAGGCAAGCTTCTCAAAGCTTTGGGGTACAATTCCAATTCCACTGCAATTCATGCACAAGAGCCTGATATTGCATGTCGGAATCCAAGGTTATGCTAGCAAGGATGTGAACCTCTGCATCTTTATTGTGAACAAAATATATTACTCAAGTTACGCACATTATGCAAGCATAATTTGGTTGTTTTCCTGAATAAATCAACTAGCTTTTAATTGATTAGGGGCAGACTGTGTTCAACATCAGCGAAAGTGGTAACAGCTTAATCAAAGTCAAAGAGTTTTATTAATTGCCTTAGCCACAGACCATAGCCTTGGCAACAGTCAAATAGTAATAAATGGCACAAAAATTAATAGTGTCAGATAAATGCAATAATCCTATCCACTTAGAATGTTTGCATAGAGGCATTTCTACTCAAAACAATTGGGGAAAGCAGCTTCCAGGAATATTATGGGAACCATTTCATGCTTAAGGCTGCATCCCTAGCCCGTTTACCTGACAGTAAGCCACGCTGAATTCAATTACCTCTGAGCAGACATGCTTAGGCTTGTGCTGTAAATTATACAAGCTTTTAGGAACTGTGATTTTATTTTGGCAGGAGTCGGAAGAAAGCCTCCGCAAAGAGATCTGAATGTTTATATCTGGTATTGGGCAACTGGGACAGATTAGGGCACTTGTTTGTTTGTTTCTAATATTATTCAACCCATAAAATGATTTTGTTAGGCAATGTACATCCATTATGTTAGTGTACTAACCTCCACAATGGCCATCAGCCTCCCTGCCTGACTTGAAGGAGGTGGTTTCAGATATGGGCACCATCTGCACTGTACATTTAAAGCAGTTATCATACCACTTTCAACAGTCATGGCTTCCCCCAAAGCATCCTGGGAACTGTAGTTTGTTAAGGGTGCTGTTAGGAGACCCCTATTCCCCTCACAGAGCCACAACTCCCAGAGTTCCCTGGGAAGAGATATTGACTGTTAAGACACTCTGGGAACTGTAGCTCTGTGAGGGGAATAGGGATCTCCTAACAGCACCCTTAACAAACTACAGTTCCCAGGGACGATTCTTTGGGGGGGAGCTGTGATTGTTAAAGTGGTATAATGAATGCCCATTTGCTACTGGGCCAAGTTCAAGGTTCTAGTTTTGGTGTACAAAGCCCTTTACAGCTCGGGACCAGGATACCTGAAAGACCTTCTTATCCCTTATGTACCCAGTCGATCACTGCACTCTGCAGGTGAGGGCCTCCTGCAGATACCATCTTATCAGGAGGCTTGTTCTCCACAATATAGGAAGTGGACCTTTAGTGTGGCAGCACCTACCCTGTGGAATTCCCTCCCCTTGAATACTAGGCAGGCGCCATCTCTGCTATCTTTTCAGTGCCTATTGAAGACCTTTCTCTTTCAACAAGCCTTTTAGGCTGAGACCTATCCCAGTCTGAGTCTGTGTTAGAATTGCTTAATATGTTTTTTAATAATGTTTTTAACCCTTTTTAAAAGTTTTTAAAAAATGTTTTTAACACTGATTTGTTTTAATGGATTTTAAAATCTGTTTTTATGATGTTTTAAAGTGTTTTTAGTGCTTTGCTTGCCGCCCTGGGCTCATGCTTTGTTGGATGAGGCTCAGGACTTCATTGCTCCTGTGACAGCCATGGGACTGTCCCATAATATCATCAGCCGAACACATGTGGCCGGTCACAGTCTCGATCTGGTGTCCTCATCTGAGCTAGTTGATAGCGAAGGGAAAGGGAGGGGTCTAGTGTCGCCTCTGTTGTCATGATCTAGATCGTTTTCTGGTTGTCCTCTCAGCAGTTGGTACTCAGGGCATATTGCTTCTGACAGCAGGCGTGGAGCATAGTCATCATGATTAGCAACCATTGATAGCCTTATATCCTCTGTGAATTTGTCTAAAGCTCATTTAAAGCCATCCAAGTCTGTGGCCGTTGGTGGTCTTCTAACAGAAAACCCCATAGTCCAGCTGTTTGCTGGGAGAGGACGTAATCCTTTTTGTCTGTCGCGAATCTTTCAAAATTCAGCTGCATTAGATGATGCTGGGTTCTAGTATTATGAGCGAGGGAGATAAACTTCTCTCTATCCACTTTCTCCACACCTCGTAGAAGTTCATACATCTCTATCATGTCTCCCTCTTTTTCCTCACCTTCCCCATCTCCCAGTTACAAAGGCCCAGATATTGTACCATTTCCACATTGGAGAGCTGTCCTAGGCCTGTGATCATTTTGGTTATTCCAGCCCTACAATATCCTTTTTCGGGGTGTGGGAACCAGAACTATGCAGGCAGTGGAGACTGGTGGTTCCGATGTCCATGGGGCAGTGAATTGTCTCTGGGTTAGTCCAAACTTTCAAGGGGTCACCTATGACAGCTCCTTTAAAGTTTGGACTAATACTCAGAGTGGATTCACTGCCCTACTGACATTGCAAACACCAGTCTCCAGTATGTGCAGGGTGTTTCAAGGGTGGCCCCACCAGAGATTTGTAAAATGCCAAGATAATATTGTTTATTTTATTTATTTATTTTAAAATATTTCTATCCCACCCTTCTACCCTATAATAGGGCACTCAGGGCAGCTTACAAAAATAAAATCAAACACGTACATAATAAAATTGCAAACAGTAAAATCACAAAAACATTAAAATAAATTAAAATACATAAAATATAATTAAAATACATAAAAATACTATACACACACAAACACATACATATATATAGGGGGTGGTACTACAGGGACTACAAAGGTAAGTTTTAACATAGAAGGCATAAAATCAGTGTCAGGCTCTACTTTCAGTGATTTTGTCGTTTTCAGCCCCTTTTCTAAAGATCCCTAAAACAGAGTTCACCTTTTTCACTGGGGCAACATTTTAATTGAGCTATCCGCCACTACTCTAATGTCTCCTTCTGGTCAGTCACTGCCACTTTTGTCTTGACTAGCTTTAATTATTTCCCTAGCAAAATCTACTCTGAAGTCAAAATAAAGCTCTTGTGTGGGCAAACCAGGCCTGCCATCTGAAAAATTCAAGCTGTGCTATCTCCAGCTTTTGTGTCTACTGCAGGGGGCGGTGGGGAGGGAAGATGGCTGGCAAAACTCTCTGTGGTTACCTCACTGTTACATCTCCCCCCCTCCCCAAACAGCAAGGAGGCTATGCAGAGAATATGCTATGCTGAGGTTATTTTTGGGGAGGTGAAAGGGGCAGAGTGATGACGCTGTAAGAGTGAAAGAAGGAAAATCAGGATATGTAGGATAGGAAAATTCACTAAAATATTTTTTTTTTTAAAAAAACCTGGAGTTTGACTTGTAAAAATAAATTAAACTATAAATAGGCTGCAATCTTCTTATGCAATTTATTATTTATTTCATAAATTGATATCCTGTCCTTTAGCACATATATAGTTGCCTGGAGGTAAGCTGTATTGGACTTGATACGACTTACTTCTGAGTAGACATGCATATCATTGTGCAGTTGGGAGCTGATGCTAAGGGTGGGGGTGAAATCCATTCGGTTCACATTTTGCTGCAAAACTAGCTAACTTTCACTCCCCAAACCAATATGTGAACAAAGAACACCGCTATCCTTCTAAATTCACATGTGCCCCCCGAATTCTGCAGGGTAGTCCTCCATCTCCCCCCAAAAAACAGGCATGCAAAAATGCATGTATTATTGAAAATTACATCTGAAACTGCATTTATATTAAGCAAAAATGCATACAAGTAAGGATATACTATGGGGGCTCTGCCCCCTGCTTGCTCTGCTTGCCAGCCCTCCCCCAGCTATGACTGGATTGCCAGCGCCACCACAGCTCCCCCATTTGAAACCCAGCCCCTCCCTTCCCCCAGCACCATCCTCATTCCCCCCATTCCCTGCAGTGCATGCATGCACAAACATATGCCTCCTTTTGCTCCTCTTTCCCCTCATCCTTCTTCCTCCCTGTGTCCTTTACTGACCCATCCAGGGCCTGGTCGAGGCTGCTGCTGCTGCTGCTTCCTTCAGAGGCAGCATGTGCCATAATAATAAAATTATAATAAACTTTTATTTGTTAGTCGCCTATCTGTCCGAGCTAACGAACACTCTAGGCGACTTACAGCAATGCAAAATACAATATATAAATCAATATACAGTCAACAAACCATAACATCAATTCATCTAAAACCATCCTTCAATTAGTACACCATAAAAACTAGTCCACCCCAGAAATCCCATAGGCCTGCCTGAATAGCCAGGTCTTTAAGGCTCGGCAAAAACCCATCAGGGAGGAGGCATGTCGAAGGTCCAAAGGGAGCGAGTTCCAGAGGGTGGGGGCCACAATCAAAAATGCCCTCTCTCTGGTCCACACCAGCCTAGCTGTTTTGACCGGTGGGACCGAGAGAAGGTCTTGTGAGGCTGATCTTGTTTGGTGGCATAATTGGTGATACTGGAGGTGTTCCTTCAGATAAACTGGGCCAAAACCGTATAGGGTTTTAAAGGTCAATACCAACACCTTGAATTGGGCCCGGTAAACAACTGGTAACCAGTGTAGATCTACCAACACTGGGGTGATATGATCCCGGTGACGGCTCTGCTTTATCAAGCGTGCCGCCGCATTCTGTACCAGCTGCAGTTTCCGGACCGTTTTCAAGGGTAACCCCACGTAGAGCGCATCACAGTAGTCTAAACGAGAGGAGACCAGGGCATGTATCACTCGTGGGAGCAGATGTACAGGAAGGTAGGGTCGCAGCCTCTGTATCAGGTGTAATTGGTACCAAGCTGCCCGGCTCACTGCCGAAACCTGAGCCTCCATGGACAGCTGGGAGTCAAGAATGACCCCTAGGCTGCGGACCTGGTTCTTCAGGGGTAATCTCACCCCATTAAGCACCAAGTCTAAATCTCCCAACCTTCTCTTATCACCCACAAGCAACACCTCGGTCTTGTCGGGGTTTAGCTTCAGACTGTTCTCTCCCTTCCATCCACTTACGGACTCCAGGCATTTGGACAAGGTATTCACAGCCAACTCTGGTGAGGACTTAAATGAGAGATAGAGCTGAGTGTCATCTGCATATTGGTGACACTGCAGCCCAAAACTCCTGATGATGGCTCCCAGCGGTTTCACATAGATGTTGAATAGCATGGGGGAGAGGATAGAACCCTGTGGCACTCCGCAATTGAGAGGCCAAGGGTCTGAAACCTCATCCCCCAATGCTACCTGTTGATGCCTACCGGAGAGATAGGAACGGAACCACCGTAAAACAGTGTCCCCTATTCTCAATTCCTCCAGGCGGTTTAAAAGGATACCGCGGTCAACGGTATCGAAAGCCGCTGAGAGATCCAGGATAACTCCAGCATCAGAGGAGGTTGGTAGTGAGCCTGCATTTGGCGTTCTCATGCACCCACCTGAAAGCTGAGAACAAGGTGCCCATGCCCACAAGATAGGTAGGTGAGGAGGGGATAGGAAGAGGTAGGCATATGGGTTGAAAGCCAACCGGGAGGCTGCGCCGGCCTGCACACAAGTGCCCTCAAGCCAGCATGAGAAAGTGTGACGACAGTCTGGTGCAAATGCAGTATAGAGAGATTAGGAGAAATCAGCACAAAACATGCATATGAATTTTCATGTGGACTTTTTTTTTAAAAAATCACAAGCTGATGTGGAAATGGGGTCATGCAGAAGCCCCATGCTAGATAAGTGGAGAACTGTGTGCTCAGACTTGCTTTGCCTCCACCAGCCCAGTCGGTTCGGTGATAGCCACTAACCTTCTGCCTTCTTGACAGTCGAAGCACCAGCCTTGACAGCTCCAGGACCCTACCCACAACCTCCATTCCTTGGAGGATGGCATGGCAGCTGGACCACCATCCAGTTAGTGCTTTCGCAGCTTTGCTGGTGAAAGGAGAATCTTGTGATGTTGGTGTTTGGCGAGAGAAGGAGCGTGTCTCGTTAGCGCTGTACATCACATCTGACCTCTTCTAGCACATGGGGCTGCTTGTTCTGTCCGTCTCACACTGATCGGCTGTCACGCTGTGGTTCATTTCAGCCACTTAATTTACTTTCAGCCCAAAGGCTGATGGAAAGAGCCATGTGCCGTTCTCATCCCCAGCCCACTGTTAAAAACACCCACAGACTCATTGTCACCTATTTATGAAGGCCAACAAGTCATTTCTGGGTCTGTGTGGATTGCAACAGTTCAGAGAAAGAGTTCACAGTGACCAGAAGAGAATTACTTTTTTCTTGGCACAACCTGAGGAAATGGACATTTATTTATTATATATATATTTTTAAAAACTTCACCCTTTCTCTAAATTCTCCCTCTGCCCATTTTATCCTCACAACAACATTGGGAGGTAGACAGTGACCAGTCCAAGTTCAGCCAGTGAGCTACATGGCTGAGCAGGCATTTGAACCCAGGTTTCTCTGTTCTTAGTCTTAACACTGCAGCCACTATGCTGCCCTTGCTGTTATGTCCCAAAATGCATAATTTTGCCTTCTCTGGTCAGGTGGGTCTGTCTAAATCCTAGTGCACTCAGCTTTCTTTTTTCTTTTTAAAAATGCTTCTAGTCCTCATGGCTGTGGGGGGAAAGCGTGAATATAAAACCCATGTGTAGTAAGAGAAAGACCTAATTACTAGCAGAATATTTACCATGGTGAAATTTCATTGTTGGAAGCGGAAGGGAAGACTTGGAAAAGCATTGTGACCAGGCTGACTCAGTTCACTTGCATTTGGTCAACCCACTCTTAGGAAGTGTTGCTTCAAAAATCTGGATATATTTTGAACCAAGGCTGATTGATAAGTTCCTGAGGGGTGCAAGAACTACTTCTGTGCAACGCGAGCCCAGTGCTGCTTCAGCATATGCAGTTCTGACACACTTCCATGGTGCAAACATTCCCCACCCTCTTTGAGGACTCCACGATGTGCTTTTTCTCCATGTTTGAGTAGAGTGCTGCACGAGATGGACCGCGGTGGTCTGACTCTGCACACTGCAGCTTTATATGTTCATATGGCCCTGAAAGGTTGGGCCCGTGGAAGGCGGTTATGGTTAGATTTATTCAATTTATACATCACTTCCCACTAAAAAAAAATCTCCAAAGAGATTTTTCAACCACAGTAGAAAAATACAATACAAATTGCATACACATTATTAAAAACAATACAATATTGTATCTTTGATGATGCCCAAATGCCTGAGAAAACAAAAAAGTCTTGGGCTGGCACTGAAACAATGACAAACTTGGCACCAGGCAGGCCTCCCTGGGGAGAGCATTCCATAAATGGGGGGCTACTGAAGAGAAGGTTCATTCTCTCATCGACATGCTCCAGTCCTCCCTTGGAGGTGTCATGTAGAATAGGACCTCAGATGACAACTTGGGGGGTGTCTGGGCAGGTTCATTTGGGGACAGGCAGACATTTAGATATAGTGGTCCTGAACCATATGGCTTTTAAGGTCAAAACTAGCACTTTGAATTGGGCTCAGAAACCAATTATGAGACAGTGCAGTTGGACCAGAACCGACATTATATGTCCACAGCTTCCTGTCACATTCTGTGCTAGCTGTAGTTTCCGACCTGTCTTCAAGGGTATCCCCATGCACAATGCATTGCAGCAGCCTAACGTGGAGGTTGCCAGAGCACAACTAGCAAGAGAGACGAAGTTAGCAAGAGAGATGAAGAAGAAGGTGCGGAAAGAAAAGGGCCAATGAGTGTTTTCCTCCTGGGGCCAGGCACTCCATGATCCAAAGACAAGCTGGGTGACTGAGGAGGAGGCAGAACGTGGAAGAACATTCCTATTGGCCAGAGCGCCAGAAGATCTCCCTCCACCAGGAAACCCAGTGCCAGGAAAACCTCTGGAGCCAGCCCTACCACCACCTCTAAAGCCTGAGATCACTCTGTCCACTGTCAAAGATTCCAAGGACTCTGCTTCAGAAAGTTCAGCAACATCGCGTGCCATGAGCCCTGTGGAGAACTCTTGGCAGGACTGCTCTGAGGAGGATGTCTGGGATCCAGGGGAGTGGCCCGGTGGTCTGAGAGTGATGGATGAGGCTGTCGGGGAGGGGCCCAGTGAGTTGTCTGTTGACGGCTCCTCCCCTGAGCTGCTGGTTGACGCAGATGAAGAGAATGAGTTGTCAGCCTATCCCCTTTTCCACCTCCAATGGTCATTTCACCTCACAGCCAGCTGCCTGTTGCTGAACTGGCTCCAGTACCAGAGACAGGGTGCTAGAGGTGGAGTCGAGAGATGACCCAGCTGACTCATCTCTGCTCTGCCTCTACAAATGCACCAGAGACTGCACAGGCGTGAGAAGGCTGAGTCCGTTAACCAGCCCACCTGCAGGAGTACCCAATTGCTTGCCCAGCGCCAAGCTGAGAGACAAGTCCCACACAAGCAGTCGTGCCCACCCTGTCCTTCCAAAGGGCAGTTCAGGTTGTGTGTCAAGTGTTGCGACATCTTTGCTTGTGTAGCCACGCTGAGTGGCACCTTGCGGTGATCTGAACTCTTTGCGAGCTGTAATCTGTTCTGGGTTCCAATCATGGATTAAAGCCACCAGCAATAATCAAGCTGAGAGACCTGAGTCTGAATCTGTTGGAGGGAACCAGGCCATCAGGGTCCTTCCAACACTGTTGGAGCCCAGCACTTAAAAAACCAGACATGGCCCCTTTAAACCACAGGAGGGTTCCTCGAGCGGTGAGCTCGGGAAAAGGACCATGAAGCTAGCTCCTGACTGGGCAGCCATCTTGATAAACCTGTAGTGAGATCCAGAACTTTGTAGAGGCAACATCTGAGCCATCCGCTCAGATCCAGATGGAAACTTTGCCTGGCTCCACTTGGAGCTCTCCGTGGTCCTGATCCTTGCCAGAATCCCTGCTCTGCCCTTCTGGTACTGCCTACAACTCTGGTTGGAATAGGATACTTCTTGGCTTGCATTTCCACTCTGCTCTTCTAGATGAGGTTTGTGGGCAGGGTCAAAACAGGATAATCAGATTGGAGGCTGCAGGGTTTGAATAATAATTATAAAAATAAAAATACATAGAAGTTTCTGTTCCTTTTCTGTTTACTTTGATAGTTTAGTGTGAATGGGATGAGTGCAGTGTCCCTGACATTTACCTTCTGAATTTACTACTCCTTTTTCTTTTTGTATAATTGGAATGTAATCTCCAAACCTGCTGTGTAGATAATTACAATTTGCATATTTAATGAAACCTTTATAGTCTGCTGAGTGTTCATTCAACCAATTTTGAAAAGGTCCAGGGTTATGTTGGACCTAAGGGTGTTTTCGTAAGTGGAACTAAGATTGCCTTTTATAGCACAATCAACACATTTACCCAGAAGTAAACTCCACTGAGTTAATTGAGAATTACTTTCTGAGTAAATGTGTATGGGACTGAAGCCCTGATCTGCAAAGTGTTACTTGTAAAAATTGTTAATGTGAGAACCATTTTGTATATGTGTATTAGTTTTATTGAAAATTTATACTGAATAAAATAACGATAAGACTTTTAATACAGAGTGGAAGAGGTTCTCTTTTAGGTACTTCAACCTCAAGCTATTTAGAGCTTTATATGTTAGTACTAACTAGCATGTACCCATAGATTTAGGGGCGTCTTCCATCTGTAACAAGGACCTACTCATGTTTTCTGAAAACAGTTTGTTTTTAAGCCCTGATGGAGTACATCCAGCTTTTTGAGAGCCTGAGGGTTGCCTTGCTCGAAAAGGTCTCATACCCTATAAAAACCTCTTTCTGCTTAGCCCGCAAATGGTCTATACCTGTTGAAATCTCTAAACGTGGGATGAGCTAAAAATGGGAAGAGTGGGGTTAGATGGGGTTGCCAACAATTTGATCCGTCGTTTGCATACTTTAAGTGTTGTCTGAAGGAAGGGGTTATCTGATTTCATGAGCCCTAGGGTTTTAAAAGTATTGAGGTCTGATTGATGGGTAGGCCAGTATCAGCTCCAATGAGACCCATGGGATTTGGATGTCATTACATGCATTAATTGCTTTATTTGGAAGCATCATAACAGAGCTTTAAATCTAGCAAAGTAAAACTTCCCTTGTTACTGTTCTGATACAAAATTGCCCTATTGAGACAGACTCTTCTTCCTGCTCTGCTAAAATCTTCAATCATTTTCTGCCACTTCTATATATATAAAAAATCAGCTTGGTATAGAAACAGGGAGTTTGGAATAAAAACAACCAAAAAGGGAGAATTATTATTTTCACTGCTGCATTTCTACCTAAGCACGACAATTTAATAATTTTCCAGCTATAAATTTTTCCAAGGGAATTAAATTCCTCTCGTCCCAGTTGCATTAAGCCCTTTGCTATAGTGATACTAAGGTCAGGAAAACTGCTGAATTTCAAAGTCAAACCTGAGATATATTGCAGATGTTTTTCTATTGGAACACAAAATTTCTATCTTCATAGAATTAATTTCTAAACTAGCCGCTTTATGGAAACTAACTAGCTGATGTTTTAGCGCTGGAGTTGCTTATGCACTAGTAACATACTGCCCACAAATAAATTAATGTGGTGCTCCTATTATTTACAGTTATGTCTTGAATTTGTGGGTTAGTTTTCTCTACTGGTGCCTCTGTTGAAATTGCAAAGACAATTGGGGAAGAGGGCATCCTTCTTTGGTGCCTCTAAAAAGTGTGATGCATGGAGAATCATGGGCATTGACCCTGATAGGGGCACTGGAGGTCAAGGAGAGGTATTTGGTGACATTCATAATATGGAATCCTAAATTTAATTTCTCTAACATTTAAGCTGAAAGGGCCATTCCAGTCAGTCAAAGGCCTTGAATGTGTTAAAGACAATAGGGTCAAAGCAGACTTATTTGCTGAGCTACGATGGACTGCATTCAGACTTGACATACAGCACCTGAAAGTTGATGTCTGGGCACAAAGCTAGCCTTGTCTTCCCCAATAATGAATCTGCTGATCCTTGTAGCCATTATGGATGTTAGGATCTTGGCATCCTGGTTCAGCAGTGCTATAGGGTGGCATGCACCCAGCCACAATGGGTCCTTATGTGGCTTTGGCATAACAATAAATCATGCTTGATACAATGACTCCAGGATTACACCTACCCCTGTAATGTCACTGAACAAGCTCTGCAAATACGGTGCTAGATTTTTTGCTAAATGCCTTGTAGAACTGGCTACTGAGCCCATCAAGGACTGGTATTACCATTTTTAATCTTTTTCATAGCAAAATGTATTTCATCTGAAATGATCCGTTTGGTCAACAGATCTTCATGTTCCTGACCCCAGAGGATTAATGCAAGATCTTTAAAGAATTTATCATAATCAGACACATCTGGTGAGCCTGTGGCATGTAACTGTTCATGATAGTGAGCAAAAGCTGAACTAATCTGATTGGTTGTCGCACCTCTTGCATTCACCATTTACCACCATGCTAACTAGGGTTGCCAGGGTCATGGCCTGAGACTGATCCTGTATCTTTAGGAGAAGAGAAAGTCGGCCAAGTGCAGGTGTTCTTGCAACGCTGTAATGGGAAAAACCACACGGTGGAATTCTCCCTTCCCCTTCCACAACTTTTAAAGGTACAGAAGATCTCTTGGTTGCCAGGCCTGGCCTAATGCTATGTTTCTCTTTAAAACAACAACAACAACAACACCCTTTCCCCACACTGGCTAGTAATCACATTTAAAAATAAATAAATCCAGATTTAATGTAGTTTCTTTAAAGAAAAGCAATAGTTTTGGGGATTTTGCCAGTGTTATATACCTTTAATTCATTTTGTTTTCCCAACAGCTGCTTATATACTGCCATACTAGTGCTGTGTTTTTGTGTTCCACCTCAGGCTTAAATATATATCTTATAGAAGCACTGCTCCAGCTGCCTCAGTCTCCTTTTTCAAAAATGTGGAGGTTTCCCCTGCTTCATACACTAATTTTATTGCATTCCACACTGTAGCCTGATTCATATCCATAGTAGTATTTATAGACGTTTATAACTAGCTGGCTATGCAGTGTGGTTGTGTTGAGCCTCCAGGCTACAGTGCAGAGCTGGTGAGGTTGTAAGGGCACAAAAAGCATGACAGGTACATGACCTGAAACTGTTACACCACCAGTGCCTGAAACCTGTGAGCATGTTTTATGTCTAAGAAAGTGAACCCCATCCTAGTTGGGATTAATTTGTGCTGTATATCAACCAATGTATGCAAATCAAGTAATTTCACATAAATGTCAGCTACATTGGCAGTCCTCTCTTTCCTAGAGCGAAGTGCTTCATTAAAGTCACCTCCTAGTATAACTGTAGTTTGTTAAGGACCTCCAAAATAAAGTGTGATAGCTCATTGTTGCCTCTATTCATACACAATTATGCACACAGTCAACACGATTTACATAAATCAGCTGCCATAGGCTAGCTGGCTATCTTGTTTGTGCGCAAACCGTGCCCTCTGTAGATAATCGGTTTAAAAACCAATGAATTGTTAACCAGTGCAGTTTTCCATTATCAAATCTCAGATATTTATTTATTATTGCATTTATATCCCACTTGTCCTCCAAGGAGCTCAAAGTGGTGTACATGTTTCTCCCCCCTCCTAATTTAATACCCACAACAACCCTGTGAGGTAGGTTAGGCTGAGAGGCAGTGATTGGCCCAAAGTCACCCAGTGTGCTTCATGGCTGAATGGGATTTGAACCCTGGTCTCCCAGGTCCTAGTCCAACACTCTAACCGCTACACACATATGCATGTGTAACAATAGAGTCCAGAGTGGAAACCCAATTCTCTTTTATACCTCTGGTGCCAAAGTAAGAACTCTTACCCAAGATGCTAAAGCCACCTTGCTAAATACCGCTTCCATTTCATTGCCAAGCAACACTTCGGGCCAAGAATTTTTCAAGGAACCTTTTCAAAAATCTTGTTTGCTGTTGCAGGAGCTGGAACATTACAAATGTTGGTTTGGACACAGTGGAATTGAGAATTATTATCTTATTTCAGTTCATCAGAGTGTTCCAGTGGCTGGGCAATAAATCAAGCTAGATATTGTTGAAAAGTTGTTATTTCGAGTTAGACTGAAGGCAGTGGGATGCAAGAGTGTTAATAAGTATCAGATGCAGGAGTTTATTGAAACATTCTAATTGTGCCCTGAAGCGAAGATCCAGCGCAGTCAAATCTTATCAAGATGAATTTCATAGTGCCTTGGAAAGGCTTTTTTTTGGGGGGGGGTGTTTGTCTAATTTGTGTGTGAAATGAAGGCCAAGGAATTTAAGATGTTTCATTCACATGTAGAGTAGTTTCAAGGTCCATGATGGAAATGACATCGCTGTGGGGTCATAAAGATGGGAGAAAATAACCTCTGTGCTGTGAATGGAAAATTAGTCAGTGGTAGAGAAGCTGCATCTGTGGCTGTGTGGGAGATTAATTTGCAGCTGGGGATGCTTAATGACTAATTATGGGCTAAGTAAAGAAAAGAGCCAGTGTGGTGTAGTGGTTAAGGTGTTTGTTGGACTACGACCTGGGAGACCAGGATTCGAATCCCCACACAGCCATGAAGCTCACTGGGTGACCTTGGGCCAGTCACTGCCTCTCAGCCTCAGGAAGGCAATGGTAAACCACCTCTGAATACTGCTTACCATGAAAACCCTATTCATAGGGTTACCATAAGTTGGAATCGACTTGAAGGCAGTCCATTCCATTCCAAGAAAATATTTGCTGTCCCTTCCTTCCCCTTCTTCGCCAGTAGTCAGTTTTTCAATTTCATCTGAATTAGCAAATACTGCAGGTGATAGATTACTGTTTTGATGAAAATGGTGGATCCTTGTATGACATTGCCTTATTCTCTTACATTCACTCACTTTGTCCCAGAGTTGGCATGTATATTGGGGCCACTGGAGTCCCCCAAGCTTTTGGTGGTGGTTAAGGCTGGGTGAATCTGTCGATTTCAGTTTTTCACTTCTCCGATGTTAAGTTCAGCTATTTCCACATCAGTTTGTAATTAAAAAAAAAAGATTTTCATGAGGACTTTTATCAGCATTTTGGTGTGAATTTATCCTAATTTTTACAAAGCAGATTCCCCTCATATAATGCACATTTGTGTGCTACTTTCACTCATATGCATTTTAGTACTTATTACTTGGCTGGAGAACTTGACTACAAAATTCAGTGAAGTGCAACTTCTGAAGAATGGCTGTTTTCGTTTCCGTATTATTTAGAAAAGTGTCAATTAGGTAGGGTTGCCTTTAAATGTGAATGGAATTGAATGTGTCTGCCATCCTTAAGCAGTGGCAAAGCTTTTTTGCTCTTGTAGAAATGGTAAGGCCACCCCCTGACACCTGCTCTTATCCCCTTGAAGATTGATTCACTCTTCTCTGGGCCTTTTCACTCTACCCCCAAATCTGTTGGAAAAGTCTGAGCCAAACCATTCAGGCTAAATACATGGAAGAAAGAGCAAGGGAGTGCTCCTGCCCAAATGTCCATGCATTCGTAGGCCAAGTCTTACAGCAAGTGAGTATGGAACTGCTCCAAGTAAGTTTTTGTGCCTCAGAGTGCCATGACAAGTAGGGATAAAGAGAAGACATGATTCACTAGAAAAGACAATAATGCTGGGAAAAACAGAAGGGAGCAGAGAAAGAGGAAGGCCAAACAAGAGATGGATTGATTCCTTAAAGGAAGCCACAGACCTGAACTTACAAGATCTGAACAGGGCTGTTTAGAACAGATGCTACAGGTCGCTGATTCATAGGGTCGCCATAAGTCGAAATCGACTTGAAGGCATATAACAACAACAAACTCAGTTCTTCACATTTATATAGCAATTTGTGATTTTTTTTAAAAAAAATCCTCATGAAAATTCTTGCATTTAGTACAAATTTCTCCTACTAAACACATTTTTGCAGGCAGTTTTGACTAATGTGCACGTTTTTGCAAGCCATTTCTCATAATATAATGCATGTTTGCATGTTATTTTCACTCACATCTTCATTTTTATGCACACTTTCCCCTAATATATGCATTTTTGTAAACATTGTTTGGCAAACCACACCACAAAATCTGCGTTAGTGCAAATTTCAAAGGATGGCTGTGTTTTGGTTCTCTGATTTCTTTCCACAAAGTGCAAATTTGATAGATTCAACTTGAGATGTGGGTTGAATTTCTCAACCATCCCTGATGACGAGACAGTCTTGCAGATTGGCAATTGCCAGCAGATCAGCGGTTGCAACCTCTGCTTCTGAGTCACATGGTTGTGGTGTGTGTCAGGGGTGGCTTGCATGATGTCCCTTTGCTCCTGCAAAGTGCCCGGAGGCTACAGCAGCCACTGCCTTTTGAGCTGACTGCAGGTTTCTTTTCCAGGGGTGATTATGTAAGAGCTGTCCTTTCCAGCCTAACACCTGGGTCCCAGATCACAGAAGCCAGCGCTTCTCAGGCTGCACTGTGCAGCTGTAATCAGACGTCCGTCACCCCAAATGATTGGTCTTGTACGGGGTCATTGGCCACACTTTTAAATTCCACATTTTGCAACCTGGCAGTTGAGGCTTTCTTCCCCTTACTTCGTGTTGAGCTGCTGCTTGGGGTAAGATTTATCTCTGCTCTCTGAACCAGCTCATTTATCTCCCAACTAACTCTCTCTTTGCTGTATCTTTACTTTTTCTACTCTCTGTGGTACTCAAAAGGTTGCTCCCAGCGTTTTAAACATTTGTTGGCCCAATAAATGGGATGCCTCGTTTGCTTTAAGAACATAAGAACATAAGAAGAGCCTGCTGGATCAGGCCAGTGGCCCATCTAGTCCAGCATCCTGTTCTCACAGTGGCCAACCAGGTGCCTGGGGGAAGCCCGCAAGCAGGACCCGAGTGCTTTCAATTCCCTACTGCAGGGGAGAACAAGCACATAATCACCACTCACTAGGAACTGGCGAATCTGTCAGTTTTGGTTTCTCTCAGTTTCTCATCCCCCCCCCCAGCCTTAAGTTCAGTTCTCCACATTAGTTTGCAATATTTAAAGTCCTCCTGGGAATACATCAGCCTTTCAGTGCAAACTTCTCCTAAAATACCTTTTTTTCTGTGCAATTTTGCTTATTGCTCACATTTTGGCAAGCCAGTTTTTACTAATATAACACATTTTTATCTTACTTTCATTTATATGCACACTTGCCTTGGCTGGAAAACCGCCTTGCAAAATTCAGAGAAGCGTGAATTTCAGAGGATAGCTGTTTCAGTTTGTGTATTGTTTTGGGAAGTGTGGATTTTGGTAGGTTTATTTATTTATTTATTATTTGATTTATATCCCGCCCTTCCCCCCAGCAGGAGCCCAGGGTGACAAATGGAAATGCTAAAAACACTTTAAAACATCATAAAAAGACCTTAAGATACATTAAAACAAAACAACGTTAAAAACATTTTTTAAAAAGCTTTAAAAATATCTTTAAAAAGAGTTAAAACATATTATTAAAGAAAACATATTAACAGCAATTCTAACACAGACTGGTTCACCCTTAAGTGCAAGGCGAATTGAATTCCTCCTCCACACTTCAAGGGTCCATTTAGCACCATGCCTTCAACAGCTACTTTGGCTGGCATCTAAAACCAGAAAAGGGAAAAAGAAGGGGGGAAACCCCAAAATGCTAGAAAAATATGTATTTTATTTGTAACCCAAGTCCAACGCGTTTGAGCCTGTGTGTATTTAGGCCTTCGTCAGGGGAACAGCAGCTGGTGTGAAGTGTCTTTCCGTGAGCAAAGCTGCTTTCGTTGGTGGTGGTGATTGTACTAATGAAAAAACGCACAGGCTGAAATGCGTTGGGCTTGGATTACAAATAAAATACATATTTTTCTAGCATTTTGGGGTTCCCCCTTCTTTCTACCATGCCTTCAAACCATTCCAGAGTCGGGGAGTGAATCTAGTTGGAACATATTAAGTCCCGCGATTCTGGGGTTGAGGAGTTTCTTCCAGGTGCCATGTCTCCCTCTGGTCTTGGTTCATTTTGGGGCCATGATGGAATCCTCTTCTAAAAACAAGGTTTTGTCTTGTTAACACCCTTGGGGGCTGACGAATCCTGTGTCGGAAAAGGCACGAGTACAATTTGGGGAAAAGTTGGCATCTGAGCAGGGCTGCACAAGTGAAAGCCGTCCTGTGTTTGGTGCCTGAAGGGATAAAGTCAGGAGACTCCACTCTGCCATTATTTGGTTGCAGACAAAGCTCCAGATTTTAGTTATGTGCTCCCCAGAGCATTTCCTGCTTCTGCCCTGTGCTTTCTCCTGCAAATCTGGCCTTTGCGGGCTCCACAAGGCTTTGCAGTAGCTGAGGATGCTAATTTTAGAATCACATGGCTGAGGGGTTTGTGATAGATCCTCCCTCCCCTCTGCCTGACCCATGTGCAATGTGTAGCCAGATGAGCCGCATAAAGGGAAGAGGCACATGGGAGGGGGGAGGAATTGGAGAGTCTGCAGATGGAGACCTGTACTTTTTCTCATGCGCCCTCTCCTGAAGGCTGCAAAAATCAAATCCCGTGCCAAAGTGGCCATAATGTTGATTAAAAATTAATTAACAAATGCCATTCTGTCCTGTCATTCTCGCCTGGGGAACCCACCATGGAAAACCACAATTTCCAACCAGAATAATGTGTGCAAACATGCCTGGTTAGCCTGGATTTCTTTTGTGTCACTTAGAATCATAGAATCTTAGAATTAGTAGGGTTGGAAGGGGCCTACAAGGCCATCGAGTGCAACCCCCTGCTCAATGGAGGAATCCAAATCAAAACATTCCTGACAGTTGGCTGTCCAGCTGTCTCTTGAATGCCTCCAGTGTCGGAGAGCCCACTACCTCTCTATGCAACTGGTTCCATTGTCGTATGGCTCTAACAGTTAGGACTTGTTTTTCTGGTCAGGAGGAATGCCACAGAATTATACAGAACCCTGTCTCCTGTCCCCAAGCCACTGCTGAACCTACTGACTTATTTGATTTCTACAGCCACTGTCCACGTGATTTCAAGCGTTGAGATCTAGAAATATATTGTTGCATGCCACCCCAATCTCTGAGCAGTGTGAGACTTCCAGGAGATCCTGCACTTACCCAGGGTTTGGCTTCTGTTGCTTGCCCGGGGTAAGGTTTCCTTGGAATGAAGGTCAGCGGAGAACAACTGGGGTGATGAGCTTTCAGGAATGGGAGAGGTCTCCACTCCTAGGGGCAGGAGGTAGCCTGGGTGTTTTAAGTCGGCTCTGGAGCTGTGTAGCTGAAAAGCCACAGAGAGGCTTGGCCGCTCCGTGTGCTGAATCCCAAGCTAGGGCTTTGGAGAGCTGCCTGAAAAACCTAATGGGGAAACAAGGTCAGTTGGAGTGTTAAGGCTGTGAGCCTGTTGCATCTCTCGTTCAGGTTGCTGGCACAGTAGAGACTGTTGTCCATTAAGACTTGCTGGGCAGCAAGCAGGGGAACCAGTGCTAGGAAGATCCAGAGCCAATGACAGGCAGGGCCAAATAATTCTAGTTTGGTCCCATCCTCCTCCCTGCTGAGTTCTACAAAAGTCAACACTTGAGGCTGAGAAGGAAGAAACTGGCATTGTCATCCACTGGACTTGTTATAGGTAAGGAGGCAGGCAGGTGGGGGATGGCTGAGGGCAGACTGACATTGGTGGAGCAGCGCCCGTTCGCCCCAATGGACCAGCCTCCACTGAGTCAGCGTCTGCGGTGTGGTTCACATCAGGGACTCTGGCACGGGGCTCTTGGGGCCAAGGCCAGAACTCGGGTGCAAAGGTGTAACTCCAAATAGCCCAATGGGAGAAGGTAGACTAGTTACTGATACATGCAAAGGACAGCTGCTAAATTTAATGTCAGTCAGTCAGTCAAACTTTATTGCCTAGCCATAGGCCATTGCAACTTCTACAATTTAATTCTTCTCCAAAGAAAGAAAGAAATGTACCCAGGAATCAGGTCAACTTTGCTTTACGCTTTATCTCTCAACGTGGAGGGAGAAAAAGTGTGTGTGTATACATGCTATAGGGAAGGACAGGGTTAGGGTTCAGCTCCCCCCTTTTATTTTGTTCTAAAAAAAGGGGACCCCTCCCCTCGCCAGCATTTTTATGCATGATTATGGCAGACCTGGATCTAAAAAAACCCAAACAGGCTTGCCTTCAACTTTGTGGCATTGGAGGAGGTTTTATCTCCTACCTGGCAGGGATTGTTGTATAAAAGCTGTCTTTAAGAAAGCGAACTGTACCGAAAGAAACCTCTTCTTATAGGCTAGCTGCCATCTGTGGGAGAAGTGCAGGTCTTTGATAAAAAAAACCCCCTGTTTCCTAGAGAACAGCATTTTTGGTTTTTTTTTTTTAAATAAAGGTGCACAACCCTGCTTTCTCTTTGCACAGTTCTTGTTACCCCACCCCCTCTGACAGTTGTCCATCTCACACATGTTGAAGGTACAGGATATATACAGTATCTGGTGCTAGTCCTACTTAGTGTAGTCCTCTTGAAGTTAATGGGCTTGACTAAGCGTGAAGCACTCAAAATAGGGAATGGCACTTTCAAGCTTCTGGTTCACCAAGCTTGAATTTGGACCCTTTTTGTTCTAGAAATTGAAGTGCCGGGAAACGCCCCAGTTTGTACTTTTCTCCCTCTCGCAGTGATGGCTGGTGATCCCAGGTCAGTGAAACTTTCAAGGGGCTGTCCAACGTGCTGAACCTACTTTAGGAATGTGTTGCAGCACCCTGGACAGCTCCTTTAAAGTTCAGATTACCACCTGGAGTGGATTCGACTGCCCCTAGTCCAGCCTTTCCCAACTAGTGGGCCACCAGATGTTGTTGGACCACAACTCCGATCAGCCTCAGCCAGCATTGCCAATGGTCAGGAAAGATGGGAATTGTGGTCCAACAACATCTGGTGGCCCACTAGTTGGGAAAGGCTGCCCTAGCCGAATAAAGTCACCAGCCACCACTGTCCACTAGGAGCCACATGGACATGGCACCCTTCTGCTTCCCCGCTGGGATACCAATAGGACTCACACACACACACACCATCCCCAGTGGTGACTGGCACCCATTGGGAGTGGTAGGGCAGGAGTCAGAGCCCCAACAGTTGGTGGAGCCAGAGCCAATGTCTGGTGGAGCAACTAATCCCCCTCCCAGCCAAGTCCTACAAGAACCAAAGTGAGACTATGGAGGTGGAATCTGACAGGCAGGGCCACCCCCTGGATTGGTTGCAAGTAAGAAGGGAGGCTGATGGGGGCTGGTGGAGCAGTGCCCCATTTGCCCTAATACACCTCCCTCTGTTACCCCCACCTACCTACCCCTTTTCTCAATCTGGAATCATGTCGGCAGGCCCTCTCTGCATCCGTTGAAGGAGCCCCACAAAATGCAAGCGCCAAAGCTGTTATTTTTTTTCCTGACCAAAACAACAACAACAAAGAGCTGAGTGAAAAGGAGGCAACAATCTATAGGCAAGGCACTTCTCCATGACAGGGAACTGCAACACATCTCTGGGGACCTGGGACCTGAAATGTTCTAGCGGGAAGGGAAGTTCTTCATGGCGCAAGTGGCCCTCGGTGACGGATGCGCCGGGTTCCTTTGAGCTGCCTAACGTGCCCCAAATTGGCAGTGGCTGGGGATGTTCTGCAATGCAGACGGACAGCAAGGGAGGAAGCATCTGCTTCCTCAGCAGCTTGTTTCAGGCCGAAATGTGGTTAAAAGGAATGAGAGAAAATGCAATCAAAGCGGACATGGGTGGCTGCGCGAGGCCTCCCTCAGGGCATGGGAGGAGAAGGGAAAGGGGTGTCAGGTAGCTGATAGGCTCAGTGGGACTCTGAGGAGAAGAGCTGGATTTGTGGCAGTGCATGAGAGGCCATAGAGATGCCATTGCTGGGGGGGGGGGAGAGCAGAGAGAGAATGAGAGGCAACTGGAGCCACGTCCACATGGCTGTGTCCTTGCACTTGACATCACTTGCTCCAGGCCCCGCCAACCCTGCACATTTATAGTCCTGCTTTAAACAATCACGGCTTCCCACAAAGAAACCTGAGAACTGTAGTTGCTGGAAGATCCCTTACCCCCTCACAGACCTACAGTTCTCAGGGTTCACTGGGAAGAGGACTTGCTTGTTAAACCACTCTGGGAATTGAGAGTTAAACCGGGAACACACTTCCAGCGCTCTTGCCTGCAGAAAATGGTGGCATGGACATTAAGAACATAAAATGTCCTGATGGATCAGGCCAGTGGCCCATCTAGTCTGGCATCCTGTCCTGACAGTGGCCAGTCAGATGCCCCAGTGGGATGCCTGCAAGCAGGACCAGAATGCAAAGAACACGTTCCCCTTCTGCAGCTTCTGGCAAATGTTCTTCAGAAGCATATTGCCTCTGACTATGGTGGCAGAGTGCAGCTGTCAGGGCTAGCAGCCATTGATGGCCTTATCCTCCATGAGTTTGTTTAATCCTCTCTTGAAGCCCTCCAAGTTGGTTGCCATCACTGCCTCTCACTGTCAGTGGCCATCTAGCTGCCATAGTTTAACTCTGCACTGCATGAAGACGTCCTTTCTTTTGTCCGACCTGAATCTTCCAACATTCAGCTTCATTCAATGTCCGCAAGTGTTATGAGAGAGGGAGAAAAACTTTTCTCTAGCCGCTTTTTCCCCGTGCTGTGCATAATTTTATACACTTCTATCATGTTGCCTCTGATTCACCTTTTCTCTAAACTAAAAAGCCCCAAATGCTGTAGCCTTTCCTAGGGGAGTCGCTGCATCCTCTTGATCATTCTGGCTGTCCTTTTCTGAACCGTTTCCAGCTCTACAATATCCTTTTTGAGGTGAGGCAACCATAATGTTACACAGTCTTCCAAATGCAGCCTCACCATAGATTTATACAACAGTTTACCGGTTTGGCTGATCCATGGCTGATGCACTCCTTTCCCTTGGGCAACAAATCAGGCCAACAACCCCTAACCTTCCCCCCAGTTTTTGAGCTAGGGAGGGGGCAGCTGCTGTAGGATGATCCCCATCTACCTCTCTAGCTTTAAGCTCAGGAGGGAAGGCTGGTTGCTCATCATCACACACTCACCCAAAGTTTGTAATACTGTCATGCATGAAAAGGAGGCCTGCTTATCCCTTTCTGATAACACTGCGTTTAATTTTTTTTAAAAAAAGCACATTGCAGAAGGCTTAACTATAATCCCGTTAGATATGATGCCTATTGCAATCACAGTAGGCAATTTAGAAGGAAGATAATTTCAAAGAAATGTGCACTTAATGCCTTTATTTATTTATTTTAAAAACCTTCTTGGCCGGTGGGTTTGCTATCTCATTCCTTTCCGTAATTTTCTTCCCAGCAGGGCTTATTTTCTAACTCAGTTTCTGGATTCCAGGGCCAACTCTGCTCTGGATCAGGGAATAAATAATAGAGCATGAAAGATGAGGATGCTTCTAATCGTATTGACTTTGGTAGTATGTACTTTGCTTACAAGGACTAGGAACCCATCACCCTCCAGTTGTTGATGGACTCCAATTCCCATCAGCCCCAGCCAGCCTAAGCAATGGTCAGGGTTGATGGAAGTTGCAGTTTACTCACGTTTGGAGGGCCACTGATCTATCTCTGCTTTATAAAGTATGTATTTCTCTTTCTACCAAGTGTCTATCCCAGGAATGGGGAACCTCTGACCCTCTAGATACATTCCTCCTCCAGTATTCAGAGGTATACTTGCAATGAAGTTCTCTGCAGTTTAAATATATCAACTCCCCACACACATTTAAAGAGAGAGGATTTTTTTAAAACAACGTAGATCAAATGCTCCTGAAAATAGAGGTTCTAGTTAGGTTTCGTGTCCATTGATAGGCCTACACTGCATGACTGTCTGTAGTAATTTGGGTGAGAAGAAACCTCCCCTGGAGTATACACCCCCACCAATATTTATGAGCTCATCAGGAAAGTGTTCTTCCATGTTTTCCATCCAAGGTATTTGTGAATTGAGCGGTTAGAATTCTGCCACAAGCAGCCGCCTGGTGCAACCGGTGGGATTTAAAATCCAAGGCCAGCAGCTTAATTGGTTTTGTGGAGGGTATCCTCTCTCCATGTCTAACGACTTTAATATGGCAAAGGAGCATTTTACTGTAGTTTGATATCCATCACCAAAGCATCCACAGTTCAGCTAAGCCTTGTCTTGGCAGAGTTCTGTAAACAGTGTGAATGTCCCGACATCTTTCTTTTGTTTAATCTCTAGGGTTTCCATGCAATTAGTTTCAGTATGGCATGGAAAAGATATTACTAAATTTTTTAATGCTTGAAATGCTTTTTATAATGTATATAATTTTGCCATCTCCTTTCAAAAAGATCCCTGCTGCTGTTCAATGCATTACAGGATTCTTGCTGCCAGAGATGCCGCAGGCTAGAGACGTGCAAAGCCTTCTGTATTATTTCTGTAGAAATTTCCTCTTTGCCAACAAAAGACATCTCGTATTCAGGGCATTTATCTGCAGAAATTCATCTGTCCTTTGTGTGTGTGTGTGTGGTGGTGGTGAGGATAGGAATTTCTAACTGGTTTGCTTGCATATCTAGTTTGCTTCTGTGTCACCTCTAGGTTTTGGTGATCCTTGTCTTGGACATGATTCCATCAGTGGTTCCTCCATCCCTGAGCAGGCCACTGTCATTGCTGGCCATTCACTTGCTCTCTCTCCCTGGGCCCAAGCCACACCACTCCCTGGAAGGAGAGGGCAAGGCAAGTGAGGGCTGCCGCCCCTTCTTCTTGCTCTTCCCTCTCCTTGCGTTCTTGGAGGGGCAAGTGGACTGATAAGAACATAAGAAGAGTCCTGCTGGATCAAGCCAGTGGCCCATCTAGTCCAGCATCCTGTTCTCACAATGCCTAACCAGATGCCCCTCTGAGAAGCCCACAAGCAGGACCTGAGCGCAGGAGCACTCTCCCTTCCCATGGTTTCCAGCAGCTGGCATCCAGAGGCATCCTGCTCTGGCAGTGCAGGTAGGACCAGCAGGAGCCCATACTTACATCCAGGGGGTGATAGCACTGCCTGCCAGCTTCCTCCTCCTCAGTCTCAGTGTTGCCCTTGCAGAGCTAAGTAGGACAAAATTAGAATGAGCAGGCTGTGCCTGCCATTCGCTCTGGCTCCACCTACTGTTGGGCTCCTTGCCTTCCGCCCCACCAGTTCCAATGGGCACCAGCCTCCATCGGTCCTGTGCCTCCTATTTGCTTCCCTTTGCTACCACTCTCCTTGTTCGTCTTCCCTTCCAACTAAACCCCCAACCTGCTTGCACTTGATGCCACATTGACGCCATCTTTCAAAATGACTGATCTTGGAATGAAATGTTGGGATGGTTTCAGGAAGTCTCATCCATCAAAAATATGAGCTGGAAAGATGGGCACCGGTTTTTGTTTTATCTGCATTGCCGCTGTGAGTTACTCTCCTGGCTGATCTGCTCTCCTCATCGCTCTGGCTTGCACCTGAAATCTCTTCCATCTCCCTGCTGCTAAATATACAGCTTTCACAGCAAAATGCAGCTCAGCTTTTCCTATGCCAGCTCAGTGGTGGAAACTGCCAACCAGCTGACAGCTAACCACTTGTTTACCACATAGGTGCCTTCTCCCTTATGAAAGCTGTTGATGGGCTAGGATGTTATCAGCTGGCTAGGAGTTCATAGTGAGCATTGCTCAACAGCAGCCAGCAACAGCAGCCTGTCTTTTTGATGAGAGATGAGTTTTAATTATTTTTCCCCTTAAAAAGTAGAACTACAATTAATTACCTGCACCAAGCAGAGTCGCCCTCTTGCCCGGGAAACAAATAAAACTCTGGAGCAGGGAAAAGTTCTGGCAGCTACAATGGAATGACAATTGAGCTAACATAATACTATTTACCTGGGCCTTTTAGATGTTGCTTGTATATGTTTTTATTCCAGGTTTGAAGAGTTGGGTTATAAATGCATGCAAACAAATGAATATGTTGTAATTATGCTGAAAGAATTCAGCAAATGATAGCAGTAGTGAACATAGTCTTAGGATGCTTTCACACATGGGGCTAATAGCGCTGGTTTAACGGAATAATAAGGTAGCGCTTCATTCATTCTGATAGGCGCCAACAGGTAGCATTGGGTGATGAGGTTTCAGACCCTTGGCCTCTCAATTGTGGTGTGCCACAGGGCTCTATCCTCTCTCCCATGCTATTTAACATCTATGTAAAGCCGTTGGGAGAGATCATCAGGAGATTTGGGCTGCAGTGTCACCAATATGCAGATGACACTCAGCTCTATCTCTCATTTAAATCTTCACCAGAGAGGGCTGTGGAGACCATGTCCAATTGCCTGGGATCCGTGAGTGGATGGATGGGCAGGAACAGGTTGAAGTTGAACCCTGATAAGACCGAGGTACTACTTGTGGGAGACAAGGGAGGGTTAGGAGATGTTGACCTGGTGTTTGATGGGGTGAAGTTGCCCCTACAGGACCAGGTCCGCAGCCTCGGAGTTGTTCTTGATTCCAGGCTGTCCATGGAGGCTCAGATTTCGGCTGTGAGCCGGGCAGCTTGGTATCAGTTACATCTTATATGTAAGCTGCAACCCTACCTCCCTGTTCAACAGCTCTCGCTCGTGGTACATGCCCTGGTCACCTCTCGATTAGACTACTGTAATGCGCTTTATGTGGGGTTACCCTTGAAAACAACCTGGAAATTACAACTTATACAGAATGCAGCGGCATGCTTACTTACCAACAGCCGCCGCCGGGACCACATCACGCCAGTATTACTTGATCTACGCTGGCTGCCGGTTGTCTTCCGAGCCTGATTCAAGGTGTTGGTATTAACCTTTAAAACCCTAAACGGTTTCGGCCCTGCTTACCTGAAAGAGCGCCTCCACCGCCACCAACTATGCCGCCCAACTAGATCAGCCACACAAGGCTTTCTCTCAATCTCGCCAACCAAAACAGTTAGGTCGGTGGGTACTAGGGAGAGAGCCTTTTCTGTGGTGGCCCCCACTCTCTGGAACTCCCTCCCATGTGATCTTCGACATGCCCCTTCCCTAGATGTATTCCGCAAGGCCCTAAAGACGTGGCTATTCCAACAAGCCTTCGAGGTCCTTGGGATGGGTAAATCGTCATGAGTCTGTCATCTATCGTATGTTGTTAATATAATTGCTTTTATATGTATTGATGACTGTCCAGTATTTCTATCTATTGTTATTAATGTGATTGCATCTGATATTATTGTATTTTATCTTTTTTAATGTACGTCGCCTAGAGTGGCTAATTGCCAGATAGGCGACAAACAAATTAAATATTATTATTATTATTAATTATTATTATTCCAGATTTCAAAAATCCCTTTCACACTGCAGTGCCTGTTATACCGGCATTTTGCGCAACAGTCTTTCACACAGGTCTTCACCTCCCTGTTTGAGGCCTGTTCTTTCGGTGCGTGGGGTTTTTTGAAGGAGGCGCGATCGCGATCAGCTGAGAGGCGGGCCAGCACAGCAGCAGAGGCTCTGGTTAAGCAGCAGCACCATAGGCTGCTCTCCAGGAGCAGCTGGGATCGGCTAGGAGGCACCGCGGTGGCAGTTGGTAAGGGCGGGCATGCACTGCATGCTGGGATGGCTGTCACATGAGCATCAGCAGTAATGCAAAACTCCCGCAATCTTCCAGGTTTCCAGCCTGCTATTGGAATTTTCCCGGTATCATTTATTGTGGAATTTAGCGCAAAACTTCCACTACATTTCACCAGAATTCCGGAGCTACTCATTATGTCGTGTGAAAGCTCAAATTTTATGCACAAATTAACAGGAAATAAATAGTCAGAATAACGGAATAAAGTGCAGTGTGAAAACACCCTTAATCTGTTGTGTTATTGGTCAGATTGGGTGGTATTCAGCTAATGCATCTCATCAGTGCAAGGACACAACAGGACGTCCCGCTCTCCTTTCCCTGCTCATATCCCACAAGCTCCTTAAATCTGTTCTAGAGGGTGGAGGAACCCCTAGAACAGATTTAGGGGGTGCACAGGAGGAGGAGAGGGGAAGAATCCCATTGCACAAGCAGAAAGCCTTGTGCTGATGGGACCATGACTCAGCACTTCCCAATGTAACCATAAGGAATCTATAATGTAGTTAAATTCTGCATGCAAGGATCCCATCTAATGAATTTAAGTTACAAGAAAGAGGGGTATAGACTGAACTTCATGCTGGTATGACCTGTTGACAGTGGAACAGCCTGCCTCATTAGATTTTTTTTTTGTGGAAGGGTGGATGATTATTTATTTATTTATTGTATTTATATACCGCCCCATAGCCGAAGCTCTCTGGGTGGCTTACAGCAACCAAACACATTAAAAACAAATATACAAATTTAAAACACATCTTTTAAAACAATTTAAAACACAATTTAAAAATTTAAAACAATTTAAACACACATGCTTGTAAAAACACATCCCGTCAGGGATCCTGTAGTAGAGCATTTCCTGCATCTCCACATGGTTGGACCCCATAACTGTAAAGGTCTCTTTCAATATTGTGATTCTATAAGTGGCACATACAACAGGAGGCTGGTCAGGAACTTCACTTCATCTGGTCTTAATCATGAGAAAAGAAAGCAATCTGGGGTGGTGGTATTTAGGTGCTTATATCTGCTGTATGAATGAATTGACCTCCCTGTAATTATGTGCATATGTATGTACTGCCTTCAAGTTGATTCCGAATAGGGTTTTCATGGTAAGCGGTATTCAGAGGTGGTTTACCATTGCCTTCCTCTTATGTGTGTAGACTTATGTATAGGTCTCTGAAATCAGACCTCTAGCAGTGAGAGAATATAAGATGCCCATGGCTAGGAAATTTGCAGCTGGAGCTAAATGGTGAAGATCATGACTCATTGCAGAAGTGTGTCATATCACATCATTTGCTCCTAGGCTGATTTTCACAGGGACAGAGATGTTCAGCAAACAAGTCTGAATTAGTGTGATATGGCACTCTGTCCGAGGTTGGCCATCCACTTTACTGGGGAATTGTCAAGACTTCTCAAACATCCTTTATGCCCTAGGAGTCTAGCAGAGAAAGAGATATGTGTGTGTGTTGTGTGTGGGACTTACCGTCTAAGTCAGGGGTGTCTAACCTTATTTGACCCAAGGTCCAACCCTCCTTCCTAACAGTTATTCAGCCATGGAACAGACTGCTGTGTGATGTGGTAGACACTCCTTAGCTAGATAGAGCTATTTATTTAGGGGCTGGACAGTCTATCTTCCAGGGTTGGTGTAGTTACATCCTGCCATTGAACAGGGGATTGGACTATATGGCCTCTGAGGCAAGGCAAGGGTCGTAGCCCAGTGGTAGGGCATTTGCTTTGCTTGTGAAGGTCCCAGGTTTAGACCCCAGCATCTCCAGCTAGGGCTGAGAGAGGGATTCTTGCCTGAAACTCTGGAGAGTCTCTGCCATTCAATACTGAGTGCACAGTTAAAGTATGAAATTCACTCCCACAGAAGGCAGTGATGGGCACCAACTTGGATGGCTTTAAAAGAGGATTAGACGAATACACGGAGGAGGAGGAGGCTATATATAAATGGCTACGCTCTGCCTTCGCGATGGGAGGCAGCATGTGTTTGAATACCAGCTGCCGGAAACCACCGGAGGGGGTACTGCTCTTGCGTTCAGGTCTTGCTTGTGGACTTCCTATTGAGGCATCTGGTTGGCCATTGTGAGAACAGGATGCTGGACTAGATGGGCCACTGGCCTGATCCAGCAGGCTCTTCTTATGTTCTTATGAGCTGGATGGACCCACAGTCTGACATGGTATAGGTTCCACTGTACAATTTTACAGTTGTTAAGATTTTGATTAACAAATTTCAAGCCTCTAGAAGGTTAAGCTGAAGCTGCATTGAAGCTGGCGTATCTAACTTTTCCCATTTGAGACTGCCCATCTGCCAAGACTAACATGTGCTCCACGTCTCCACTTCCCTTCAGAAGTCTGGTGAGCAATTACAGAAGGCCAAGAAATCAGAAGAAGGCTAGGACTGGGGAGGGCAGCTGTGAGAGAACTAGAAAAGGTCCTCAAATGCAAAGATGTATCACTGAACACTAAAGTCAGGATCATTCAGACCATGGTATTCCTGATCTGTATTTATGGATGTGAAAGTTGGACAGTGAAAAAGGCAGATAAGAGAAAAAGCAACTCATTTGAAATGTGGTGCTGGAGGAGAGCTTTGAGCATACCATGGACTGTGACAAAGACAAATAATTGGGTGTTGGAACAAATTAAAGCAGAACTATCACTAGAAGCTAAAACGATGAAACTGAGGTTATCATACTTTGGACACATAATGAGAAGACATGATTCACTGTAAAAGACAATAATGCTGGGAAAACCAGATGGTAGTAGAAAAAGAGGAAGGCCAAACAAGAGATGGATGGATTCCATCAAGCCACAGACCTGAACTTACAAGATGTGAACAGGGTGGTTCATGACAGATGCTCTTGGAGGTTGCTGATTCATAGGGTCACCATAAGTCGTAATTGACTTGAAGGCACGTAACAACAACAACAACAAGGCTCTCATCATGGTGGCACCTTGATTGTGGCGCTCCCTCCCCAGACACTGTCACTTGGCCACATCACCACTACCCTCCAGGAGCCAGGTGAAATTTCTTTAGTCTCCCAGACCTCTGATGGCAAATCATTTTCATTTGCTTACCTCTGCTGCCTGACATTCTTAGGTATTTTAATCTGTATTGTTTTCAGTTCATTTGCTGTGGCATGTTAGAAATGGTTTATCAGTTGAGTTGTCAGCTGCCTCAAAGGCCCAGTTGTGTGGAAAGGCAGGAGGGGCATTTTTTAAAAAAATGCATGAATAAATATATCAGAAATAAAGTTCACATGAGGGGAAGCTGTTATCTTCTTGCATTAGCAGGTTGCATTTCACTTTGCTGGTTTTCTGGGGTTGCAATTTTAATAATACTTCCTATGGAGTAAGTCTAACTGAACTCTCTCTGGGACTTACCTTTGAGTAAATACACTTAGGATGGCCACTGTGAGTTGACAGTGAGTTTATTTTCTTTTTATGTCTAGATGAGTATTTAGATTTCTTTTCCCCCCTTCCTCCTTGCAAGTTTGTTTAGCCTCCTTTAAAATCCCCAGGCCTACTGACCTGTTAGGGTTCATTTAACTGTGGGCCTCTCCAAATGTCCCTTTTATTATGCATTCATGATGATTTGTGCCTCTGATGCCGGACTGAGCTGGAACTCGGTAAACCTATGGATAGAAATAAATGTGTTTGGCCAGAATGGCATAAATGAAGCACTCATGTGCTCAAATTTCCTCAGCTTGCAAAATTAAGTCCTCAGTCTCATCCACCCCAAATATGCCCTGTTTGATGAGATTTGTGGCTCTCTCTGTTGCAGGATTAGCACTCTTTGGTGCTCTGATCATGGACATACACACCTGAAAGCATCAAGTAGAGTGTAGGGCATACAGAAGGAGTTAACTACACCAGGGGAGGGGGCTATAAACCAGCTAAATTAGGTCCTTCCCTTTTCGTAGACTGGAAGGACAGCTCTGGATCCCTGGGCTGATGCTCATCTGCGAAAACGGAGGAATTGACTTGTGGAGCCGCTAGTTGCCAGTTTACTTCTGCCCCCCAAATGTGGCTTCCCTATTAAAGGGCCAACAGCAAAGAGATGGGGGGACCCTCAAAGTGCCTTGCAAGTGAAGAGCCAAAGGTAGAAACGAAAATGTTTTTATTTACTGCCTGACGCGTTACAGGTAGAAATAACCCTTTATCAAGGGCAGCATTAAACTTCTTTGCGGCTGCCCTTGATAAAGGGTTATTTCTACCTGAAATGTGTCGGGCATAAATAAAACACTTTTGGCACTTTGAGGGTCCCCCCCTCTTTGTTTTTAGTGCTTTCGGTGCCTCCCTCCTTGCTTTTCTGCTTCCCTATTAAAGGGGTCACCAAAGCCGGTACTGATGTGTCTGTTTGTCAAGTGGGGCCTGCAACAAAAAGTTGCAGCCTGGTGTGTTCATGTTCCGTGTTCCAGTCAGCTGCGATTTTTTTTAAAACAAATCCTCATGAAAATCCTCCACCATTTTTGTGTGAATGTCTCCAAATAAACACATTTTTGTAGGCAGTTTTGACAAAGGTACACATTTTTGCAAGCCATTTCTCATCACATCATGCCTTTTTGCCTGTTATTTTCACTCATGTTTTCATTTTTATGCACACTTTCCCCTAATCTATGCATTTTTGTAAATATTGTTTAGTTGGCGAACTGCATCCCAAAATTCTCATAAATGCGAATTTTGAAGGATGGGTGTGTTTCGGTTCTCATATTGTTTTAGAAAGTGCAAACGTGATAAATTCTGCTGGGAATGCAAACTGAACTGATATTCTCACCCATTCCTAGCCAACTGCAGGAGACCACATCCTAACCACAGGGTGATTTCTCTGAAGCCACAAGTATAGCATGAACCACCTCCGAGTCTGACAGCCTAAGACAGCCTTTCCCAACCAGTGTGCCTCCAGATGTTGTTGGACCACAACTCCCATCAGCCTCAGCCATTGGCAATGCTGGCTGAGGCTGATGGGAGTTGTGGTCCAACAACATCTGGAGGCACACTGGTTGGGAAAGGCTGGCCTAAGGGATTGGAGGCATTTGATTCTTTGTAGGTGTGCGTCTCCTTGCTTATTTCTTCCAAATGAAACATTTCACCTTCTTCTCCTTCTTCTCTTCTTGTTTCCACCCCCACTCGGGCTGCTGATAGCACGAAGACAACCTGTCTATATGTAATCAACAAACAGCAAATTACTTCTGGGTGCATTTGTCAGCCCCACTGAGGCCACACATTTGCTCAGTCTGAATTGCGAACAGCAGAGGAAGGGACGCTTTCACTTAGCGTTCGCCGTGAGCGTGGCAACCCTATTACACCCCATTCGAGAGGAACCTCATCACTTGGGCTGTTTCTATTAGCACTCTGAGCGGCTGAGGACGCTGTCGGCATGATTGCAAATGTGGCGTTCTTTATCTGGATAACAGGGATAGGTGTGCACCTTTTTCTTTTAATGTTTGTTTCCCCCGTTAAATATAAAGTAGATGCGACATTTTATTTTTGGTTTTGCAAAGCCCTGAGTGACTTTTGTACTGTTTTGTAATCGCATGAGCTGGTCTGGTGGGCAGGCAGTAGCAGCTCGAGTACATAAGACCATGACGGCCACCTTACTGCAGGGATATATGGCCAATGGTTGGGATGACAGGAGTTGTCGTCCAGCAATGTCCGAAGGGGCCCACATTCCCCACTGCCGCTTTGGGTGTTGGCACAGCGATTGCTTATATCCTAGTGAGTTGACATTTGTTGTGGCCTGTTGCACCCACTTCTAGTAGTGTTGTGATGTCACCATGGCACTGCAAATTGAGTTTCAAGCTTGGCACAGTGTTTTTTTTTTTTTAAAAAGAACACATAATAACATCGCCACATAAATTCTGGATGTATTCACTGAACTCACATCTCAACATACTGCTTTGGGTTAAGAACATCAGAAGAGGAGCCTGGCTGCTGGATCAGGCCAGGGGCCCATCTAGTCCAGCATCCTGTTCTCACTGTGGCCAACCAGATAAGAACATAAGAACATCAGAAGAGCCTGCTGGATCAGGCCAGTGGCCCATCTAGTCCAGCATCCTGTTCTCTCAGTGGCCAACCAGATGCCCGTTATGAGAAGCTCACAAGCAGGACCTGAGTGCAACTGCAACTCTCTCCTCCTGCAGTTCCAGCAGCTGGTATTTAGAAGCATATTGCCTCCGACCGTGGAGGCAGAGCACACCCGTCATGGCCAGTAGCCATTGATAGCCTTCTCCTCCATGAATTTGTCTAATGTTCTTTTAAAGCCATCCAAGTTGATGGCCATCTCCGCCCCCTGTGGGAGTGAATTCCGCAGTTTAACTATGCGCTGAGTGAAGAAGCCCTTTCGTTTTCTGTCCTGAATCTTCCAACATTCAGCTTCATTGGATGTCAGCAAGTTCTAGTGTTAGGATACCAGGGAAAAACTTTTCTCCATCCATTTTGTCTGTGCCATGCATCATTTTATGCACTTCTATCATGTCCCATCTGACTCGCCTTTACTCTAAACTAAAAAGCCCCAAATGCTGCAATCATTCCTCATAAGGGTGTTGCTCCATCCCCCTGATCATTCTGCTTGCCCTTTTCTGAACCTTTTCCAACCCTGCAATATCCTTTTTGGGGTAAGGCGACCAGAACTGTACACAGTTTTCCAGGTGTGGCCGCACCATATTTTTTATACAACGGTATCATGATATTGGCAGTTTTATTTTCAATATCTTTCCTAATGATCCCTAGCATGGAATTTGCCTTTTTCACAGCTATCGCACACTGGGTCAACATCTTCATTGAGGTCTCATTCCTGGTCGGTCCCCTGTCTGAAAACCCGGAGAGCTGTTGCCAGTCCGTGCAAACAGTACTGAGCTAGATGGACCAATGGTCTGACTTGGTATAAGACAGATGCTCCTACATGTTCAGGGAAGGGCAATAGCTCAGTGGCAGAGCACCTGCTTTGCATGTAGAAGCCCCCGGGATCAGTCCCAATGGTATCTCCAGGTAGAGCTGCGAAAGATTCCCTGTTGACATCTGTGCCGTTCCATGTAGACCAATGGACTGGCTCTGTACAAGGAAGCTTCCTACAGTTCCTCAAAATTCTGGCAGTCTGGAGTCAACCGCAGTCTCTTCTCCATGAAGGGAGCACAATCGGTGACAATGGTCACGAGTAATTGCCAGCCGCTCCCTCGGGTCAGTCTCGCAGGATTCAGCCTTTGTGCTGCTGCTCCCACAAGGTATGTTGCTCCCCCACTCTCTTCTTTGCTGTCATGGAACTATCTAATAAAGAAAGAGATTGTGAAGGTTGATGTGGTCAGCTCTGTTTCTTTTTTTTTGCCTGAACCTAACCCTCCTGCTTCTTTGGAGCACGAAGCAATATGCTTGTGTTGAAACGAGGACCGGAGTAAGACAATAAATCAGAGAGACATCAGAGGAGTCAATCATCTCATGTGGCAACGGCAGCTTGTGTGATGTACAGCTGTCTGTTGACATCCCATCTCATCCGTTTGTTTGTCTTGCGCTTCTACTGGGTGGCTGATGTTTTGGCAGGCATCATGTCTTCCGTCAGTTGTTCCTGTCTATCCAACCCGCCAGCTGATCTGGAACTGTGTGTGATTTAAATGAATGAATGAGTCAATGATTTGGATCATTGCCTCCACCAAAGCTCGCGTAGTCCAGGAGTCTTTCACATTTATTAAAATGAGCCTCCTCCAAATTGAGGAAACAGTAGTCTGAGCATCCCTGAGTGGAACAAAGCGCTTCCAAGAACATTTCTCTAGGTGAGGGCCTCCTGCAGATACCATCTTATTGGGAGGTCCGTTCTGCACAACATAGGAAACAAACCTTTAGTGTCATGGCACCAACACTTTGGAATTCCCTCCCCTTAAATATTAGGCAGGTGTCTTCTCTGTTATCTTTTGGCCGCCTACTGAAGACCTTCCTCTTTCAACAAGCCTTTTACGTTGAGACCTTATCCCAGTCTGCGTCTGTGTTGGAATTGCTTTTCAATATGTTTTTAAATATATATTTTTTAAAAAAAACAATTCATTTTTAACCTTCTTTAAAGATGTTTTGAAAACCTTAAAAATGTTTTTAAAGATGTTTTAATGTATTTTCAAGTCTGTTTTTATGATGTTTGAAAGTGTTTTTAGTGCTTTTGTTTGCTACCCTGGGCTCCTGCTGGGAGGAAGGGCGGGATAGAAATCCAATCAATAATAATAATAACAACATGAACAAGAAGAACAATAATAATACATTTCCCTTTAAACTCATCCACAGTAATGTGGCAGGACCCTTTGTAAATCTCTCCAGTCGTGTTTGCTGAACTATAGGAATTCCTGCATTCCTGTACTTTTAAAAACTCTTAAACCTACTCCAGTATTCTTATATAATGACACAATATTCAATTAAACTTAATAAAACCCGATATATCTTAACCAAACCCCCGCAGCTTTGTCCTGTTTTAATTTACTTTTCAAACGATTGGAGTGGGGAGTTAATAGATGACATTTTTTAGCTGATGGAGCTGTCCATGGCTCTGAAGGCATTTAGAGCTTTTATCCCGTCGATCTGACTGGCTGAAAACGTCCCAGTTGGGAAGATGGAGAGACTCACCAGGAGCACTTAAGAAAGAGCGATGAACAAATCAGTTTATTTCCATTCTGTGTCACTTTCACATGAAGTGTATGGTGTAGTATAGTGCAGTGGTTATAGTGTTGGACTAGAACCTGGGACAACAGAGTTCAAATCCCAGCTCAGAGCCATGAACCTCAGTGGGTGATGTTGGGCCAGTCACTGCATCTCAGCCTAACCTACCTCACAGGGTTGTTATGTGGATAAAATAGGGAAGGGGAGAACCATGTAAGTCACCTTGAGCTCCTTGGGGAAAAAGTGGGATATAAATGAAATAATAAATAATAAAATGTGTTCTAGTAAGAACAATCCACCTGATATGTACCAACAATGAAAACACAAATCAAGAAGCTGGCCATTTTGTGGTTGAGTATGAAGTTGTCATACTTTGGACATATCATGAGAAGACATGATTCACTAAAAAAGACAATAATGCTGGGAAAAACAGCAGGGAGTAGAAAAAGAGGAAGGCCAAACAAGAGATGGATTGATTCCATCAAGGAAGCCACAGACCTGAACTTACAAGATCTGAACAGGGTGGTTTATAAGAGATGCTATTGGAGGTCACTCCATTGGGTCGCCATAAGTTGAAATCGACTTGAAGGCACAAAACAACAACAATAGCTCTGCAATATGCCAATGAATAACTTTCCTAATAACGTCTAACGTGGGCAGTCCTACCACAGTAAAAATGGATGGATGGGAATGCATTTAGTCAAATGAAGCCAGGACTCATCGCCTTGCTTGCAAAGACTATGCACTGAGCCCTGCCCACCACAGGTATGTGGCCCCTGGAAGGTTGCCCATAAGAGAATGCGGTCCTCAGGTTGAAAAAAGGTTCCTGGCTGCCAGCATATGAAGTTCCCCATGCAGGGTTTCCAATTGTATTAAATCACTGCCATGCCCACACTCCTTGCGGAAGCCGTACCTGATTGTATCCCAGGACCATTGTCTCGACCGAACAACAATGAAATTGGGCAAAGCCGTCTATTCCCTTGTCATTGTTTCCCCTAAAATCCACACTCCTCAAACACTGTTGACATTTAGAAGAGCTGACTCAATGCAAGTATTGCAAAACTGCTTTGTCTCTTACAAACTAGCCCTCGTCCCACAGGAGAGAAAAAGCCACAAATAGCTGGCTGAGATGTGCAACCGAGGAGGTGTCTCCAGTGCCAGCCACTTATGTCCCCCTTCATAGGGAAGATTTATGCCCTTTGAGATCCTAAAGGTGAAAACGTTTTCTCTCTTGATCTGAAAAGGCCATTTGGAGATTTGAGTACATTTTAGAGCTTGAATGTTCACCCAGAATAAGAAGAACCCTTTCACAACCTTCTTGGACAGAGATAACTCCCGTGTAAGAAAATAAGAGCCTTGTCTGCTGTCATGTCTGAATTAGGAACATGAGAAGCCACCTTAGTCAAACTATTGGCCTGTCTAGATTGCCATTGACTTTACAACAACTCTCCATGGTTTCAGACTTTGATTAACTCTCATCCAGGGAAGCCAAGCTCAGAGGTTGTTTGGCACATTCTTCCTTGAGCAGAGTCTTGCTATGCTAGCTCTTATTTGTGCATAGTACGGCATGCAAAAAACTGTAATGTTTGCAAAATCCTGCAACGTGTCTTTGTTTTGATAGGAATTATATTCCTTTTTGCTGTTTTTGTCTAGTTGAGCTCTTTACTACATTTGCCTTTGCATTTTAAAAAAAGGGATTTTTTTTTAAAAGGCGCAGGTCTTTCTCAACCATAGCTGGAGATGCTGGGGATTGAATTGACCTTTTGCATGCCAAGCAGATGTGGTGGCACTGAGTCATGAGCCTTCCCACATGGGGTATTATCTCTCTCCCAGGAGTAGGGATGCCGGAGGATTTGATTCAATTCACACTTAAAGAGCCTACCTTACTTGCACTTTGCGACACAGCATGCAAACTGAAACGCAGCCATCCTGCGACATTCGCAGTTCTCCAAATTTTGCAGTGCAGCTCTTCAACCAAGCAATGTGCCCCCAAATGCATATACTGGGGCAAAGTGAGGGTTAAAATGGCCATATTAGTGAAAATAACATGCAACCATGCGTTATATAAGGGAAAACGGCATTCCAAAATGTATATTAGGAGAAATCCCAGTAACGTGCTGATTGATTTTCACAATTTTTTTTTTAATTGCAAACTGCTGTGGAAAAATGAAGAACTTGAAAATAAGATAAATGAGAAATTGAGAGAAACCAAAAGTGACAGTTTCGCTCATCCCTAGACAGGAGGGCACATAACAGGACTTATTCCGGGTGAATGCACTCAAATGCTATATCACACCTTTGCGGCTGTACTGCCTTCGAGTCGATTCCGACTTATGGCGACCCCATGAACAGGGTTTTCATGGTAAGCGGCATTCAGAGGGGGGTTCCCATTGCCTTCCTCTGAGGCTGAGAGGCAGTGACTGGCCCAAGGTCACCCAGTGCGCTTCGTGGCTGTGTGGGGATTCGAACCCTGGTCTCCCAGGTCGTAGTCCAACCAGAGCTTGGAAGTAACTAGTTACAAGTAACGAATTACTTCTAATTCATTACTTTTTTGAGTAACGAGTGGGTAATTCCTTTACATTTTGATTGTAATAGAACTAGGAGTACTTTTACTACTTTTGTGGAGTAATTGTAACGTTTCCAGAATTACTTTTGGGTATTACTTGGGGGGGAGCAGGGGACGTCTTCTGCTCCTCTGATTGTGGATAAAAATCATGTGCCTCAAACTGGGCTTCTGTGCAGTATCGCTCTTTCCTCATGCTCTGTGGATGGGTAGGAGGTGACGAGGGAGGAGGCGGAGAGTGAGACTGGGCGGAGTGGAGAAAACAATTGTTTTAAAAAATGGATAGTGGTGGTGAAGAATGGAGTGGAGGGAAAAAGGATCCGGAGGTCAAGAACATGGATAAAGGAGGAGGAGGCAGCAGCAGAATGGAGATAAAGAACTGTGGAGGTGAAAGATGACAACGTGTGTGTGAGAGAGAGAGACAGAGAGACAGAGAGAGAGAATACTGTGTTTGCACTTGGCACACAAAGTGGCCTCCCCCACCCTCTCTGGCTACTGTGCTGCATTTGCAGTATTTTAACTTTTTTGCATCTCAGGGGAAAGTGTTTGCTTGAGTGAGTGTCCCTTAGTTGGTGGCAGGGCAGGGTCTGGGAGGTGGTTCAGTGAGAGAGATTATGCTGTCTGTCTGAGTGGGGGGGTTGCGCTTGGTTTGGCATGCAAAGATCTGAGCTGTGGCCTCTGCCTCCCTCCCCACCACCCTTACCAGCGGAGAGACCACCATTGCTATCTTATGAATACAAATAATTATTCTACTACCTCTGTATGTGTTTGTTTATTTTTAATGTTGTTTTAGGCTACTTAGATGTACAGCAGCCAAGGCCAGTACCTTGTAGGCCTTTTTTTAAAGAAAAGTAACTGCAATGTAATTGTACTGATTACTTTGGAGTAAAAGTAAAGTAATCAGTTACTTTCAGAGCAATTGCAATTGTAACGGTAATTACTACTTTTTTGGGCTATGTAACTGTAACTCTAATTTATTACTTTTTAAAAGAAATCTTCCAAGCTCTGAGTCCAACACCTTAACCACTGCACCACACACATCAAGAAAAAAAAAAGCTTTCACCTTTAGGATAGCAGAGGTGTTATTTTGGTGGGGCTCCTGCTGGGAGGAAGGGCGGGATATAAATCAAATAATAAATAAATAATAAAATCCATGAGTTGGAAAGCCGGTACACATTTCAGATTCCTAGTCTGTGCACTCGTGCCTATGGGCTGTATCCAGCTGAGTCCTACTCAGAGTAGACCCACTGAAATTAAGGAACCTAAGTTAGTGACTTCACTGGGTCTACTCTGAGCAAGACAAGTATTGGATGCAGGAAGGACATTTTCATTTTTGGGGGGGCAGAAGTATCATTTGGGGGGCAATGCCCTAATCCCCGCCCCGGTCGCTACACCCCTGCTCCCTTCCCGTCTGTTGTGGGATGCGTTTGTCCTGAGGAAGAAAGTAAGTTGCCTGTAAAAGTAGGAAAGAGAGAATGGATGTGACCTACTTCTGCAAACACATTCTGCAGCACATGCCGGAGACAGGAAAGGACGGGAGGTTTGTTGGCTGGATGTTTCTGAGGCTAGCAGCAGCGCTGAGGATAATAGCACACTGGCATGCCAGAAGTGGGCAAAGGAAGCTGATCCCAGAACACACACACACACACACACACAGAGCTCTGCTGAGAAAAGCGTTCAGGAGAGAGCTTTCAAAACATGGGTTGTTTTCTCCAGATAGATAATCTCCACAGCGAAGGTCCAATTTGGCAGCAGGTGTTTGGTTTTTATTAAGCTGACAACAAAGAGGAAAGGTGGACGGACATTAAGTAACAGTTGGTGTCATAAAGAAAGAAAGCTTCTGGGGATGAAAACCTCCTGAAAGATGGCGTCCTCTAATCCAGACACCAGACTCCCTAACTGCACGTCCCATGAACCCTGGCCGATGCTCTCTGGGGCTGATGGGAGTTATCCTTCAGCAACATTTGCAGGACCAAAAGTTCCCCACACCTGCCCTATTGGGTATAGACAAGGAGTTGTTAACCAGTTGTATGGGGAAAGCATACAACTGGGGAAAGCACTGCCATGTTCATACTTAAATATTAGACAGGCGCCATCTCTATTATCTTTTTGGCACCTACTGAAAGCCTTCCTTTTTCAACAGGCCTTTTAAGTAGAGACCTTATCCCAGTCTGCGCTTGTGTTGGAATTGCTTTTTAATATGTTTTAAGATGTTTTTAAACTTTTTTTTTAAAAGATGTTTTTAAAGCTTTTTAAAAATATGTTTTTAAAGATGTTTGAATATATTTAAAAGTCTATTTTTATTATGTTTTAAAGTGCTTTTAGTGCTTTTGTTTGCCACCTTGGGCTCCTACAGGGAGGAAGAGTGGGCTGTAAATCTAATTAATTAATTCCAAAAGTAGTTCTTCTCCCCCCCCCAATATACAAGTTTCTTAATTTTGAAAGGGGAAACAGACTTAGCTCTCCTTCCTACTGCCTGTCATCACCACACCTTGAGGAAAACGTGAGGTGCCGTTGGCTGTAGCAGCTCTTATTTATTTGATTCCATTTATGAATTGCTTCCAATAAAATAACTCCAAGCAATTCCACAGTGAAAACCTCAACAATGAAAAACAGTTCCATGTGTGAAAGTATTTAAAAACAACCTTGTATAAGAGAAGAAGTTATGGACACCCATCCTCTAGGCTCCCCATTCATATCCCCTGCACAACACTGGGGAAGAGGGCCCACGCACACGCACACGCACACACACATACGAAAAAGCTTGACGTTATGACTTTAATTTTCTTTACAGGAACAAAGGAGGGAACTTTGCAGCCCAGCCCCTGACATTGTCTTGCCGGTGGGAGGGTGTCTCCTCTCGGCATAAGATGTCACTACATTTTTACCTCCTCCATGGCTGAAAAGAGCAAAGGCGCCCGGGGGCTTGTGAACGGCTGCAAAAGGCACTTTCAAGGGAGTGGCAGTTTTGGCTGTGTAGGTTTTGCTCTTAGATCTTTTGTGCCTTAGTGGGATGCCTGCCCCCCAAATCCCCCTTCCACGTTTCTGCTCAGAGCTAGGACTTGTTTTGATATATACAAAAACTGTGAAGCTAAACGCAAACACGGTGCTCCAAACAAAGTTAAGGTACAGACATATAATTATAAAATGATATCAAAAATGTAATATGGATATGAACAGTCAATATAAAATCCCTATAGATATTTTCCTATAATAATAAAAAAGGCCAGCAAAATAATAGAGAAATCAGTGCCCATATACAATAAAATACAAAATATATGATATAGTCAAGATAATATTAATGTAGAGATAAAGGGCAACTTGTGAACAGTGGCCAATATGTTTTAATATATGCCATGTTAGACCAAAGCAGTTAAACCAAATCCCATCGCAATATTTCAGTGTTTGATGAAGTCGCTACTGGTGCTGTCAGAGTAGGACGTTTGGGCAATGTTCTGGGGGTGGGAGGGGACACTCAGCCGAGTGAGCAGGAGGGGGCCTGAAATGCCCCAGGGCTCCTGCATTACCACATGTGGAAATAAGTGAAGTATTATTATTATTACTACTACTACGGCTACTACCACCTGCCCTTCACCAGCAGCTTCCAGGGCAGGTTACAGCAGCAAAGGCACCGGAATAAAATTTCTGGGGACTACAGAAGGGGCAAAGTATATTTCCAAGTGGGCAAGAAGTGAGCTCCTTGTTTGGGAGGGTGACCCCAATGCTCTCCTTTGGTGACACCCCGGACTACAACAATTTAAAATTCAATATACAAAAATTCAATAATAATATACAGTTATGCAAAAGAGAGAAAGCCGTTGCAACGAGAAAAGCAAGGGCTATCAATGGCTACTAGCCGTGATGGCTGTGCTCTGCCACCCTAGTCAGAGGCAGCATGCTTCTGAACAGCAGTTGCCGGAAGCCTCAGGAGGGGAGAGTGTTCTTGCACTCGGGTCCTGTTTGCGGGCTTCCCCCAGGCACCTGGTTGGCCACTGTGAGAACGGGATGCTGGACTAGATGGGCCGCTGGCCTGATCCAGCAGGCTCTTCTTATGTTCTTAAGGGAAACCTTTCCAAACGGAAACAGGGCAGTGTAAATTCACTGAAAGAATTGGGTCCCACAAAGCAAAACACCTTCATTGCCAGAGGCCAGAGTAAAGAGGGGCGTCTTCAACGTACGGGTAAGAGCTGTACAATGTAGGTGCCAGGCGCACCTCTCTGGGGAGGGAGTGGCACATCTTAACACTCGAGATGGCTGATAGGGATGGAGATGGTCTTTCAGAACCATTGAAAGATGTCCCCATAACCATTAAATCCAGAGCCCCCACCCCTGCCCTATAAGACCATTAGGCTCTGAGCCTAACATTACTTAAGCATACCAGTGGTTACTGAGTTTCAAATGATAACAACAAACAGTCAAGCTAACTTGAAGGTCCCAAAGGCAGACAAACAGACAGAGAGAGATAAAATTTATTTCCTGATGAAATAAGAGTATGATTCAGTTTGTGCAGTTTCTGCATTTTCAATCTTTTTCATGTTTGTTACTTGAAAAAGTCTTTTGCTCAAGAGAAAGGAGAGTAATTGTTCATTCAAGTCTCTTCCTCTCTTCAAACAGCTCTACCTTGACCGCTTTTGGCGGTCCCAAAGGAGGCTGCATGGGTCTCTTTGCGGACATTCTTCAAGAGATTAGAATGCTCAGGGAAGCAAATGTATCACTTGCAATTACAAGGAATCAGCATCTGGTTGTCTTTGTGATCATAAAAGTGTTGTTCTATTGGACACATCATTGGCTCTCAGAGTTAGTAACTGAGAGCAATTAAAGACGAACGTGCTCATTTGCCATGTAATGAATTGAGTTCTCTTCCCTGGCAAGATAAATATCTTCATTAGTCTTCATTCAAGCAATTAAACAGACCAATCATTTCTGAAAACACACTTTTTAAAGTGATTTTCAGGACCCTTAAGTACAGTAACCGGTAATGGCTTTGTTTTTTGTTTATGGCAATAATGATAGTTATGAATTAACATTATCATGTTTATCCCACTCTTAGACAAGAAAGGTTTACAGAGATCATTGAGAAGTCTGTGCCCTCAGGCTCACAATCTAAGAGATGTGGCATAAAAGGAAATAGGGACTGGGAGGGAAGAGGAAAAAGCAAACCAAGCCACTAATTCTTAGTTACCGAGACCTTGTAGTGAACAGGAGGGATGTAAATATATCGAAATGAGCTAAAAGTTGCTGATCTTTTAGCAGAGCTGAGGGAGAGGCCCTGCTGTCCCATAGGAAGCTGCCTTATACTGAGTCAGACCATTGGTCCATCTAACTTAGTATTGGCCACACTGACTAGCAGTTTCTCTTCAGGTTTCAGACAAGGTATCTTTCCCACCCTACCTGGAGATCCTGGGGACTGAACCTGGGACCTTCTGCATGCAAAGCGGATGCTTTCCTATTGTGCTACGGCCCTTCCTCTCACAGCCTGATGGAATAGCTGCTATAGATGACAGCCTGATGTAGCAGATCTTTCAGCAGAGTTGATGGAGAAGCCCTGTGGCATCATCTCTCCCTCTCCTATACAGCCTGTTGGAATCCTAAACAAGGCAATCTCCAGGCCCGCCAGAATTGCCAATTTTGATAAGGGGTGCTTCCAGATAACTTGTTTATTGACTATTTGTTCTGATATGTTTGTAGGGAGGTTAGATGAGGTTGTGTCAAAGCAAATGCTATCCCACACTTCCTAGTGCATTTCCTCATCACTTTTCTTTGATTGCAAAAAGTCTGATCTTTGGGGGAAGAGGGTTTGTTGAGCAAGACCTCCCAATCGGCTGTAACTTCACAACCTGAATTTGCTGGTATGTCAATCCTTCCAAAAAATAACAAGAGCCTGGAAGTGTCCAAGGTCTTATCAACTAAGTTTTATTTTCTAAAAATGAGGGAATGAATAAATGAATGCCTAGCCAAAATAAAATAGCCAACCGTTGATTGCCTGCTACTAGTATGGATGTCAGAGAATTCTGCCAAGAGTGTAAGTTGCCACAATTTGCATATTCGCCTGAAGTCAGGGATGGAAATCATGCAAGCAAATGTAAGTGGCATTTGCTATCGTTGTTTTTAGTTTGCAAATGTTACATAAGGGGTTGTTTTCTGCATTGTGTTCCCTCCGTTAAAATGCACTAAAGTTAATTACACAATTAATTGCATGAGCTTTGGCCACACAGGATAGCAAGAATAATGTAGGTTTTAGCGGAAGTTAAACTGTAGCGGAACGGAAACAGCGCTGATTGTGAGGAACACAGGAGGTAAATCAATGCCTCCTTACACCCCTACCTGCTAGCTTTATCACTGGTGCAGGTTAGTATGGGTTTTCTTTCCTGTGCATTTTTTAATCTCCTGGCAAATGCCCACAAAGAGACCCATGGCTTCTCCTGGGGGGCCACCAACAGTTCTCCAGGCCTTATAACAAGGTAAAGGGAAATGAAGAAAGGAGAAGGCGTCAGTGAACAACCACTCTCCTCCCTCTCTTTCTCACCTTGTTGCATAAGCAGCAGTTGACAGAGTTGCTCCTAATTACATGGAGAGGCTGCTCTTCTCCCTCCCTCCCTCCCCCATCTTCTCTCTGTAATGTGCCTCGCAATTTGCTTTCTGTTTTTTTCCTCCTCCATCAGCACTTTTACATGCTATGAGTTTTGGATATACTTTCTTTTTTTTGGGGGGGGGAGAATTGGCTTGCTTCCTGCTCCCCAGCTATTTTTGCCCTCTGAGAACCTCAATTTTATTTATTTGCACACATCACTCCCCGTTTGCTTTCTGAGTGGCAAGGTCAGCAATGTGTAAAAGTTCCCAAATCAGAATTTTTGGTTGAGGCAGCCAATCCTATTTTTAACCTGGCGGATCATTGGAGATATATATATATATATATATATATATATTTTCCGCTGGCAACTTAATGCAGGTTAGGAGAAGCTAACCAGGGCATCTGTAAGAAACATTTCCCATCAAGAATGCTTCACTGAAACGACACCGACGCTTTATCTCTTCAGTGTTTTCTCTTAAGGACTATCTCTATGGTGCAGATGTCACCTGCTTTAATAGCCATTCCCCTCTTCCCAGAGTAACCTTCAGGACTTTAATCAGCAGTGGAGGCTTGCCCCTCTAGGGCAAAAGGGGCACTGCCCCACCAACCTCACTCTGTCTTCAGCCAGCTCCCACTTGCCTGCCTTCTTACGTTTACATCCAGTCCAATGGGTAGCCCTGCCTGTCGCTTTCCTCCACTTTAGTCTCAGTGCCACCCTTGTAGAACTCAGCAGGGAGGAGGAGGGTGGGGACAAAACTAGAATGAGTTGGCTCCACCTCCAATTGGCTCTGGCTCTCTCTGGGTTGGTCTCAATGCCTTCCGCCCTACCACTCCCAATGGGCTGCCGCCTGAGTTCTCACAATGGGAATGGGTCCTAGGAGAGGTGGACTTGAAGGCTCAGAAGACCTCAGGCCACCGCTAGCTGTTGTTGGAGCAAGTTGCTCCCCTCGGGTTTTCTGTGGTGTGGCCTGCCCTGAGGTTTTATTGTCTGGACTGGTTCTTTTCCTTCTTCTTAAAATAAAATATGGCGATGAAGCATATATTCTGCCTTGAGGTCCTTGGAGGAATGGTTGGCTGTAAATGTAATCCATTAAATCTTCCTTAAGTTATCCTTAGGAATGGGGGAGAGATTTGATTCAGTTTGCATTTAAAGCTGAATCTATCAAATGAGCACTTTCCAAAAATAATTTGACACAGGCCTGCTTTGAAATCTGCAGTTATCGGAATTTTGCAGTTCTTCACCCAGCGGTTACAAAAATGAATATATTAGGAGAAAGTGTAAAAATGGATATATCTTTGAATGGAAACAATGTTCAAAAATGCATTGTATCAGGAGAAATTGCTTACAAGCATGTATACATTAGTAAAAGCTGCAGACAAGAATGTGAACATGTGGCTGCTTTGGGGAGGTCCCTGTAAGTTCCTCTGGGCAGGGAAGCAGATGTGCAGCTTTGTGAGAGGCGAAGGGTGAAGGTGAACGGTGACAAAAATGTGTTTATTAGGAGAACTCTGCATTAAAATGCTGAATAATTTTTATGAGGATGTTTTTTATTTTAAAAATTGCTGCAGAAATGTGGAGAACTGGATTTCAATCTGGAAAAATGAGAAACTGGGAGAACCAGAATTGACAGATTCTTCCATCTCCGATCACTGGATCACCGGAACCTCTTTTGATATATAATCAGCCGTGTGTGTGTGTATAAATATATTTAGTTGTCCTTGCATTTCTCATGAAAAAGTTAGTAACTATGGGAACGAAAACCCCATTGATGTGGGGGACGGTTGCCAGTTTGACACCCACAGACAGCAAAAGGAGAGAATTTATAGAAGGTCTTGAAACTGCACATTGATGATGTGAGGGGGAGGAGTGCTAGAGCGGTTTTTTAAATTTTGTTTTTGTTTTTTCCAATCAGCATGCGCTGGAGAGCTTCCTTTTTTTGCGGAGAGGGCCCTAGCTCCTCTTTTGTGTGAACGTGGGGCTCCTTGGTGAAGTCCCCTTAAGTCCCTTCAAGCAGAGAAGGAGATAGGGAGCTTTGCGAGGGGCGAAGGGTGAACGGTGAAGATGGTGCTCCCAAGTCCAGGGCTGAGCAAAAATTGGCTTGCAAAATTCTCGTTGCTATTTGCAAAATGGGGTGGGCATTTTGGTATTATTATTGGGGAGGAGGTGAAATTCTGCAACACTTCCCCCCCCTCAAAAAAAGTTATCTTCTAAGAAATTCTGGCTCACTTAGGGAGCAATCCAACTGCTGGGTAGCCGGCAGAGGAGGAGCCGGCGGAAATCTCCACGGGATCCTCCTATTCAGGAGCTGCCGGCCCTGCTGAAGGCCGGCTCTGTGGGGAGCCACGCACATGAGCTGGCTGGAAAGTGCTGGCTCTGGCCAAGAGTCACCCGGGGAGTAAACACTCCCTGTAGGCCTGAGTTCAAAGGGGGATTGGGACTCTGGGGAGGGCTCTGAACATGAGAAGAATCTGGCATAAGTCCCCCCTCGCAGGTCCTCCCTGTCTTGCCTCTGGAATGCTCCATTTTGGGGCCTTCCTCCAGCTTCTGCCAGCCTCCGTCCGCCAAGTTGGCCAACCCTGGTAGACCCCTGGCAGTGCCCGGAGGCTCCTAGTGGAGCCACATCTCCACTGTGGCAGAGGGCTACTGCCCGCAGAGGCTGGTGCAGCCAGGAGTCTCTGGTGCCACCGGGGATTCACAGGGTCAAACTCACCCCAGCCCGGTGGAAGGGTGAGTTGGATTGCTCTCTTAAAGTTGAATGAAAAGCTGGTGTTGACCCTTTATTTGGTCTTGGATTTTATTTCTTTAATTATGCTATTGTTTGCTGTTTTGTCTTCACTTTTTTCTCTTTAAATTAAAACTCTTTTTAATATATAGAGGAGATTTCATCCTGTTTCCCCCCCAACCAGATTTAATGCCAACAGTTTGAAAAGCTTGCTGTACACCACTTAGAGACTATTGTAATTACGCAGTGCATAATTTTTAGAAAAATAAATACAAAAATATTTGTTATTTGATGTTTATATGAAGGCGTGCAATGACCACCAGATTCTCCTTGTATCTGTAGCCCTTGCTGAAATAGTTCTCAAGTGCATGTCACTGAACACATCTGCACCATACATTTAAAGCACTATGATGGCGCTTTAACAGTCATGGTTTCCCCAAAGCATCCTGGGAACAGTAGTTTGCCAAGGGTGTTGAGAGTTATTAGGAGACCCCTATTCCCCTCACAGACCTACAGTTTCCAGAGTAGTTGTCAGTGATGATAGACTGATCCTTCGTGAACTTAGCCTGTTCTTTGCTCATGGGAATGAACAGCCTGAATTATATTGGCGAATGGAGTGGGCTTGATCTGTGGGTGATTCTGCCTTTAGAGAGAAGTGGTACAGGTAGGGTTGATTTCGTGGCAGGTAGAGGCTGCTGGCTAATTCTCCTCTGCTTTTGCCTTTGCTGCTGTCACCTGGTGCTTCTGGTCCAAATCTTGCCCAGCTTCCAATGCCGTCCCCCCCCCCCACTCCCTTCACATCCTTGATCCTACTGGCTTCACTGAATGCAACGCACTCTGCTTGGTCAGTTTGATAGATTGAAAAAATGATGGAAAGTGAAAGATCGATGTCTCTCTCTTGCACGCACACGCTTTCCTGCTGCTGCTGCCTCAAATAGCCTTTCAAAATTCTGCACCTTACTTGGAGGGCAGAGAAATTGGGGGTGGAGGTGGGGAGAGACCATTTTGCTGGATCTCTCCAGGAGGAAGAGAAATTTCCAACAGTTTCTTGGGGGGGGGAGACTCAGCAGTAATTACAACTCATTTCTCTCCCTGCCCCTAACATTTTACTTTTCGTCGCAGCCCCTGCCCGGGTGCTGTGTTGGCAGCCTGGGCATCAGTTTGCATCTTCCACGATGCCCTGGACCGAGCATTCTTTCTGGGGTATTGTGAGGGGAGGCAATCTTGAGAGAAATTGATGCAAAGTGCCCTTTTTTTGGGGGGGGGAGTGTGTTTGTGTTGATATAAAAAGCCCTGAACAACTTGGGCCCAGGATACCTTAAGGACCATCTGAGCCTTTATATCCCAGTTCAATTACAAAGATCATCTGGAGCAGCAATGCTAATTGTCCCGTTACAGAGGCCCAACTGGACTTAACTAGGGCCACATCTGCACTGCACTATACATTTAGAGAAGTATGGTGAATCATAGAATCATAGAATAGTAGAGTTGGAAGGGGCCTATAAGGTCATCCAGTCCAACCCCCTGCTCAATGCAGGAATCCAGCTTAAAGCATCTCCAACAGGCGGCTGTCCAGCTGCCTCTTGAAGGCCTCCAGTGTCAGAGAGCCCGTCACCTCCCTAGGTCATTGGCTCCATTGTCGTACCGCTCTAACAGTTAGGATGTTTTCCCTGATGTTCAGCTGTAACCTGGCTTCCTGTTGCTTGAGCCGACTGTTCCATGTATATTTAGCATATATAATAGATATTAAATCAGTATATTTAGTCCGCTTCCCCCAAAGAATTCTGTAGTTTGCTGAGGATGTTGAGGGTTGTTAGAAGATGCCTCTTCCTCTCACGGAGCTACAATTCTCAGAGTGGTTTAATAGCTAATCTCTCTTCCCAGGGAACTCTGGGAATTGTAGCTCTGTGAGGAGGCAGCAGAAAAGGAGGGAAGAGTAATAAGAACACAGGTTGTTGGCTTATGCTGAGTCAGACCATTGGTCACTACTGTCTATACTGACAGGCAGCGACTTTCTAGGGATTGAGATGGGACATTCCCAGCCCTACCTGGAGATGGGATCTCCTGCACGCAAAGTAAGTGCTCTTACTGTTAACTAACCTGTTTTCTCATCCCAGAATTCATTTGGATGAAAAAGCCCTGAATCAGGTTTCGTTTGCAAACAGATTCTTGGATACGATGGAATAGTAAGTTTAGAATATTCTGCCCATCTGGAGCAAGAGAAAAATAGATACTCAGTGCTGGTTTGTTTTCCTGCTGAGGGTAAATAATACCTTTCTTTTTTATATATTAAGGTGGTGTTGGATAACATGGAAGCCTCCCTGTAAACAGCCATTATAAGTTTGAGAAACCCTTCTATGGTGAAACCAGTAACAGTAAACAATGCTTATTTAATATCATTGGGGAGAGTGGAGGATAATGAGGAAAATATCAGGAGAGGCCATCCATAAAATGGACACTGCAGAACTGAAATGCGACAGATCTGTTTGCTCTTGTTTCAGGGGGAAACGAGAGGAGAACTGCCTCCTGAAGGCAGGTGATCAAGGTAAACTGAATCCAGGGGAGGGGAAAAGAGGAAGTTCATCCTGTGATATGGTCCTCTGATAGCTGTCTGTTGCTTGGCAAGATGGGTTCCAAATCTGCATGCGTGCTATCTCTTGTCACATTCCTCAGGACATTTAGTGCAAAAAAACAAAAAGGCAAATATTTCGCTTCTGGCTGTACTGAGCACATCTCTCTCTCTCTCTCTCTCTCTCTCTCTCTCTCTCTCTCTGTGTGTGTGTGTGTGTGTGTGTGTGTGTGTGTCTTGCATAGCCCAGTGAAAAATGCAATATAACAAAACAGGGCAGGCCTCCTTCTCTGCCTCCCTCTTCTTGGCGATCACTCGTGACCGAGTAAGCTTGTCTTCCAAAATATAGTATTTAACAATGGATCCGTCTGAATCTGTATCCACCGCCGATGTACCAGACCATGACTAGGGGCTTCTGGATTTCACAGTCCTGCCCCCGTCGCCATTCGCCAATTGCCACGGGACTTTTGTTAAGGAAGACACCTGTGCGTGAATTTGTTTTATGTGGGGAGATCAGTGCACCACGATCAACACACAATCTTGACAGAAAATGGTATGGATACCATGATGATTGGAAGTCTTTTGTCTGCTTCAACCTTCATCTGCCTTCACAGCCGTTGTAACGTACACATTGTTATCCTCCGCCTGTTCTGCAGTTGAGGACTTTCTTGGATCGTTCTTTGTCTGGTTCCTCTCCCTTGACCTTACTGCCATGGGTGACCCTGCTGGGAGTACATGACTCCCGACGGCATTGCTCACAGAGTTCATTGGAACAAGCAAGCCCACTCACCACTACAAGGTGCTCACTAATAGGAAAAAAGAGTGCCTCCGTGCAAAGGCCCCACCTTGGAGAACGGGTGGCATTCCCACCCCCCTGGCAATCAAAACAAACCCAAAGCTGGACTGAGCCATGCTGGGGAGGAGGGAACACTTGCCTTTCTCTACGGCACAAAGCCACTTGATACAACTGGAGTGCAGCAGCAGATTAGGCTGCAGGCGGTGATGTTTACATGACTGAACGATGCTCTGGGCAGCACAAAAAAAGGGAAAGGGCCATGGCTCAGTAGCAGAGCGCCTGCGTCACATGCAGAAGGTCCCAGGTTCAATCCCCAATGGCATCTCCAAGTAGGGCTGGGAGAGGCCTCTTGGCCCGAAACGCTGGAGAACCACTACCACTCAGTGTAGACAATATTGATCTAGACGGACCAATGAGCAATGGTATCTGGCAGCTTCCTATGTTCCTAAGAAACTTCACTGCATGTAGAAATCTAGCAGGCCAATCTAATGCCTCCCTGAAGTGCCGTGTTTTCTCCCCTGCCTAATTAAACGAGCAACCTCCCCATTTCCCTCCTAACGGTGAGAACTTTTGGACGGCGGAGCAGACGGCTTGGGAGGTGGTAGACTCTCCTTTATGGGCTGGCCATCTCTCAGGGGTGCTGCCTTCCACGATTTCTGCTCTGAGCATGGGACTGAAGCTGGTGACCTGAAAGGGTTCTTTGCAGGCTTAAAATTCGATGGTCCTATGCAGTCTGAAGTGGTACCGCCCAGAACAGACCTTTAGTCAATGGAGACTTTTGAAAAATGGACTGCCTTCAAGTTGATCCCAATTTATGGACAACCCTATGAAAAGGGTTTTCATGGTAAGTGGTATTCAGAGGGGGTTTACGATTGCCTTCATCTGAGGCTGAGAGGCGGTGACTGGCCCAAGGTCACCCAGTGAGATTAGTGGCTGTGTGAGGATTCGAACCCTGGCTTCCCAGGTCTTAGTCCAACACTCTAACTGCTTTGCCACACTGGCCCTCTTTATCTCCTTCCTTTTATAACTTGGCTGTTATGGTTGTGGCTATGATTTGACTTGTTTTCTGATGTTCAGTTTTGCGCTGTGTAAGCTGTCTAGAGTGTACTGGTCACAGAAAGGTGGGTAAAAACGCATATGTGAGTTTAAAACAGTGGAACCTGCAATAGAATGTTGCAATATAGAACATAGGAAACTGTCTTGCACTGAGTCAAACCACTGGTCCATCTAGCTCAGTACTGTCTGCACTGACTGGCAGCTGCTGTCTAGGATTTCAGATAGCTTTGTCTCTCAGCCCTACCTGGAGATGTCAGGGATTGAATTTGGGGCATTCTCCATGCAAGGCAGATACACTACCGTTGAGCTATGGTTATATTATTATGATTAATTATTATTATTATTAGAAGATGCTTGTCTGGTATATAAAGGGAGGGAGTTCCAAAGGGTAGGTGCCACCACACTAAAGGTCCAGTTCCATTGTTGTGCAGAATAGACCTTCTAATAACATGATATCTGCAGGTTGCCCTCTCTGAGAGTGCAGTGATCATTTGGCTGTATAAGGGATGAAACCTTTTAGAGTATCTCTCTGAATGCTATTGCTAGGGCCTTACAAAAGGGGGAGGCTAGCATTGTTACGCTTTGATTATGAGCATCTTGGAGGCCTGTTTCTGGGAAAAAGTGTTGATGGGCTTGATGGATCTTTGCTTTGTGTTGGCAGAGCAGTTCATATGGATATGGGAGAACCACTGATATAGATGATGATGATTAGAATTTGTTACCTGCCTTTCACCCAGAGGTCCCAGGGCGGGGTTATGACAATTTTAAAACACATTATTAAAAACAAACTAAAGAGCGTTGCAGAAAATGTCTTGGGTCCTGGAATTGTGCACCAACAGATCTGTTCAGCAGTAGTCTCTTTCCTCCCTCTTGAAGACTCTTCAGGTCATTTATCATAGTCTTGGGAGCATCACAAAACAGAATGATCGGGCACTGGAAATTTAAAATCCTCAAGGGCCTGGTGGGTTATCATTTCGGCTGATGCGGTTTGTTTTCCCATCCGGTTTGTAAACTGCTCAATCATCAGCCATGCCAAATGATGATTAATTTTTCAGTGTCCAAAGACAGAGCTATGTTTTTGTTTTATAAATACTCTGGAAGAATATTTATGGGATCTGAATTTTTTAAAAAATGAATTAATCATATAGTTTGGTGTGCAATCCCCAGATGACATGCCTTAATCACAGGGACTGGTGCAAAAGGTATAACTTCTATCTCTTTCCCCTCTGTTATTTCAGTCCGGCATCCCCTTGACAAGCCAGCAAATGAGGAATTATTTAGTCCAGCACTGCAGATGCGGCTACTTTATTTATTTACTGTGTTTTGCATTTGGGGTGGAAATAAAAGGAGCAGAATACAATGAGACAAACTGAAAGAGCTTGGCCTCATCTAAGGGCAGAACATCTCTGGAATTGTTCCATCTCTCCCTTTCTATTGCTGTCTTTTTAGAAAATAAACAATGGAGAGGCGACTAATTTAGGAGGGAAATGCCAGGGCTCTCTTACCAGAAAGCCTCAACCATGAGCCAGATGGGGCTTACTCCCAGATAAGTTGGTATAGGATTGCAACCTCAGGCACTTAGAAAAGGTGACCAGACACGCCGGCCAAAGACAAAGAATGTTCAGAGCTCACAACAAATATTTCCTCTGTTTCATATTTCCCGTCCTTGCAGAAAAGTAGGTCATTTGAGCATCACCAAAAAGAGGCAATGCATCACTGGCAGGGCTGGGAACAAAAAAGGGCATGGATTTGCATATGCTAGCTTATATTTAAGATGCAAATTTAGAAATTGCTCTAGTTGAAATAGAAATGCAGTACGTCTCACCATGGGGCGGGGGGCAGGGATGACTGTGATCAGGCGACCTGTGTGCCTGCTCTCTTTGCTGTCCAGGCGCTCACTGTTGATAGGTGACTTCAAGCTCCTCCTGCTCTCCTTTTGTAAATGTAAATGCACTGCCTTCAAGTCGATTCCAACTTACTTTTCATGAGGCTGAGAGGCAGTGACTGGCCCAAGGTCACCCAGTGAGCTTCGTGGCTGTGTGGGGATTCAAACCCTGGTCTCCCAGGTCGTAGTCCAGCACCTTCACCACTACACCACACTGGCTCCCAATCTCCCAAACCCTAGACAGAAGGACAATCTCTTTGCATGTCATAAAGTACACTAGAAAGTCAGAAGGCATTATATTGAACGCTGGGTGCATTTTGCATGTACAGGGGTATTCAATTTTCTGTGGGGCATGGCTCTTCTTGTTTATGGGTTCTGCTTTACAGACGACAGGGCCTCCATTGAATGGGCTGCCCAGTCAAAAATTTAAACCAGGCTCGGACTGGACAGCCCATTCAATGGAGGCCCTGTCGTCTGTAAAGCAGCGCCCATATCAACACAAGAAGAGCCGTGCTGGAACAGGCCAGTGGCCCATCTAGTCTAGCAGTCTGTTCTCACAGGTGTTTACGAGAAGCCTGCAAGCAGGACCTGAGTGCAACAGCAGTCTCCCCTCCGGCATTTCTAGCATCTGATAATCCAGCTAGCACATTGCCTCCAACTGTGGAGGTAAAACATATCCATCATAGCCTTTGCCTCCATGAATTTGGAACCACCCCACAGAAAATTGAATACCCCTGTACATGAGAAATGCACCCAGCATTTGGTATAATGCCTTCTGACTTTGTAGTGTACGTTATTTATTTATTTAATTTGTATCCCGCCCTTCCTCCCAGCAGGAGCCCAGGGCGGCAAACAAAGCGCTAAGAACACTTTAAAACATAATAAAAACAGATCTTAAAATACATTGAAACGAAACAGCATTAAAAGATTTAAAAAAAAAACCTTAAAAAAGGGTTAAAAAACATTATTAAAAAACATATTAAACAATTCTGACACAGATGCAGACTGGGATAGGTCTCAAAAGGCTTGTTGAAAGGAACTTTATGACATGCATTGTCCTTCTGTCTAGGGTTTGGTGAAGCCTAGTAGACAATGGGAGGGTCAGTGGGCATTAGTGGGCAGCTAGCCCCATCAAGAACCCTTATCTTATCCACTTGGAAGGTGTTGGCTGGGAGTGAGAGCAGTTTGCATCTTCTGGGAGACTAGTACGAAATGTATTTTTTTAACAAAGCTTTTTTTGAGTAGTTGAAAGCAAGCATGCATGGTGTTTTCAGCATCAGATGTTGCAAGCTGTGGGGTAAGCCCCTCTGTATCCATTTGGGAAAGGTGTCTAGGAGACAATCAACGTTGGCATGATATAAGCTTGACCGTGGTTTGCATGATGTGCACTTGGTGCCATTAAGGTGCTTTTAAAAAAAGGAAGAGGAAAATGATCTAATAATTTCTCTGTGGGACAATCGCTTAGTCGGCTTCTGAAAGTTCTTGGGGGGGGGGTCTTGCCCCAGCAATTTTGTTATTGTAGTATAGATCATTTTTTCGTGGCAGATTGCTTTTTCCATCCCTTTTTGCTTAGCTGTCTCCCAAGATGGTTGTTTTGGCTTCTCGCACATCCCCAATTTAATTTCACACACATTTCCTGCTTTGCAAAAGCAATCAGAGGTGTGCACATGTGTGTGCCTTGCCTTAAGTTTCTGTTGTAAGCATAACAGAAGAAGGTAAGCGAGTGGCTCCTTTTTACTCACGCTAGTTGTCCCGGGCCAGTTAATATGGTAGCTCAGTGGTAGAGAATCTGCCTTGCATGCAGAAGGTTCCAGGTTCAGCCCCTAACGGCATCTCCAGGTAGGGCTGAGAGAGACTCCCTGTCCGAAATCCTGGAGAGCCACGGCCAGTCAGTGCGGACAAGACTGAGCTAGATGGCCAATGTTGGGGATGAAAGAGAGAAGGAAAGGTCATCTGCAGGTGTTCCGTTGAACTAGAATGGAAGCAGGATTGGAAAATGCAGAAGCTGGTCAAACCAAAGCTACTGTCCATGTTTGATATCCTGCAGCAATGTCCCAGGTGGCAGGGCAAAGCCACCCTTTCGACTGCAACATCACTGCTGCTTACCTGGACAGGGTTGGGGCTGGTGGGGTCGACGGCGGAGCCACACAGTTTCACCGACGAAAGCGCTGAATTAATTACAGTGCTCCCATTGGTGCCACTGCATAAACCCCGCCTCACTGACTCCCCGTCCAGAGACCAGTGTTGAGAGGATGGCGCCGTCTCTTTCTGCATCTCCTCTAGGCTTTGCAAAGCTGTTATTTATTCTTAGCGTTGCAGATCATGGCTTAACAGGCAAAGCGCATTGGGGCACTGAGACATCTCTGCCCTCGAGAGGATGCTTCAGAAAAGGCCCGCCCAAGGCTGCTAAGCAGCCAGCGAAAGGCGTAAGTGTATGAGTGCAGGAAATTCCCAAAGGGATCTGGGGAATGAGCGCTCCTTCTAGCAATGGGTTGCTGTGGAGATTGCGTTAATGATGCCACACAGGGGACTGTGGTTTTTAGGACAAGCAGCCGTAGCAGTAACTCTGCCTTCCACGCAAGCATTTAAGTCCTGATTTTCTCCCACGAGTTCTAAAGAAACATATCTACTCTGAATATCTGGTGCAACAGCTTACCTGCCGGCAGGTGCGTTTGCAAGCAAAGGATCCATATGAGCATATCTCCACTATAGATTTAAACTGGTTTAGAAGCCGCATTGCCTTCTTAGAGAGCCCGGGTCATTGTAATCCTGGGAAGGAAGGAGGCCTTTGAACACCAATTGGAACTTTTAGAATCCTTGCCAAACTGCAGTTGCCAGGATTCTTTGAAGGGAGCCATGACAGCCAGATTGGTATAAAGCCAATATTTATTTATGGTGTAGATCAACGGCAGCTAGTAACCCTTGGGGCTGGGAGAGCAGAATGTAGGGAGACCAACAGTAGGTGGAGCCACAGCCAATGGCAGGCAGAGCTACTCCCTGACTGGCTGTAAGAAGGTTGAAAGCAAGGAGGCAGACAGGTTGGGGCTGGCTGTGTCCTGCATGCCCTAGTGGGCCAGCCTCTATTGGTATGGATGTACTCCTCATTCTGGTCTGTGTGCAGAATTGCACCGTGCAAATGCAGAAACTGTTGCTCCAAAAATCCAGCATCCTGAGAAGAAGAGGGAGAGAGCAGTTCCCACTACAACACCTCAGAGGACGTTTTGCCCACCTAAGACGACTTTTTTGCTCTCCGCTACCCAACCTGGTATTTAAGAGGAGAGCTGAGAATGACTGCATTCCTTAAACACACATTTCTAAAGACAGATTTTTTTAAGTTTAAAAAGTTCGTGTTATTATTATAAAAACATAACACCTCAAAAGTGTGTTCATCTCTGCTCTTAGAAATGACCTCAGTAACTAATGACCTGTTGCTACTAACTACGCTGTTGGTGGAGGCTGGTCCATTAGGACAGATTGGTCACTGCTCTGTCACCCTCAGTCTGCCCACAGCCAGCCCTTACCCGCCTGCCTTCTTACTTACAATCAGCCCAGGGGGTGGCCCTGCCTGTTGGCTTCCTCCTCCTTGGTCTCAGTGTTGCCCCTTGTAGAACTCAGCAGCGGGATGGGAACCAAGCTAGAATTAGTTGGCTCCACCTGCCATTGGATCTGCCCACAGTTGGCCTCTTTGCCTTCTGCCAGAGCAGTTCCAGCGGGCATCAGCTACCACTGTACCCTAAGTCAGATAACCTAGCAATACAAAGTTGTGTGCGAGCACGTACACAAGCACTATAGTCTATATTTATTTGTAAATCAAGACATTGAAGGCATAGACTTGTGTCACCACAGCTAAAATCTCTCTGACTAGGGTGCTCTGCCACCCTAGTCAGAGGCAGTATGTTTCTGAAAACCAGTTGCCAGAAGCCTCAGGAGGGGAGAGTGTTCTTGCACTCGGGTCCTGCTTGCGGGCTTCCCCCAGGCACCTGTTTGGCCACTGTGAGAACAGGATGCTGGACTAGATGGGCCACTGGCCTGATCCAGCAGGCTCTTCTTATGTTCTTATCATTTAAATGGAGGAAGCACTCTTTCTCACAGTGCCAGCGCCAGGCATGACTGGGCCCTTGGGCATGAGTCTGCCCTGGGCTCATGGTGCCTGCCTGCATGCTCTGCCTACCTCTCCCATCGCCTCATGTGAATGCACAGTTGCTTGACACTTCAGTCTTACAGAAGCTCGCCTTGCCTGTGGTAACCATGGTTCCCCCCCCTTGAAGATTATATACTTGATGTCATTTCCACTGGATGTCCCACAAACCTGTATGCAATTCTTTTAGCTTTAAAATATTGCATTGGGTGACTCAGTTCTCTTAAACACCGAGACAAATGTTCCTCCTTTGCATTTTCTCCTATTGTGGTTTAAATAATTCACTTCTACATTTTCTCTATACAAATTAATTTTAATACACCTTAATTAGCACCAACCATTGTGCATGAATTTTCCGCTCCTTCAAATATCTGTACACATCTCTGAAGTGATCAGGGCCATTGTACTCTGTGTGATCCTACTGCTCTCACTAGTGGGAAGGTTGCCACTGTCCTCATAAACTTTAAAAGTACTTGATCTGCTTTCTTTATCGTAGATTCTGGCAGTGAATATACTGCAACCATGTTCGCTGCTATGACATGTGCATTAATGTACACCGCTGTTTGCCGCATAGTAAGGGCTGAGTAGACTACTCTGAGTAGAGCCATTGCAACCCATGGGAAAGAGTAACTTAAGTTCATTGAGTTCAGTGGGTCTACTCATAGTATGACTTACTTGGATGCAACCCTTGTTTTGGGAGAACTCCCCCAGCCTTACATATCCTCTTGTAAAAAGAATCTGTCAGCCTATTCTACTCTAACAAAGCACGGAACATGTTAATTAATACCATTTTTAAGGTCTTACACAAATTCTAGCTTAATCCATCCAGCTTAGGTTGCTTCCAGACAACCTGTTCATTGAGCATTCATCCTGATTTGTTTGCAGTGAGGTTAGATCAATTGTAATGGCACAACCTGAATTTCCCTCTTTGTGACTGGAAAAAGAGAGAGAGAGAGAGAAAGAGAGAGAGAGAGAGAGAGAGAATATGAATGAATGAATGAATAAATGAATGGGATAGCACATCCAAAGAAAAACTAATCCCACTAGCATTTCCATTGGAACTCTTCACCTTTTGGGGGTGTGGGAGCAATAATTGCATTTACTAGCATTAGGGTGAAACTTTGCCCATTTTTTGTAACCATTCATGGTGTAGGAGGGGCAAACTGAACATGGTCTCAAAAAGGATAGGATAGGAGCAAAGTTTAGGCACTTCTCCCTCCCTGTTTCTGAGAAGTGGAGGAGGCTGTACTTTCCTGGGTGAGGTGGCCAAGAGAGCTTTATTTCCTTTTAACCTTTGGTTAGGTGTAGGGAACTTTGGCCCTCCTGATGTGTCTGAACTACATCTCCCTTCAGCCCCAGCAAGCAGGTCCAATGGGGATGATGAGAGTTGTAGTCGGCAACACTTGGAGGGCCAAAGATTCCCCACACCTGGTGTAAGTAAATCACTGTTCTTGCTCTCAGTGGCAGCTTGGAGCTCTTGTGCCATCTTCTAAGTTGTCTGCTTCCTTGGAAAGTTGGAAAGTTCGTTTTAAGAAGAATTAATTCAAGTTCAACTTTTCCAAAAAGGAACTGGCTTCAGTTCACATTTGTCCCTTTTGGTTCAAGTTCACAGTTCAATTCAAGATCATCCACATTATCCTCAGCAATTCCCCCCCCCAGCATTCAGAAATTCTGCTGTGCTGCAGAATAAAATGTACTTAAGAACGCTAAAATTTAAAGCACGCACACAGTGGAATGTGGTTTGTTTCAATTATTTTCCCTCAACTGTTTTGATCTTTCAGCTTAAAGCCACAAAGAATCTAAAAAAAAATGGGAAAGAATGAAGATAAAGATGAATGAGCAGTAGTTCAAAGTTCTACCCCCCCCCCAAAAATGTAATGTGCTTTGGGTTCACCCAGCGATTATAAGCACTGCTTCCGGGTGTAGATCAGAGAATGTTGAAACTAATTCAGTGAAATTCCTGAAGCCCAACTAGTTCATTCCAAGCACTAGTGTCGTTGCACAGTCACACAAATATCCCAGGAAGTGGTGCCGGGCTTGAAGCTGGCATGCTGAGAGCTTTGTGTCACACAAGACTTTGTAAGAAGTTTTAAGAGCAAATTATTTTATTCCTTTTTCTGCCCCGAGACCACAGAGCAGAAATGATCCATACATGGTGCCCTCAGGTTTCTATTATTTTATTTAATCATTTTATAGGCCGCTTAATATGAAAAAGAATCAGAAGCGGTTTGCAAAGTAAAAACTACAAAATCACGAAGCTGAAGTACAAATAAACTGAAATGCATATTATCAATATCTCGGTATAAAATCTGGGCCCAAAATACTGAGCAATGTGATTTAAAAATTACCAGTCAAGAAATGCCTGAACAAATGTGTTTTGATAGGTGTCTGTGGCATGTATACTAATGCATCCATTTGTTACAGATAAGCCTTGTTTTTTTTTACCATGACTGAAATGTTGATCCACATGACGAGGGCCGGCGTCAAAGGGTGGCCAGGTCGGGCCCTGGCCAAGGGCTGCTGTGGCCCAGAGGGGCCACTGGAGGGCCCCTCGTTAGGGTGGGAGAGTAGTGCTCCCCTTCCGCTATCCGCAGCTGTGCACTCAGAGCTACCATCAACCAAGATGGCGGTGGAGGCTTCTTTAAGGGGCTGATGCCCCTACCGCCATCTTGGTTGATGGCAGACATGTGTGTGTATGTAGCTTAGCACACATGCGTGCCATAAACCAAGATGGTGGTGGGGCATCAGCCCCTTAGAGAAACATCCACCACCATCTTGGTTGCTGGCAGCCCTGAGCCACACAGAAGCAGGTAGGTGGAACAGGTAGGTGGAACAGGCAGGAGCCGCATGCCCGGGGCAGGCTGGTGCCGGCCCTGCACATGACTGTGAGTGAGTGATACTCACAGGAGTAAGTAGCATGATACCCAACCTGCTGGCATTGAAGATGTGTTTAGGCTCTAAACTCACTTCCACCTTTTCTTTAGAACTCAGCTTTGATGTCATGTTGGCTATTGGGGAAGGGCCTTAGCTCAGTGGCAGAGTATCTGCTTTGCACACAGAAGGTCCCAGGTTCAATCCCCAGCATCTCTAGGTAGGCTGGGAAAGATTCAGTGCAGGCAATACTAGCTAGATGGACCAATGGTCTGACTCCATATTAGGCAGCACCCCATATCTATTACCTTCATGATCAGAGGCAGCATGCCTGTCACTGCCAGTCACTGGGGATCATGAGCCAGAGGGTGCTATTGCGTTCGGGTCCTGCTTTTGAGTGTCCCAGAGGCATCCAGGATGCTGGACAGGAGAGGTCTGTTTTCTGATCCAGCAGAGTTCATCTTATGTTGCGGTCTTTTCATGCTAAAAGGCAGCAAAATCCTGAGCCGAGCACCATCACAAAGCTGCAGTGTTCTCCAAGGAGAGCTCCTGGTTCACGTTCTGGGGTAACTGCGGCTATGGAAGACAACTGCTATAGTGTAGCTACCGATGGCATATTCCCCCTTTCATCATGGCAAGCTCCGGCAGGCAATCTCAGGGATGACACAGTGGAGATTTTTTGCTGTGAGGCTTGTTGTGCCCAGCTAAGTTCTATTCAGAAGCAGACCCACTGAAATAAATGGACCCAAGTTAGTCATATCCATTACCTTCAATGGGTCTACTCTGAGTAGAAGTAGCATTGGCTGAGACCCAAAATCAACTCTCCCCCTTCTGAATGTCTCTAACGTATTAGTTCAGGCACTAGAATTTTTTTTAGTCACAGACCTGGGAATCGTTTCGCTTGATTGAATTTTTATTGTTTTGAAATTCTATTATGCTAGCTTAGCAGTATTGTGTCAGCCACTTGGCAAATGCTCTCTCTCTTTTTCTTCTGCCTTGCAACGCTAGATTTAAAGTCCAAAATAAATGAATACAGTGTCTCCCCCTTTATTTTTTGTTGTTTCCCCATCTATTTTTTTACTTTCAGTCCCTTTGGAGAGTGGTTTGTCATACCTTTGTAAAGCTGCTCTTTGCAAAGCTGTGTACATAAGTGGTGATATATACATAATATGAATAGAATAAATGAATCACAGACAGGGGGCATTGGTAAGAACACTCTGCATGTTTTGGAACAGCCCCTCCCCCAACGTTTAGTACAGAGGGGTCCTGAGAGCAGGCCCCAGGCCAGGCCAGGCCAGGGGTTCCAAAGCTGTGGTCTGTGGCTTTTGTTCAGGTGGTCTGCAGCGCGTCTGTGGATTTGTGGTGGAAGAAGGGAGACGTCACATCCATCATTCTAAATATTCACACTGATTTTTTGTTGTTTTAATTGCTTATATATTTCTTGTCTTATTGTTTTGCAGTTTGAATTCTGTGGGATGCAAATGGTAATACAAACGAAACACAACGTAGGAAGTAAAAGAAGCAATAAAAATGGAGTTAAATACCACCCACTGTCCAGCACAGCGCATTGCAATTGCTGCAACAGGCAGACGAATCATTAAGTGGTCTACCAAGCCCGTCAGCCTTTTTCAAGTGGTCCGTGGGAAGCAAAGTTTGGGAACCGCTGCAGTAGGCAAACAGCAACGTACTGGGCCGCGCCCAATTTCAGTCCTACTCAGAGAACATGAGGACGTAAAGCAAGCCTGCTGGATCAGGGCCCATCTAGTCCAGCATCCTGTTCTCACAGTGGCCAACCAGGTGCCTTAATGGGATGCCTGCAAGCAGGATCTGAGCACAAGAGGACTCTCCCCTCCTGCGGCTTCCGGCAACTGGTATTCAGACTCCAACTATGGTGGCAGAGCACAGCCACCATGGCTAATAACCATTGAGTAGACCCATAGAAGCTTCATACACGTTTAACTTGCATTTGTTAATTTCAGTGGGTCCATTCTGAGTTAGGGATGGGCAAACCTGTACGTTTCAGTTTCTCACTTTTTCATTTTTTTCCTAATCACACTTCCACATCAGTTTTATGGTTTCTTTTCTTAAAGCCGTCTTGAAAATCCATCACATTTTGGTGTGAATTTCTACTCATTAATATGTTTTTCTTCTGCCTATCATACACAGTTTTGCAAAGCAGTGTTCCCTAACAGAATGCATTTTTGTATCTTCTTTTCACGGGCGCATAGGCCCTTTTATGCACGCTTTGCCCTGCTCTCTCCATTTTGGTACTCATTGTTTGGCTGGAGGACTGGAGAAATTCAGGGAAGTGCAGGTTTCGAAGGATGGCTGTGTTTTGGTTCATGTATTGTTTCAGAAAGGGCAAATTCAGTAGGGCCGCCTTTAAATGAGAACTGAATTAAATTTCTCCCCCATCCCTCCTCTGAGTAGGACTGCCATTGGATGCAACCCACTGAGTCCATCCAAACCCAAAGAGTGAGACTTGCTCTGCCTGTCCTTTTGGGAAAGTATATCTAGAGGGAGCCAGCAATGGTTCTTGCCGGTGTCAATACCCATTTCTAACATTCTCTGGCCTGTTTCCCATTCCTTTCCAGTTACTACATCCTGGCAAGCTCCCAGAAGCATAATAGTGCTGGCTTGTCATATATATATATTTCTACCCCACTGTTGGAAAACCTTGTTATGGAGTCAATAGTCTGAACAGAAGAGCTTGTGTTTGTCTACTGATGTCTTGTTTTCTAAAATCTGAGGGAGGAGGGCAGGATTTATGGACTGAGACACACACACAGCCATGCTAAGACTTTGTAGCAGCAGAGGTGAGGGACTTTTCTTCTGCCACAGATTGCATTCCCTTGCGAGCAGTGGAATCTACCTTGGTTTTACCACAGAGCTGTCCAAGGTGCTGAAACCTATGTTGGGAATGGATGCCTGCACCTTGGACAGCTCTGTGAAACGCCCTGGTGGTTTCTACTCCCCCACGGACATGGAAGTACCAGCCTCAACTGGTCAGGAGTAATCAGTTGACAACTGCATGATGCTGGTGGGCAGGACAGGAGCCAAAAGTGGATGGGGCACCCCTTTTCACTCTCTTTTTCTCTCTCTGACACCCCCTTTCTCTCTCTTGTCACCCCTTTTCTTCCTCTCATAGTGGATAGCTCAATGAAGATGTCAACCAGTGTGTGGCAGCTGTGAAAAAGGCAAATTCCATGCTCAGACTCATTAAGAAAGAACATAAAACTGCCGATATCATAATGATGTTAGAAGAATTTATCTGCCTGTCCCATCTGTATACTGCTTTCTGTCCAACTCTGGCTCTGCATAATGGAAAGGCTGTAGTTCAGTGGTAGAGCACATTGCAGAACTGGAAAAGGTTCATTAAAGGGCAACCAAGATGATCAAGAGAATGGAGCAACTCCCCTATGAGGAAAGGTTGTAGCATTTGGGGCTTTTTGGTTTAGAGAAATGGCAAGTGAGAGGTGACATGATAAAAGGTAAAGGTGTCCCTGAACTTGTAGTGCGAGTCGTTTCCGACTCTTAGGGTGACGTCTTGTGACGTTTACTAGGCAGACCATATATATGGGGTGGGATTGCCAGTTCCTTCCCCGGCCTTTCTTTACCCCCCAGCATATACCGGGTACTCATTTTACTGACCACGGATGGATGGGAGGCTGAGTGGACCTCGACCCCTTTTACCGGAGATTCGACTTCCTCCTTCCGTTGGAATCGAACTCCGGCCATGAGCAGAGCTTCGGCTGCGTTACCGCCACTTACCACTCTGTGCCACGGAGGGTCAGTACATGACAGAAGTGCATAAACTTATGCATGGAATTGAGAAAGTGGATAGAGAGACATTTTTCTCCCTCTCTCATAACACTAGGGTTCGTGGACATCCAATGAACCTGAATGATGGAAGATTCAGGACAGACAAAATAAAGTCCTCCTTCGCACAGCGCAATAGTTAAACTATGGAATTTCCTCCTGCAAGAGCCAGTGATGCCCATGAACTTAGAGGGCATTAAAAGAGGATTAGACAAATTCATGGAGAAGAAGACTAGCCATGATGGCTACGGTCTGCCTGCATAGTTGGATGCTCCTGAAGACAAGTTGCTGGAAACCGCAGGAGGGGAGAGTGCTCTTTCACTCAGGTCCTTCTTTTGCTCTTCCCATAACGGGCACCTGGTTGGCCACTGTGAGAATAGGATGCTGGACTAGATGGGCCACTGGCCTGATTGAGGTTCAGGGCTCTTCTTGTGTTCTCTCTCTTGCCACCTGTTTCCCCTCTTGCTCTGAGTTGTATGCAGCTAAGTCATATGTAGAGTAGGCCCTTTGTAATTAACGGACCTACATTTGTCATGTAGCTGAACTTACAAGATCTGAACAGGGTAGTTCATGACAGATGCTATTGGAGGTTGCTGATTCACTGGGTTGCCTTAAGTTGTTATCAACTTGAAGGCACATAACAACAACAACTCCTAGGAGAACCAAGATTGGATACCACCCTCTGCCACTCCCTTTCTTTCTCTCTGCACTAAGTTCTCCCCTGCTCTCCTATTTCCCCCATCTTGCCACCTGCAAAACATTAGGCCAAGGAGGGGCACTTACTGCCCTCCAGCAGCTGGTTACCCCACCCCTACTTTGCAATCTGTCAAATGCCCAGCAGCAAGCATTGCTGAGATGAAACCCTCGATAGCTGCAGAAGAAGAAAAGATAGAGGACCTGAGTTGTAGCCAAATGAGTCCAACTCAAAGTAGACCCACTGACCTTCAGGGACCTCAGGTAGCCATGAGAACAGAGTGAGCCATATATAGTGTCAAAGGCCAGGGTCAGCATACCATGGAAATTATATAACGACGGTGCCAGACATGTACCTCTGCAGAGGCAGGTAGAGAATTCCACAATGAGATTTGTCCAGACAGAGGGAGAGCAGTGGAACCAGGAGGATATATAGTAGACAGTGCTGCAGGATTGGCTGCCTGGGGATCACCTGGCTCCCACGACAACCCAGTGGAGGGTTCTGTTCCCTGGTGTCCATAGCCCAGCTTGAGCTGTCTGCAGGTCCTGTCTCCAGCCCGCAGCCCTGGTGATGCACAGAGCAGGGAGCTGATACTGGACTCCACACAAGCACCAACCTTTTAAATGAAGCATTAAGCAACGCATAGGACATGGTTCCTCCCATCTGACAGGTCAGAACGTTTAGGCTGAGAGAAGCATGGATATATATAAGACAGCCAGTGTGGTGTAATGGTTAGAGTGTTAGACTACGACCTGGGAGACCAGGGTTCAAATCCCCACACAGCCATGAAACTCGCTGGGTGACCCTTGGGCCAGTCACTGCCTCTCAGCCTCAGAGGCAGGCAATGGTAAACCCTCTCTGAATACCACTTACCATGAAAACCCTGTTCATAGGGTCATCTGAAGTTGGGATCGACTTGAAGGCAGTCCATTTCATTTTCATATATATATATATATGCGCATGTGTGTGTGTGAAGAACACAAGCAGAGTTGTTGTTTTTGAACTGACACACTATGTGCGGTGAAGCATAATTGGCTGACAAATGTTTCTAGCCAAGGGAATGTGTCCCTTGAGGGTGGAGAATGAAGGGGGAGAGAGAGATCACTTGGCTAGGCACTTCTTCTTCTGAGGCATCCCTCCCCCTTCACTGTAAATATAAGTCATCCTACGTTCTTTCTGGGAGAGTGGGACGTGAAGAGTTAATAACAAATTATCCCAGTTGGCTGATTGCTATAGAAGCTGGCAAAATTCATTGAAGCTTCCGTGCTGGTTGCGCTACTTCTCTCTCTCTCTCTCTCTCTCTCTGTGTGAGTGTCTGTTTGTGTCGTACTGTACGTGGACCAGAATGAACCTAGAGAAAGGAGGCAGCATCTCAAGAGAACTTTGTGCTTTTGCATTAAGGTGCATGTGGTCGCATGCATGACAGTTGTCAGTGTTTTCCCAAAAATGCTCTTGGAGGCTCAATGATGCTTCTTGCTTTGGGGCCCTGTTCCTTCCTCTGTTACACCTTCTTGACACCCCTGTTGGAATATGGATGATCTGAACACCGTTAGATGCCTCAGCCCAGCCCAAGGTAAGGGAGGAATGTTTGTTTATCTTGCCCCTCTCTTTTTTAAACCCACCTTTTCTGGGGTCTGTGGTGGTGGCTGAGATTCAGTTACACCTTGCAGGAAACCCTAGCCCAGCCAGCATTCCAAGGAGACAATGATCTATTATTCAGAGAGCTCAGAGACCTTGGTGGAAAGGGGCGGCCGGTTCCTGGCTGAGCCTGTTGGAGGAAAGGTGTGCTTTTCCGTGGTATTTCTAACTCAGCCCTCTCCCCAAACGAGAGCACACTCTCCCCAGAGAAGCAGAACCAGCCTCTTGCCTTCTGATGAGCAACAAGGTAGAATCCAAGTTGCACTGGCACCCCTGTGCATTTTCCTGGCCCCTCTCCGACAAGAAGCAATTTCCTTTTTTTTAAAAAAAAAGAAAGTGTGGACCCTTCCTAACCCAACAGCTGAAGAAAGACAGCAAAAGAAACAGAATGCTCCCTCCCAGTCATCCCAGTCTGTCTTTACAAAGAAAATGGGTGTGATTTCTCTCAATGCCCCCGGTCCCAAAAGAGATGTAGCTTCTTTTTGAAGCTGAAGGTTTCAGCTCTTCACAACAGAGGTCCTCCAAACCTTCCGGGGTGCAGCGTTCAACTAGAAACATGCCCAGTTGTGTTTAGCCCCTTTCCTGTGCGTAGTCTGCATTTGTCTTAAATGATTTTGCTAATATCAAAAACTTAGGGGAGACCAAAGGGGTTGCCTTCTTGGCAGACACCTTGAGAAATGTGTGTAATTTAACAGAAATGTGTATGGGTTAGGAGCGGTGTGGGAGAACTGTTGCTGCTTCACCCTTGGTTCAAATCCAGCTTTGGAGACCCTTTGTTGCTGCAACATTAGCAGCAGCAGTCAAATGGGCTTTAAATAATTTATGGCACTGTATTTTCATGCCTTTTAGCCATGTGGTGTTATGATACTTTCACAGGAAGTCAAAGAGGTGTGACTTGGAGCCGGCTTCTGCAAGGGGGGGGGGAAAGGTGGCAGTTATTTGCATTTGCATTTTTAACACCTTCCTGCTTGTTTTCCATTTCCCATACCAACTGTGTGCACACTGTCTAACACTATCTGTCTGTCTGTCTGTCTGTCTGTCTATCTGTCTGTCTGTCTGTCTGTCTGTCTGTCTGTCTGTCTATCTATCTATCTATCTATCTATCTATCTATCTATCTATCTATCTATCTATCTATCTATCTATCTATCTATCTATCTATCTATCTATCTATCTATCTATCTATCTATCTATCTATCTATCTATCTATCTATCTATCTAATCTAATCTAATCTAATCTAATCTAATCTAATCTAATCTAATCTAATCTCTAACCAACCAACCAACCAAATCTCTCTCTCTCACTAACCAGCCAACCAACCAACCAGCCAATCTCTGTCTGTCTGTCTGTCTGTCTAACCAACCAACCAACCTACCTACCTACCTACCTACCTTCCTACCTACCTACCTCTGTCTGTCTGTCTGTCTACGAAGTGAAAGCCAGCTTTGGGTAATCTACAGAAGAATGGGATAACAAACTGAATCCCAGAATGTGTAGATTTCCATTTTAAAAAGTGGTTTTGCCAATTTCAACTGGAGGCTGGTCCATTGGGGTGAACTGCCCCATCCAATCCCAGTCTGCCCTAGCCAGCCCCTGCCTGCCTGCACTGCCAGCCAGCGTCCTCCTCCTCCTTCTTCTCAGTGTTGCCTTTGTAGAACTCAGCAGGGAGGAGGATGGGGCAAAACTAGAATGCGTTGGCTTTGCCTGTCATTGGCTCTGGTTCTCCTTACAGTTTGGGCTCTCTGTGAAGGCAGAGGTAAATACAAGCTGCGGCTATTGGCTGAAAGAGCTTTGGCTTTCCTTGACTAAAATCAGCCCTTCCTGGCCATTTGCTTAGTTGGTGTGTTGTTAGGGAATGTTGATGAACATTCCAAGTGCTCAGATTTTTTTTAAAAAAAATAAAAGCTCAGTATACCCAGTGTGTATGGACCACTACGTGAGAAAGTGCAGAGGCAATAAACTCAGAGACTAGAATGCACACACAAAGTAGACTTGCATGAATTGATGCAGCCCTCTTTACTTCTGTATCATATCTCAGTAAGAGATTCCCAACCATCACAGGGGAAATTCTGGATGACCTTCCTTAAGATAGCTGAACAAAGGGGGAAAACAACAGCTCCTCAACAGACAAGTGGAGCTGATTTATCTGGAGCATGGTTTGATGAGTTTTTCAGTCTAGCCCAGGAAAGGCTTCTGTAGGGTTCCTAGCTAATCTAATGGCTAGGGTTTGGGGAATTAAGAGAAATTAAAAGAACTGCCAAAGTGATTCGCAAGGCAATGATAACAAAAAAAACAATAAAAATATATTGATAAAATAGCAATAAAACATCAATATCAGTTACAGTAAATAGAAACAAGTATTAATGGTCAGGAAACACCCAGATATATAGGAATATTTTAATTACCGGCAGAAGCACCTCAGAGTTTGTACCCAGCTGATCTCCAAAGTGGGCACTACCATGAAGAAGGCCCTGTGACATGGGGTTCTGCAGGCCATAGTACATTTGACAGGGACTCCCCCATAGATCACAGCCAGTCTATACGGAAGAAGCCGTTCTCTCGGGTATCTTGTTCCTAAAGCTGTTAGGAGCCCCGATAAGTCAAGACTAGAACTGCAAAATTGGCTTGGTAGCTAACTGGAAACCAGGGTAGCTCCTTTTGCACACCTGTTCTATATACATAGCAGGAAGGCCCACTTGGCAACCCAATGGAAATGGAAATGGTCTGCCTTCAAGGTCACCCAATGAGCTTCATGGCTGTGTGGGGATTTGAACCCTGGTCTCCCAGGTCATAGTCCAACACACTAACCACTACACCACACTGGCTAATTCTGTGAGACCAAAACTCACTGTTAAGTGGCCTGTTCAAGACAAGGGGGTTATCTTGACATATGCCCCTGCCAGATTATTCCTCTTTCACCCTGGGGCAAAGACTAAATCAAGGATATGCCCTACCTTGTGTGTCGGGCCAGTGATAAACCCTAGTGACAATGTGGAATAATGGGAAAAGTAACCCTTGAACCCTTTCTTGCTGTGATGCCTGCCTTTGGACTGAGTTAGGGATGTGCTAGAATTCCACTCCATTTGGATTTGGTACTGAATTTTCTATTAATTTGCTTATTCGCTACAGTTGTGGATGGGATTTTTATGTAGGCTACTTTTGAAAATGTTTTTTTTTAAACTGTGTCTAAAATATTGATATTAATATCTGTATGTTTAGCAATATCTCCTTCAATTTATCAATCTTTCCTTTCAAAATATTGATATTAATATCAGTATTTTTTCCAGAGGGGGGAACAGATCAATAAAAGCAGCGGCTCGTGCACAAAGAACTAGCTCTAATCAATATAGCCAATAAATCCCTTCCCTAGACTGAGCAGCCACAGAGGTCTAATCCAACTTCAAATACTTGGTGTGTGTGTGTGTAGAGAGAGAGAGAGAATGACAGACAAACAGAAGAGCATACATTCCGAGGACACAGTTAAAATGTTCCAACTTTTTGTGGATCAAAACTATAGGAGGTGGGCAGATTTTATGATAAATGTTCAGATCAGGTGCTGGATGTTCCTATATCTTCCACCCTTGAACTGCTGCTAAATGGGCGTAATTTTGATGCGATCTGGTAGGATCCAGGTTTTCTGGGCGCAGATATTTACTCCACTTGCTCCAGAATGTGTAATGTTGCAGTGCACAAAAGGTTGCTGCTATGCATGTCCTTTGGGAGGGACTGGATCTTAAAGGTGGACCGCATGCGTTGCATGCAGAAGGTCTCAGTCTGAAGCTGTGGAAGAGACATAACTTGGCGGTGGAGTGCCCGCTTTGCAGGCAGAAAGTTGTGGTCCCACACCCGGCTTCTCCAGGAGAGACCCCTGTCTGAAACCCTGGAGAGTCACTGCCAGCCAGTGTAGGCGATGCCAAGTTAGAGGAACCAATGGCCTAACCCAGGAGAAAGCAGCTGCCCAGGTGCCATCTCCAGTCCAGCTGGTGATGGCAAAGGCCCTTCTCTACGTGAGGCTCTGGAGAGCTGCCCGATGCCCCGCCTATTTAAGGGAAGGTTGTGCTGGGCTGGGCGAACAAATTTGACCAGGTGGGAGATAGCTTTCCATGTTCCTTATCTTGGCAGATTGTTGAAACCATTAGAGCAGAAGATGCATCAGATGTCCCTGTCGTCGTCTTCTTCTTCTTCTTCTTCTTCATTATTATTATTATTATTATTATTATTATTATTGAGAGCAGTAGTGTAGTGGCAAATTCAGAAGTGCAGGGTCCCTTCATGATACTCAAAGCCACATCCCCTCTCCAGCCCCTCCTTTTTTTTGCTGCTGGCTTGAGAATGAGATCCTTGTTAATGCCTTCGCCCATCACAACAGGAGCCCTAGGAGCCAATGAACATGAAAGAGGAGTGTGTTAGCTATTGAGAAGAGTCTTCTCAGTGGCTGACTCACCTCCTTTCACTTCGATTGGCTCCAATCAGCGGGAAAGGACAAGGAAGCATGTTAGAAGACTCTTCTGAGTGACTCTCCCCTTTCATGCTGATTGGCTTGTTGGATGCTGGAGACATAGGGACCCTGCTCCTAAAAAAGTAAGGGGTCTAAGACTCCCTGAGGCCCTGGATGACTACACCCCTGATTGAGAGGGAGTAGTAGCTCAGTGGTTAGAGCACATGCCTTGTGTGAAATAAATCCCGTTTGATCCTTGGCATTTCTAGGTAGGGTTGAGAAAGACTCCCTGCCTGACATCCTGGAGAGGCGCTGCCAGTCAGTGTAGACAATACTGAGCCAGATGGACCAGTGGGTGTGACTCAGTTTAAGGCAGCTTCCTGTGTCCCCATGTCTTAAGGGAAGGGCCGTAGCTCAGTGGTTAGAGCATCTGCTTTGCATGAAGAAGGCCCCCAGGTCCAGTCCCTAACATCTCCTGGATTAAATCCTTCTCAGAGTAGACCCATTGAAATTGATGGACCCAAATTAGTTATTTTCATTCATTTCAATGAGTGTACCCTGAGTACAACTAACATTGGATACAACCCCTAGTGTTTGTTTGTTAAAAAAAGAGAAGTGATAGGCATGGCCTTTCTTTACTTGAGGCTCTGACAAGTTGCTGCCAGTCAGAGTAGGCAGCACTGGCCCAGATGGGCAAATAGTGTTGACCTGGTAGGAGGCAGGTTTCTGTGTTCCTGTCGTCTGAGAGCACAGCACAGGGCAAACATGAACGCTGGCATCTTTCATTTCAGAACTGAAGCACAAGCCGTATGATGCTTTCTTTCCCCAGCTCATTCACACACAGAGTAATGAGGGCAGAAGATATTTATCAGATGTGAGCGGAGCGTGTCATCCGCAGCATCTGAGTTGTTCCCATTAGTTAGCCATTCTGCTGCATCGCCTGTCATTCATCCTGCCGCATTTAGCCCTGGCTGTCGGTTCTGCTGGTGTCAGGCAGAAAGCCTACCTGTTTTGTGTGGCCAGTTGTCTGCCCTGATCAGTCCACTCCGGCTGAGAAGTTGCAAAGCGGCTGCTTTTGAAAAGGTGGCTCTGCCATAATTCGTCTTGGTTCTGCCATAATTCGTGGCTCTGCCATAATGCTTCTTAGTTGGTTATTAACCACTCCCTCCTCAAGCGTGGCATTTGACTTGAGATGGTGCATCACCACCAAACGACTTTCAAGGGGGGCTGTGGGGAACCTTTGGCCCTCCTGATGTTTCTGAACTCCAACTCCCATCAACCCCAGCCGGCATGGCCAATGGCCCGGGACAATGGGAGTTCTAGTTCAGCAACGTCTGGAGAGCCAAAGGTTCCCCACACCCGTTCAAGGGGATGTCACGCTAGATCCTGCATGTCCTAGCGTGTGTAAACATGTGCTTGTGAAATTGAAGAGTGTCTAGGCATGCGCAGACTGCTGAGAAATGGTGGTGGTTTCCTTAAAATTCTATTGGAGCCTTTTCCATTGCGGTGCCCTTTGGGTGATTTGGATGACAACTTCCATAAGCTTCGGGTACCATGGCCAGTGGTCAGGGATGATGGGAGTTGTAGTCCAAAAATTAGGAAGGTGCCTCATTGGGGAAGGCTGGTCTACTGGATTCCAAAATACGTTTAAATAGCTGTTTCTGAAATTGGCGTGGAATTGAAGAGTTGCGCACTTACACACCCCAGTATATTTTCTTAGGATTTCCTTGGAACATCCCCAACAAGGTAGTGCTTTGTTGCACAACTTAGTACCGACTGCCAAGAAGTCTTTCGTTAATGGTCAGCCGTAAAGCATTCAAGTCCGTTTATTCTCATTCTGTACAACAAACTTAATAGTGAATTAACAAGAATGTTATCTTTAGGCCGAGGTAGGCCATTGCTCCATTTAGCTCAGTATTGCTTACATGGGCTGGCAGCTGCTCTCCGTGGTCCCAGGCAGGAGTCCCTCCCAGCTGTGCTTTGTGATGCTAGAGATTGAACCTGGGACTTATTTCACACAAGGCTTGTGCTCTAACCACTGAGCTACAGACCTTCCCATAAGACATAGGCACATACGAACATAAGTAGAGCCTGCTGGATCAGGCCAGTGGCCCATCAAGTCCAGCATCCTGTTCTCAGAGTGGCCAACTGGATGCCCTGGTAGGAAGCCCTCAAGCAGGACCTGAGTGCAAATGCAAGTCTCCCCTCCTGAGGCTTCCGGCAACTGGTTTTCAGAAGCATACTGCCTCTGACTAGGGTGGCAGAGCACAGCCATCCTGGCTAGTAGCCACCGATAGCCTCATCCTCCATGAATTTGTCTAGTCTTTTTTTAAAGCCAACCAAGTTGGTGGCCATCACTGCCTCTTGTGAGAGTAAAATTCCACAGTGTAAGTATGTGCTACAAGAAGCCCTTTATTTTGTCTGGCCTGAATCTTCCAACATTCAGCTTCTTTGAATGTACACGAGTTCTAGTATTATGAGAGAGGGAGAAGAACTTTTCTCTATCCACTGTCTCAATGCCATGCATAATTTTATACACTTCTATCATGTCTCCTCTGACCCGCCTTTTCTCTAAACTAAAAAGCCCCAAATGCTGCAACCTTTCCTCATAAGGGAGTCGCTCCATCCCCTTGATCATTCTGGTTTCCCTTTTCTGAACCTTTTCCAACTCTACAATATCCTTTTTGGAGGTGAAGCGACCAGAACTGTACACAGTATTCCAAATGCGGCCGCACCACAGAAGCTGCGTTATCCAGAGTCAGACCATTGAGCTCAGTACTGTGTACACTGACTGGCAGGGGCTTTCCAGGGTTTCAGACAAGGGACTGTTCCAGGCCAACCTGGAGATGCCAGGGATTGAACCTGCGACACACAAAGAATGTGCTCTACCACTGAACTACAACCTTTCCATTCTGCAGAGCCGGAGTTGGACAGAAAGCAGGATACAAATGGGACAGGCAGATAAATTCTTGCCTTCCAGGATTGCCCTTCTCCGCCAACCTCTTATTGGTTCCATTAACCCTACCACAGTGTTTGCAGCGTATCCAAATTGCACTTTCTCCTTGCTGATCCATTGCCTGGCAGACCATTTGCTTTGGCCGATGCATGATTAAACTAGGAGAGTTGGCTTTGGAGAGGCAAAAAATGAGTGGATAATGTGCTCAAAGCTGGGGAGTTGGGAATAAATAGGGGAGGTGGTGCTTTTGGAAGTAGAAGGTTATATTTAACTAGATCCCTCAGGGTTGACAAAGGGCCTGGACGTAGGAAATCGTCTCTCATATCTGCAGGTTTTGGACTTCACTAGCACAGGAAAGCATCCAGATGGTGGGAAGCTGGCCATTTGAGTTGCCTTCCTACTTGCTTTTGCAAGGAGTAGAAGTTCTAAAATGAGTTGCTCTGGGCCCTGATGTAGGCCTGCCAGCCAGCTGGTATGGGTGGTCTGATGAGGAACGACTGTGTTTTGTCTGATAACAGCCAGCGTTTGGGGCTTTTTAGTTTACAGAAAAGGCGAGTCATAGGAGACACAATAGAGGTGTATAAAATTATACACGGTGTGGAGAAAGTGGCTAGAGAAAAACTTTTCTCCCTCTCCCATAACCCTAGAACTTATGGACATCCAATGAAGCTGAATGTTGGAAGATTCAGGACAGACAAAAGGAAGTACTTCTTTACGCAACGCATACTGAAACTGGAATTCTCTCCCGCAAGAGGGAGTGATGGTCGCCAACTTGGATGGCTTTAAAGGAAGATTAGGCACATTCACGGAGGATCAAAGCTATCAATGGCTACCAACCATGATGTCAGAGGCAGGATGCTTCTAAATGCCAGTTGATGGAAATGTCAGGAGGGGAAAGCGCTCTTGCACTCAGGTCTTGCTTGCAGACTTCCCACACACATCTGCTTGGCCATTGTGAGAAGAGGATGCTGAACTAGATGGGCACCAGCCTGTTCCAGCAGAACTGTCCTTATGTTCTTATGTGCTATCTGGCTGAAAATTCCGTTTTTTAAAAATTGTTGCTAAACCCATTCCAGCCCAGCCACATTCTGTCCTAGCTCTTTCCCCTGGATCCACCCATTTAAAAGAAAAACACAAATGTGGGTCCCCAAGTATTCAGAGCATGCCAGTCTTCTGTTGTTCACGAAGGGGGGGGGGGAGATAAGAAAAGCTATTTACATAGATATTGTTTGGTGAGGACCTTTGTCTCGATTGAGTGTTGTGAATTAGGCTTCCTTAACGGAGGAATTTGATAGTGTTTGGTGTAAATCAAGAGCGCTCATTATCTCTAGGAATGGCTGAGAGAGGTCTTAGCTGGAGCAGTAAATGCTCATCTGTCCTTGTGGGAGCTTAAATTCTCTTGCAGGTTATTTAAAAAATTGTCACTTAATTAACTGGATTAATGCAGCGGGGCAGCTCTTTGCATTTAAAAGGATTCTTACCATGCCCCATAGGATTTTAGACCCCATTAGACCATGTAAGGCCTTCATGCTTTTCTGCTTTTCAGCTTCACAAGGGAAGGCAGGAACAAATGATCCTGTAAAGGAAACAGACGAGTGCCGTTGTCTGCTGACGGGGACAGGAATGGCAATGTGAAGCAAGTATTCGCAAGGACGCGAAGAATCATCTCTCTTTTGGGACTTTCCCATGTATACCTTGGCTAGCTTGAAAATTATTTATGCACCACTTTAGTTAGACCAGCTCTGGCCACGCATGCAGACAATTCTTCATTTGGTTTGCATCGCATCAGGCGGGGCTCTTCCCTGGCCAAATGGTAAATCACCCAGGCCAGTGGTGGGTAGCTCCCCTTCCTCCCCCAGAATGGATTAATTAAGGGGATGTCCACAAATTAATCCAGGATTTGGGGGGGATTAATTTGGTATCAGCAGAACCTCTTGCCCTTGCTGATGCCCCTGAAAATGGGAACGTCCCTAGAGGCTTAGGTGCAACCCCAAACCCATATCCATCCCAGACACAAACTAGAACCTTGATGTTGCCCTCTGCTTTTGGTATGAGCTGTGGAGTGGAGTCAGGGAGGACATTATCAGCACTGGAAATGGTGCAGGATGCAACAAGGTCTCTATGCCCAGTCACATATTTTATTTTATTTATTTATTATTTGATTTCTATCTCGCCCTTCCTCCAGCAGGAGCCCAGGGCAGCAAACAAAAGCACTAAAAACACTGGAAAACATCGTAAAAACAGACTTTAAAACACATTAAAACGAAACAACTTAAAAAACATTGTTTTAAAAAGCTTTGAAGACATCTTAAAAAAAGGTTAAAAACATTTGCTCCCACAAGACACAGTAATGGCCACCAGCTTGGATGGCTTTAAAAGAAGATTAGACAACTTCATGGAGGACAGGGCTATCAATGGCTACTAGGCGTGATGGCTGTGCTCTGCCACCCTAGTCAGAGGCAGCATGCTTCTGAAAACCAGTTGCCGGAAGCCTCAGGAGGGGAGAGTGTTCTTGCACTCGGGTCCTGCTTACGGGCTTCCCCCAGGCACCTGGTTAGCCACTGTGAGAACAGGATGCTGGACTAGATGGGCCACTGGCCTGATCCAGCAGGCTCTTCTTATGTTCTTATGTTCTTATTGCTTTTTCAAAAAAAGACATCTTGCGTGCTCAAGAAACATCTAAAGGCCTCGGTATCTACACCATGTATTTAAATCCAACCATCCATTTAAAGCACATGGCTTCTCCCAAAGAGTCCTGGGAACTATAGTGTGAGTGCTGAAGTTGTTGCCCCAGGAGGGTAAACTACAGTTCCCAGGACTCTTTGGGAGAAGTCAAGTGCTTTAAATGTATGGTGTGGATGGGACCTATTATTAGATTGAGCCCTTCCTGCCTCTATGACGACTGGCCAACTCTCTGGTATTGGCCTTTTGTAGCGTGTGGGTTCCTGTCAAGAATCAAAGTGTTCTCTGATGCAAGGTTATTTACTTCTATATAGAGAAGCAGACTATGGCCATACTACCCTGAGCATGCCCGATCTCGTCTGATCTAGAAAGCTAAGCAGGGTCAGGCCTGGTTAGTACTTGGATGGGAGATCGCCTGGGAATCCCGGGTGCCGTAGGCTTAGAGGAGGACAATGGTAAACCACCTCTGAATACCTCTTACCATAAAAACCCTATGAATATATCAAAAAAAGATTTAGATTGTAAGATCTCTCTCTGTTAAAATGTTTATTTTCAGTGAAAATAAGCTACAGAAGGGCAGGTCGGGAAGCTGATTTCAACTGATGAATTTTGATGAGGATTTTTTTCAAACAGCCAAATAGAAATTGCTGCAAAAATGTGGAGAGCTGAATTTAAGAATGGAAAAATGAGAGACCGAGAGGACTGAAATGAACGGTTCCTTCCATCCCTAGCAGCCATGAACACTGGGACCCTGTTCAGGCTACAGCATCCCTGCCAAATGGAGAGTGGAAGTTGAGTGAGAGACTCTAGGCTGTTGTTTCTCCTGCGGGGAGGGCTTCAACCAGCTGTGTTCTTGGCTTAGGAACGCTCAAAATAACAAAGCCCATGAAGCCCTTGCAATAAAGTGTGCAAACAGTAAGCGCTTCCCCCCCCCCCTCCCAAACACCATCTGGAGATGTTTGCACCTCAGGCGATTTCTGCTGGTGGCTCCTTGGTGCATCTTGGATTTCAGAAATTGTGTGCTATGGAGAGTAAATGGCACTGCCTTGCAGCTGGGATTGTTTTCGTTGCCCTTTAAGTTTCCAGACTGATAGGAAATGGGTGCTATGCTAGAGGATGTTGAAGGATCCATTGTAGGCAATAGCTGACATTTTAAATGTCTTTTTTCCCACTCCATATTCCATTTCTGAAAGTGGAATGACCAGGTCTTTCTCTTAGCTAGGAATGGAAAGAAATTCGATTCAGTTCACATTTAAAGGTAATTTCCACTTTCTGAAACTCTCCCTCAACATCTGCACTGCTCTGAATTTTGCAGTGTAGTTCTGTAGCTAAGTAAGGTGTAAAAAAATGTGTGTAGTAAGCTAAGGGGTGCATAGCAATGTATTTTTTGGTGAAAATAACATACAAAATGCAATTATATGAGGGAAAGTGCTTTGCAAAAATGAGCATATTAGGTAAAATAGCATACGAAAATATTTGTGCATTAAAATATTTGTGTTGGTTGGTTTTCACAAGCGCTTAAAATATTTGTAGAGCGATGTGGAAATGTGAAGAACTGAGTTTAAGATTGGGAAAATGAGAAACAGAAATTCACTGATTTGCACATCCCAACTCTTGGCAAATCAGCTGATCCCCCCCCCCACATTGGGCCTATACAGAAGCCTGGAAAGTTTGCTGTGTATACAATCATCATAGTTTAACCTCACTGGGTTACCTTAGAGTATAAACCAGCATGGAATGTAGCCTAGATTATGGTATTTCTTTTTATCAGGATGGATTCAGAGAGGTGGCTAGTCACAAAGTATGGGGAAGAAGAAAATGGTGTTAATTTACTCTTGACTGTGGAAAGTTTTCTGCTAATTAAACAATTGTGGTGGGAAAATGAACTGCAAAATGAGAAAAATTGTTTCTTATTGGCCTTGCGTTAAACGGCAATCGGAGAACACTAATTGTCCACCCTAAATCATAAGGCTCCTCTGTGCCAAATCAATATCTTTTGATTCCATGAAGAGCTATTTGACTTTTGGACCAATTATCAGGGCTGGTGAGCAGCCAGCCTGTTGAGAGGGATGCAGATTTTATGCCAGGACGCTTCAGATATCTAGGATTGAATCTCTAATTTTCTTCCTTTTTGAAGCTTTTCAGAAAGATACCAAACATTTTAAGAATTGTCTTTCGCACTTCAGTGATGACAACACCTTTGGCTGTATCCATTGTTAGGCCTACCCAGAGTAGGCCCATTGAAATGAATGGGCATGACTAACTTAATTCCAGTGGGTCTACTCTGAGTAGAACTTAGTTGGCAGCAACCCAACCCCTAATATTTATGTTTGCATGCTTCAGCCCAAATTCAATTCAGTTTGCATTTCAAGCCGAATATCAAATTCACATTTTCTGAAACAACGTAAGAACCATTTACTGCCTTCAAGTTGATTCTGACTTATGGCGACCCTCTGAATAGGGTTTTCATGAGGCTGAGAAGCAGTGACTGGCCCAAGGTCACCCAGTGAGTTTCATGGCTATGTGGGGATTCGAACCCTGGTCTCCCAGGTCACAGTCCAACACCTTAAGCACTACACCACACTATCTCTCACATAAGAACCAAAACACAGCCATCTTTGGAAATTTGCACTTATCTGAATTTTGTAATGCAGTTCTCCAACCAACCAGTGTATACAAAAATGCATCTATTAAGGGGAAAGTGTGCATAAAAATGAATATTAGTGAAAATAACATACAAACATGTATTAGGAGAAATTGCTTGCAAAAATGTATCCCTTAGTCAAAGCTGCAGAAAAAAATGTGCTTATTAGGAGAACGTCACATTAAAATGCTGAAGAATTTGCATGAGGCTTTTTTATTTTAAAAAATCGCAGATTGCTACAGAAAAGTAGTGAATTGAATCTAAAACTGGAAAAATGAGAAAGTGAGAGAACCAAAGTTGACAGATTCTTCTGTCCCTGCATACCCTGCAGGCAGCTGAGTGTTTTACAAATTGCAAAACTGCAAAATGGAACAGTGAAAACCAGGGATTTTGCTACAGCAGTACTTTAAACATGGTTTGCCTGTTTAATGGGGTAAGGTGTAACTTACAGAAGTTATTTATTTAAAAATATGCATTTGCTATAAGCAACTAACCATTTAGGCCTGGCATCTGCTCATTGCCAGGTGTCCAAAGGGCTTCATTGGCTTCCTGATGATGCCTCATTCCAAGTCCCCGAGAAATCTTTCTTTGCAGGCTCTGCTTCAAATCAAACTGCATCTGCAGAGGGAAAAAAAGGAGAGAACTGGGAGGGTACTGCTGATTATTTCCTCTGAAGTTAAGTCATTTGATGTCATGGCGCTATAAGGGGACTGACACTTTATTTTTTGAAACATAACCAGAAGCTGGTGGCAGATTTTACCTGTGTCAGAATTGCCCTGGAGGTACTCAAAAACGTGTTCGTAGAGGCTACCTTATGGCTGTGGACTCTGTTATATAAGTGTCTTAGAGACCTGTTCGGTAAATTGTCTGTTTACAGGAGTTTTTGCACCAGTGAAACATGAGGGATGGTTGGAAATAATTGGATTCTGGTAAATTTAACACTGCAACCGACTCATTTGGAATTTGCAGTGGATTATAGTCAGAAGGGGGACTTCTGATCCACTGAACTTTGTCTGGGGTAGAATCAATAATTTCCCCCTTTCTCTTGTTGTGGTCAATTCTGAACCTTGGGCTGTTCCTGTGAAACTCATTGACTGTTCTTTCAGGGAGGGGGCATCTATACTTCACAGCAATGCCCCCTGCCTCTCATGCTGGGTTTTGCCAGATAAACAGCCCCCAGTGACTGACATTCCGATGCTGCTGACCCATCGGCTACTGTCTGAAAATGATTACTTTATCAACTCTGTTGGCGCAGTCCCTCTGAGTGGCGAAACAGATTTCCACGGAAATTCAGAACAAACGGGTGGGCATGTGATGGTGCTAGCAGACCAAAACAAATTCAAAAGATTGCGGTAACTATGCAGGAAACATCTACGTCATTAAGGGACCAGCAGTGGACTACAGCTTAGAAACTGCATCACCAATAGAACATCTTTTTTCTCCCTTATCTGCGCTGGGAGCAGGAGCTTATTTAGTTGGAGCACGCATTTATATTGCTGTCCAATCTGTTGACACCCCCGCCGTCATCTTGAGTGATGGCAGGCATGCGTGCTGAAGAGGTGACACAAGAGATAGCACGATGGGGTATATTAAAGCATGTGTGTGTGTGGCCCTGTGGTGGTCTGGTGCCAAAGCATGTGTGGAGGTCTGGCCCTGGTCCTGAATATTCTGCTTCAGTGAGCAGTTGAGCCGCCACGTTTTGCATTTGCTGCAGCTTGCAGGACGGCGTCAAGGGCAGCATAGATGATGATGATGATTCAAACTCACCATTAAAAGGCTGAGAGATAGCACATAACATTCCACAGGTAAAATGCCAGGGAGATTTAAATCAAAGTGAACACTCAGCAGGCCAAAGGCACGCTGACAAAGCAAGGTCTTTGCCATCAGAGAGGGTGCAAGGTGGACCTCCCTAGGGAAAGGGTTCCACAGACTGGGTGTGGCCCCAGAGAAGGCCCTCCTGCATAAAACATAGTTCATATGTTTGGGAAACCAACCTTTCTCAAACTGTGGTTGGCTTTCTTCAGCTCTGCAGCGTAAGATTCCCAGCAGTCTTCCTCAGCATCCTTGCTTCCTTTGACATTTGTTTCCTGTGGGCCTCCCCCCTCCAGCCCCATTCTAGCTGACGCAGGCTCCTTGGTCTTGATTTCTCTGCTGTGGGTTCCTGCCTGCATTCGGTAGCCTAGAGCTACAGCCATAGTTACTGACCACCTGACACCTTTTGTTTCTAGAAATTCAAATGAGAGGTTTGTTGCTTCTCTGCCCCCTCTTGAGCGAAGCATTAAGAAGCAAGTCCCAAATCTGTCATTTGTTGCTGGTGGAATGACTTCCTTGCCCTGCAGTCCTGAAGACTGCTTTTGAGCACCAGGGCCTTGTTAAAATAGACTTGCATCCTTTCAGACTGCTGGACCAAGGGGGTGTTTAATATGCCCATCTTGGGCTGTTGCAGATTGGTCAGACTGTCAGTTTTGGCCGCAATGCGTGTACTCCTCAAGAGCCGCTTCTCATTATATTTTTCCTCTTTAGCACTTGAGGGCATTATGCTGACTCCACAAAAGCTCAGAACAAGGGGAACTCTTGAATATCCCCAAATGAGCACCCAGGGGAGTAAAGACATGAAATTTCCTCCAAAGGAAGAAGGAAGCTAGTTCCAAAAAGCTGCCCGGACAGCACTGCTATTGCCGTAACATCTGCCCTCCCCAGCCCAACTTGTGTGGATCAGATAGGATCTGAACCCACAACTTTATTGTTTGTGAACATATCTGGGGTATGCATCTTGTGTGAGTGTGTGTATGTATATGTGCACATATACATATAGTTTATAGTTTACACATAGTTTATAGTATGTATATATAGTTTATCAACTTTAAAACATGGCTGCGGGGGTGGGAAGAACCATCGGATTGTATCCAGTGCGAGTCCTGCTCAGAGAAGGCCCATTGAAGCTAATGGACATGAGTAATTTAGGTCCATTAATTCTGATGGGCCTACTCTGAGTAGGAACTAGTTGGAGACAAGTATGGAAAGGTGGCTTAACAGTAAAATAAATATAATTAAAACCTCCACCTCTGTGCATGGGGAGTCTTGGGTGGAATTCTTGGCCAGGGCATTAATTCCCCGCCCCCAACACACACACACATAATCCCATAGATAGAGATTATCTGATTACTGCTGCATCCTATTATATTCACTGTCAGGATCAGCAGTCTATTAGAGCTGAAAAGACAAAGCTGAAGGCTAGCGTGGGACTCTCCTGCCTCTTCCAGCTTGGCATCTCTACTGATTGTTACAACTAGTACTCCAGCTAGCATTGAGCCATAATTTCTAACATATGGGTTGGATTTCTTCTCCCCCTCTCTGGTATGAGTCCAATATTTTTATTAGAGGATGCACATCTTAGAGGACGCACTGGATGAAATTTGTTAAGTGAAGGAAGTTCTCCCGTTAATGGACCAGGGCTACAGAAGAGCCACCACTACCCAGTGTGGAGAATAGGAGAGGAAGGATGTTGGGGGCTAGCAGGGAGGCAGAAGTGGCGAGCCCATGGCACCAGTCAGGAGAGGAGGTGATCAGGACCATGGACAGAGCACAGTGGAGTATGGAAGTGGAATGGGTTATATAGTTTGCCAAGCTGATGGATGTGTGTATGTGTGTGTGTGTGTGGGTAATAGATAAAATGAAAAACCCAGGAGCTGAACTGAATGCAAGATTTTCAGAATGCCAAATGCTAGCTCTGCGCATGTCCCTCCTTGTTTTTTTTTTTTTTTAATAGCTTGAGGATGTATTGAATAAAGATGCTGATGCTTATTTGGTGAAAATTATTAACATACGTTTGTATTTGAAAAGCTAGCTTCCCTGAAGCTCAGCACAAAGGGATGCTTTTAGAAGTGTGTGCATGCGGGGGATGGACTAAATGTTTTCTTAATTGGAGAAGACAATGTGAAATTCACAGCTGAGCTGTTTTAGGAGTGCATTGGACAGAAAGTCACCTGGCAATATACAACAGGAAGGAATGTCCCTAAGAAATCCTTGAACTGCAGTCCCTGAGCGGCTGGATGCAAATTTGGTCGGCTGGGCGCCTATCAGAACATTACGAAATGTGCCTTGTGAAATAACATTGCTTCTCCTCCTCCCACACTGACCTGTAGGAAATAAGAGTATGGGCATATTGGCTGTGTCCAACATTATGCCAAACCATGGTTTGACGCTGTGAGCATGAGGATCCTCAAACCTTGGGTTTGTATGCTCCCTTCTCCCTTCCTCCATATGCAATGGGAGGAGGTTACAAACCTCCGATGCCGGTTTCTGACAAACTGTGTTTTGCCATTTGTGTCCAAACTATGGGTTGTAGTTAACATAGCGCTAAGCAGGTAGTTCATTTTGGTGCCGGGATTTCTCCTTGTGCAAAGGAACATTCTCTCTCCAATCTGTTCTGGGGAAACTCCTAACCCTTCGGAGCAGATTTAGGGGTGGCAAAGGACACATGTCAGGGGAGGAGGCTGGGGGAAATCCCCTTAACACTAGTGCAACCATGTAGTTGGGCTTTGTTTGGAATACTGCTTTGTGGGCAAATTTAGGGTTTCTGCAAACTGCCAGGATCCACCATCAGAATCTTGTGATATCCTCCTTTGGCGTGTAGAGGAAGCAGATTGGGGTCGAGGAAGAGGTCAGGGCTAACGAGAGGCGGACCTGCCTCCCATCTTTTGCATTTTCAGCAGGGCAATAATGTAATATTTCAGTCCCACTCTTCTGCTGAGTGCTCAGAGAGGCTTATGAGGAACATCGGAAGATAGTGCAGTATCACAGAATCGTAGAGTTGGAAGCAGTAGAGTAGACTGCTGCCGACGTCAGGTTTCCTTTGCTTTCTCCATGAGAAAAGGGAACGTAGTGCATTGTTTGGAATTATTCCTGTGATCTTACCCTGGTAACTCTAGCAGTCTTCTCTTGTTCAACACTGGCCTTCCTCTTTGCCAGCGAAGGAGGGAGGTTTTGTTACTCGACCTACTTAGTAGGCAGCAATGTAGGCTAATTCTCTCTAATCCTTAGCAATTAAGCAGGTAGCAGGAACGCTCCTCTGGGGTGCAAGAAGAGGTCTGGAAAGGCAGAAAAGGACCGATGCCTCTTCAGAATGGAGAGGCCCACATGGCTTCCTTGAGGAAATGTGATTGCCTTATCAGATATCCAGTGGCTTTCATACATGTGGCACAGTGTGTGGCACAGAGCTTACAGCAGGGGGGGGTTCACCCTGAGGGCCACACTAAGAGTTGGCCACCCGTCTGAGGGCCACATCCCAGAGGTGGATGTGGCCAGTGTGCACACGCATGCACACACTCACCACACAATACAACATATGCTTAGGGACCACATATACACACAGGCAGGCAGCCGTACACACACACACACACACTCAGCAGAGATGGGGATGGGGATGCAGAAAGGGAGGTGGGCAATCAGAGGGGGGGAGGCGGTTCCAGCATTTTTGCTCCCCATTACAGTGCCAGGGAAGGAGTCTGTCCTTCTCCCCCAACACTGTCACATGGAGGAAAACAAGTCAACTCCAAAGCATTCTTGCCTTGCAAAGGAGCCTCTTCTCTTTCCGGTGTGGTACATAAGAACATCAGAAGAGCCTGCTGGATCAAGCCAGTGGCCCATCTTGTCTAGCATCCTGTCCTCACAGTGGCCAACCAGATGTCCCAATGGGAAGACCACAAGCAGGACCTGAGCGCAAGAGCATTCTTCCCCCCTTGCAGTTCCCAGCAACTGGTATTTAGAAGCAAGCTGCCTCTGACTGTGGAGGCAGAGCATAGCCATCATGGCTAATAGTCATCGATAGCCTCATCCTCCATGAATTTGTCTAATCCTCTTTCAGAGCCATCCCAGTTGGCTGCCATCACTGCCTCTTGTGGGAGAAAATTCCACAGTTTAACTATGTGCTGTGCTGTGTGCAAAAGGACTTTCTTCTGAATCTGCCAACATTCAGCTCCTTTGTCCTAGTGTTATGTGAGAGGGAGAAACACTTTCCCCTATCCACTTTTTCCACTTCACACATAATTTTATACACTTTTATCGAGTCACCTCTAACTCGCCTTTTCTCTAAACTAAAAAGGCTGCAACCTTTCCTCACAGGGGAGTCGCTCCATCCCCTTGATAATTCTGGCTGCTTTTTCCAACTCTACAGAACATGAGGGGTTATGATGTCCCTCCTAAGGTCCTCCAGCACCATTGTTCTAAAAGAAGCAGACTCTTCTGAACCGCTCCACCATATGGATGGTACATTAAGCTCTCTAATAAATCCATGCTCTAGGTTTAAGTCGTCCGTCTTTGCAGAGGTAGCAGATGGGTAATGCATTGTTTATTCCCAATTCTCTCTTCTCCTGCCTTCACCCTTGCACCAGAGGCTTCTAGCTGTGTCCAACTGACACAGTTTAGGCTGTATGTAGAGCATCTCTTCTGACGGTCTATTAAGTTGAAGAAACGGCCAGTGTTGCTGTGGGCAGGGTGGTTTAGAACAGATGCTATTGGAGGTTGCTGATTCATAGGGTTGCCATAAGTTGTAATTGACTTGAAGGCACATAACAATAACAACATATATATAAACTTAGATAACTGATTAGGCCTGTTGAAATTAGGGATGGGATCCATTGGCTGAACACATTCCGTTACCTAATAGACTGATTATTGTTCTTTGTCCACAAACCACTGCTTTTACCAATCTGTTTTTTCCTTTGAAAGGAAGCATTGATAAATTGAAGGAAATATTGATAAAATATTGATATTAATATCAGTATTTTAGACATTTGTTTAAAAAAGATCCATTTCTGAAAATAGTCTCGGAAAATCACTACATAAAAATCCAATCTGCAACAACAGCGTACAAGTGAATTAATGGAAAATTCATGACTAAATCAGAATTCAACAGAATCCTAGCACATCCTTAGTTGACATTAAAAAGTTCTCAGGAGAATTCACCAGCATTTTAGTGCCAACTTCGCCTAATGTACACATTTTTTCCTGCAATTCTGCCTGGTATACACATTCTTTGCAAGCAATTTCCCCTATACAGTCTTATTTATATATGTTATTTTTACCAGTGTGTATATGTTTAACACACACCTTCCTCTAATGCTTGCATTTGGGGGCACATTATTTGATCGTCGAGCTGCCTTGCAAAATTCAGAGAAGTGCGAATTTCAAAGGACCACTGTATTTTGGTTTGTGGGTTGTTTCAGAAATCTGAACTGAATTGAGTTTCTCTGTCCCCCCCTTCTCCCAGTCCAAGGGGTCTTGCCTCGAGCATACGGCAACGGTGTGGCCATGCCTGCCTGGGATCGATGCTGCGCACTGATGAGATGCTAGTAGGCTAATCCCTGGAGAGGTCAATTAGAGAGCTGTGGGCTTGCAATATTTTATAGCCATGGACTCTATTTAATAATATAATAAGAGTATCCCTTGCATCTTTCTTCATTTTCTTCTCATGGATACAGTTGCATTTAGCTTTTAGTTGGATGACTTGAATTTCAAATGAGTCTCATAAGGGCACACCTCATTAGGGGCACTTTGAGAAATGATGGAAGATGACAGAGGTGTCACTGGAACCCACCTGAAGCAAAGTTCTCATTTTTTCTGAGGCTGAGGTTTTTTAAAATCCCTTCCCACTTGGTTTCCCCAAAAAAGGAACTTACGGCAGTGAACAAAGCAGAAAACCTCATGCTATATTTAAAAGTGATAAATCACGTCCATCTTTGCTAACCTCATCAACAGCAAAACTTCAATGTTTCTATAAACAACCCCGGCAACAATTACAGTTCCTGGGAACGCCAGTCAAAATGGGAACAGCATTTTTTAAAAAAACAGCCAGAAAATATAAGATTCAACTGCTGATGAGCTGGATTCCTTTTTTTTTTTTTAATCCCAGCACTTAGAAAGCTAGCACATCAGGAAGGGATCATTCTACTCTAATCTTCTCCTTAACATGCTAGATTTTTAAAATTTTAATTTTGGAGATGGTGTATATATGAAAATGTATTTCACCCTGTGAGCCTCTAGCTGCAGACCTGGGTATACCACTTCAGTTTGAACTACAGTTTGAAGTGCATTTAGCGGCTCAGCCTCCTATAAAGCACTGAAGTTCTGAAAGCAACAAAAAAAGTTTTGATAAAACTAGTGAAATTTTGTGTGTGTGTGCATAAAATTAATATGCCATACAGATGCAAATTAGGTAACCAAAACACAAAGGAGCTTAAACAAAGGGTATCATCTAATCCTTCCATTGCTTATTTTCAAAGCAGATAAGTCATTTGGGAGGGGGGTGTACAACATGCTTATCTGTCCCAAAGAAAGGATGCAGTAGAATTGTATCACTATAGAATTGTGTCAGGTGCCTCCAGGCTGAAGGTGAGTGACAGTTTCGTGTGTATGCATATGCAAAATTCCTTTCTGTTTACACATTAATCTGTGATTTTGTTTTTTAAAAAACCCTCCCAAATTATATAGATAAAAGTGCTTGTTAATGCTATTTAGATGCATATTTTGATATGCTTTAACCTAACAAGGACTGGGGGGGAGGGTGACCCTCAGCATTTGAAGAGGTGTGAAATCTGGTTGATAGCTAAGTTTCAACCTGCACATTAGTCCAAGAGGTGCAAGGCCAGGCCATTTGTATAGGGATCTGCAGAGATCAAATTCTTCAAAGCATCCTTCCTCCATAACCCATCGCTTCTGAAATTAGGAGGCTCCCAGCTGAATGTCTACATGTGTGGCTGTTGGGCTTTCAAGATCCACCTGAGGATGTTGTCAAGAGAAAGGGCAAGAATAGCAACCTCACGTGATAAGTGTGGGTCCCTTGAAGCACTTCAGCCTTTCTCCAGGGAAGAGATCACAGATGCATTATGCCACGTCTCAGCATTGCTCACCTCACTTCATTTTCTTCCTCTACTGCCCTGGCTTCAGCCCTTTTAGGATGAACCAAATGGCAAGATGTAATTTGCATGTGCTGGGAACATGCCAAAGGAATCTTAGGGCTGAACTACTCGCCATAAGATACAGCATTCCTTTCAGTAGGGCTTGCTGAATATACATTAGTTTTGATTTGGGGGAGTGAAAAAAAATGGAAATGGACTGACTTCAAGTTGATTCTGACTTATGGTGGCCCTACGAACAGGGTTTTCATGGTAAGTGGTATTCAGAGGTGGTTTTACCATTGCTTTTCTCTGAGGCTGAGAGGCAGTGACTGGCCCAAGGTCACCCAGTGAGCTTGATGGCTGTGTGGGGATTCGAACCCTGGTCTCCCAGGTCATAGTCCAATGCTCTAACCACTGCACCACACTGGCTCTCATTTGGGGGAGTAGGAACTCACATTTTTGGCAGAATTCTGCTCCACCCCCAAAGTAGATTGTGCAAATATTCATTTATTCTTATCCTATTCTGCAGGAACATTTTGCCTCACTTCTGCTTTGATGGTGCTATCTCTCTGTCTCTCTCTCACGTGCACACACACACTCTTACACCTACCTGCTGCTTTCCCCCTCCATCCTGAATTTGTCGTGTAAGGCGAGTCCTGTCCTCCCAGCCCAACCTGGGATGGCATCACAGTGTTCGATCTGGCACGACGATGTCACTGGGTCACCACCATGTTGGGCAACGTGGTGATGATGCCACTGAAGGCCACCAGAAAGTGCATGTTTTCATCAGCAAGGGCCGTAGCTCAGTGCTGGAACACCTGCTTTGCATGCAGAAGGTCCCGGGTGCAATCCCTGACATCTCCAGATAGGGCTTGGTGAGACTCCAGCCTGAAACCTGGAGAGCCACTGCCGGTCAGTGCAGACAATACTGAGCAACCCTGGATCGTAACACACAGCATCTCTCCCCCTCCCTCTCTGTTCCCTGAACCATGTCTTACATACTTTCTTCTGTGGACAGTACGAATCATCCGCATGTACTGCGCCTCCCCAGCTCCAACTGAGAAATTGGATGAGTCCTAGTAAGCTCTTCTTTTGTCCCTTGGAATGTCTTAGATGTCTTGCCCAAGCAAGAACATCCACGCTTGCCTCTAAGTTTCACATTCAGCAGAGCTCAGGGCAACTCCAGAAGCCATCGCCTTCTGCATGGGGCATCTGTCCAGGTCACTTTGGCACGCACAATCTGAGATTGACTAAGGAAGCTGAAACAGAGCCTCTTTTCTTCTTTCTGGTCTCATTCTCTGTAGCCACAGCATGCATGCACACACACACACACAAACACACACACTTCTTTAAATCCCTTGATTGGATCAGACAGAAGCAACAGCTTTGGGATTAGTGGCCGGGCAGGATTTAGCATTTCAGGCAGACATGTGTTGGTGATGCTGGGTTAAGGCTTGCTTGTTCTCTTCCTGCGTTGCTGGATTGAAAAACATCCTTCCTCTAAAGATGCTGATTGAGCAATTCAAAGGGTCCTTTTGAGCCCTTTGAAGGCAAGAAGGAGGCTTACAGGGGCAGCTTTTTGATTTGCTATGTATAGTCTTTTATTTTTACTTCAAATGCCACTCTAATGATAGATGGATAGAGGATGAGACTTGCCGGTGCCTAGATGAAGTGGCAGCAGGAAACCTTTTTGGTGCATTTCTCATCCAACACACATAAGCAGGCGTAGGAAATTCATCAGGATTTTGAGTGCTTTCCCAGCCCAATATGTGTGCAGGGTTGAACTCTCAGCGGTCAAAAGGGGATGCAGGAGACAGCTGTGGCTTGGAGGAACGGCACTCAGGACTTGCCAGCAATCAGGGACGATGGAAGGAAGTTTAGCAAGGTGAACTAGAGAGGCCTTCCTGTTTATATCCTTCCAATTGCTTCACAGGGGACGAGGTGTCCCACTTGCTGCCCCAACAATGTCTTCAGTGAGATTTGTTTTTAAAAAAATAAGCGTCTCAATCAAAGTGCTAATGACTTAGATGCTCAAGAAAGCAATCTCAGAGTTTGTCTTCTGCCCTCATCAAAGGACGGAGGGAATTCAGACTGAAGTTGAGAAATTGGCTGTGACTCAAAATAGCCTGGAACAATTTCTGACTTTTAACCCACAAGCAGTTTTAGGATTGTGTGTTTTAAAAAAATATATTTTACACTTTTAATTTTTGTATATGCCCTTCCATTGGGACTTTGCAATTGCTTGACCCAAGTCTCTTGGATGTGAGGTGGCAAAAACTTGCATTGAACATGAAAGCGGCCTTGGCTACCAACATGGATCTCTCCAGAAGTCCTTTAGTTCGAAACAAGTTTTCAGTGGCCCGCCTGGCAGAGGTGTTTTTCTGGATTGGCAGGATCATTGCAGCCACTCCCAAATGGAAAATGGCCCGGATAGGTAAGATGACGAAGGTTACCTGCATCCCTATCCTGTACAAGACGATGACATCTTAAAGGCTTTGAGGTTTAAGTTGTATTTATTTATTTATTATTAATGACAGCTTTGTCTGTTTGTAGTTGTGGAGCGGGTTGCAGTCCCAGATTATCCTTGGCTGTAGTAGTTCTGCTTCCCCCCCCCAATTATTTACCAGTTATTGGAGAAGATCTTTCAAGAAGCTTGCGGTTTGGAACGTTTGACCTATAATTTAGTTAGCTTCCAACAACACTTTTAAGCAGAGGTCTTTCCCAGCCTGTATCTGCATTGGAATTAGTTTTAGATGTTTCAGTTGTTTTAGTGTTTGCGTGTTTGCCACTTCAGGAGGCTCCTTCGGAAGGAAGGTTGGGATATAAATGTTAGTAAATCATCATCATCACCACCACCATCATTGCAGTTTGGAATTAGCTACATGTTCATTCCTTGACACAGACTTTGTAAAATGTTGTCCTGCTTTCCTGGTGAACTTTCTGTGCACCTATGCTCCTTTCCCCAGTTTGCAGAAGGTCAACCGCTCCCCTGGTGCAATCTGTTTCATGTTTCTTGAGTCCTAGAGCAAAGTGGAGTGTCCTTCAGAATTTTCATTATGCTTTGTGGAAGGGGAAAGGCGACAGCTCAGTGGCAGAGCACCTGTCTTGCATGCAGAAGGTCACAGGTTCAATCCCTGGCATCTCCACGTATAGGCCTTGGAATAGTCCCTGTCTGAAATCCTAGAGAGCTGCTGCTGCTGAGTGGTAGACAGCACAGGGCGAGGTGGACCAATGATCTGACTCAGTATAAGGCAACTTCCTATCGGGGGCCATAGCTCAGTGCAGGAAAACTTTCCATCATGGGGGCCAGTTCACATCATGCATCGAGTCTCCGTTGGTCTGCCCTTCAATTGCTGCTGAAGGTGTAAACTCCCCTTTGTTGAAAAGGGAGGTATTTCTTATTCCATGGAAGTTGCTGCCAGAATAAGTGGTGATGGTCATTAGCTTGGATATCTTTCCAACAGGATTAGACAAATTTATGGAAGATGAGTCCTTATCAATGGCTTATTAGCCACAATGGCTGTATGGAACCTGCCACTGGATACCACTTAAGACATAGGAGCATAGGAAGTGGAGTCAGACCATTGGTCGTTCTAGCTCAGAATCCACAACAACCAACGGCACCCCCCCCCAGCGTTTCAAGCAGGGAGTTTCTCCCAGCTGTCCCTGGAGATGCTGGGGATTGACCCTAGGACCCTCTGCATGCAAAGCATATGCGCCACCACTGAACTATGGCAGGAAAGCATAAATGGGAGAAGGCTGCTTTGCCTTCATGTATATCCTGCTTGTGGGCTTCCCAGAGACATCGGGTTAGAATAACTGGGCGAGGTGGGCCTTTGCTCAGGTCCAACAGAGCTCTTCTTATGATGTTGCAGTCATCACACACTGGAGCGCTGGAGGCTGCTTCCTTAGGGCAGGCGGAGCACTGTCCCACCAACTTCAGTCTGCCCTCACCAGCCTGTCTTCATACTTACAATCAGTCCAGGGGGTGGCGGCGCTGGCTGTCAGCTTCCTCCTCCTGAGTCACAGTGTTGCCCTTGTAAAACACAGCAGAGATGAGGATGAAGACAAGTTTAGGATTTGTTGGTTCAGTCAGTCATTGGCTCTGGTGCCACCTACTGCTGGCCTCCTTGCCTTCCGCCCCACCAGTCCCAGTGGGCACCATCCCCCATTGCTTTACACTGAACATGTGTATGCCAACCAGTCTACTTGTAGCACACAGAGGAGGAAGTGTGGTATGCAGTCTTGAGGGCTATTTAACTTCTGTGATCATCTGTCCAGTATGAGGGCTGCTTAGGTGGCATCTGTTGTTTTTGTAAACAAAGTCGAGAGCAGCTATGACACTGTGTGTGTGTGTGTGTCTTCTTGGTCAAGGAAGAGTGTTTGGTGGACAGTACCAGGCACTGCCAGACAGTCCCTTCTGTGACGCTTGCCAGTGAAAGGGAATCAGTCTTTCAGTGTTGCTTAAGCTCTCTGTGCTAAGAAATGAAGCCAATTCAGCTTTGTTCCACTCAACCACTGGCGGAGGGAGGGGAGTTTGCCCAAAAGCTCAGCAGCTTAATATCTGTGAATATCTATTTTCCCCCAGTTAATGATTTCTCAATTTAGCAATATAAAATTAGAAGCAACAACAGATATTAGTGGTTAATAAATGGATGATCATTTCCATGTTCTCTGGTAACAGTCATAATAAAAATAACACCAACAACATAACCAAATAAGGCCACAATTGGGTGCTAAAGGTAAATCAGCATCCTCTAATGTTTTTAATTTCACTTACAAAAGAGCTCCAGATAGGGAGGTTGGAGAATTTGGACAAAAACAGAAGCGGGAGCAGAAATTGTTTGCTTCTTTGTCTTGTGTCCAAAACAGACATAGATCCGGCGAATGAAATCATTATTTGCTGTAATTGTTGCTTTCTGTCCACAAATGTTATGTAATTAGTTACTCCCATTCCTTTGCAATGTGTTTCTTCTGCATCAGAATGAACATTAAGACAATGTAACTAAGTTACATAATTTCACCAGAGCTGACAGCGAGACGGATCACATAATTTTGGGTAGAAGATGAACTGCAGCGAAATGGAAACAGTGCTGCATGCGATGAATACAGGGTAGAATGGAAAACGACGCCTTCTTACGTCACTGATTCCAGAAGGTTTTGATGTTAGGACATTACCAAGAATCTATGAAATATATTTGATATGCTTGCTGAAGGTCCCATGTTCAATCCCTGGCATCTCCAGATGGGGTCAGGAAAGACTCTGGTCTGAAATCTTGGAGAGCAGCTGCCAGTCAGTGCAAACAGTGCTGAGCTAGATGAGCCAATGGTCTCATTCAGCAGCTTCCTGTGTTGCAAGGACCATTGCTTTTAACATATCTGTTTCTGTCACACAAATGGCCCACAAGCCTTTCAGGAATCAATATAACGTAAACCTTGGACGAATGCTCCAGTAAACCTTTTCTGAACACCACCGGCATGACTCTGTTTTGCTATTCCTCTGGTCTTTAAAAACTTTTATCCTCTTCTGCTCCAAGGCAGATGGAGATGCAAGGAGGCCAATCCAAGGATTAGTAGCAGAAGAGAAGTTCTTTCTTGACCCCTGGAGACCCTGGAGGACTTTTACGTTCACCCTAGCAGGGGCAATGGCATGTCAGAAATCTCATGTGCCCTTATTTTTATGGGCCAATTTGCTTTCATTTTAACATGTGACACTGACTGAAAGCTTAAGGTGGGCTGTGGACATCAGCCTGAGGCGAGCCAGGAACCTTGGGAGTCAGGGATGCATCACAGGAACACAGAAACCTGCCTTCTAGTGAGGCAGACTATTGGTCCACCTAGCTCAGTGTTGTCGACACTGACTGGCAGCCGCTCTCCAGGGTTTCAGCCAGGCTGCATTCCCAGGCCTGCCTGGAGATGCTGGGGGTTGAATCTGGGACCTTCTGCAAAGCAGATGGTTTAACCAAAGGGGCAAACCAAGAGGCAACGTTGGCACACAAGCCAGAAGCAGCAGCATAGTGGCAAATTCAGAAGCGCAGGACCCCTTTGTGTTAGTCACAGCTATGCTCCCTCCCCGCTTTTTTTCGCTGCAGGGTTGAAAATGAGATCCTTGCTAATCGTGAAGAACCAATAAGCATGAAAGAGGAGAGTGTTAGCCCTGAGAAGACTCTTCTCAGCGTTTGACTCAACTCCTTTCTCTCTGGTTGGCTTCCATTAGCAGGACAGGACAAGGAAGCATGTTAGAAGACTCTTCTCAGTGGCTAACACACTCCCCTTTCATGCTAATTGGCTCGTAGGATGCTGGGGCCCTGTTCCCATAAAAGTAAGTGGCCTAAGACCCCCTGAAACCCCCCACGACTACACCCCTGGCCAGAAGCCATTGGGCCCTCTTGGAGAGGAAGGCTGAGAAAAGACTTCCTGTGTAGGTAAGGTCCTTGCCTAATCAAAGGATCTTCCTGGCTCTGGTGTGCTTCTAGTTGTTTGGGAAAGAGCCATAGTTCAGTGGTTAGAGCATCTGCTTTGCACACAGAAGGTCCCAGACTGAATCCCTGGTATCTCCAGTTAGCCCTGTCTGAAGCCCTGGAGAGCGTCTGCCCTTCTATATAGACAATCAGGGCCGGTGCCAGGCATGACTGGGCCCTTGGGCACCAGCCTGCCCCAGGCCTGCAACACCATAGTCTAACCTCCTCATACAGGCAGTGCAGGGCTAATAAGCCCACCTGCACATCCCACCTAACTCTCCTGTCCTTGTTAATTAAATGCATGCATGATTGCCATCAACCAAGATGGTGCCAGGGGCGTCAGCCCCTTAAGGAAGCCTCTCTGATGGCAGGCATTCACATGTAGGACGCATGTCATTCAGAGGGACGGGAGAGGTAGGTGGGGCATGCATGAGGACTTACTGAAGCCCACACTGACTGTATTGGACTGGTGCCTGGGAATTGACATTGTCTCAGATCACATAAAAATGGAGCGCTACCCTCCCACCCTTAGGAGGGACCCTTCAGGGGCCCCTCTGGGCTGCAGGGGCCCCTGGCCAGGGCCCAACCTGGCCACTCTCTGGCACCGGCCCTGTAGACAGTAATGAGCTCCATAGACCAATGCTAGGATTCAGTAGAATTCAGCTTCCTATGCTGCTATTAAGGGGCCAGAGCTGGCATCTCTAGGAAAGTCTGGAAATTTCCCCTGGCTGCCACCCTGGAGATCTGCTGGCAGTCAGTGCAGACCACACTCTGCTAGATATCTCAATGATCTGACTTGGCATAGGGCAGTTTCCATATTCCTCTGCTCTCTGCCTCCATCGCTTAACTCCCAGCTCCTGGCTTACCTGTGGCAGCTGCCACCATCTCAACCCTGGCAACCAGGAGTCTTGGCTGTTGTGGGATGCCAGTAATAAGAAATGAAAGCAGAGATGCTTTTAATGGGACGCTCTCTGTGTGAGCAAATTACCCCAAATTAGTAATGGCCACTTTGGAATCAGTGACTGATGGCATCGAGCTCACCAGAGTAATTTGGAAAGCATTGTTAAGGCTTCTTCGCCCTCTCCATCCTTTCGCCCTGCCTTCCCTTTGCTGTTTTTGTCCCGCACACAGAGCACTGATAGCGGTGAAAAAGTGTTATGTGAATCAATAGCCACATTATAACAATGACTCCTGAAAGTGAGAACTGACGTTCAGACCTTCTGGGGAGAAAAACAAAAACAAACCTCAGTTTTACAGTTTGCTATCAGGTAGTTTAGCCGTTAATACCAAGTCCCAAATCTCAAAGGTGAAAGATTAGAGTCGGAACAGTTCTTTGCAATGGATGCATTTGCAGCAGCTTCCGCAGTAACTGGTGATACTACTGAGAAACAGAAGGCTTATTCAGCCACTAACGGGATCACGTAGCGAGGGAAGAGCAGGATAGTGTTGCTGTCCCACCCCCTCCATTGTAGCCCAACCCCTTTCCTAGGGATGGAAAGATATGTCTGTTTCCGTTCTCTCAGTTCCTCATTTTTCCACTGTTAAATTCAGTTCTCTACATTTCTACAGGGATCTGCGATTATTTTATTTTTTTAATACTCATGAAAATTCTCCACCGTTTTAGTGTGAATTTCTCCAAATAAACACATCTTTGTAGGCAATTTTGACAAAGGTACACATTTTTGCAAGCCATTTTCATCATTTCATGCCTTTTTGCATGTTATTTTCACGCCTGTAATCATTTATATGCACACTGACCCCTAAGATATGCATTTTTGTAAATGTTGTTTAGTTGGTGAACTGCATCCCCAAATTCTAACAAATGTGGATTTCAAAGGATGGCTGTGTTTCGGTTCTCACTGATTCGGAAAGCGTGAATTTGATAAATTCTGCGAACTGCATTGAAATTCTCACCCATTCCTACCCCTTCCATGTGCCGGAGTCTAATTAGGGTGGAAGTGATGCTTGCCCCACCTCTCTCAGCCTGCCTGTACCTGCCTGCCTTCATACTTATGACCAGTGCAGTGGGTGGCCCTGCCTGTCAGCTTTATCCTTCATGGTCTCAGCATTTCCTCTTGCAGAACTCAGCAGGGAGGAGGACGGGGGCAAAACTCCAATGAATTAACTCTGCCTGTCATTGGCTCTGGCTTCATCTAGGGATGGGCTCTCTGCCTTCTGCCAAACACCAGCCACCACTGGTTGGAGAGCAAAGGTTTGCAGCAAAGAGTCTGCAGCACTTCGGTAGGCTCCCTGCATGATTTCAAACTCTGGCTTGTGCAGGATCCTGAATTGTGCAGGGGGGGTTGCGTAAGAGCTGAGCAGGTCCTGCAGATCTTCTGCAGGGGAAGTCACAATCCCATCTGCACCCACTTCCTCGTTTAATTCCAAGTGTGTGACGGATTTAATTCCTGAATACCAAATATGGATACAGACACCGTTAGGTAGTTGACATTTACAGTGTTTATCATCTGTGCTTTTGTCAATCCTTGTCCTGTCATTTTTAAAGCCATGAACAGAACTAGGTTGGAATGGTTCTTGTTCCAGCACTTTGTGCATCATCTTGGTCAGAAACGGCATAAACATTCCAGCTTCCTAGCCTGGAATTCTCTTTAACAACTGGCTGCCTCACTCTAAGATGCAGTTGTGACTCAAGTGTGCTATGTAACCATGCTGCTGTTAATTTTTAATGCCCTCCTTTCCATAAAAAAAAGTTCTAAAGGAATTTGTCCCAGTGTGCCTTCCTGATTTTTTTATAGAGTTACCAGAATGTTTACCGTAATTCATGTGGCCCAAATTATGTAATTATTTCCTGCCCTCTCTCTTTCTTTCTTTGTTTCTTATCTGAGTTTGAAGCTAATATAATGCTGATAAAGCAAGAGAGGAGGGATTGGCAGGGTTTGGGAAGGCAAAATGGGAAAATAATGCCATGTAGCTTCACCTGTGAGGTTGTTCCGACTTCAAGAGTCAGATAAGCTCAAGATAAGTTATACCAAGCAGAGTCTTAAGAGTAAACTTGCAAAATATTGGCAGAGGGACGGCAAAAGTTCCAGCACAGCCTTAACACCTCTGTGATGCTTGAGCAAATGGGATATATACTAAGATAGGGTTGAGGAACATTTGGGGGCTGAGGTCTGCATGATCACTAGAACCCTATGGGAACTTCATCATGGAGAATACAGGCTTTATTTCAGGATCTGTCAAAAAAATAAATAAATAGAGTTTAGTGACACCCTAAACATGTACTGATTTTTTGCCATGTTTTTTAAAAAAAATACATTGCAGTCCTCTTCATCAGATGCCAATGGTCAGGGAAGATGGAAATTATAGTCCAACAGGGGATCTGGAGGGCACCATGTTGGCTACCTCTGCAATAGGTCCTTGGAAGCTTCAGTATGTGTGTGCGCAAATGCATTAGGGATGGAAAGATCTGCCTGTTTTGACTCTCTCAGTTTCTCATTTTTCCAATGTTAAATTCAGTTCTCCACATTTCTACAGTGATCTGTGATTTTTTTTTAAAAAAAATCCTCATGAAAATTCACCATTTTAGTGTGAATTTCTCCAAATAGACACATTTTTGTTGGCAGTTTGAACAAAGGCACACATTTTTGCAAGCCATTTCATCATGTTGTGCCTTTTGGCATGTTATTTTTACTCATGTATTCATTTTTATTTATTTATTTATTTATTTATTATTTCAATTTATATACCGCCCTTAGCGAAATAGCTCTCAGGGCGGTGAACAAACAAAATAAAATACAATATAACATAATAAAAATACAAAAACATATACAAACAAACAACGAAAAGCACAGCAAAAACAAAATTTTATGCACACGTTCCCCTCATGTGCATTTTTGTAAATGTTGTTCAGTTAGCGAACTGCATCCCAAAATTCTAATAAATGCGAATTTTGAAAGATGGCTGTGTTTTGGTTCTCATACTGTTTCGGAAATTGCGAATTTGATAAATTCTGCTTGAAATGCGAACTGAATCAAACTCCTCACCCATCCCTAGTGTGCATGCACACATTCATTTCTTTAAGGAGTGAATGTCTAGGCTTATCACCCAAGAAATGGTTCAGATTATGTTCATAGGCTTCCCATAGTCATCTATGAGAACACAATCCTGAACTAGATGGGCCATTGGTTGTTATCAAATCTTTTGTCCTTACATTAAGGGCTCTTAAAACAGTTGAAAACTGAGCATAACTTCTGGTGGTCAATGGTGCTGGACTTCCTAACTTCTTTTTCTGCTTTCAACTCTTCTCTCTCCCTAAGCCCTTAGCGATGTCCATCCATAAGCATCTTATTGTCTTCATTGCATTTTGGCAAGACATCGTTTTAGTTAAAATAAACCTGGATGGGCTGGGTTGTTGTCATTTTTTTTGAAGCACCAGTGTGTTTATTCCTTTCCCTCTCTCTCTCTTTGTAGTGGAAAAATGCATGAGTTCCATGCAAGCCGGTACTCAGATGATCAAACTCCGAGGCAGTTCCAAAGGTCTTGTTCGCTTCTACTACCTGGACGAGCACAAGTCATGCATCCGCTGGAGACCCTCGCGAAAGAACGAAAAAGCCAAAAGTAAGGGTGTGGACTGTCGAGTGGATAGTCGCTAGGGATGTCGAAGAATTCTGGCAAAAACAGAAACGGGAGTGGAAATTGCCAATGTTTGGTAATGTCTGGAATGGAAATCAATGTAACGAATGCAACCAGTATTCGCTGTGTTTGCTTTCAGTCCATGAACGATGCATAATTATGTCTCCTTCCCCCATGAATAGGGTGGAGTAATGCCATGACAATGTAACTTAAGTATGTCACGTAACTGAGTAGAGTAATTTCACCACAGTGGACAGCAAGATGAATAATGTTAGGTTTTGGCGGAAGACAAACTGCAGCAGAAGAGAAACAGTGCTGCACGTGATGAACGCAGGGCAGAATGGAAAATGAGGCCTTCTTGCATCCCTAATGATGACTCCCAGCTACATTCTGTAAAAGCAATACTATACGGAGAGCACTTTATGCATTCTGCAGGAGCAAAGCGAGGTTTCTCTCTGGGTGTTGACCGAACGGGAATCCACAGCCAGTCCAGACTCCTAGTTGAGTGTGGTGAACATCCACATTTTGAGATGTACACTTAAAACAGCTTAAAACTGTAATGTGTGTGAGAGAGACCTTGAGTAACACAGTCCTTGGGTTTCCATAGGATAGTTGGATTCTCATTGGCCAAGCGTGTGTTTGGCCCCCAGTTGAACCCCTGGGACCTCCATTTTAAAAGACCTCTGTTGCCTTATGTGTCTGTAAATAGCCTTAGGACATATAACTGGAAGGCGATTCGCAAATTACTTGCTTACAATCATCACCACCATCACCTCTGAAAGCAGATTGCGGCATATAAAGCCTAGTGATCCATAAAAAGGTCTTGAAAGGGACCTTTGCAAAGTGTTGCATAAATCTTGTGCAAACAGAAGACCTTTACTGGGTATGCAGGTCATATTTGTCATGCAAAGCTATTCCACTAGATTGAAAGCATCCCTTCCGTGAGCAGATGAGGCTTTGTGCTAGCAGAAGGTCTAGCTTCCTGTGTTCCTGTAGCCTTTCAGTGTTAAAAGGATGCCTGGAATGTCTGCTGCTGACATAGGAAATGATGCTGTAGAGACATCTCCAACCACTGCATAAGGCAGGTCTGCACAGCTTGAACTCACCAAGCCAGTCGCAGCTCAGCAGTCATGCATTTCTGTCTGCCAGATGGCTACGTATATCTGACCCCAAATTGGGAGAGGGGAAAATTAAGGCCAGATGTCAAATGTGGGGTGGGAAGGAAAGAGTTTCTGTCTTCAAGAGTGACACTACACACATTCCACACATTTAAGCACATTTTTCCCTGCCAAGAATCCTGGTTATGCTTTAAACTGGATTCCTGCTTGAGCAGGAGATTGGACTCAATGGCTTTATAAGCCCCTTCCAACTCTACTATTCTATGATTCCATGATTCTATGAACTGTAGTTTCTTAAGGGTGCTGGGAATTGTAGCTCTGTGTGGAGTAAACTAAAGTTCCCTTGGATCTGGGGTGGGGAAGGAATGTCCCTTAAAGGTATGACATGTATGCACCTGATTCCAACAGTTGCATGCAGGGTTGTAGTTGTCCAGGGTCTCAGGGGGTCTTAGACCCCTTACTTTTCTGGGAGCAGGGTTCCAGCAGGATCCTTATGCCTCTAGCATCCTATGAGCCAATCAGCATGAAAGGGGAGTCTGTTGGCCACTGAAAAGAGTGTTCTAACATGCATCCTTGACTGGAGCCAATCAGAGTGAACGGAGGTGAGTCAGCTGCCGAGAAGACTCTTCTCAGTAGCTAACATGCTCCCCTTTCATGCTGAGTAGCTCCTAGGGACATCTGTTGTTGTGGGAGAAGGCATTAACAAGAATAGAGAAGCGGAATGCAGTATTCAAGCCTGGCCAGATTATTGTATAATCTTAGAAAGTTGTATAATCTTAGAAAGTGGTGTGGCTGTAACGATCATGAAGGGACCCCGTGGTTCTGAATTTGCCGCTGCACTAGAGGTTGCATGACTGCCAAGCAGCACCTCTTTATTTTCTCCTTTGCTTCATTCTTTCAGTCTCCATCGATTCGATCCAGGAGGTATGTGAAGGGAAACAGTCGGAGATTTTCCAGCGCTACGCAGATGGCAGCTTTGACCCCAACTGCTGCTTCAGCATCTACTATGGGGACCACATGGAGTCTCTTGACTTGGTGTCATCCAGCGGGGAGGAAGCGCGGACGTGGATCACCGGCCTCAAGTACCTGATGGCCGGGATTAGCGATGAGGACAGCCTGTCGAAACGGCAGAGGACTCGAGACCAGTATCCTTCAGCGGAGGGCAGGTTTGAATGGGTCCTTGGGCCAGATTTCACTAGTGACCACCCCCTTTTCTCCTCACTTCTGTTACTGCTTCCCATTCGCTTGCCCACGTCCTCCGGGCCCGATCCATGCCACCGACCAGAGGTAAAGGGGCAGAGCAAGTGGGAAATGCACCTTCCATTCCTTGCTCCTGTTTCTACCTCCTTTGCTGAGAGCAGGTGAACGGAGAGTGACACTGTATTGTTGGCTGAGCATTTTAGGAATTTTGTATTGCACATTTTTAATGTGGCTTTTCAATTGGCTTTATCCACTGGTAGTCTATTTTATTATGACGCTTTGCAATTTTGTTTCGTATAATGAGAAAAAAATGAAATGGAAATGGACTGCCTTCAAGTTGCTCCTGACTAATGGTGACCCCATGAATAGAGTTTTCATGGCAAGGGGTATTCAGAGGGGGTTTACCATTGCCTTCCTCTGAGGCTGAGAGGCAGTGACTGGCCCAAGGTCACCCAGTGAGCTTCAGGGCTGTGTGGGGATTCGAACCCTGGTCTCCCAGGTCATAGTCGAACACTCTAACCACTATGCCACACTGGCTCTCTGTTTCATATAAAGCGACTAACAAATGTAAATGAAACCAGTGATGATGGCGAGGAGGAGGAGGAACAGTAGGGCCTGAAGCTCTGGGGTTTGGCAGTGTGTCCCCTGCTAGGACCTGGGCCTCATCAGATGTCCAGTGATGCCAACTGCTGGCACTGGCCCAGGGGCGGGGTGGCTGGCACCCATTGGGGCTGGTATGGTGGAAGGCCGGCCAAGAACAGGTAGATCCAGCCAATGACTGGTGGAGCCAATTAACTCTTCTTCCCTGCTGAGTTCTACCAGGGCAAAAGACTTGGCCTTGACTTGGAACAAGACCAGTCTGAGAGGGACATGCATGACTGTCTTTCCTCCCCTTCAGACTAAGGAAGGGGAAGCATCAAAGCCAGGCTGACCGTCTAGACGAGTTGCAAGAAAGTCCGGCAGGCAGGCGAGGGCTGGCTGAGGTCAGACTGAGGTTGGTGGGGCGGTGTTCTGTTTGCCCTTTTACCAGAATCCTCTGCCCTGCAGGGTGGGTAACTGGAGCTGCTGGGCATGCTTTCCCTTTGACCTAACAAAGGAATCAATCCGTTTTTAAAATTGATGTCCGCAAACGCCTGCAGTGTGTTCTGCTGGAGTTGGTGAAGAAGGAACGCTGCTTAGGGGCAGGGCAACTCCTTGGGAATGTTCGAATCCCCAACCCCATCGTCTCCAGCTAAAGGTTCTCAGATAGCTAGGAAGGACCTCCCTCTGCCCCCCCCTAATCTTGAGGAGCTGCAAACAGGGCTATGCAAGATGGGAGGAGTGGCCTACCAATGAAAGGCAGCTTCTTACAGCCTGATGAGTGGACGATCCTTCAGAAAACTTGACCTGATTTGTCTTCCTAACTGGCGCTTTGTAGTTTTTTTAATCCTTTGATGTTGGTAGTCCCTGGGAAGGAGTCCCTTGTGTCATTCAGCCTCATCTCCCCTTGGCTTGCTCTGACAGACTTCCACCTCCTCTCTTTCCTTGACTCCTTGCTAAATGTGGTTGAAGCAAACCTTCGACGAAGCAGATAAAAATGGCGACGGCAGCCTGAGCATTAACGAGGTGCTGCAGCTCATGCACAAACTGAACGTCAACCTGCCCCGGCAGAAAGTCAAGCAGATGTTCAAGGTAAGGCACGCCGCTCGCTGCTGCATCTTAGCATGGGAGACTACAGCACTCCGGGGCATCAGCCCCCAACAGAAACGCTTCCCTGACTGCTTATTTTCCCGTTGGGCTCTCCATAATGCTGCAGACCCTGAATTTTCTTGTACATTGTTAGCATGTGAGCCACACAATGGCTACAGAGGGCACAACCTTCAGGCCCTGCAGCACCCCCCTTGGAGGTGTTTAGTTTCCAGAATTGCATCTATCTATCTATCTATCTATCTATCTATCTATCTATCTATCTATCTATCTATCTATCTATCTATCTGTCTGTCTGTCTGTCTGTCTGTCTGTCTGTCTGTCTGTCTGTCTGTCTGTCTGTCTGTCTGTCTGTCTGTCTGTCTGTCTGTCTGTCTGTCTGTCTGTCTCTGTCTGTCTGTCTGTCTGTCTGTCTGTCTGTCTGTCTGTCTGTCTGTCTCTGTCTGTCTGTCTGTCTGTCTGTCTAATTTTTGATCCATGACATTTTTTAATATGTGTTTACTCACATACCTGTTCTTCCCTATTTCTTTAATAATTTGCCCGTTTGGGGTTGTGTTAAACTAAATCTTACTCAGAGCAGATCCACTGAAAACAGTACATGACATTAATTGCAACGGGTTTACTTTGAGTGGGATTAACATTGGAGACAACCTTTTTTATTATTTAAATGTCCAGATGAAAACATGCGTTTCAATAATTCTTTGAAACACATTTTCTCTTAAAATGTGTCTGTCTAAATGTATCTTTTTGCTCAAATAGGCATATATTCGGATAGGATGTTTTGTTTTCGTTTCAGGCAAGCGATGTGTCAAAACATTTGGGAAGTTTAAAAAGCCTGTTGGTGTGCTGTTTATGAAGGTCTAGGTCAATTAACATCTGTTTACATATTTTTTAAAATAAGTATGCTAATTACCTTGTCATACACCATAATTACTCTTGATTTATCTGTATGGCCCTTGTTAACCCTTGGGGTGCCACATTCTGGAGTACATGCAGGATCTCATTGTCAAAAGATCCTAAATAAAGGGTGTCAGGGGTTGCAAAGGAGAACTGGAAGCTTGCATGCAAACGACACCGCTCAAAGCAAGCCAGTGGATAGCTAGAATCTGATCTGCACAATAGGCCAAGGCAGGTGGATCAGGCCAGCTTATATCAGAATTCACAAAGATCAAATTCCTCAAGCATCTCTAAACTGGGCTGGCTTAGCAGCGACAAAGCTCAAGATGATAACACAACTATGATTCAAGGTCTGGGAGAGAACCCTACCTAAAACCTTGGAGAGCTGCTGCTGGTCAGTGCAAACAAAACTGAGCTAGATGAATGAATGGTCTCACTCAGTATAAGGCAGCTTTCTATGAGGGGAAGGGCTTTAGCTTAGTAGCAGAGCATGTGCTTGGCATGCAGAATGCCTCAAGTTCAATACCCAGAATCTCCAGGTAAGGCTGGGAAGGTCTCCTGCTTAAAACGACAGAGTTTTATGGCCCTTCCCCACTCCAGGAACAAAGGAAATGCCTTATATTGAGTCAGACAAATTGGTCCATCTAGCTCAGTATTGTCCGCACTGACTGACAGCCGCTCTCCAGGGTGTCAGGCAGAGAGTGTCTCCCGGCCCTACCTGGCGATGCTGGGGACTGAACCTGGCACCAATTTTCATGCAAAGCTGATGCTCTGCTTCCTTCCAACTCTATGATTCTATGATTTTGAGCTATGGCTCTTTTGCCTTTCATAGTGACAGGCTCTGCATTTTTGGCGGGTGGGTGCGGGAAGGAAATCCGCCATCAGACATGCAGGGGTCTGTCTCTGCAGCTTGCCTTTGCATTTTGGCTCTGACCTATTTTATAACTGAACCAGGGAAGAATTCAAGCGGCAATGTGCGGCACTCTTCAAACCGTCTACCTGTGCGCTCCGCAGTGCTGCCGGGAATTCGGTCAGGGAGGCTTTTGTGGCAGGCGGATGTGCGTGTGGCTTTTGTAGTGCGCAGGTAGCCTCGAAAGCAGTTCCCCCGCGTCAGCAGAATCTAAAAGGGTTGTTGGCACTGACAAAAATGCCAGGGAAGGAAAAGCATAATCTCCCCTCCTAAAAAGCCTAAATCTGCCATCGTTTGTCCAGGTAAAGATGCGGCATTCTGGAAGCTGTCTGTGCATGTGTGCGTGCTGAGACTCAAAGGAGAAGGATTTCTCTTGAATGGCAGTTTTCACTTTTCCCAAAGCTGCTTGAGCCTGCTGCTGTGGATCCTCTTCGACTGATTTTCTTAAAAAGCAGAGTTTCAACAGCTTTGCCTGACTTATTGGTTTTCTTTTGGTTTTGCTTCTAAAGCTTATTGGAGATACTGACTTTAAGAGCAAATAAGAACTGGATTTGTTCCTCAGGTCCAGGGGCCAAATGCAGCTCTATCTGGCCCTCAGGGTGTTAGACCCTTCTCTAGTGATTTTACCTGGCTGGGATGTGTCCTCAAACGTTGATGCTGCCTCTTGCTGGCTGGGATGGAGAGGGGAGTGTGTTTGGCCACACCCACCACTGGCATGCAGCCCCTGGAAGTTGCCCATGAAGGAATGTGGCCCCCACGCTGAGAAAGATTCCCCACCCCACCCCACCCCTGCCCTAGCCCGTGCTGCCCTGGGCTCCTTTGGAAGAAGGTGCGAGATATCCATTCAGTAAATAAATGTGGGCAATCTGCGGCCCTGGCCTCATTTGGTGTGGCCCCTGGCCCTTTCCAAAGCGGCCCATTGTTCCATCCCATCAGAATTCCTTCCTCTTTCTTCCTCCCCTTTTCTTGCCTCTCTGGCTGCTCAACTGAAAGAGCAGAAAGGAAGCTAAAGAGGAGAGTTTGCAAGAGCCTGGTATCTTTATTGTGTAGGTTTCTCTCATAATTCCTACTCTGCAATCCGAGGACTCTTTGCCAGTGTCTCCATCTGCCTTGAGTTCCAAAGGGACCACCCACAATCCTGCCTGTCAAGAAGAAAAGCGCGGTAGGGCTGTTTTGTCCCTAGTCCCGCATCAGGAGGGATGGGGAGAAGTTCGATTCAGTTTGCATCTCGTTTGCTGGTCTTTGGCCATAATAAATTAATCAATTTGTTTGCATCTCAAGCCAAATCTGTCAGATTTGAATTTTCCGAAACCACATGAGAACTGAAACATGGCCATCCTTTGAAATTTGCACTTAATCTGAATTTTGCGATGCAGTTAAGCAACGTTTACAAAAATGCGTTAAATTAGGGGAAAATATGCATACAAACGACTATGTTAGTGAAAATAACGTACAAAGGTGCATTATATTTGGAAGAATTGCTTGCAAGCATGTGTATGTTAGTCAAAACTGCATGCAAAAATATGTTTGTTGGGAGACGTTTGCCCTAAAATGGGGAAGAATTTTCATAAGGATTTAAGCAACCCCCCCCCCACACACAAATTGCTGCAGAAGTGTGGAGAACTTAATTTAAGATTGGAAAAATGGGAAACAGAGAAATGAAACCGAGAGATCTTCCCATCCCTCCACGTCAGGGTTTGTGCCAGAGTCCACAGTTTCTTCTTCCATCCTGGCTCCACTCAACCATCCGGCATATTCCAGCTGAGCGTGTAGTATAGACCCACAGAGGCTGTATCTACACTTGGCCGGACTTCAGAGACACCTAAGAGGATTTTTATTCCAACCTCAGCTGTCAGTGCTCTGACGGAAAAGCACTGGCAGAGTGCTGGGTGGGAGATGAACATCTTGCAGGGAGCAGGATCATATGCAAGAGGCACGTGTCCACACGCGCTTTGGGACAGTTTTTTCTCTTGGATCTGACTCTTATTTTTATATATATATAATTTCACATTAAAAAGAAAAGAAAAAGTGTGAAAAGGAAGGGGTGGAAAAAGTTTACATAACGATAGCGTCCTATATTGAGAGAGAATTATATGGAGAAATATCTGTTCCTTTTTCATTCCATAGTTGGACAAAGAAGGCCCATCTCTCAATACATTTATCTTGCTGGTTGTTGCTTACAGCTTTCATTTCGTAACTTTGTCGTCACAGCTATCAAGGGTCCCTCTCGGTAGTTCCACCGTCCTCAGAGGTTCAAGGGGGTGGTGGCCCGGGGGTGAACATTCTCTGTGGCAGCCTCTAAGTTGTGGAATTCCCTCCCCACAGAGGTGCGCCTGGCACCTTCACTGTACAATATTCGACGCTTGCTGAAGATGCATCTCTTCACCCTGGCTTTCAACACTTGAGATGTATGTTTTTAGGACCCTGTCTCGTTGTGAGTGTAGCTTGTTTAAAACTGTTTTCATAATGCATTTTATATTGTTGTGGCCTGCCCTGGGACCTGCTGGTGTAGGGCTGGTAGTAAATTTAATCATCGTCGTCATTGCCCAGTTTTTTCTCAATCACTCTGTGATGGCTGGAGGGTTTTTGCTTTTCCATTGTGGAGCTATATGGCTTTTAGAGCCTGTTAATAGGCTGACTCCTGGCCTGCCTTTCTCCCGGCTCTCGGGGTTGTCATAAGAACATAAGAGCCCTGCTAGATTGGACCAAGGGTCCATGTGCTTTGGCATCCTGTCTCCCATAGTGGCCAACCAGATCACTATAGGAAGTCCACATGCAGGGTGTGAAGGCAACAGCCCTGTCTGGCTGTTTCCCCACACCAACTGTTATTCAGAGCTAGACTGCCACTGAACCTGGAGGTTCTGCATTGCCATTGTGGCTAGTAGCCATTGGGAAACTTATCTTCCCTGAATCCGTCTCATCCTTATTTATTTATTGAATAGATTTATATTGCACACCTTCCTCCAAAGGAGCCCAGGGTGGCAAACATGTCAATGCTAAAACAATATAATTAATACTTCAAAAAAAAAACACAGTTAAAAACAGCCTTCTAAAAACAGTTTAAAAATCCTGAAAGCAATCGCTTACTATCAACCTAATAAATTCAGAGTTGCCAAGGACAGGACTTTCAGCTATCAAATGCCCAGGTAAACAGGAACGTTTTTAAATTTCTCCTAAAAATTAGTAGTGAGGGAGACTGAGACACTTCACTAAAGAGGGTGTTCCATGAATGGGGGATCGGCACTGAGAAGTCAGTGGCCAGTCGTCATATTTTATAGCAGCGGGTTCCATTAGTTAGCTATTAGCATTATTTACAGCCTTGTGCATTTGTATCCTCTAGAGGCATATGGTTGTATACAATGCTAGTCACAGCACATCCATTAAAATTAATGGCCACGACTCATTTAGGTTTATTAACTTCAGTGGTTCTACTCTGAGTGAAACTTAGTTGAATATAACCCTAAAAACTGCACATCCTTTTGGGAGCTCCAGTTCTGCAAAGAACACTGGATCCACTCTGCCACCTACTTGAGGAAGGGCACGATAGCTGGATCCCCTGGTCTTGACAACCTCGGGATGTGTCTTGGTCATTCAGGAGAGGTCCACTTCCCATCACATCCTGTTACCAGTTGTGGTCATCTCTGATGCTTTAGAGCAGGAGTAGTTCATGTGCTGAACCTGGCCCACCAAGCTGTGGAGGAACATAGGAAGCTTACACATACCCTTGGTCCATCTAGCTCAGTAATGTCAACACTGACTGGCAGCAGCTGTCCAAGGTTTCAGAGGACACTCCCAGCCCTATGTGGAGATTCCAGGGATTGAACCTGGGACCTTCAGATGCTCTGCCGCTGCGCTACGCCTGTTCCCTCAACACACAGGGACATAGGAAGCTGCCTTATTCAAGTCAGACCATTGGTCCATCTAGCTCAGTACTATAGACACTGACTGGCAGCAGCTCTCCAGGATTTCAGGCAGGGGACACTCCTATTTGGAGATTCTGGGGATTGAACCTGGGACCTCCTGCATGCAAAGCAGGTGTTCTGTCACTGAACTACAGCCCTTTCCATTAAAGAAAAAGTAAGATTCCAGTCCTCATGGCTCAAAATGAAGAGCTGTTAAATATGAATATAGGATGCTGCCTTATACTGAGTCAAGCCATTGGGCCTATCTAGCTCAGTCTTGTTTGCACTGACTGGTGATGCTCTTCGGGATTTCAGATGGGAACAATACCAGCCCTACCTAGGCATGCTGGGGATTGATTCTTGGACCTTCTGTATGCAAAGTGTGTATTTTAACACTGAGTTAAAACAGCCCTTCTTCAAGTCTGTTGCAAGCTCTCTCTCTCTCCCCTTCTTAATTTCTGCTATTGTATCAAATACCTGCCTTACAGAGTTAGCAGCATGGAAAACTAAATATAAAAGCCATTAAAATCTGGAGATTAAAAAAGGAAATTCCTTTATCTGCAAAAAGAAACAGTGAGGGGAGGTGGGAACAAGAATTAAATGAAGAAACCAGAGGAACAGATATATGGATTATCACTAAGTGTGCATTAGAGCCTTTCAAATTAGCACCATCAGTTCTCTAAAAGTGACTTTTTAGGTTGCCTGGGAAAGGAGAATGTATATTTTCCCTATAAAAAACACTTGCGAATAATCCATGGCCATCCATACTGAAGCTGAATTGATGCTTTGCAGCAGTATTTTCCTGAAGTTTCTGTGCATATCTGTTTACGATCGATCGCCAAGCCAGATTCTGATAGGGAAAACAATTTGTTTTGGCAATTTGTCCTGCATATCAGATAAGCTCAAATCTGAGGTGAGCTGCAAACGACTTATGGCGACCCTATGAATCAGTGACCTCCAATAGCATCTACATCCCTAGATAGACCATGTGAAACCAAAGAGTTGGAAGGGTTCTTGGAGGTCATCTAGACCAAACCCCTTCTCAATTGGCTCTACAAAGCAGGTTGCAGTATCCCTGACCGATAGATGTCCAGCATCTGCTTAGATATCTCTAGTGAAGGAGAGCTTATCCCTTTAAACGTTCTGAAATTATATATGCAGCTGTTGCATGGGGTTTATTGTCACTCCATGCCTTAAACGAACAGAGAGCAAGTCCCCCTGAGAGCAATGGGGTTTGATGAGATTCCATCTCTCCCGGGGGAATTGTACAGGAAAAAAATGGCTGCCCCCAGTGTTGGCTGCCCCTTGGAATCCACAGAAGAATCCACCAGAGTGCAGATTCTGAACATAAGGACATAAGAAAGGCCTGCTGGATCAGGCCAGTGGACCATCTAGTCAAGCATCCTGTTCTCACAGTGGCCAAGCAGATGCTCATTATGGAAAGCCCACAAGCAGGACCTGAGCACAAGAGCATGCTGCCTCCAACCATGAAGTGGACCATTGATCCAATTCAGGTCAAGATCTGCCTAGACTGGATCCGGTGAGTCCACTCCGGAATCTGAGTAAGCCACATTCCTGCTCCATCCCTAGGGACCAGTAGCCATGATGGAAGAATAAGAGCTGTATCCAATGTTTGTCCTACTCAGGTGGGCTTCAGTTAGAAAGTTAGGAATAATAGTCTGAGTAGGACTATTATTTGTTAAATTTATGTCCCATCCTTCCTCCCAGTAGGAGCCCAGGACGGCAACTAACATTGGATACAAACCAGGAGGCAGGATTGAGGAATAAGCCAGAAGTCAGGGCCATAAAATAACCAAGAATACAGGAACATGACAGTGCTTAGGAAGACCTCAAGGCACAAGCAAGGCTCAGCTGGAACAGGAAGGCCATTTATGCTCCTTCCTGCCGAAGGGAAGCCAGGAGCCAGCCTAGGTAGGTGGAGTCAGTCCAGACAGAGCGTGAGAGAACTTCCCTACACAGCTTCCACCTGTAGTTCAGGGGCTCACTGCATGAGGCAGCTGTCCCTCGACCCCAGCAGCTTCTGACAGGGAAATACTTTGGCCAGAGGCTCTAGACATTACATATCTTTATTACGATTGAAGATCAGCAATGAAAATACAATACAATCAGCTGGATATCGGAATAGCAGTAAAACGCAAATTAACAGCGAAGGCTGATTAAAAAATTAGTCCTGGAATGTTATAAAAGAATCAGAGTGGAAGGGAGTCGGGCTGGTCCGCAGCGCACAGTTCCTTTCTGCGAACCGTAGCGGCTACACAGAATGAGGCGACCTTTGCAGTAATCCGAGGATCCCGATCCGCCAATAAACGTCGCAGAAACTCAGAACTAGGATAGAGATTAGCTAAAATTGGGAAAATAAACTGGTGGCGAAGGTTAGAATAGAAAGGGCAACACAGCAATACATGACACTCCGACTCCACCTCCTCAGCACCACAGGGGCAGGTTCGTTCAGAATGTGGGACACCCTTATATCTGCCCTCCTATAGTGCTGAAGGAAGAACATTGAATCGTGCCAGGATAAATGCTCTCCTGAATTTTGGGGAAGATAGGTTCGAAATATAGGAGGCGGGGACAAAGGGTTTCATATTAATGTGGCTTAAGGAGTAGACAGCAGCCAAGCACTGGTTGTTGTGGAGTTCAATGTCTCTAAGGCGTTGATTGATTGTTGTTTTGGCCCTCATATACCCTAGGGCCCCTATCGCTGGCAGCGAGAAGCCAAGAGATTCTAATTTGTTGGACAGCGTCCGCTTCCATTGAGACTGGAAGGGATCTTCTAGAGTTAAAGGGGCCAATCCTGTGGGTATGAATAGTAACTTCAGCCAATAGCTGAACAGAGGCTCTAGAGAGCTGCTGCCAGTCAGAGTAGACAGTATTTGGCTAGATGGACCAATGGCTTCACACGACATAAAGCAGCTTCATATGCTCGTAGGATCCGTGTGCCAGAATGGTGCCGCCCTGAAGGAAGACAGCAGCAGATTATGTAACTAGGTTTGCATCAGCTGAGTGCCGCTGTCCATGGTGCTGATTCATTAGAGAAGTCAGCGGACGTTTTAAAAATGACAGCTTTTATGACAGCAGGCTAAAAAGGGAGGGAATGAAAGCAGTATTTGGTGTCATAGATGCCCAAAGCGCATGTTTCCAATTTGTGATGACATGCGCGGACTTGTCCATTGAACAGAGCTGCTGGCTCTGGAAGTAAGTGAGGCATGTAGAAAAAGCCCAGTTTAAGCTCCTCCGAGTCCTTTTTTGCTGAGTTAACTTGTTGAATCCGCTGCTGCAAGATACAGTCGAGGCCATGAATTTAGATGGTTTTTCAAAAACTGAGATTCATGGTGCACAGGCTGATTTTGAGGAAAAAGATCCATGAAAGCTCATGGAACCTCTGCGCTCCGAGCCACATGCTCCTGAATGTTGGAGTCTCTAACTGTCATGCGGAAGATCCCAGGAATCGCAGCAGGGTCAGGAGGCCACGATCCATTGTACACCTACTTTTAAACATTCCAGAAAAGCTCACAACCGGTGCATGGCACAAACGTGAGCTGTGCGGGAAGCCTTCTTGACCAGGCCACCATGCCAGTGGTGGGTTTTTCTGACACATCCTCTCTGTGTGTCACACTGTCATAAATGCAGAATATTCCTGTTTATACTATATTGCTGCTCCCTGTTATCCTGCATGATTCCCAGCTGTGGCTGGGAAACGGAATGATCTCTTCTGGACTTTTTCAAACAATTTTTTAATTAAATAAAGGGGCAGCCCTGTCTTTTCACACATTATGCTCTTTCCCCAAAGCAAAACAGTGCCAGGTGACAAATGGCAGCAAAGCAACCTACAGTCCCCCTCCCCAAGCAATGAAGAAGTCTTTATGTTAGGGACCAGGAGTCAGATCCCTCTTCCCCAGTTGATGGTGGTGAGGACTCCAAACCTGAAGGGGATCGGCCTGCTGAATGAGTAGCAGCAGGGCACCTTGCTCAAGGAGGGGGAAATGGTTTCCACTGAATGGAAACCATTTCTCCTTCCCTGTGCTGGTCCTTTTAACCCTCCAGTTTCAGAGGTTTAAAGGAACAGTGCTGGGCTGCTTGTAAAGGGCTTTGCAAGCCACTCCATGCTGCTCCTTTAGGGCGTTTAAAGGAGGCATGCAGGGCAGATTGCAACGCCCTTTCGGAAGCCACTTCGTGCTGCTCTGTATTGCTATCAATTGCAGTGGGTCTACTCTGAGTAGGACTAGCATTTGATACAACCCATTCTATCTTATCTTTCCTCCTAAGGAGCTGAGGATAGTATCTGTAGCATGTTGTAGGGCTGGGACTGGGAAGACCTGGGTTCGAATCCTGGCTCAGGCCACAAACCTCACTGGGTAAAATGTTGAACCAGTTGTATGGATGAATGAATGAAGTCTTTATTGTTCAGAGCCATAGGCTACCACAATTAAACAGATATAAAAAGAAGATACAAAATACATATTCAGAACAGATCATATTGCAATAAAACACAGTCCAACAACTTAGAGTGGAAAAGCAGCGGTACAAATAAAAATTTCCTCTCCTGAGAGGAAGGTACCCTGGCCCACCCCATCTCTTAATGTGTAGATACTATGGTCAGACTAGTTGTATTCTCTCAGGCTGTGACCAACTTCAGAGGCCTGTTGTGAGGATACAATAGAAAGGCGGTGAGATGCTCCTTGAGCAAAGTGCAGGGTAAAGGATATAATCTTATTTTTAAAAATCCATTATTTTCTCTCCTCATAACAACCCTGCAAGGTTAGACAGCAAGTGACTGAATGTAACTAGTGAGCTTCACAGCTGAGTAGGGTCTTGAACTCGTGTCTCCCAGGACCAAGCTCAACCATCTAGCCAGCACCACACTGGTTCTCCAACTGCTGGGTTGGGATCGGACAAGAAGATCTTCATCTAAAGGCTGCCTGCCGTCTTTATGAAGATGTATCAAATGAGTCAAGATCAAGTGGGAGAGAGATAACCACTACTGACTTGCAGAGGTCACAGGGGGTGGCCTTGGGGGGGTGGGAGAGAACTACTGCCCCACCAGTGCATCCGACAGCCTGTCTTCCTAGGTAGCATTATTTGTACAAGTGGCCCTTCAGCTGAGCCAACAACTCCCGGCTACCTTTTTTGTGTTGCCCAGATTTACAGCTTGTTACTGTTTCACCAGATCAAGTGTCTGAATTGCCAATGGCCCTGAAGGAGGGGGCACTTAATTCTCTCTGCTTTGGGGCACTTGACCCTTCGCTTTACTCTTCCTGTTAACAGCTGCTCCATTTTAATTGAAACTTCAGTAAGGCAAAGCTGCAGACCGCAGCATGGCTGCCGCGTTCAAAACTGTGCTCTCCGGTTGGGAGGAGATGATGCTCTCTGTCTCTTCTGGATGAATGGCTTTTTTTTCCATTTCGCCCTCGGGCCCCGCGTTTATTGAGTCTGCTTGGTCTTCTCTGGTGGAATGCGCTGTGGTTTCACTCGCTTAGCGGAGGGAGCTTTGCGTACGTTTGGCTTTTTTGATTTCTTTTCCATGGACTGAGGGCTTCTTTAGGAGCCGAGGGAGGGGCTGTTGGTGAATCGGTTTTGACATTTTTAAAAGTTGGCCTCTTTTGATGGTGTGCTTTCCTCCCCCCCATCTTCTGTGTAAGATCCTTGATATCATTTTTGTAATGCGCAAGCTTGAACAAGCCCTCTGAGCTGGTTTATTTAGTTATTTATTTATTGTTGAGTTGGTGGAAACTTGCTTGCTTGTCTGTCTGTCTGTCTATACCACTTGGGACCAGGATACATGAAAAACCGTCTTACCCCTTATATACCCAGTCGATCACTGCACTCTGCAGCAGATACCATCTTATCAGGAGGTCCGTTCTGCACAACATAGGAAACGGACCTTTAGTGTGGTGGCACCTACCCTGCGGAACTCCCTCCCCTTAAATATTAGGCAGGCTTCATCTCTGTTAGCTTTTTGGCGCCTATTGAAGACCTTCCTCTTTCAACAAGCCTTTTAAGCAGAGACCTTATCCCAGTCTGTGTCTGTGTTGGAATTGCTTTTTAATATGTTCTTAAACCTTCTTTTAAAAATGTTTTTAATCTTAGAAGATGTTTTGAAAGCTTTTTTTGAAGATGTTTTGTTTTAATGTGTTTCAAAGTTTTTAGTGCTTTTGTTTGCCACCCTGGGCTCTTGCTGGGAGGAAGTGTGGGATATCAATTAATCAATCAATCAGCAAGCAAGCTCTGGTTCCAGCTCCTGTCTTGGGCCCTTTGCATTCTGCCCTACCAGCCACCACTGTGCATCTGTCAGGTCCATATTTTCTTTGGGTGGGTGGGAGGAGGAAACTCAGGTTTTGGCTTCCCATGGGCAGAGTGCTTTTTATTCCTGGGTACCACATTTTAAAAAGGACATGTTGGACTAGCTGACCCCCTTTCAGCTCTATGATTCTACATTCATCAACAAAACGTCAAGTGGCTTTCATTTTGCAGAAGAAAAAAAAAAACTGCTCCTGGAGACAAAGGGGCATTAGGAACCTTTTTGTGTTTAGCAATGCTTATTTGTTACGTAAGTGAGAGAGCTCTTGCATATTCCAGGGCACATCAGAAGCTTTAGTGGTTGATTTTTTTTTTTTGCCACTAAATGCTAGCAGATGCTAATGGAGTGTGAAGCTCTGCATAATGGCAAAACTGAAAACAGAATCAGATGTTTTGCAGTCAAAGAAGGTGAATCAATGATCAGTAGGACAAGGAGGAAATGCTTAGCGGAAGCAGCAAATGCTGTTAAAAGGATACAATGAGGAATCCATTAATGCCCATTGATTTACATTTGTGCATTGTTTAGGCAAAACAGAATTCCAGTGTGATCTGTGATCATAATTGTTGCTGTTGTTACATGCATTCAAGTCGATTACGACTTATGGCGACCCTATGAATCTTTTGGATGTATTCACAGAGTTTTCATGGTAAGAGGTATTCAGAGGTGGTTCACCACTGCCTTTCTCTAAGTATTCCCAGGTGGTCTCCCATCCGAGTACTAACCAGGCCTGATCCTGCTTAGCTTCCGAGATCAGACCAGGTTGGGCGTGGTCAGGGTAGTATGGCCATAGTCATAATAGATGTTGATTACGAAGAGAATGTCTGGGCAGATCTGCCAGTGGTCTGCCTCTCCTTGCAACAGCACCCATCCCATTCAAAACATCAAAGGGGGGTGACTAGCAAATGCCATAACAGGGGGATATGCTTCCTCTTTGAAAAAGAGGACTGACTTCTATCTCCACCCAATCAGCAGGAGCCTTTTTAAATTAGTGTTGTGACAAAACGAGCCAAGATGAAAGCATCTTTAAAGTTTGTGTTTTCCTCTCATTATAATCCGGGACAACCTTCCCCAGCCTGGTGCCCTTCCCCAAAAAGGGGCTGTTTGTGACTGAGCAGCAATTGTGACAAAGCAATGGGTCCAGGGTCGGCTTTTTTAGGAGCGGTTGGATCACCACCTAGGGCAGCTGGAACCACTCCAGATGCACCTCTTTACCCTGGCCTCTGATATTTGAGATGTGTATTTTTAGGCCTCTCTCTAGTTGTGAATGTAATTTGTTTTAAAAGGATTTTAAATTCTTGTGACCTGCCATTGGACCTTGGGGTGAAGTGCGGGTTATACATCAAAATAATACTAATATATGTTTGTGGGGAGGTATCAAGCTGCCATTTCAATTGTGGGGAACTTTTTTAGGTGGGGATGTGAGAGAAAGTCAGTGAAAAATCTGCAGTAGACATCCACTTCATGGGCTCCAAGTAGTCCCCATTTTTCCCAGAATGCCCCAGACAGAACTTGGTTCTGGAGAAAGAAATTGCCACCAATCAGCCACCAATTTTTCCCAGAATGCCCTGGAACAACCCTGCATTCGGGGGGGGGGGGATGGCAGCGATCAACAGGACTGGAAAATGGTAATCACTCCTGAAAAAGAATCCGCAGACTATTTTTTTTCCAGTGGGGTGAAAAAAAGTACCCCAAATCCACTGCCTGCAAATGGGGTGGTGGTGGTGGCAATTTTTGGAGCCATTTTAAGTTTGACTCTAATCCAAGAACAACTTAATTTAGCCGTTAAATCACTGAGGTTTGGTCTCAGGCTGTGTAGCAAGTGCGAGGAACGGTTGGCTCTCCAGAGGTTGCTGAACCACAACTCCCACCACCATCCCTGGCCGTTGGCCACACTTCTTGGGGCTGATGGGAGCTGCAGTTCAGCAACATCTGGAGGGCCAAAAGTCCCTCACCCCTGCTGTATAGGAACCGAGCTCTTTCTTGCTTCTCGAACAGCTCTGCCTCCTAAACTGGGCCTTCCGCTGTAACCCTTGGCCCGCTGATCATCATGATTCTCAGGGGGCCAGAAGGAGCCCCCTGCTAATTGCAAGTGTTGCTCTGTGCCACCAGGAGGCAGATACGGATGACAACCAAGGGACTCTGGACTTTGAAGAGTTCTGTGCCTTCTATAAGATGATGTCGACCCGACGGGACCTCTATCTCCTCATGCTCACATACAGCAACCACAAGGACTATTTGGATGCGGATGACCTGAAACGCTTCCTTGACACTGAACAAAAGGTAAGCATCGGACGTCACTTCTCCAGCACCATCCCGGCAGTGGCAGCTCACTGGAGTTCACTTGAGCTTCCCTGCTTTATTGGCTTTCATCGTCCAGCAGTCCCCCCTCCTCCCCCCCAAAAAGAAATAGGAAAAGGCTGCTAGCAGGCTGGTCACTGTCACACACGTGGAACTCCTTTGAATGGCGCTCCTTTACAACTTACGTGTGGAGCTCCTTTGCTGTCCCTCTTGCACTTGTCTCTGATCTGGCCTGTTCTGCATTTCTTGGTTTACCTTTCAACCCGTCCTTCCCCTTTATTTAATTTAAGAACCTTTGTTCCCCCCACAGATGCTGTCGGACTACAGTTCCCATTGTCTGACCATTGGCCATGCTGGCTAGGGCAGATGGGAGATGGAGTCCACCAACATCAGGAGACCTACAGATTTCCCAATCCCTGAGTTAGCTCCCAAATTTGTTTATAGGGAAACCCCTACTCCCATACCCTATACTCCTACTCAGGGTATACCCATTGACATTAATGGACCTGGATAACTTGGGTCCACTGATTTCAATGGATCTACTCTGAGCTGGACTTAGTTAGATACTGTCATGAGCCCTGTGGAGCATTCCTGGAATGATGAAGAAGAAGAAGATAGGCATGGGACCCAGGAGAGGGTCCCAGTAACTTGCAACAAGGAGGTCATGAAGCAGACGGCTTCAGCACTTTTGACAGGGACAGCTCCTCCCTCTAGCTCCATTTACAACAGAGGGAATGTTAGCTGACAAGGAGCCATCCCCTTCTCCTCCTCTTCACCCAAACCACTGCCATCGCGCACACTCCTTTAGAGGAGGCAGATCTTGCTAAGGTGTCACTGTCCCCCCAGACATGCAGACAGATGCGCGGGCAGGCTCAGCTGGCCTCCACTTCTCCTGCTAAGAGGAGTGCTCCCTGTCTGATGCATTTCCGTTGTGTGGCCCCTACGTCATGCAGGTAGAAAGAGCCTGTCCCGAGTCTACGTAAAGATGTTAGAGGCATGTGTGAATATTAGAGGGCCAAAGGGTGGATTCATGGGCTTTTGGACCACTCTGTGACCTCCTCACCTTTGAATCACACTATTTAACATGTAACACACTGAAAAAAGGGATGGGCAAGAAATGCACTTCCTGAAACAACACATGGAACAATCGCAGCCGGCCTTCAAAATTCTCCAAATGTTTCAACAAAGTTAAAAACAAAAACACCTGTATGCAAAAATATGTGTATAGGGGGGAAGTGTGCCTAAAAAGGCTTATATTAGTGAAAATAACATTAAAATGCATGATACTGGGGGAAATTGCTTGCACAGATATCTATATTAGGAGCAATATGTGCTAAAATGCTGATTAATTTTTGTGAGAACTTTACAAAAAAAACCCCATGGGAACCTGATGTGGAAATCTCATGAAGCGAACTTAAGACTGGAAAAATAAGAAACTGAGAAAAAGCAAAATTGACATGTTTGTCCCTCCCTACTGCAAAGTATTAATTTCCTCTCTGGGGGTTCCCTAGCAGTCATTCTCGGCAATTAAGATAATCAAGATCAACTGTGTTGGAGTTGTGCAGGAAGAATCCAAGAGAGAGGAAAGGAAAGATATTTATTTATTTACACCATTTCAAGCTGGCCCTTTCGCCAAAGCTCTGAGTGTCTTACAAAACATTATTTCTCAGATGGTCCCTGCCCTTACACTCTAAAAAGACATGGCGCATGAGGAAAAAGCAAAGGGAGCAAGCTTGAGCACAAGTTAGGAAGCTTCCTTCTACCGAGTCAGACCCTTGGTTCATCTAGCTCAGTATTGTCTACACTGACTGGCAGCAGCTCTCCAGGATTTCAGGGTGGGGAAGGTCCTCTCCGAGTCCCATCTTGATCTGGAGATGCCATTGGGGAATGGAACCTGGGACCTTCTGCATGCAAAGCAGATGTCCTGGCACTGAGCTCTGGCCTCTCCCAAAGTTCTTAATGTTACAGCAATGTGAGGGGCAGTTCTAGTGGTTTTGCCCTTGATAAAGAGCAGCCCCTTCCTTGAAGTCCACTCTTCCTGCCAGGTCAGGTCTAGGAGCAGAGCTGGTGACTATATCCAGGCCAGGAGGACAGGGCAGCTCCAGAGAATCACTATAGCTTCCTACCTTGGCCTTGTTCTGTTTTTGTCCAAACAATCGTGTGTCACCTTAAAGACTTAACAAATTTATTATGCCATTATGGCCCTGGGCTCCTTCTAGGAGGAAGGGCGGGATATGAAAGAAAGAAAGCTTTTGTGGACTTCAGTCCTCTTTATCCAATGCATTAAGAGCTATCCTCAGTTAGATACAAGTCTACCCGCATAGATTGTGGGCTGGATTTATTTATTTTATTTATTTATTATTTGATTTATATCATGCCCTTCCTCCCAGCAGGAGCCCAGGGTGGCAAACAGAATAGTCAAACAGATTGTAAACAGATTAGTCAAAGGGACTTATGGGGTTACCCAAATTCTGGGGTGTGCCTCCGAGACAGAAAAAAATATGTCGTATTTCTCTCTTTGGCCTGCTTCACCACGCTAGGAAGTCTTCTGTGGCACAGCTTTCATAATGGAAAGCTGAAGCTCCATGGCAGGGCATCTTGCACGCAGAAGGTCAGTCCCTCACGTCTTGCCTGAAAACCCGGAGAGAGCTGCGGTTAAATACACTGAAAGCGAATGGCGAGTATTATTATCCTTCATGCACTCGTAAAAACCGTACACATTTGCCAGCGTTTATTCCAAGCCTTCCGAGGTTCTTTTTCTTAATAAAACACTGGGTTCCACCTACACCTACTGCCTTGGAGTGATTTATGCACTGTCAATTAAATGGCAGTCAACTAACATCACAACTCTCTGTTGTAGTGTTTGCTGCACACTATTGAATTAATGATTTTGTTCTTTGCATTACAAGAACGAAAAAACCTCCAGGTTCGAAAACTTCTTTGCATTGCTGCCATTTGTATTTGAGCAGGGTAGGCTGCAGATGAAAGGTGCCAGATCTTGTTTCCTGATGTTTGCGCAGAACTTTCATAAAAAGCAAATAGACCGACTGCTGTTTTTGCCTCTGGCAAAAATGAAGTGGCATATTCCCCCTTGCACACATACATCCTCCTTTGGCTAGCTGTGCCCTGTGTGTTCATAAATCTGATTCTAATAGGGAGAATACCAAATATTTTGCTGCCTTGCCATGGCATTCAGATTGGAGGAGGGAAATTCATTCGCTTTGCATTGGTCTGAAATTAAAAGGTTTTCCCAACTCTCTAAATATCCAGCAAATTATCTGTCTGAATTGAAAATCAGTGCAGGACCTATCCTGTTCTACCTGCTGTGATTAATGTGAGCGACTGCTCAGCCTCAAGGCTTAAATGCCTGGCACCTGTGAAGCGAATAAGATGGCAATGCCTCTGAGCACATTCAGACAGCCTTTCTCTCACCACTGAGTACACAGAGCTGATTCTGAAATCAAAAGCCAAGCAGTGGAATTCCCTCCTCCCCACCCCTCAAAAACCAGGTTTTCTGTATTCCTCTGTGTGTGCGTTAAGTGCCCTGCTTTTTTTGGGGTGTGTGTGCGCGCGCGCGCGCGCGCGCGCGATGGAGAGACAAGCAAGCCCTGCAATGGATTTTCTTCACCACTCTTTTCCTAAATAACTCTCCATCGGCTTTTTCATGGTCTGCTGGAGATTCCAAATGTGCCCTTTGCACAGATGATGATCTTGTATTTGCGTCGGCTGCCCCTCTAAACAAGTTAGCATTGGCTTATGTGTCGCTGGGCTATCGATCCCCCTGACACTGAAGGGGGGGGAATAAACCCTTTGCTGCATGCTTGGGTTTCTGTAGATATTCAGCGGGAGATAGACCAGGTGTTTTTCCTTCTGGCTCTCCTTTTGGAAAAAGATATACTCTCCAATTTACTGCAGTCCTGTGCCAAGTTTTACAAATTGTCCCCAGCCCTCCCCCGTCCATCATGGGTTCTTTGCTGCTAACTGGTGTTATTTCTTACATTTATAGACCCCACCTTTCCTCCGAGGAGCTCAAGGTAGTGTATATAGAATCACAGAACACTAGAATAGAGTTGGAAGGGGCCTATAAGGCCATCAAGTCCAACCCCCTGTTCAGTGCATGGCTCTCCCTCCCCATTTCCTCACAACAGCCCTACAAGGTAGGTTATGCTAACAGGCAGTGACTGGCCAAAGTCATCCAGTGAGCTTCATGGCTGAGTGGGATTTTGAATCCTGGTCTACCAGGTCATTGTCCGACACTCTAACCGCTGCACCACACTGGCTCTCACTCCTCTCCTTCCTTCCTTCCCTCTCAGTTTGAGTCTAATGGTTTATTTGCTTTGCTTTTTGCCCCCCCTTATTCCTCTTCCCTCCCCTTTATCTTTGTTCCTCCTCCGTTTTGCTTCTTCCACCACACCATTGTTGCACAGTTGTCACTAGGGATGGAGGAACAGATTCGATTTGGTTCACATTTAAAAGCAAAAAGGTCACTTTCCCAAAACCGAAACAAAGCTATCCTTCAGTAGTCACGCTGATCCAAATTCTGTGATGCAGTTCTCTGGTCAGCGTGTTGACAGAAATGCATATACTGGGACAAAGTGTACATAAAATGCATATTTTAGTGGAAATAACATGCAAAAATGTGTACCTTGTTCAACACCGCATACAAAAAATGTGTTTAGTAGGAGAAATTTGCACTAAAATGTCGAAGAATTTTCATGAGGATTTTTTTAAAAAATCACAAATTACTGTAGAAATGAGGAGAACTGGGTTTTTGGAAAAATGAGGAACTGAGAGGACCAGAATCGGCAGATCCTTCCGTCCCTAGTTCTCCCTCAGATGGTAAACGCCAATGAAGGCTGCTGCCTGCGGGAATTAATAGGGTGGAGGCAGGGAGGCCAACACTAGGTGGCGCCAGATCCAATGACAGGGGAAGCCAAGTAATTCTGGGGTTGTCCCCATCCTCCTCCCTGCTAAGTTCTGCAAGGGCAGCACTAAGGGGGCTAAGGAGGAGGGCAACAGCCGGTGCCACCCCCTGGACTGGATGTAAGTAAGGACATAGGCAGGTGTGGGCTGGCTAAGGACAGTGCCCCGCTTCCCCTAATGGACCAGCCTCTACAAGGTACCCCTGTGCCAGGGATATCCCACATCAGACTGCATCGGGGGTTTACATCAGCTGCGAGGAACTCTTGGCCCTCCAAATGTTGACCTACAATTCCTGTCAGTCCCAGCAAGCATGTCCAGTGGGGCCACTGGGGGCAATGGGGGCTGCAGTTCAGCAACATCTGAAGGGCCAAAGGTTCACCACACCTGATTTTCTTTATTGAATGCTCTTCCATTTGGTAACAGCAACAGACTGCATCAGACAGAAATCCTTGGTGTGAATCAACACCTGAAAATACAGCACCGCAAATTGGCTGCTGTTGATTCAGAGGGAGGTTGCTTCTACATGATCCAATCTCTGTCTCTGTCTCTGTCTCTGTCTCTCTCTCTCCCCCCCCTTCAGTTTCACATAAAGCACTTTCAATATATACTTTCCTCAAGGACACAGTCTCTTGCCCTGCCACTTGATAGACTCCCTCTGGGTTGTTTTTTCTGAAGGCTCCTAGCTCATTATTATAACTCATGTCTTCCTGTCGTTTTGCATCCAGAACGTCTGCCACGCAGACTAAACTTCCTTGACAAGCCATACTGAACTGTGTAATCTTGCCACAGGGACCAGGATGGGGCATGGTGCCGCTCCATGTGCCCTGGGCTCTTGACGACACTCGGAATGAAACTGGCCCAGGAAAGCAACCTGGCAATCGTTGTTGGGAATTGCAGCTTTCACCCTGTCAAAGCTGACACTGATTGGCAGGAATGGGGATCTCGCTGGGCGATTGGAAAAGGGTAGGAAGAATGTCACACACACAGCTAGAAAACAGCCTGGTTGCGGAACTGTCGAGAGAGTATACAATTGGGGGAAGATGAGTGTTGCTTAATGGAAAGGTTTGTTTGCGATCTCTGTCTTGGACCACAACAGCAACACTCTCCTTTGTGCTTTTAGATGATTAATGTGACCAAGGATCATTGCCTGGAGATTATCAATCATTTTGAACCATGTCCAGAGAACAAGGAACAAGGGGCTCTCGGAATTGACGGTAAGATCCCAGTTTGCTTTTATGGGTAGAGCTGAGCGAGTCCGGATCTTATTGGAGAAATGTAGGATGCTTCAACTGAATATTGCCTGGTGTAATTTTCTATGACCTATAAGCATTTTTCTTGCGCCAGCTTAATTTGACCTTCCTTCTAGGACTTTCAGGGTGACTTTGTCGTCAATTTCTCATCTGCCCTTTTCTGTAATATACCAACCTGAGGCGGGGCCAAGTTCCATAAAAAGGAAAGTGGACAGTAATAAAAATGATGGAATAAAACTCCTGTAAATAAAAAGCACCTCATGATTTGAAAACATCGGGCCACTTCCAAACGCTTTCAAAAACCAGGAAATTAAGCTCTCAAGGGTCCACGACCAGAAAAGAAAACGGGCTGATGTTTGTAGCGACAGACCCACCTCTGACGGTGAGGGCCCTGGCAGGCAGAGCTAAAAGAATGAGATGGTTTTTGACACAGGAGTATTATTTTATTTATTTATTGCCTGTATAGGCCACCTTTCCTCTAAGGACTTCAAGGGTGTGTGTGTGAATAGTTCTTTCCCCAGCACTCTATTATCCTCACAATAACCCTGTGAGGTAGCTGAGGGTAAGAGACAGTGACTGATGCCCAGGCCAAGTGGAAGGTTTGAATCCTGGCCTCCCAAGTCTTTGGGCAACACTATAACCACTACACCACACTGTCTAGATGAACAGAGCCCTATTCAGGTGTTACATTTGCAAGCATGTAGAACCTGAGGTTGCACAGGCATTGAGTGTCCTAGCTCTGGCCCCCATAGCTATCCTTTCTGTTCTTCATGAGTTGGAGGGTGACCCTTCCTCCCCGACCTCCGCCAACATATATTACATATTAGAATAATCCCAATTGTTGGAAATGGATGGTCACAAAAAATGGTGGCTTGTCTTGTTGATCTTGAATTCCCCTGTAACCAGAAAGGGTGGCAATTCTGGGAAAGCCCCAGAAAACAGACTATTAACAGCATCCTGAAAATGTACTAATCAAAAACTGATATGTTAAAAAACAAAACACCTTTGCACATGGATGACTGAAAGATAGCTTGCGGAGTGGTAGGAAGCACCGAAGGCATCTGGCTCTTGTCTGAAGCTGATCTGGAAGTGGGGTGGGCCTCCAACATCCATTTCAAGCTCTCCAAAAGACAGATGTCCACCCCACTGCAAGATCAGGCCATTTGCCGAATGGCAGGCCTTATACTTCCAGAGCACAAATCTCTCGGTGTTTTCATGCTTCCTGCTCTCCCCGCCTCCCTGTTCAGTTCCTGTCCTGTTGTGGGAAGCATTTCTTCAGAACATTACCCTTAAGAGCAGTGTGGTGTAGTGGTCAGAGTGTCGGACTGGGATCTGAGAGATCAGGGTGCGAATCCCCGCTCAGACATGAAGCTCACTGGGGGAACTTGGGCCAGTCACTGTCTCTCAACCTAACCTACCAACATTATTTCCTTCCAGCTCTACTGTTCCTGGATTCTATTTAAGCTGGATTCCTTCCTTGAGCAGGGGGCTGGACTCGATGGTCTTACAGGCCCCTTCCCACTCTACTGTTACTATGATTCTACCTCACAGGGTTGTTGTGAGGATAAAATCAGGAGGGGGGAGCCATGTTTACATGCCACCCTGAGCTCCTTCAAAGTAAGGTGGGATATAAATGTCATAAATAAATAAATAAGACGGTATCCCTTAGCTTCTCTCAAACTGAGGTTGCAAACTCCAGCTCCCCATTACTAGTAGAGTGCATGGAAATTCTTTTTTCCTCATCAGCATTTTTAAGCCCATAGGAAGTTGTCAGAACTTGCCAATTAATTATGGCAATGTCTCTCTACAGTGTGCACGCACAAAAATGGACAATTATTTTGGGAAATTGCCTTCATTTGCAATGTGGCAACAGCAGTGTAGTGGCAAATTCAGAAGTGCAGGGTCCCTTCATGTTGATCACAGCCATGCCCCCTCCCTGCTTTTTTTGCTGTGGGGTTGAGAATGAAATCCTTGTTAATGCCTAGACACCAATAAGCATGAAAGAGGAGAGTGTTAGCTACTGAAAAGAGTCTTCTCACTGGCTGACTCACCTCCTTTCACTCTGATTGGCTCCATTCAGCAGGAAAGGACAAGGAAGCATGTTAGAAGACTCTTCTCAGTGGCTAACACACTCCCTTTCATGCTGATTGGCTTGGAGGATGCTGGAGACATAGAGGACTTGCTGGGACCCTGCTCCCAAAAAAGTAAAGGGTCTAAGACCCCCTGAGACCTTACACGACTACCCCACTTGCATGACAGACAATTGACAGCCTCAAGAATGACAGCTTGTTTGAAGAACTGGAGCGATTTCAGAATAGAACCCGCTGAAAAATTCAGTGAATAAGGCAAGGGGAGGACGGCACCCCAAAAACCTCATCTGGCAGTTTGCCTTTGCTTTTATTGTGTTTTTAAAGTTTTGTATTGAATTTATTGTATGGCTGTTGGGTTTATTTAAAAAAAATTGTTGCAAACCATTTTGATGTTTTTAATGAAATAGCGGTATACAAGTATATTTATAAACAAAGAAACAAATAAATTCACCTCCAAAAGACATACTAGAATTCGCCCACAGGGTGTCCCATTAGCAGAGAGGAGCTCTCCCCTCCCAGAATGAGGAATGGATTCACCGGTTCTCTGCTGGTGTGCCATGCACCCTATTAAAACTGCTCTTGTCTGGCTCACCTACATTTGCTCAAACCCGACTTTCTGCTTGCTGCGAGATGTATCAGTCATCTGTGAGCCAATTCCTTTGCCTGCTGCCTCAATGCTGTGGCGTTGATGTTATTGACTTCAGGAATAAGAGGTTATTTATGGTACACGTGTATGGATTTATATAAAACCTCTTTTGAGTTCATAGCAAATGATTCCATCTGATAGCAAGCTTGGGTGTTGAGGGCCGACAGTGGGATGCCTGAGGTTTGAAGAAGTGACCGTTTCGTCACTTTCCACATTTTTAGCCCGCTTGCTTATTTAAAAGAGAGCCAGTGTGGTGTAGTGGTTAAGGTGTTGCACTACGACCTGGGAGACCAGGGTTCGAATCCCCACACAGCCATGAAGCTCACTGAGTGACCTTGGGCCAGTCACTGCCTCTCACCCTCAGAGGAAGGCAATGGTAAACCCCCTCTGAATACCCCTTACCATGAAAACCCTATTCATATTCGGAATCAACTTGAAGGCAGTCTATTTCCTTTTCCTGCTTATTTAAAGCGTTTGACCCTGCTCTCCAGCCAAAGCAGCTTCCAGAGGAGCTGATAAGTAAAAGCACTACTGACTGACTGCAGGCTTACAGTCAAAAAGACACGACGCAAAAGGAAAAAAGGGATGGAGAGGGAAGAGGAAAAGCACACAAACGCAGGTTTGGCGTCGGCATGTCAAAGCCCAGCAAAAGTGAGAGCCGCTTTAAAGGAAAGAAACAAAAGCCGTCACTTTCGCAAGCACCCATGAAGTACTGACGGTTGGAAGGAGAGCAAATATTATCGCAGCACTATCCAAGGGGCAGTCTTTGACCTTTTAATTTATGACTTGTGTTCTGAAATATGAGCAACATGACTCTCCCCCCCCATGCATGCACACACACACAGTCGCCACCTTCTGCAAACATCCAACTTTTTCTTCAGCTGTCATTTTGCGAATGGCCGTGTTCTTTAAAGTATTGATTTCATGCGACTGGATTAAGTCGGAATCAGACTTGATAAATGACGGTGCCTTGTTTATACTGATAAGAATTCGGGGTTGGGGGGGAGGAGTGATAAATGAAGGCTCTGAGTCCAAAGCTAGTCAGCCTCTTACTGCCTCTCCACTCCCGAGCCAGAAGTGGAGGTTGCCTCCCTCCTCCTGGGAGTGCCTGAGAATGTAGCCTCACCACTGGATATACCTGCTGTGTACACACGCCAGACATTTTAAGCACTTTTAAAGCACATGATTTCCCCCAAAGAATCCTGGGAGCTGTAGTTTGTTGAGGGTGCTGGGAATGGTAGCTCTGTGAGGGGTAAACTACAGTTTCCAGGATCCTTTGGGAGAAGCCGTGTGGTTAAAATATATGGTGTGTGTATGCAGCCAGTGTGCATGGGTTCAGAGGTTAAGAATGCAACAATTGGTTATCAGACCAAGATCCATCTTAGGCTGCATACCCACCATACCTTTAAATACATTTTCCACACACGTGCCACAAAGAATCCTGGGACGTATCATTTGTTAAGGGTGCTGGTGAGGGATACAGCTGCACTTCCCAGGATTCTTTGGGGGAAGCCACCTCCTTTAAACGTGTCCCTTGAGAAGGTACTCCTCAAGATACATCAGATTTCTTATCTGATGTGGATGAATAGGTCCAGTAACCACATCTGGCATTCAGAGGCATACAGTGCTTTGACAGTGGAGGTAGAACATGGACATTGTGGCTAGTAGCCACTGATAGCCTTATCCTCCATGAATTTATCTAAACCTCTTTTAAAGCCATTGAAGCTGGTGGCCATCATTGCCTCCCGTGGAAGCAAATTCCAAATTGTAACTATACTCTGTGAAGAAGTACTTCCTTTTGTTTGTCCTGAATCTTCCAACATTCAGCTTCATTGGATGACCCTGGGTTCCAGTGCTATGAGAGAGGAGGAAAACCTCTTCCTGTCCAATTTCTCCGCACCATGAATAATTTTATACATCTCTGTCACGTCTTCTATTGCGTTTTCTCTAAACTTGAAAGCCCCAAATGTTGTAATCCTTCATTGCTCTATCCCCTTAATCATTTTGGTTGCCCTTTTCTGAACTTTCTTGTCCTAGAATGAGGACATTTGCAATGATTTCATCTTTGTTCCCCTCACTGAGGAAGGATAACTCATATAACACCTGTTCTGGCCCGTCTGCACTGGCTTCCTATTTGTTTCCGGGCTAGATTCAAAGTACTGGTTTTGACCTATAAAGCCCTACACGGCATGGGACCGCAATACCTGGTGGAACGCCTCTCCCAATATGAACCTACCCGTACACTGCGCTCAACATCTAAGGCCCTCCTCCGAGTGCCATCCCATCGAGAAGCTCGGAGGGTGGTGACTAGAACTAGGGCCTTTTCAGCGGTGGCCCCCGAACTGTGGAACAGTTTTAGCGATGAGGTGCGCCTGGCGCCGACGCTACTATCTTTTCGGCACCAGGTGAAAACCTTTTTATACTCCCAGGCATTTTAAAGTGTATTTTAACAGTATTTCACTATTATCTTGTATTTTGGACGTTGTTTGGTTCTTTTATTGTTTGTTTGTTTTTGGTTCTTGATTTATTGTATTTATTGTACTTATACACTGTGCTTGTTTTATCTTTTATGTACACCGCCCAGAGAGCCTTCGGGCTTAGGGCGGTATATAAATTAAATAAATAAATAAATAAATAAATAAATGTATAGTGTGTACATAGCCACAAAGTGAAATCCGCAACAAAATGTTGCAGCATACCTTCACCCCTAACAGGAGTGCTGAACGTCAGGTTTCAGTTGGTCATGCCCTCTTCTAGGACACCGTAAACGCAAAAGGGCTGAAGCAGAATATCCCCTCTCCCTTCTCGTTCCCCATTTTTCAGTTTATTTTTCCAGCTGACATGGAGCATTATATGGCTATTCAGCATGCTCAGTCCTCATTTGGCTGTTTTTTGGGGGAGGGCACTTTAGGCTCTTTTGTATGTACACACACACATCTACAAACCTCATGGTTCTCCCAAGTGTGCCAACCCCTCTTTCTGCTTCCTCTGTGTCCCTGTTTCAGCAGTCTTGGTCGGCACTCATTGTCCGAGTTGGCTGTTAGAAGCAGCCATGTTACCATTTTTATATGACCAGCAAGGCTCTGTTACTGGCCAGAGACAGCTCTTACCGAGAGTCAAGGCGAGATGTTCCATTTTGGACAGTACCTATTGGGGTTCCATTTATAGAGGTGCAAACTGTTGGTAATTTAGTACTTTACATTTTAACTATTTGTGGCTGTGTGCCTTGCTTTACAGCGGGCTAGTCCTCTGCTTGAAGGGCTGCCTCCGCGAGTCCAGCTTAAAGAGCTCTAAGAAGAGAGAACAGAAGGGGCCTTGAAGTTGCCTACCAGCAGCTACGCTCCTGGTTGAGCACCGGGCACACATCTCCGCTGGCTGCAGGCCTCTCCACCGTGCATTGTATTTGTATTTAATTCATAGCAGTTATTTCTAAATATGACTCTCGGGGTTATAGCCATTGCTAGTTCTACTCAGAGTAGACTCATTGAAATGAATGGCCATGGCTAACTTAGGTCCATTAATTTCATTGTATCTAGTCTGAGTAAAACCTAGTTGGCTACATCCAGTGTTTCCCCCCTCTCCCATCATTTGGTGACCGGTAGCGTAGTGGCACATTCAGAAGTGCAGGGGCCCTTCATGTTAGTCACAGCCCCTCCCCTCCCCCCTTTTTGCTGTGGGGTTGAGAATGAGATCTTTGTTAACGCCTTCTCCCACAACAACAGACATCCTTAGGAGCCAACAAGCATGAAAGGGGAGTGTTAGCTACTGAGATGAGTCTTCTTGATAGCTGACTCATCTCCTTTCCTTCCAACTGGCTCCTATCAGCAGGAAAGGACAAGGAAGCATGTTAGAAGACTCTTCTCAGTGGCTAAACACTCTTCTTTCATGCTGATTGGCTTGTATCATGCTGGAGACATAGGGACACTGCTGGGACCCTGCTCCCCCAAAAAGGGGTCTAAGACCGCCTGAGATCCTGGATGAGTATACCCCTGTTGGTGATATGTAAGCGGGCAGCCTAGGCTGATTACAGGCAGGGATGGAGCGAGTCTTCAGAAGAGTGGAAGGCCCTTGAAACATGAACTTTCCCTGCTCAGATATTATGGCCCCATTTTGCCTTCAGGTTGGGCCCAGCTCAAAATGGGGACTCCCACCTCGCTTCTTGGTTCACTCCCCTCCCAGCCAGTCACCCCCCCCGCACACACCCTCCATGAGACAGAGGGAGAACCGTACTTTGCGGAAGTGATAACATAAAGCAGAGGGCTCTTTTAGACACTTCAGAGTTCTCGCCCTACCTGCAAATGATGCTCACAGCATCGCTGCCTGCTGGGAATTTTGATCTACAGGCCCTGTGATCCCTGGCAGAAGATGAGGCTCCCTGTGAGTCAAGGGATCATTTCAGTCAAGGAAATGCCCTCCCTTCTTCCCTAAGGAAATCCCGCCCCTTGAGGAGGTGAAGGGGGGTCTCTCAGGGAGGTCAGAGAAGCAACACAACATTTGGTTTGCCCCCCAGTGTTCTAATACTCAAGGTGTTCTTGAGCATTTAGTTTGAACACTACCCTCCCCAAATTAATTTTCAGGAATGAGACTGAGCAGGACTCATACATCCCTAATGACAACAAAGCTATCAGAGAGAGTGGGGGGGGGAGAGAGAGAGGGAAGGTTGCCAAATCCTTGCACACTTTTTGCAAAAAAGCCTAAAACTCATCTGTGCGATGATCTGTGTGTGCTAGAATTAAAAATTGGCCTCTTGTAAAAAAGTGACATGTGCATGCCTGCAGACATAAATGATATATACATTTAACTTCAGACTTTCCAAGGTGAGTGCATTGCGATGCACTTCGGGCCTGGTTGCTAGGAAGTCTATAGCAACAAAAATTGACAAAGCTGTCACAGCCCCAGAGCAGACGCAAAGTCAAACAGCGAAACACTGTTGGGGAAGATTAGGAAATATCTAGACCAAGCAGAGCGGCTGAGATTCGGAAGGCGCGGATCACCTGGCCGAAAGAGAAAAGCCAATAGCAAATCATTAGGAAGACCAGATGGAAGCCTTAGCCTGGCTGTCCAGTAGGTCTGAGAAGCCACGTTAGAGGGTAAGCTGTCAGCTCCTGTAGCTGCTTTGGAAAGGATTTGCCCAGTCAAAATCCACATCTGTCACCCCAGGTGGGGCTGTTTGAAAGGTTGCTGAGTGAACGCAGGAAAAGTTTCTGTAGACTTGAGTAACTTGGCTGTGTCTCATAAATAGTCCTTCATATCTCAGCCCAGGCAGACTTTGTGGCTTAATTAATTCTCCGTAGACCTGGCGAGCTCAAATGTCAGAGATCGTACGAAAGGACTCTTTTTTTTATGGTGCATTTGTCATAGAGCATTTTTCTAAACAGAAACCTTGATCTTCCATAAACTACCTTTTGTGTGTCATTGGAATGAATGGGAGGCAGAGCATTTGGTTACTCTGCCTGTGGTACGCCTGGTCCCAAAAGAAGGCCCTCTGTATGTGTGGGACAGAGTCAGGTCTACACTCCTATGGGGGAAATGTGGGGTGGAGGTTGCCTGTGGGCAACACTGATTCCCTGTTCCATGCTGACTGGACAAAGGGATTTGCAGGGGCTGAAAACTGAAGTTGCCACTGAAACACAGTGGTTGTTGTTGTTATGTGCCTTCAAGTCAATTACGACTTATGACAACCAGCTACCTTCAATAGCATCTGTCGTAAACCACCCTGTTCAGATCTTGTCAGTTCAGGTCTGTGGCTTCCTTTATGGAATCAATCCATCTCTTGTTTGGCCTTCCTCTTTTTCTACTCCCTTCTGTTTTTCCCAGCATTATTGTCTTTTCTAGTGAATCATGTCTTCTCATGATGTGTCCAAAGTACGATAATCTCAGTTTCATCATTTTGGCTTCTAGTGACAGTTCTGGTTTAATTTGTTCTAACACCCAATTATTTGTCTTTTTTGCGGTCCATGGTATGCACAAAGCTCTCCTCCAACACCACGTTTCAAAGGAGTTGATTTTTCTCTAGGTAAAATCCACATACATTACTCTGCCGACTTTGACCTCTGGCCTTCAGACAGAGAAGCAGCTTTGTATATAAACTTTCACATCTATACACGAGATTGGGAATACCATGGTCTGAATTATTAGTGTTCAGTGATACATCTTTGCATTTGATGTTAGTCAGGGGTTAGTGCAATGGAATTTGGGGTGTCGTGGTGCAGGAAGCAGACCCACACTATAAGAGGAGGTGTCTGAAGAAGAAGAGATTGGGAGCACCATTCACTCCTGGAGAGATTTTCCCAGAAAGCTCTGCCATCCCACCATCTTCTGCAGGAGGGGACCCTCAGGGGCCGGCAATGCCTTCACCTGCATGGCTCTGCCCCCTTCCTTACCACTTCACATCTAGCAGGTCCCCAGCTCAACCACAGCCAAGCTTTGGACCCTTTATTTATTTATTTATTTATTTGTTAAATTTTTATACCGCCCCACTAGCATAGCTCTCTGGGCGGTGTACAACAGAAAGTATATACAATAAAATCACATAAATCGGTACAAAAACATATATATAAAAATCCACAAATCTAAAACCAAATTGAACATATTAAACTAAAATGCCTGAGCAAAGAGAAAGGATTTAACTTGGCGCCAAAAAGATAGCAATGTCGGCGCCAAGCGCACCTCAACGGGAAGACTATTCCACAGTTCAGGGGCCACCACTGAGAAGGCCCTGGTTCTGGTAACCATCCTCCGAGCCTCTCTATAAGTCGGAACTTGGAGGAGGGCCTTCGATGTTGAACGTAGTGTACGGGCAGGTTCATATCGGGAGAGGCGTTCCAGAAGGTATTGTGGTCCCGCACTGTATAAGGCTTTATAGGTTAAAACCAACACTTTGAATCTGGCCCGGAAACATATAGGTAGCCAGTGCAAGCGGGCCAGAACAGGTGTTATATGTTCAGACTGCCTGGTCCTCGTTATCAGCCTGGCCGCCGCATTTTGCACTAGCTGTAGTTTCCGGACCGTCTTCAAAGGCAGCCCTACGTAGAGTGCATTGGAGTAATCCAATCGAGAGGTTACCAGAGCATGGACAACTGAGGTGAGGTCCTCCCTGTCCAGATAGGGACATAGCTGGGCTACCAACCGAAGTTGGTAGAACGCATTCCTTGCCACCGAGGCTACTTGAGCCTCGAGTGACAGGGAAGGATCTAAGAGTACTCCCAGACTACGAACCCGCTCCTTCAGGGGGAGTGTAACCCTGTCCAGAACAGGGTGCATATCCACCATCTGATCAGAGAAATCACCCACCAACAGCATCTCAGTCTTGTCTGGATTCAGCCTCAGTTTATTAGCTCTCATCCAGTCCATTATCGCAGCCAGGCAACAGTTCAGCACATTGACAGCCTCACCTGAAGAAGATGAAAAGGAGAAATAGAGCTGCATGTCATCAGCGTACTGGTGGCAACGCACTCCAAAACTCCTGAGGACCGCACTCAGCGGCTTCATGTAGATGTTAAAAAGCATGGGGGACAGAACTGGCCCCTGCGGGACTCCACATTGGAGAGCCCACGGTGTCGAGCAATGTTCCCCAAGCACTACCTTCTGGAGACGACCCGCCAGGTAGGAGCGGAACCACTGCCAAGCATTGCCCCCAACTCCCAACTCCACGAGCCTCTCCAGAAGGATACCATGGTCGATGGTATCAAAAGCCGCTGAGAGATCAAGGAGAATCAACAGAGTTACACTCCCTCCGTCCCTCTCCCGACATAAGTCATCATACAGGGTGACCAAGGCTGTCTCGGTGCTAAAACCGGGCCTAAAACCCGATTGAAATGGATCTAGATAATCGGTTTCATCCAATAGCACCTGGAGCTGGGCAGCAACCACTCGTTCCAAGATCTTGCCCAGGAATGGAACATTCGCTACTGGTCTGTAGCTATTAAGGTCTTCTGGGTCCAAGGAAGGTTTTTTCAGAAGTGGTCTCACTACTGCCTCTTTCAGACAGCCAGGGACCACTCCCTCTCGTAAAGAGGCGTTTATCACTTCCCTGGCCCAGCCAGCTGTTCCATCCCTGCTAGTTTTTATTAGCCAGGAGGGGTTTTATTAGTACAGAAGTGGTTGCACGCACCTGTCCAAGTACCTTGTCCACGTCCTCGAGCTGAGCCAACTGAAACTCATCCAATAAAACATGACAAGACTGTGCTCCGGACACCTCATTAGGATCCACTGCTGTAAACTGGGAGTCCAAGTCCCGGCGGATGCATAAGATCTTATTCCGTAAGTGCCCAGCAAATTCATTACAGCGGGCTACCAATTGCACTATCATGTCCTCAGGGCCAGAATGAAGTAGCCCTCGGACTACTCTAAAAAGCTCCGCTAGGTGGCAAAGAGATGACTTAATAGTGGCAGCAAAGTATTGTTTTTTCGCCACCCTCACTGCTCCTAAATACAGGTTAGTAGAGGCACTCACCAGTGCATAATTACATCTGTCAGGAGTTCGCCTCCACCTCCGCTCAAGCTGCCTCCTGTCTTGTTTCATCGCTCTCAGCTCCGGAGTATACCAAGGAGCTGTATGAGCTCTACATAGGAGAGGGCGCGCAGGAGCAATCGTGTCAACAGCCCGGGTCATCTCCGTATTCCACAGATCGGCCAGGGCTTCGACAGGAGCGCCAGTCTTCTCAGCCGGAAACTCCCCCAGAGCCCTTTGAAAACCTTCAGAATTCATTAGTCTCCGGGGGCGGACCAATTTAATAGGTCCCCCACCCTTGCGGAGGGGAAAAGCCGCTGTAAGTCTAAACTTCAACAAGCGGTGATCTGTCCATGACAAAGGGAGAGATGTAAAACTCCCCACATCCAGATCACCATCCCCATGTCCAGTAGCAAAAATAAGATCTAGAGTATGTCCCGACACATGTGTTGGGCCACTAACATATTGGGACAGCCCCATGGTTGTCATGGAGGCCATGAAGTCCTGAGCCGCCCCAGATAAAGTAGCCTCGGCATGGATGTTGACATCCCCCAGTACCAATAGTCTGGGGGATCTCAGCAATACCTCCAAGACCACTTCCGTCAGCTCAGTTAGGGAAGTCATTGGGCAGCAAGGTGGGCGGTACACCAACAATATTCCCAGTCTGTCCCTTTGACCCACCACAAGGCCCAGGAGTCTTCCTCAGAGTAGGAGGAGCTTGAGACACCAACCTACTTATGCACTCATTTGGCTCCAGACCTTTGCTGAAGCAACATCGTAGTGTGTTCCTCTTGTGTGACCCACATCCAGGGTGGGTCTCCCTTAGCTTCCACAGTGAGCTGACCATGGTGCTGCTGGCTTTCTGGGACCTACACTGAGCTTTGCCAGCAGGCCCCAGCCTGGATTCAGAAGGGAGGGCCCAGTTCTTTCCAATGTGTTTTTTGCTATCTGGATGAACTGGCCCCCTGAGGAGGATGGAAGAGGTTCAGTTTCCACTGGGAAATGTGCAGTCTAAGTCCTAGATTGGGGAGGGGGCAATAATTTCTATTGGAAGTGAATTGAGAGAGGCATCTCTTCCCACGGTGCGTAGACACATTTCGTTTGTTGCACCGTTGCCTCTGGTTAAACAAGATTTTCAGGTTCGGGGAACTGCTTTAGCAGACCTTGAAGTGGGATGGATGCATGTTTCACGTGCAGATGATATTTTAATCAACTGTTCAACTTTAGATGAGAAAAAAAACCAAACGTCTATCTTTAGGCTGAATTACTTTCCTCAGATTAATTTTTGGATGCCTTGAGGATGGCCTGTTAATTTCCATTGTCTCCCTGCAAAAAAGAATTAAGAATCAGATTGAGGGGACTTTGCCCATCATTAATTTAAAGTACCTTACAAGGAATATCTTGAACCTGTATGTCTATGATTTTTATGGGGCAATCTGTTTTCCAGAGAAATTGTCTCCTAGATACCTTGTTAATATCCAACAAAGCTCTAAGGAGAGGAAAGTTTCTTTTTTCGTTCCAGGATTCTTGCAAGAGTATCAACTAACCCAAGCATTGGTGGGAAAAAAACCCCCATAGAATAATAAGAGCTGATACCTCAAGGGCCATCTAGTCTATCATTTTAATAGTGTTTTATTGGCTTTTTAAGTATTGTAAACTGCCCTGGGGTCTGTTTTGATGAACTGCAGTGCAGAAGTGGCATAAATAAACAAATAGTCCAATCCTCTGACAGTGGAGGAAATCTGCTGCTACAACATCCCTGATAGGTAGGCCATTCAGCGTCTGCTTGCAGTGGAAGGGGAGTCCGCCATGGGATCATTAAAGACTGGACTTATATAATGCTTCTTAAAACATATTTATGAAAAGATGCTTCTTCAGCATAATTGTGGGAGAGCCAGAAAAAGAGTTAGACGAGCTAATTTATCTTCCTGCAATGTTTTCCATTGTCTATTAAGGCTGGGGGAGAAATTCAGCTCACCTCATATTTAAAGGTGAACTGACGTTACTCACACTTTCCAAAACAATGTGCAAATGAAAACACAGCCATCCTTCGAAATTTGCACTTCTCTGAATTTTACAGTTTGGTTCTCCAGCCAGCTTGGATTGCATCCCACAAAGTCCTTCTCAGAGTAGACCCGTTGAAATGAATGGGCTTAAGTTAGCCCTGTTCATTAACTTCAATGGGCTGAAATGGAGTAGGACTATGAGCACTGGATGCAACCCATGCTGTATATACTAGCATACTGTAGTATTTTAAGTGTATGGCTAATTGGTTTTAATATCTTAATTCTGTTTTAATGCTGATTTTATATGTTTATACATTCTTAATGATATGTACTTACTTTTATCTGGAAGCCACCTTGAGTTCCAGTTTGGAAAAAGGGTGGGGTGTAAATAAAGATAATAATGATAATAATATATGCTAGGGTAAAGTGTGCATAAAAATGCATATAATGCATGCATATGTTGATGAAAATAACATGCATATTGAGGAGCATTACTCTGCAAAAAATGTGCATATTAGGCAAAGTTGCAGGCAAAAAAATACGGGGAAGGGCTTTAGCTCAGCGGTGGATCATCTGCTTTGCAAGCAAAAGGTCCCCAGTTCAATCCCCAATGGCATCTCCAGGTCAGGCTGGAAGAGACTCCTGCCTGAAATCCTGAAGAGCCGCTGCCGGTCAGTGCAGACAATACTGAGCTAGATGGACCAATGGCCTGACTCAGTGTAGCTTCCAATGTCCCTATGTGCACTTTAGGAGAAGTTCACTTTAGCGTGCTGAGGAATTTTCACGAGGACTTAAAACAAATCACAAACGGATGTGGAAATGTGGGGGAACAGGCCAGAAGAGCGAGACACCAGATTCCCCCATCCCTGCCGTCTGCTCGAATGAGCAGCCCCTCCCCAGGATCTTAGAGAGAATGCCGGCGGAATGTGGAAAGTTGGACTCATACCACTTCAGATGGTTAGTCCAATTAGCTCAGTGTTGTCTGCACTGACTGGCAGCATCTCTCCAGAATTACAGATGTGGGTCTTTCCCAGCTCTACCTGGAGACTGAAAACCTGGTGCCTTCTGTCATGGAAATCATGGCGTTCTGCCACTGAGCTACGACCCTTCCTAGATTTGGATGAGGGAGAGCGGCTGGCACAAGGGCACACAGCGAGCTTCATGGGTGAATGGGCACTTGAATCCAGGTCCTAGCCCAGCGCCCTAACCACTGCACCGGGCCGGAAGGTTAAATGCACCGCTAATTCTGCCTACCCGGTCCTCTTCCGTTCATAGGGTTCACCAACTATATGCGCAGCCCAGCCGGGGATATTTTCAACCCAGAGCACTACCAAGTCAACCAAGACATGACTTACCCTCTGAGTCACTACTTCATCACCTCTTCTCATAACACCTACCTCATGGGGGACCAGCTGATGTCTCAATCCAGAGTTGACATGTACGCTTGGGTGCTGCAGTCTGGATGCCGTTGCGTGGAAGGTAAGGATCTCAAGCACATGCCCTGTTGTCCTTTTCTTTTACAAAAAGCAACAATCAACCATGGAATAATTTACGCATTCCATGGCTTCTTATTTTTATCCATCCTCTCTGTAAGAAGAGGTGCTCATCCGTCACAGGAAGGTGCTTTTCCCCAGTGTTCCCGCCCCCCATGGACCAACTGCAAATTGGTGAGGCTGTAAGCCAGAATCGACTTGAAGGCAGTCCATTTCATGTTTCATGACAGACCAACTAAAGAATTTTCTGCCTGTTGTAGCAATTGTGATGAACTCTGCTAGATGCTGTTTGGTTTTTCACTGTGTTTTGATTGCTTCTTTTTATTTCTTATATTGTATTTAATTGTTTTGCCATGTGCATCCCATAAAATTCAAACTCTAATGCAGTAAAATGCAACAGAAGAAGTAACAGAAGCAATTAAATATCAATAGGAATATTTAGTGCAGACATGCTGTGGACCACTTGAATGAGCGGGTTCAGGGTTGGAGCAGGTTCAGAAGAGGGCAACGAGGATGATAGCCGGTATGGAGAACAAGTCTTATGAGGAAAGGTTGAAGGAACTTGGCATGTTCAGTCTGGTGAAGAGAAGGCTGAGGGGTGACATGATTGCACTCTTTAAGTACCTGAAGGGCTGTCACATAGAGGAGGGTACAGATTTGTTCTCTGCTGCCCCAGAGGGTAGGACTAGGTTTTAAGTTGCAGGATTGTAGATTCAGATTGGACATTAGAAGGAACTTCTTGACAGTAAGGGCAGTTCAGGAATGGAACCGACTGCCTTGGGAGGTGGTGGGATCCCCTTCGCTGGATGTCTTCAAGCAGAGGCTGGACAGCTATCTGCGGGAGATGCTCTAGCTGTGGATTTCCTGCTGTGAGCAGGGGGTTGGATTCGATGGCCTACAAGGCCCCTTCCAACTCTATGATTCTATGATTCTATGAAGCTTGTGGACCACTGGTGATCCACGGATCACAATTTGGGAAATGCTGCTTTCTTGCTAAGGATTGTCTCCATTGGATGCAGCAGCTAGAACTTCACCCAAACTTGCTGTGGATCCCTATAAGGATTCCGTTAATCTCGACCAGAATACTGCCTCATAAGAGGATGGATTATGCATTCTCTGACCCCTTGATAGAATCTGCTGTAGGAAAGCAGACCTGAGAGTCTGTTTCACGCTCCAAATGACTGCAAGCACAGCACTTGTCCTTGAAGCGAACTTTAGCAAATCTGCAGCTTAGGATCTTGGAGGGGTAAAATGATCCAACCGTCAGGCAGCGATCTTTCCCGGCCCCGAAAATTGAGTCTGGCACTATTTGCATGCGAAGCGTGCCCTTGACCCCTAAGCCACACAGCCTCGTCACAGCTACTGTTGGCTCCCTCCAGATGTTCCCATCATTCCTGACCATTGTCTGGGGCTAATGGGAGCTGTAGTCCAGAGCATTCGGACGGCACCAGGCTGGGTAAGGTTGGATGAGGCAGCACCGACTCAAAATGAAGCAGATTTGTTAGCTTTTTGAATCCCACCCATGTGCGTCCTGACGGAGATAGAGACGGGGATGCCTCCATCACATGTTTTCTTCAAAAGGAAAAGAATAGGAACATAGGAAGCTGCCTTATACTGAGTCAGACCATTGGTCTATCTAGCTCAGTACTGTCTACACTGACTGGCAGCAGCTCTCCAGGTTATCATGGGGAGTCTCGCCCAGCCGTACCTGGAGATGCCATTGGGGACTGAACTTTGGACCTTCTGCATGCAAAGCAGGTGCTCTAACCACTGAGCTATAGCCCTTCCTCAATCTGGTAGGAAAGCCCAAGGTATGGATCTGAAATCCAAGCTTACCCTTCATCTTCTCTCCCTTTGCAGTTGACTGTTGGGACGGGCCCGAGGGTGAGCCGATTGTCCACCATGGCTACACCCTGACCTCCAAGATCCTTTTCAAAGATGTGATTGAGACCATCAACAAGTACGCCTTCATCAAGAGCGAGTATGTATTTGTGCCGATGCGACATTTTAAAGACCTGGGTGTAATGTGCCGGGATCATTTTGCACTGGGGTTTGTGTCTGTTTCCCTCATTGAGGTGCAATTCCCAGAGTTCCCTCCCAGAACTGTAGCTTCGAGAGGGGGAGAGGGGACTCTCAGCACCCTCAACAAACTACAGTTCCCAGGATTCCTGGGATGGGGGTGAGCCACGACTGTCTAAAGTGGTAGGATACTGCTTGAAATGTATGCTGTAGATGGGGCCAAAGTTGCATCAAGCAAATGCTGTTCTGCGCTGCCCAGTGCATTTTCCCATTACCCTCCTGATCATAAAAAGTCTGATATTTGGGGGAAACGGGTTTGTTGCACAAGATCTCCTAATCAACTATAATTGTGCATCCCGAATTTGCTGGTATGTGATTGAATCCTGCTCGAAAATAGCAACAGTCTGGAAGGACCCCAAATCAAGTAGAATACATAAAAGAAACAGATGTACAAAAAATGGTTCATCTGACAAGAAGGTTATAAAAGCTATAAACCATTTCCTGAAGATTTCCTGAAATAACCAAGTCGTACGTTGGTGCCTGAAGCTCATTACAGCCGATGCCAACGTGATTTCACTAGATAGTTTCATAACCCTGGTGCCACCGCACTAAATGCACAGTTTCTTTGCTGAGAGCTGTCTGACATTGCCAGGCACCGTCAGATGCACCTCAGTGGCAGATCGCACAGATAACACGCTTGGCTCTGTTCCTCCCTTCACACGTTCTCTGTGGGTGCCTGCACAGCAGGAACAAGGGAGAAATTTGATTCAGGTCACACTTAAAAGTATACTGATCCAGTTCTACACTTCCTGAAGCAATGTGCAAACTGAAACTCCTTTGAAATTTGGAGATGCTCTTCTCCAGCCAAGGAATTAATATACTGGGGCAAAGGGTGCAGAAGGAATGCATATGTTAGTGAAAATGACGTGCAAACATGCATTAAATTGTGGGAAATCGCTCTGCATGTATGTGTATATTAGGCAAAATAGCATGCAAGCACACTTACATGAGAAGAAATTGACACGCAGATGACTTTTCATGAGGATCTTTACAAACAAATGCGCAAACAGAACTGACTTTAAGATTGGAAAAAGGAGAAACTGGCAGAAAGTGTAACCGATGGATTCCCCCAACCTTGCCAAACAGGCATCTCTCATTTAGGTTCAATGAAAAGTGGGAATTGAGCTAGAGATAATCAGCACACTGGGGGCATCACGCCCCATACCTCTTGTCTTACAAACCAATGATACCAGATAGGTGCAATGCCGTTGCCTCTTGGAATATGGACACTGCAGCTTTAGTGGGGCACAGCCGGTTTAGTGCGGATTATAGCCAATCATGACCTGTACCGATCAACTAGTGTGGGATTGCTTTTCTGTAGTTCCATCAGCTCACCTTGAATCCACTTTTCTCTCAAAGCCATATGATGAATTTCAAGCCATATGGAGCGTTTTCGATGCCTAAGCCTAGAGAAGCGAAAAATAGATACTGAAGATACCAAGGGAGCCTGGAGAGATTGATTGATTGGCTTGTAAGGTCTCTCCTTTACTGTGTGATGTCAGAGCTGTTAAACCCAGTTAATGAATCTTCCCTGGCAGGGAACCGTGGCTTTCTTTCTGTGTGTTTGTGGTCTGTATTTCTCAATACACTCATCACTTGAATTCTCAGGTTGAACGGAGCTAAACAAAAACCACAAAATATTCTTGTTCTGAGGTTCTCGTGCTGTGACCTGTGGACTAGGGCTAGACAAATTGTCAGTTTTGTTTTCTGCAAGTGTGCTTGGAGCTGCGTGGATCATAATCAGCGGAATCTCAGGATCTGAGTATGATTTGCAGTGGTCAGAGAGCAGGACTTCTGTTCTCCCCAGAACGCTTTCTTTTCATTACTGCTGCAACCAGACTCAATTATGCAAAAGAAAACCACTTGCATAATTTCTCTGTATCTGCATAATTTATACTGGATGCAAAGTCCAGGTTTTTCTTGGCTCAGAGCTGCGAAAATGTTTAGTGCACAATACACACTAAGGCCAAGCTGAAAGTTTTTACTTCTGGCTGAAATGCAGAGCTTGGAAAAGTTACTTTTTTGAACTACAACCCCCACCAGCCCAATCCAGTGACTATGCTGGCTGGGGCTGATGGGAGTTGTAGTTCAAAAAAGTAACTTTTCCAAGCTCTGGAAATTGGCAGGGGGCAGGGTTTATCTGGAAAGTGCAGGATGGTGGTAGTGGTGGCATTATCTCTCTCTCCCCCCCCTTTAGTCAACAGGGCAGTCAGAGGCCAGTGGCTACCATTCGGCTACCTTTGGGGCATGGTCTGGAGGCCTGAGCTGGTGCAAAATGCTGTGGCTAGACTGTTGATAGATAACTTAGAGGCTTTCACTGGTTGCCCGGATGCTACTGGGCCATGTTCAAAGTTCTTGTATTAATTTGCAAGGCTGTGAGCAACTTGGGTCCAAGATTCTTCACCTGATCCCTTATATCCCTGCCCAATCACTGAGGCCTTCAGGCGAATAACTGTTAGTGACCCAGATGCACGGCTCGTGTCCACCAGGAGCCAATCATTCAGTATTGTGGGCCCAATGTTATGGAACTCCCTTCCAGTTGAGGTCACGCAGGCTGCCTCTCCCTGTTGAACGTCTGGTGCCCATTGAAGATTCCAGCAGGCATTTTCACTGAATTCTGATTTAGCATTAGTTGTTTCTTTGCCTTGTATTTTCTTGCACACTGCTTAGAGATGACTGTATATTAAGCAGCATATAAACAGGTGCAATAAATTTAGTAAATAATAACAATAAAAATATTTCCCCAGAGTGCCCCTGCCACAATGTTTTTCCAAGGCTGTTTTTTTTTGGGGGGGGAGGGAGGGCTGCCTCTGTTAGCACCTGCAATTTTCTCCCCAGAGCAACATTATGTCTGTGCCATTCTGGGAAAACAAAATGGTGACTGCCTGGCTGCCACGAGAAGCTTTGCGGTTGCCAGTTTGTCCTCCCCTTGGCCAAAATCCCATTTTGTCACCTGTGAATGGGACAGTGAAATGGAGGGGGGGGCCTTTTGACTCGGCCCTAGCAGTTCCTTGCAGCCCTGATGGACAATTCCAAAGACAACAGCGCCAACTGCAATGTATGTGAGCAAACTGAAGCCAGTGGTGAGGGGGAAAAGTCATACAGGGTGGGCATAGGGAGACCTTCTGAATCAGTATGCATGAATCTAGCAAATTAGCACTTTCCAAAACAATACAAGAACCCAAACTGCCCACTGGCTGCCGGGCCAAGTTCAAGGCTCTAGTTTTAGTGTACAAAGCCCTATACGGCTTGGGACCAGGATACCTGAAAGACCGTCTTACCCCTTATATCCCCAGTCGATCACTGCGGTCTGCAGGTGAGGGCCTCCTGCAGATACCATCTTATCAGGAGGTCCGTTCTGCACAACATAGGAAGTGGACCTTTACCATTGTGTCACTGACATTTTGGAATCCCCCCCCCCAAATATTAGGTGCCATCTCTGTTATTTTTTCAGCACCAACTGAAGACCTTCCTCTTTCAAGTAGAGACCTTCTGCCAGTTTTCATCTGTTTTGGAATTGTTTTTAAGACTTTTTAAACATTTTTTAAAATATGTTTTTAAGATGTTTTGTTTTTAAGGATTTTTTAAAATATGTTTTGCTTTTAAGATATTTTAGTGTTTCATCCTTTGTTTGTCAGACTGGGCTTCTTCTGAGAGGAAGGGCAGGATAGAAGCTTAAAAAAATAAATAAGTAAAAATGTAGCCATACGTATCCAAATGATGCATGCAGTTCGCCAACCAACCCATGTTTACAAAAATGCACATATTAGGGAAAAGTATGCATAAACATGAAAATAACATACACAATTGTATTGTATTGTGGGAGATTGCTTGCAAAAGTGTGTACATTAGCCAAAACTGGATACAAAAATGTGTTTATTAGGAGAAATGTGCACTAAATGTTGAAGAGTGTTCATGAAGATTAAAAAACAAATCGCTGCAGAAATCAAGAGTATTGAATTTAAGACTGGAAACACCGGAAACAGAGAGACCTGAAATTAACAGATCCTTCTGCCCCTAATACAGGGTGCTAAATTTAAGCAGATCCTTCTGTGCCCTGGCCATTTGAGTAGTCTGTAAGCAGCCTGGATACCTGTGCAGGGAATAAACAGCAGTATTTTCTGCTCATTCCCCAGCCACAGTCTTATTTATGAGACACTTTATCTCAGGTTTTTATCGCCTCTGAATATTCAGGGTGTTTTTTTTTTAAAGAGCTTTTGTGGAAGTGTTTTTTACATTGAGGCAAAACAGGAGGATGAGAGAGTAGAACAAGCCACAAGGCCTACCGCTATCATAAATGTGATAATTATGGATATTAAGGGTGGTCTCGGAGCCTGCCAGCGAGCTGCGTACAATAAACTAGCTGCTGCGCACAGGTATGGAGATAATGAGAGGCGCTGGGAGTCAAAGGAAGCCATTGTACGCCTTGTTTATGCCATCCATTATCTTGTAGTAGCAAATATTTAACTCATAGAAGGCAAGATGGGTACTAAAGGAGATGGATTCTAGGATGCACCGAACCAAGGAGGAATTTTCTTTCTCCCCCCATAGCCTGGCCTCCCTTTTCATAGTGCACAGAGAACTGAAGATCCATCAGTGAACCTGTTGGGACCAGCGGTGGCTGGTGCCCTTTGGGACTGGTAGGGCAGAAGGCAGGGAGCTTGACAGTAGGTGGCGCCAGAGCCAGTGACAGGCAGAGCAAACTCTTTCAAGTCTTGTCCCAGCCCTCCCCCCCCTGCTGAGTTCTGCAAGGGCAACACTGATAGGCAGTGCCACCCCCAGGGCTGGCTGTAAGCAGGCTGGCAGGCAGGTGAGGGCTGGCTGTGGTTGGCTGGGCAGTGCCCCAGTTGCCCTAGTGGACCAGCCTTTGCTGGTTGGGACTCTGCTTTGGGTAAAGGGGATATGTCTGTCTGTGGTCTGTGCCCAGACACTTTGCTTTCTCTTGGTCGCACTGTGTGCCTCTGCCTTCATCAAAATCCCAATATGACCGAAGGACATAAGAGCAGCCTTGCTGGATCAGGCCAATGGCCCATCTAGTCCAACATCCTGTACTCACAGTGGCCAAACAGATGCCCACGGGAAGCCTGCAAGCAGGATCTGAGTGCAACAGCGCTCTCCCCCCCTGCGATTCCCAGCAACTGGTTTCAGAGGCATCCTTCTTTCAACAGTAGGGATAAAAACATCGCCATCATGAAGCCTTATTCGTGAACAGAAGCCTGGAAGCGACTTCTGTATAAAAGAAAAGTAGAAATCCTGACCAGCTAATCTAAGGATAGCCAGCGCGATGCCAACCAGATGTTGTTGGACTCCAACGCCCATCATCCATGACAGTTGGCTATGCTTTCTGGGGCTGATGGGAGTTGTAGTCCGACAACATCTGAAGGGCACCATGTCAGCTATCCCTGGACTAAGGCATCACTGTTGTTGAAAACTGTATGGGTACAAACCTTTTGCATTCTGCATTTTGGGGCTGGAATCAGGAATATGGTGGTCTATCTATAGACCAGCCAGCAATAATAAAGAAGTGTTGGATGTTCAGCGTATACCTTTTCTGCTTCTGTGCTCTCCTCTTCCACAGGTACCCTGTCATTTTGTCAGTTGAGAACCATTGTAGTGTTGCCCAGCAGAAGAAAATGGCCCAGTACCTTACTGAAATCCTGGGGGACAAACTGGACCTCTCTTCAGTGAGCAATGAAGATCCCACAAAACTGCCTTCTCCAGAGAGTCTAAAAGGGAAAATATTAGTCAAGGTAGGATACCTGCTCTAAATTTTGGAAAGTTGTTCATCTCTTTGCTATGCATTTGGATACCTCTTAAGAGTTCGTAACCAAATTCTGCTTGGTGGTCCTTGAGATAAAAGAGCAGGTTTTCACCTATGTTTGGATACAATCGAATGCCAATTTTGGATCAAGATGGAGGACTGAATCTTTCAGTACTGCACTGATTTTAACCAAATTTGCATAGTGGTTCCTGAGATCAAGGATCTGAGATAGGTCTTTATCTATGTTTGGATACAATTGGATGCCATTTTGAAACAAGATGGCAGGCTGAACTTGTCAAAACTGCACTGATTTTAACCACTGATTTCAAAACTGGACTGCTTGGTTTCTTAGAATTCCCCAGCAAAGCTGGGTACAAGGCTGCTAATATCTATCTGTCTGTCTGTCTGTCTGTCTGTCTGTCTGTCTGTCTGTCTGTCTGTCACTCACTCACTCACTCATCTCTCTCTCTCTCTCTCTCTCTCTCTCACACACACACACACACACTTTCTTTCTTTCTTTTTCTTTCTTTCTCTCTCTCTCTCTCTCTCTCTCTCTCTCTTTCACACACACACACACTTTCTCTCTCTCTCTCTCTCTGTCTCTGTCTCTCTCTCTCTCCCTCTCTCTCCTGTCTGTCTGTCTGTCTGTCTGTTTCTCTTTTTTCACTCTCTCTCTCTCTCTCTCTTTCCCTCTGTCTGTCTCTTTCTTTCTGTCTATCTATCTATCTTCTGTCTGTCTGTCTGTCCGTCTGTCACTCACTCACTCACTCATCTCTCTCTCTCTCACACACACACACTTTCTCTCTCTCTCTCTCTTCTCTCTCTCATTCTCTCTCTCTCTCTCTCTGTCTCTGTCTCTGTCTCTCTGTCTCTCTGTCTCTCTGTCTCTGTCTCTGTCTCTGTCTCTGTCTCTGTCTCTCTCTCTCTCTCTCTCTCTCTCCTGTCTGTCTGTCTGTCTGTCTGTATCTCCCTCTCTCTTATTTGTTCTTATGTGTATGGCAGTATAGATGCCTTGGCATCACGTCATCTTCTACCCCACGAGTATTTCTAATTTTAAGTTTTACAGCCTGTACTTCAGCCTCTCCTCTCTGCTGCAACTGTGCCCAATGGAGACCCAGCGAGGGTCTGTGTGTGTCTGAATAAATAACCATGGTTGACTGTCTGAACTTCCAGCTTCTCCCTGGAATCTTCCTAACATCAATCAAACTGTAATGCCGTGTAGCACGAAGCTTGTGAAACTACCCTCAGGAGAGTCAGCCCAATGGCTGGCTGGCTGGCCGGCATTGCAGCTTCCCCTCTCGTTCCTTTCCTACGTGTCAGCCGACCGGTCCTCATCACCTCTGTTCCTTTCTTGCTGCTAGCTCGCAAAGTTGCTGAATGGAATACTCCCTTGGAGCAGTGGTAAAGGTTGTTTTTGTTTAAAGCCCTTGTTGGCCTGTCTGTACGTTGAACTGAATGTTCCTAGTGAGTCAGATCATTGGCCATTTAACTCCATATTGTCTGCACTGACTGTCAGCAGATCTCTAGGATTGCAGGCAGGAGTATCTCCCAGCCCTACCCGGAGATGCCAGGGATTGAACCTGGGACCTCCTGCATGCTCTGGCACTGAGCTACCGCCCTTCCCCCAATATTAAAACGGTCGGTGCAAGATGTGCACCTAAAAGGCTAATAAGCCCTCTGACAATTCTGAGCACATAGAGACGCTCTCATGCTAGTGGTGGGAGTTCCACTTTTTTTAAATGGCTCTTGGCTGGAGTTGTTATCTTTTTCCATAGTAAAAATGGAGTCTTTTATGGTGTGAAGAATTATCGTAAAATGAACCACAACATCTGACAAACCTAAATCTTTCACAGCCAAGGTTAAATTTCAGGCAAAACCTTTTCTAGCAAGCACTCAGCAGTAAAATCAGCTGTCCACAGAAGTGATGGAAGCTCCTTCCCTTAAACCTCCCCCCCCCAAATGAAAACTAGACCAGCAAAAAGGGCTTAGCTCAAATCCTTCTGGACCTATTTGTCAGGCTTCATCCACTCGCGAGGGGTTAGTATGACTTAACATTTCATCCAGTTCTGTCAAACAGACAAAGAGTTATAGCTGGCTTTAAAAAAAGAAAAGAAACATAGCGGGAATTGGGAGCGCGGGTGAAACTTCATTTTTCTTAATTGAGATTGGGACCTAGTCAGTCTTCAGAGCTCTTTGGACCAAATCCAGCTGTTTTCCACAGTTCTAAATGGGAGTCTAAAATCAATCTTGTGGTCAGTGCACATCCCTACTGAAAATACGTGTTGGTCATGTTGAACCGAAGCCATTTCCCACCTCCCCTGACTCTATACCAGGGTTGTGGAGCCCTCCAGATGTTGTTGGACTACAACCCCCATTTATCCCTGACCGCTGGCCATGCTGGGTGGCACTGATGGGAACTGGCATCCAACGACAGTTAGAGGGCCAAGAGGTCTCCATCGTTGCTCGGTCCTTTCCATTCCTTGTGTGGGGGTGCTACATGAACCCTGCGTTCTTCCATTCATTTTCACCAAACGTTTTCATCCAGTCTGCTGCTGTAGCTGCCGCTGCTGTTGGCCATTTATAGATGATTGGATTTTGAAGTGCTGCAGATCAATGCCAACTTTCTTGAAGACTCTTCCCATCTTTGAAGCCATTCATTTAGATGGAGCTTTTGATAAGCACCAGGGATTATTCCCTCATAATACCTCTTAGTTCTGTACCCCTCTTAGGAGTTTCTGGCTGCAAAGATTATCGATCGACAAATATATATTTTTAACCTGTCTGCTTTGGATTTCTCCTGTCTGAGGCATTGGAATGAGAGCAACCTGGCCCTTGGTCAACCTGGCCCTTGGCTCTTCAAGATGACACAAAGAGGTTGTTTTTTGCTCCCAAATGGGGCAGCCAAAGATTATTCCCACCCAAGCCACATCTTCATTCAGCGGTGTGCCTGGACTGGGGAGAGCTGGGTTCAAATCCCCCCTTGGCCTTGGACCTGTGTGACCTCAGCCACACTCTCAGGCCCAGCCTACCTGACAGGGTTGTTGTGAAGATAAAAAGGGGGAGAGGAGCAGCCATGTCTGCTACCATGACCATTTTGGATGGAATAAAAATGCAAGAAATAAGTGTGTGTGTGTGTGTCTGTTTCTGTCTCCTCTTGGCTAAGATGCCATCGAAACAGTGCTTTGAATTGGTTCTTATATCTAGTTTGTGCAGCTTCATGATGCTTTTGCCTTCCAGGGGAAGAAACTTCCAGCTAACATTAGCGAGGATGTGGAGGAAGGAGAAGTGTCTGATGAGGACAGCGCCGATGAGATTGATGACGACTGTAAACTAATGAATGGAGATGTAAGTATTGAAATGTGAAATGGGGAGCTGGATGCAAAAGCTCACGCAATGTACAGCTGTAAGTGATCCTGGGGAATAACATCGGACAGTATTAAAGTTGGGCTGAATAAAGGCTTGTGTGTGTATGTGTGTGTGTGTGTGTGTGCTTTTTCCCAATGCATTTGTTAGCTTTGAAGAACACCCAACCCTTTTCTGGGGATTTGGGGGGTTCTCATCCATTCAGAGACCCAGTGCGGTGTAGTGGTTAGAGTGTCGGACTACGACCTGGGAGACCAGGGTTCGAATCCCCACACAGCCATGAAGCTCACTGGGTGACCTGGGGCCAGTCACTGCCTCTCAGCCTCAGAGGAGGGCAATGGGAAACCCCCTCTGAATACCTTTTATCATGAAAACCCTATTCATAGGGTCACCATAAGTTGAGATCAACTTGAAGGCAGTCCATTTTCTCATCCATTCAGAATAAAGTAGTGATGGCTGGAGCTCTTTGGGTCTGGGAGGGCGGAAGGCAGGGAGCCCAACGGTAGGTGGAGCCAGAGCCAATCACGGGCAGAGGCAAAGCCAGTGGCAGGCGGAGCCAACTCTTTCTAGTTCTGTCCCCACCCTCCTGCCGAGGTCTATAGGGGGGCAACCCTGAGCCTTAAGGAGGAAGCTGCCAGCTGCAGTCACCCCCTGGACTGCTTGTAAACAAGTAGGGAGGCAGGTGGGGGCCATCTGGGGACAAACTCAGATTGGTGGGGCAGTGCCCCATTTGCCTGAATGGAGCAGCCTCCACTGGAATAAAGGCAGGAAGCATTGCTGCTGTCGCCCTGATTGGCTGCATGGGGTTGCGATGACCTCGTGTTCAACTCAGCAACGCTGGTTGGGAAAATTTGGGGAGGAGGGAGAGAAAGGGGGGAAACAGTGCTTGTAGCGGCAGCAAGAGCAGAACTGAGCTGCAAGCAGCGTCATAAAGAAGTGCACTTCTTCATGGAGCACAGCTAACCTGTGGAACTCACGGCCACAACATGTGGAGATGGCCATGAGCTCACATGGCTTTGAAAGGGGATTAGAGAAATTCATGGAGGAAGCAGTCACTATCTCCAGGTGTCATGGTGGCTATATTCTACAGGTTCAGAGGCATTCCTCACACTGCAATCCCTTCTGCACACTGCCCCACGCTGAAACCCCAGACACCCACTGTCCATCCCATAGCAAACTTCTGGCCACACACCAGGCCCCACACTAAACACCCTCTCCACTGTTCCCCATGAAAGCATATGCTCATCTTGCCCCACACTGAAACTCACCCCCACACCCTGCTCCACACCCCACACACAAACACACTGAACCAATCCCCTTCTCACAAATTCACCACCCCAGACTGAAATATACATGCACCCTGCCCAATGGTGGCTGGTGGCTCCGCTGTGACTGGGACAATGGAATCTGCTCCGGGTTTTAGTCCAAATGATCAAGGTTAGCTCCTTGAAAGTTTAGACGAAAACCCGGAGCAGATTCCACTGACCCACTAACATCGCAGCCACCAGCCACCACTGACTCCACCCCACACTGGACCTGTTCCTGAAGGTTCACGAGAGGATAGTGATGATTTTCGTCCAGCATTTCATTGCCCACAGTGATCCAGTGAGATAGATCATGCGGAGAGACACCTACTGTGCCAATGTATTCCTGTGAGCCACGTTATGTGTTTAACCAGTCCAGCAGTCAAACCACTAGACCATACTGCCCGCGCTGTAGCACCACAGTGGTTTGATTACTGGACTGGCAAAACAAATGGCACATGTTTCACAGGAAAACATTGCCACAGTAAATATCTCTAGGAGATAAAGTGTGTACATGTGAGTATGTGTGAAGATCTTTTTGGGGGGAACTGTAGAAATAAATTAAAATAATAATGATAGAGTAAGGCTCAGATGCTTCAAAAAGTAATACTAAACCAGGGTAATATGAGGCATCTTTGCTTGTCCCAAGCACTCCATCCTCCCCCTCTAGATTTGGGCCTGAAAGACCCAGGAAAAGTGTGGGTGCTCAAAGGGTAAGCTCTAAGCAAGGACGTCAGAAAAATGGGAGTGGAAATTGCCAGTGTTTGCTTATTTGTCCCATGTCTGGAATATAAACTTATCCATCAAATATGATTGATATTTGCTGCTGCTGTTGCTTTCAGTCTGCCAACTACATGCAATTGATCACCACCACCACCCAGCCATTTGCTTTGTGTTTCCTTGCTGTTGAAATTGACGTGGAGGAACAACGTAATGACAACATAACTTACATAATTTGCCTAATTAATTATGTAAAAAAACTAAGTTACATAATTCTGCCACAGCGGACAGCAAGACTAATCATGTAGGTTTGGGTGGAAGATGAACTGCAGCAGACCAGAAACAGTGTTGCATGCAACGAATGCAAGGTAGAATGGAAAAAAACCCAAGTGCCATCTTATAACCCTAGCTGTAAGCAAGCACAATTTCTGACATTGCACAGCATCATCACTGATCATGGGGCATGTCTCGTAAGACATCAGCCTCAGATTCCAATTTCCCAGCTTTGTCGAGCTGCAGCCAATGCCTTAATTTTGACCTTAAACCATCAGATGTTTCTTTTGAATCATCGGATGCTTATTTGAAGCAGACTGCATTGGAGAAGACTATTTGCGTTTGGTAGTGCTGTTCCTGTCTTTTCCGCAGACTCAGATTCTTCACCTTGCCTTATATTGGTGCAATCCTTTTGCTGTTGTTTGTGACTTTATACGTTCCACAAGAAAAGCGTTTCCTGGACTGCACCACGAGAAGCTGTGGGTCGAGGACTGCATGATTGAATGTTTGTCTATTTTTAAAAAAGGTTTCCTGCATATATTTTAAATGGACTTCAGTATTACAGTCTCTTTGACATGTGATGGATGAGGGTTTGTTTGCTGGTTTTTGTGTGGAAGTATTCAAAGGTACCATCTACACCCAACCTTGAAATAACTGTCCAGTTTTGCCTCTGGGTTCTGCCGGATCTGTACATTTCCTCTGGGGGCAGACCTTTTAGGGCTGAGCTATCCTGGGGGAGAGGGGAGGAGTTTAGATTCTCTTTGTCCTTGTCAATTCAGCAATCAATCCTTTTGTGATGTCTGACAGTTCCCTTTGATTCCCTTTTTGTCTCCTTCTCTCGCCTGACCCATTACACCCTGTCAAAGTGGAAGGTACGGTACAAGCAGATTGTCGGTCATAGAGTTATAGCTTTGAAGCAGTTTAGCAAACTGCTGCGTTACCAAACCACAGCTGTGTTGAGACCGAAGAGGAAGAGAGAGAGAGGGTGGTGGGGATGTGGTGCTATTAAGCTGAAACATTTAAAATTTCACCTACATGCTCATCAAAACTGCAAAACTCAAGCTGGACTGTACCTTTTAAAAATCAAGACCCAATCAAAACATACATTAGTGCTCATATGCTTTGCATCATACCCTTGGGGGCAGGGTTGCCAGGTCTCAGGCGTTGGGGTCTGTTATCAGAGAGACCAGTGAAATCACAGGGGCATCAAGTTGCTTGTCACACATATGCACTTTATTTTAATAGTTTTGTGCCATTTAATTGCAGTAGTCTCTAAGCGGCATACAAGTACCTCAATACATTGAAAATAAAAATCAGTTCCAACTCTACAATCAGAATCCAGTTAAGATGCCTGCTGAAATTACGAAAAGGCTCCAGCAGCTGCCAGAGATTCCATAGTCTGACCTCAGATGGAATAGCGTTTTGTGAAATTGGCCCCATCATACTGAACGAATGGCTCCTGGTGGATATAAGCCATGCATTGTCAGCCACTGGCGCATGAGTGCGCAGCCTGCCTGAACGGTTGTTTGTTCTTGGGAACACAAGTGCTTGCACCAGGCAGCGCAGGGCAGCGTACTATCTGGTGGGAAGAAGCCTGACCACAACCAGGGTCAGGATCACTGGTGCAGCAGGAGGGGAAGGAGACAGCCAGACTTCAACTGTACTTCAGTTGAAATACTTCAACCAGGGATGGGAGAACCAGTGGCCCTTCCGATGTTGTCGGACTACAACCCCTGCGATCCCGGACCATTGACAATGCTGGCTGGGGTTCATGGGGTTTGGAGACCAGCAACATCTGCAAGGCCCCAGGTTCCCCATCCCTGGTTGGAAACTCACAGTTGCTGTCTGGAAGCTGCTGGATGCATCCGCTTCTCTGGAGTCACTCCTAGTCCATCCACCTTCTGGATAGCAACTCTGCCGCTTGGCGTCAGGACCTCTTTTTTTCTGGACAGCTCCCTTGCCCTGTTCAGATGGTTGCAGCAGGACACGGAACCCCATCCCAGATTGCCTACCAGGCGAAATCCCAGCGTTAGGTTCAACCCCCAGAAGCAATGGGAGTAGAAAGTAATTTTACCTGTTTTCCCAGCAACATCCAGAAACACTGTAAAAACCAATGCTTAACCCAATTGATTCTGCCTGCTGTGGATCTTCCTGGGCTTTGCTCAAACACCAGCCTTGAGCAGCGAGATGAGATGAAATTTCATTTGTCCTCCCCCCCCCCCAAATAAAAGACTTGGAGGAAAGTTGGAGAGATGAAACTAACAGAAGAGGAATCTTCATTCCTTCTGAATTCTGAAGAGGGACTGCTTCCAGTACTCTATTGTATTTTTGATTTTTATCATTATTATTAAAAGAAAGGCAAGGCAGGCACCTCGCTCTGTGCTACATCTTTGTCTTCATTAGATTACAATTGGTCTCATCTGCTTTTTTAAAAAAAGAAACGTTCTGCAAGCAACATCTGGGTTTCCAGATGCATTCAACGGCCCCTGCTCTTGAACGACACTTTAAAAGCCAGGGAAATGACAGCTGTATTTTTGATACCATTAGTCACCGTTTGGAGGCCAATTAAGAAAGCATAGGCTGTGTTCTTCTGAAGGTGCAGGTTGCTTGAAGGTTAGAGCGCACAGCTGAGAAAGGGAAATATATATGATGTGTTTCATATGCTATTTAACCGTCTTCCAAGGAAATTGAAAACTGGGCATAGACAGATTTATGGGGTTGTTTTCTACCCCGTACAATTTCCAGTGTAGTATGAAATTGATATTGGGTAATTTGAAAGCGATACATACAGTTTAGGGTGTATGCTTCTGGCCAGAGCTAATTCAAATGTGTTTGGGGATGGTAAAAGGTCCCAAAACAGAGCCGTGTGTGTTGTGTCAGGAGAAGGGCACTTAGGGTTAACTGAGTCCTACCCAGAGCAAGACCATTGAAATTAATGGATCATGTCTATTAACTTCAATGGGGCTACTCTGAATAGGACTAACATTGGATGCAAACTTTAGGGTGCAATCTAACTTATATTTGCGCCGGGCTGGGGGAAAGATGAATGTGGCAGACCCTGGCTGAGCTGGCAGGCTCCCAGCGCTGCTGGGCTCCACTGGCAGAAGCCCCTCATCCTAGCTCAGCCACAGCAGCACTGGGACCCTGCCGGCGCTGCCAAGAGTCCACCGGCTTTTGCCAGCCTGATGGACGGAGAGCCGGTAGAAGCCAGTGGAAGCCGGTGGAAGGCCCAAACTAGGGTATTCTGAGGGCATGGTGGGGAGGAGCTGAGGGGAGGACTCACACATCCTCCTCCTCACTTTTGGAGCACTCCCGTGGGTCCCAATCCATTGTGATCAATGGGGAGTGCTTACTCCTTGGTAGGGGTATTTGCGGGAGCTTTTCTGGCTCTGGCACATGGCTCCTGACTGAGCCAGTGTTCACCCAGCCTGGTGGCTCCCAAATGAAGAGTGGATGCCGTAGAACTTTCCGCTGGCTCCTCCACTGCCACCCCTCCCTTACCGGCTTCCCATGATTTGGATTGCTCTGTTGATCTGCTTCCCTGAATTGAATTTTCCTTGAAAAATCACAGGGGACATTTTTAATACCCCCTGCCCCAAACAGATTAACATTATTTGGGGTCAAAAGCACCCCGTTTGTAAGATTTACTTGGTTTTCTTGACATTTTTTTAGTCCCACATACGTTTAATTTACAGAATGAAAATGGTAAGATTAGGGCCTGAAATTTGGGGACACTGGCTTGTATCCAATGTTAGTCCTACTCAAACCCATTGAACTTGATGGGCATGATTAATTTATGTCTGTCCATTTCTGTGAGCCTACTTAAATAGGACTTACTTTGTAGGTCTACCTCTGTGTAAATTCTGCAGTGAAAAGTGACCCCCCAGATGGATTCCAACCCTGTTTTCTAGGAAGAAGGTTTAATATGTTATCTACAAAGAGGCTCCAGAAAGAGACAAGAATATATAATGATAATAAGCTATTAGAAGGCATTTTCGGAGTGTTCGAAGCATTTCCCACATGATATTCGGTATTGCTTTAACAGAAATACAGGTCATTATTTATTACAAATGGGACTGGCAATAAAATGTTGCTTGTCCAGTGTTCCAGCCACCTTGCTGTGCCCTTATCCAGAACACTCCGTTCTAGTTCCCCCTTGCTTTTCTGTTCTTGCTCCCAGCAGACTTTTGACATTTTGCCTGGCCTCGACAATGGACTGGATGAGAGTTAACAAACTGAAGCTCAATCCAGACAAGACTGAGATGCTGTTGGTGGACGGGTTCTCTGATCGGATGGTGGATATATACCCTGTCCTGGACGGGGTTACACTCCCCCTAAAGGACCGGGTTCATAGTCTGGGAGTCTTTTTAGACTCTTCCCTCTCACTTGAGGCTCAAGTAGCCTCGGTGGTTAGGAATGCGTTTTACCAACTTCGGTTGGTAGCCCAGCTACATCCCTATTTGAGTAAAGAGGACCTTACATCAGTGGTACATGCTCTGGTAACCTCACGTTTGGATTACTGTAATGCGCTTTACGTAGGGCTACCTTTGAAGACAGTTCGGAAGCTACAACTAGTGCAAAATGCGGCGGCCAGATTGCTGACAAGGACCAAGCGGTCCGAGCATATAACACCTGTTCTGGCCAGCTTGCACTGGTTGCCAATATGTTTCCGGGCTAGATTCAAAGTGTTGGTATTAACCTATAAAGCCTTATACGGTGCGGGACCACGATACCTTGCGGAACGCCTCTTCCGATATGAACCAGCCCGTGCACTACGTTCTGCTACGAAGGCCCTCCTCCGGGTTCCAACTCACAGGGAGGCCCGGAGGGTGATGACAAGATCTAGGGCCTTCTCAGTGGTGGCCCCCGAACTATGGAACAGTCTCCCTGAGGAAGTACGCCTGGCGCCGACTCTGCTTTCCTTCCGGCGCCAGGTCAAAACCTTCCTATTCTCTGAAGCATTTTAAGTTACATTGATCTAATTTTAAAAATGTTTATTGTATTGTTGATTGTATTTTAATATTATTTTGTTATTCATTGTATTTTTATACTATTTTATGTTCACCGCCCAGAGAGCTATCGCTAGTCGGGCGGTATATAAATTTAATAAATAAATAAATAAATAAATAATAAATAATTCTGTGGCCACTGAACATGCTCAGTCTTCAGCAGATTTTTTTTTTTGAGGGGGAAGCTTGTTCCCTTTAGGTTTTCTCCCCCTAAAGAGATTTTGTACTTCTGCAAAAACTTTGGGGCTCCTCCAAGCATGCTGATATCTCCATTTCTCAGCAACCCCATTTTGGTCCTACAGCTGTTGTATATCAGCACCTGAGTTTGCTATTAATACATGCAAGTAGAGTCTACAAGAAAATGTAGAGTGGAGCCAGCCAGTCAGCCAGCCATGCCCTTTCCCAGGAGATTCCATTTCACTCCATTCCTCTTCCCCATTTTCCATTTTTACACACTCACACCCAGCACTCTATGCCAATTGAACATCCTCATTGGGCTGTGCGGGTTTTTTTTTGGAGGGGTGCCCTTTACATTATTTTTCTAAAGATCTTTAGAATCCTGCAAACCTCAAGGTTCCCATCAGGCTTCTGATTCTTCCCCCTTGTGAATGGATCGTGTTCTCTTTGCTACATAAGGATCCTCACTCAGAAAACTGAGTGTGTTGGTAATATATTGATGAGGGATATCCCATTTTCCCATTTAAATAAATAAATACATTTCTGTTACAATAATAAGAATAACACTGGTTATCTCAGTAACCCGTAAATCAATGCTCTGGGTTGTGTTCCACTAAACCCTATTCAGAGTGTTGAAATAATTTCAATGGGTCTATGCTGAGTAAGGCTAGCACTGAACACCACCATCTGAGTTGGGGCAGTATCTTCCCCATCATGCAGATTGGAGGACTGAGGCCACCTGTGCTGGCCAACGAATGCAAAGATTCTGAGATGACTGACAGGCAGTTGGTGCTGATTTTTGCAATTTTCTTTGCACCAAATTGGACATTAAAATGGTTTAAGAAATAGAATCTAAAGATATGTTAATTAGAGACTAAGAGCCATTGAAGGGGGACTTACTTCTGGGTAAACTTGTATGGGATTGCATTGTTTTTAAAAAAGCCTGTCACTGTATATGGGTAGATACACTGTTCTGCCGGTTCCAGTACACTTTTCTCTTTGGAAAAGAGGGGTATGCAACACTAGTCAAACCCTGCCCCTTTTCACTGAAACCTGGTGGGAGCAGCATGAGTGCATTTTTAAAAATGCAGCTTCAAAGAGATTTCGCAACTGATCAGCAGGTCAACCCATTCCTCCTCCAGGCATGGAGAATGGACACACTTTGATCTGGCTACTAATGAGTTTACAGCCTATATCTTTGGCATAGCACTTGATTTGCATGGAATTATTCCCTACCTGCCTACCACTGTCTTATGATAAACTCCACAAGCCATACTCTTGACTACCACTATCTCAATCACATTTTTGGAGGGTCAGTCTAGCTTTAATGGATAAAATCTGGCTATCTTGCAAGTGATTTAAGCCTTGGAAAAACTGCATGATGATGGGTCTGCTGAAGTTTAATTCTGCTCCAGGAAAAACGCTAGTGGCTTGGTATCGCAGCATGTCTCGCCAAAGTTGTTGTTGCTGCTAACAGTAGGTCCTGTCTCCCTTCCTCTCCCTGTTTTGGTTCCTTTCCAGTTTTGCAAAGTATTTTTATATGTGCTTTCCCCCCTTTTTCTTGTAACAATTTCCCTCCGTTTGACTGAAGATAATAAATTTGAGGCACCTTTCCACCAAAGGAATTTGTCTAGTTGAGAACCCTACAAAATACTTTCTCTTGGTACTGGGGATAATTACATCATTCTACCAAAGACCAATTGAATGATGGTTTGCTGCACAATGTACAAACCACAGGGCCATATCTGTGCAACAGAATCACACCGAGTTAACAAAAGGGATTAACTCAGGTTCCCTCTGTTTCTCTTTTTTCCAGTCTTAAGTTCAGTTCTCCACATTTCTGCAGCAATCTGAGAAGTTTTCAAATAAAAAATCCTCATGAAAATTCTTCAGCGTTTTAGTGCCAAATTCTCCGAATAAACACATTTTGCATGCAGTTTTGACTAATGTACACATTTTTGCAAACAATTTAATGCTATTTCACTAATATATTCATATTTATGCCCACTTTCCCCTAATGTATGCATTTTCATACACATTGGTTGGGGAACAGCTTCGCAAAATTCAGATAAGTGTGAATTGTGAGAGATGGCTGTGTTACAGCACTCATGTTGTTTTGGAAAGTGCCAATTTAATGGATTCAGCTTTCAATGCAAACCAAGTTGAATTTCTTCTCTGTCTCCTAGTTAGCAGTCATCACCTGTGAAGAATAGTTCTCTGAGGGAGATATAGGGATCTCCAACAGAGAATGTTCAGCAGCTTCATACAAGCTACACTTCCCAAGATTCTTTGGGGGTAGCAATCAACAAATAAAACTAATATGTCTTTGTTGTGCAGATACATCTCATGAGATTACCAAACTGGTCTTGCCATGTAGCGGTGTAGTAGTTTGTTTGGAGCAATGGTAGAGCTTCTTGCTGTTTGTTCTTGTTGGTTTGTTTTCGTCTTCCTTTCCTTTCCCCCCCTTAACATTTAAGTAGGCATTGTGTTTGGGCCGAAGAACCCAAGTTTCAAGCTCTCTTGACTGTCTGAACCCCCCTCTCTTTTTTATGTGCAGGCATCATCCAATCGGAAGCGAGTCGAGAACATTGCAAAGAAGAAGCTGGACTCTCTGATCAAGGAATCCAAAATCCGCGACTGTGAAGACCCAAATAATTTCACAGTTACTACCCTGGCGCCCCCTGGGAAACTCATTAACAAGCATGATTTCAAAAAGGTAAAGATTTCATACTGTTTTTTTGCCTCTTCCATGTTGAACCAAAAGGCAGCCTGAGAACAGGTATTTCATAGTTTATGTCGAAGCAAGATTAGTATAATAGAATCATAGACTAGTAGAGTTAGAAGGGGCCGATAAGACCATCGAGTCCAACCCCCTGCTCAACGCGGGAATCCAACTTAAAGCATACCTGACAGGTGCCTGTCCAGCTGCCTTTTGAATGCCTCCAGTTTTGGAGAGCCCGCCACTTCCCTAGGTCATTGGCTCCATTGTCATACTGCTTTAACAGTTAGGAAGTTTTTCCTGGTGTTTGGTCAAAATCTGGCTGCCTGCAACTTGAGCCCATTATCATTGACTGGAAGTGTCTGGGCTAAATCCACTTTGACAGAGACTGTGCCCTCTGAGCTAGGGTTGCTTGATTGCATCCTGGAGATCTGCCTTGTATCTGTAAATGCCTCCAGAGATGAGTATTATCCATCCCCATTCCCCTCCCCACCCCATATGTGAGAAGTGGGACTTCAGGGTGCCACGCCACGTGAGGAATAGTCAGACACAGGACCAGGAATAAGCAAGCCGCTCATTGCTGGTCCCTAATATCACAGTTAATCCTGACTGATCACTGTTCTGGCGTTTTCCTCTGCGGGGACAATTGAGCTTGGAGCATGAAATGGGGCTTCATTGGCTTGGCCATTAATCATGATAAATATTTGTTTGCCTGTTCCTTGTTGTGCACGTGTCATCAGATGCACAAGGGGCAATGATAGAAAAAGAATTGGTGTGTTCTTGTGTTTGTTTGTTTTTTTACTTTCCCTGTGCTAAACCATTTAATGTCTGTTTTTCATTGGCTGTCCTGAGGAGACGGCAGCCGCTGCCAGCTAATTCAGAACCTGTGGGGCATCAACAGCATCTGGGGATCCAAGGTTGAAGAACACTGGTGTAGGCAATACTGAACTCCATAAACCAACGGGCTCACTCAGTTATAAGGCCACTTCCTATGTCCTTAAGGCCTGTGTGGCTTCTCAGTCCAAACCAGTGAAGCATTGCAAGGAAGCTGCTGTCAGTAATGTCTGAACAGACTTTTCCTTGGGAGCGCAGCCCCCCCAAATCTAATTTAACACGCAGCAGGATGAGCCATAGGGGATTGAATTTGGGGGTGCCCTTGTGGCAGCCTTTCTTCTGAGGTCAAATACCCACCAGGGCATCTGTCTGGAGGAGGCTAGATAAAGATCATTGCGCAGGAGCGCAGCGCAAGCAAGATGTCCTGGCTAATTGAACCGAATCCCTTCTGCTTTTAACGCCGGCTCTCTCCACTGTCTTTTCTGCCTCTACCCTCACCTATCGATAAGAAGACATTTCTGGCGCTGTGTTCGTGAATGAAAGGGAAAGGGGGATGAGTTGCTGCCTCCCGCGTCTCAGTCGGAATCTGCCTGTGAAAAAAACATGTTTAATCTGATCTGTCTTAGTCTGTGGCTCCTGCTGGGGAAATGGAGAGCGATTTTTCATACATGTCACTCTTCTTTCTCTCTTTCTGTTGTTAGTGCATTGCTCCATTCTGAACTTCTGTTAATCTGCCCTTTAATTATCGGGAAGGATTTTTCTTTTATTCTTTACCACGAAATCAGCATGCGGTGCAAACTGAGCTCAACGGCTGCCAGAGTGGTTTGTGAAGATAGCCGCACCTGAATAGATATATTGGATAAGTCAGGTGGCATTTGCTAAGGCCGCATAGGAAGCTGTCTTATACTGACTCAGGCCCTTGGTCCATCTAGTTTAGTATTGTCTACACTGACTGGCAGTGGCTCTCTGGGGTTTCAGAGAGGGGGCATTCCCAGCCCTCCCTGGAGATGCCGGGGATTGAACCTGGTACCTTCTGCATGTAAAGCAGGTACTCTGCCACTGTGCTGTGGACTTTTCCTATTGTGGCATTGGGTGGTGGTGGAAAGAGCAATCACGGCAGTTTGGGGAGATCTTTTGTCCACAGGTCACAGGCAAGCTTGTGTCTGGGGTGAGGATTCAGATCAGCGGCTTCCTGGCTGATAATCTTAGCCTTTGTGTTGAAGAGAGGCTAAATGTGAACCTAAAGACCAAAAGAAAACCCACTTTTCCCCCCTGAGAATTTCTGATGTTTTTTTTTTCTCACCCTGTAGGAAAAAAAAGAGGACACTTTGCAGAATTTTCTTCCTGTATTTTCTCCCCCATTTTTAAAAATGGTGATTGCCAGCCCCCTGCCCTCCAAATACCCACAACTACTCCAGGTCCAGGGTGTTTTGAAGGATGCGAAGAAGTGACTTGGCCACCAACACAGTTCGCAGCAACAGCAAATTAAAAAAAAGAAAATTGTGAAAAAATAAAGAGATGGTGCTCCCTCCCCTTCAGAAACAGTTGGATAATCCCCTCCCTCTGACGAGAAATCTAGATTTGTTCACAAATAGGGTGAAAGATTTTTGCATACCATTCTAGGAGAGAACATAGCTCAGTGGTGGAACACTTTCCTAGCATGAAGAGTGCCCCAGCAATATCAGTTGCTGGAAGCTGCAGAAGGAGAGAATTGCTGTGGCACACAGGTCCTACTTGCAGGCTTCCCATTGGGGCATGTGGTTGGCCACTGTGAGAACAGGATGCTGGACTAGGTGGGATCTTCTTTTGTTCTGACTACAAAGACACCATCCTTTTCCAGCCCTTTTTCCTCCAAACTGAACTGGCTGTTGAAAGATACCTCTCCCCCAAATTTCTTAGTGTTGAAGAAGGGACAGCCTCTGCCAGTAGAACCCCTTGGAGGGGTCTACTCTCGCTCCTGAAAGTAGTTCTCCATCCTGTGATGTCCTGCCAGGATAGGCACAATATCACCCAGTCCTGCATGCACTTACATCTTGCTGTCGCATTTTTCACTTGAAAAACAAAAGGGCTGCTTCTTTCTGTATGTGAATGAATCGGGCTTTGTGCAATTGTCGCTTCTGCTGTGATGCTCAAATTTAAGCCCAAGAATGCCACAGTGGATTGCAGTATCCGAATAGTCTTTGCTGCTGCTCCCTTGATGGCCAACCTACATTCTGTATCGCCTCTTGTTTGAGTTGCATAGCTCTCTGACGTCTTGGAGGCCTGTACAGTTGAGGGAAACATCCAGGCATCCAAGCCCTTGTTTTCAATCTCTGTACCTCAGCGTGGAAGTCTAAGAACTCTTGCGATTTGCTGAGTGCTAGTTAATAAGCTGTTGTGATGGATCTTGGAGCCCTTTTGAGTCTGTTAAGAGACTCTGAAGGGGGGGTGTTGTTGCTAATCCCACAATCAAAATCCTTACAGGCTTGTTAAGATATGGCTTTACAAACAGCTGAAAGATCTTGAAAGGCTTGTTATGATCAGACTCTCAGGTAGAGCTGGAGGAGCCATTCGATTCATTTCGCATTTCAAGGCAAACCTGCATCATTTGCACTTTCCCAAGCAACATGTGAACAGAACGGCAGGCATCCTTCAAAATCTACACTTCTCTGAATTTTGCAACGAAGTTCGCCTGCCAAGTAATGTCTACCAAAATGCACATACCATGATAACGTGTGCATTAAATGCATATATTAGTGAAAACAACATATAGGAATGCATTGTTAGGGGAAAACTGCTTTGCAAAAATGTATATATTTGGCAAAAGTGCCTACAAAAGTGTGTGTATTACAAGAAATTTGCATGAAAATGCTGATGAATTTTCATGAGGACTTTAAAAAAAATCCTCAAACTGATGTGGAGATGTAGAGAACTGAATTTAAGATTTAAAAATGGGAAACTGAGAAAAACAAACTGGTACAACAGTATGAAATTCATAAAATACTCACACAGCAATATGTTAATAAAGACCAGGTCCTACCCACTCCTAACACTGCATCCAATGTTAGTCCTGCTTAGAGTAGACCTATTGAAATTAACAGATGCAAGTAACTTCGGTCTATTCTGAGTAGGACGTAGCTGGACGCAACCCTACATTTTGTGGGTGCGAAACCTATGAGTTGGTTATGTGCTGTGTAATCAAGTCCTTTAAAAAAATCTCATTTGGATCACCCACCAATCGGTTTCATCAGGTAACTGATTTATTTATTCATTATATATTCATTATTTGATTTATATCCCGCCCTTCCTCCCAGCAGGAGCCCATTGATAAAGCAAAGAAAACCTCTAGGATGTCCCAGATCCTTTCTAGGTCAATTTCACTTGTCCAATCCTTTCAACTGGACACTCGGGATGGACCCAAAAGAGTCTGCAGTCCCTAAATCTGGCAAAAATAATGCTAATCCTACTCAGTGTAGACCCATTGAAGTTAATGGAAATGGCTAACTCAGGTGCATTAATTTCAGTGGGTTTACACTGAATAGAGAGGTGTATACAACCCAATCTGTCCTCTCCATCCCCCCTCCCTTGAGTTTGCAGTCATCTCTAAGTTTCATGGATGAGGCATTGCAAATCAAATGCAATGCTCTTTCCGTGGATTCACTTCACTCAGTTCACCTGCGAGGCGTCATGTTCTGAGTAATCAAGTGAAGGCAAATCAAATGTGGTTTGTGCTTGTGTGAACAAACTGCTCTTGGTGAGCCCGGCAGTCTTGATGGATTTATTTTCATGAAATTGGCTGCCTGTCGCTGGGGCGTAGTTGTCTCTGTGATGGAGCGCTGCCCCCTAGAGGAGTTCTGTTTTACAGGCCCAGAAAGATTCTCATTCATTCCACTCCATTCCATTTCTTGGCAACAGTGGAGCCAATTCACACAGCTTTCTTTCTTTCTTTCTTTCTTTCTTTCTTTCTTTCTTTCTTTCTTTCTTTCTTTCTTTCTTTCTTTCTTTCTTTCTTTCTTTCTTTCTTTCTTTCTTTCTTTCTTTCTTGGCTAACTAATAAAGTCAGCATGAGGAGTATACTCCTTCAGTGACTTTGTAAATATTATACTAGCCTTGTGAACAAGCAACTCAAGTCATGTTCAGTTTTTTTTAAAAGAATATCTTGCTGCTGTTATTGTTTTCATTTGGTCTCTCTCTCTCTCTCATCATGTCCCTGCCATTTTGGTCTCTCAGTTCCTCCGAGAAGAACTCAGATCTGTACAAATCACAAAGTCAGTACACTTGGGCAGAGGGAGATAGCTCTTGGATCCCTTTTTATGCCATCCCAGCCTGAGGACATGGTTTGGCCATCATCCTCAGATTTCAGGGATGACTCCCCTCTAGCTTGTCCTGCTTCACAATGGAGGAACAAGCAGCTGCAAAATCAGCTATGGGTCATTTTTAAGGGTTACAAATAGCTCTCAAGGGGGCGGGGGCACTGCAAGCAAAGGTCGTGATGGCCTGACTAGCCTTCAGTTGACTTTGGCCCTCTGCTGAAACAACATCTTCTCTAGCTGAGCTGGGAGCCGTCCACCGTCTCTTGCCTTTCCTTTCCTGGACTTGACCCAACTTGACTAGACCAGACTTAATTGTACAACTCTCTGATTATTGTTTCTGCTTCTCCTGTGAGTCCCAAGCCCCAAGAAGCTCATGGCAAGATAAAAGGGCTTTTGTCCTCACAACATCCCTTTGAAGTAGGTTAGGCTGACCTACTTCGGCAGCCAAAGGTCATCTAGTGAACATTAGAGCCAAGTGGGGATATGAACCCTCCCAGACCTAGTCTTACTTCAGGGTTATGTAAATGACTTAAAAAAAAAAAGTTAGGAACCCAAGATCCACCAATAGGGTTCAAGGGTAAAGTTCAAAGTATCTTTATTACAGTCAAAGACCAGCCAGAGGGTTCAAGGGTAGAATAATGGCTCAAGTGCAAAACGATGGTTCAAGGGAAACAAAGAAAGCTGCCTTACACTGGGTCAGGCGATTGGTCCGTCTGGCTCAGTATGGTCTACACCACTGTTCTTCAACCTTGGGTCCCCAGATGTTGGACTACAACTCCCATCATCCTTGGCTATCAACCAAGCTGGCTGCGCTTGATGGGAGTTGTAGACTGGCCTACACTGATTGGCAGAGGGTCTCTAGGGTTTCAGTCAGGGGGTACTCCCAGGCCTACCTGTAGATGGTGGGGATTTCTACTAAGATCTTCTGCATGCAAGACAGATGCTCTGCCACTGATCCATAGGAGGAGCCCATTACCTATGGCACACTATAAATGATACTTTGGGATGACCTGCCTGCACAAATCTGGAGTTACAACAGCTGAGAGATTCTAACCCCAAACTCTAAACTGCTCAAAGAGCTGGTCAATGATAACACGTTCATGAATATTTTACAGGTGAGGAACACTGGGAGATAAGTGTTTAGCACTAAGCAGAGGTCTGTATGCGTGTGGGGGTGAGGGTGACACAATTTATGTAATTGCCATTGTAAACCTACTGGCAGTGGAGACTGCTGGCTCTGATACCAGAGGGACAGTGAATCCGCTCCAGATTTTAGTCCAAACTTTCATGGAGCTGTCCAAGGTGCTGATTTGGGGGGATAGGGTTCAGCACCTTGGACACCTCCTTAAAAGTCTCCACTGCCTATTGTGAGTCAGAAGCATTTGTCAATATATTGCTTACCACCTAGGAATATATACCTTGGTCTTGGTCTACCTTCTGAACTATATCACACTGGTTCTGTATGGCAGAGCAAAACAATACGTTCCCTGGTGTGCCCTAAATCTGCATAAGAAATTTCCTCTCAGTGATGAAAATTGTCCCCCTCCTATGAATAAGCTAAAGCTTTATCATTATTAAAATTTTCTGGACTTCTAAAGAAGGCTAGGTAATCCGTGGTCTCCTGATGATGTTCAGCGAAGACGATGGGAGTTGTTGCCCTGCAACATCTGGAGGGTCACAGGTTCCCTATCCCTGTTTTAAAGTGTTGCCCTATCACCTATACCTAATTGATACAAATCTTCTGAAGCAATCCCTAGGAATTCCTTGCGCTTTTTAAATGACCTGAGGGAACTGGGCATAAGGTTTCAAGTTGGGATATCAATATGTGGTAGCTACATGATTGGAGACCAACTGAGTTTTCAGGACTCAGGAGCTGGATCTGAAGTTTTAGGGTTTAAGCCACCTTCTCGGGAGAAAGAGGAGGAAATGTGGGCCACACTATAAAAAAGAACAGTGGATCTTCACCTTGCCTTGATGAGCCCTACCATGGTGAAGCTGTTAGCAACCAGGTTCAAATCTCTACTCGGACATGATGCTCGCTGGATAACCTGAGGCCAGTTCGTCTGTCTGCCTGTCCTACCCCACAGGGTTGTTATGAGGATAAAATGAGCATGGGAGAACCATGGATGGAGCCCTGAGCTCTTTGGAGGAAATGTGGAATATAAATGTAATGAATAAATCAGTGGCCTTCACCAGAGGGACGTGAGGAACAGGGGAGTAGTTAATCCTGACCCTGGAGGCTAAAGAATTCAGGCCACCTGCCTGAGGTTGGCCGCTCCCATAGTAGGCAATCCTCAAAACCTGCTTTTTATGCATTTTTATGCAATTTGCTGTGTGGTTGGATGCAGTCTAGCTTTCCTTCAGCTAAGCTTCTGATGGAATGGATCCTGCCTGCTTATGTCATCCCTAGCCTGACATTCATTTCTCCGCTGTAATTGTTAACAAGGCACAACAGCTGAGTAACGTATTGTCTCATGTTGATTGTCCTCTGAGCTCTTTTCATTGTTTACAAAGATGCGGGAACACATTACTTCCCACTGATGTCCATTTGGTAGAGGTCTTTTCCTGCATTTTCAAGAACGATATTTTGATTAGCACCAGTTCCCCCCCCCTCCTAATGGCACCCCTTCCATCCAGGGGATTATCTGTCACCCGAAATGAATAATGCAACATGGCAAGCTTTAGAAATGGCAATGGGGAGGACTGAGAAAAGAGTCTTTAGCAGCTGACTTTGTTGGGTTTTATATTAGCTTTCTTTCTAAATTGTTTATTAATGACTCTGGCTTCCATAGCTGACTGCGCACAGCTAATGAGGAAGCCAGGTGAGCGAGGTTTGTGAGAAGCGCAAGTCTTCCATTGGTTGCTGGCAGGAGGCAACTGAAGCATAAAAGCCACACAGGTGATTTCTGCCTCCCTTCCAGGATGCCAGCGATCTTGTTTTCCGCAATAAAATGAAGCCCTTTTTAATAACCAGGAGGATTTATGTGAAAATGCATTTTTATTTTAATTCTGCACCCCCTGTCCCTGTCCCTTGGACTCACGTATATGCTAATTTCATAATGTGTTGCTTCTAAAGATGTGCTAAGCCTGCCGCATTCGAGTTACCTGAACACATAAAGTGCTCCCGTTTCTCCTTCCCAGAGCTCTTAAAACAGCTGCTGGGGGGGCTTTTGCAAAGCTGTTTTATGCAAAATGCATTGCAGAGGCTTTGCTGGCAAGCATCCCAAGCAGAGATGGGGGAAACCTGTGGATGTCCATAAACCATTGCTGAACTCCAGCTCCCATCAGGCTTGGCCAGCATAGGCATTGGTCAGGGATGATGGGTGTAGTCATCCAGCAAATATCTGAAAGGTCACAGATAGGGATGGACAAGAATCCTGCTGAATTCGGATTTAGCACCAGATTTTTCAATGGTCCACATATTCTCCATTTTTGCAGTGATCCTGTTTGCTCTGAACTTCAGAGGTTTCGCCCCAACATCGGTTCCCCCCCTTAAATATTCCCTGGAATATATTGCTCTTTTATTGATTTTACTCACAGCAGAGCATTATAGCTCTTGCTCTCTCTCTCTCTCTCTCTCTCTGCAACTGCCTTCCACTCAAATAATCCAAGTTCCAAGCGGGGAGGAAGAAAGTGAAGCTATTTGTGTGGATGGAAAGCCACTTTCCTTTCCAAATATTGATAATTCCTTTTAAAATATTGATATTTCTTTCAAAATATTGACAATTCCTTTCTAAATAATACTTTATGTCAAACTATTGATATTTTGGGGGGAGGGAAAATTGGACTGGTAAAAGCAATGGAAAGAGGACAAAGGACGAACTCAAATTGAAACTGCCTGTTAGGTTGACAAAAGGCTTTTGAAATGCTACCGGCCAATGGATCCCATCCCTAGTTGCAGGTTTCTCATATCTGATCTAAAGGTTGGAAGTAGCCAATGGAGCTTAAAAGAAAAAGAAAATGTGGACTCTGGGAGATAATAGTTTTCAAGAAAATTGAAGGTGCATTAGAAAAATCATGGCACTTGATGAACACGTACATTTATCATCATGCAGGCTCTCAAAACACATTCTGCTCCCCCCTATCCAGGGAGTCATTTTCATATAAGATTGGCCCAAATTTTTGAAACTTTGAAAGTCCTGTCTTAATTTTGAGGTGGGGAGTGGGTTCTGAAAGTGAAAGACAATGTGAAGCCAACTCTCCTCTTTTGGGTGGGGAACTGCCAAGTTTGGGGATCCTGAAACTCACTGCAGTGCCTTTGTAGCTGTTTCCACTGGTAGCCACCATCTTCTTCCACCTCTTGAAATGTATCATTTTATATCCCCCTCCAGGTGTCTTATTCTCCCAGGAGGAGCCCTCCCTGCAAGCTGAGATCTATTGAACTCGGCACTTTAATATGTCCTTGTCTGAGCAGGAAATATTATTATTTATTAGATTTGTTGGTTGCTTGTTTACCCAAAGGTCTCAAAATGACTTATAATGTATTTAAATAATTATACCATTAACAAAATTCATACAAAACACCTGCAATTCATTAAAATGTGTGTGTGTGCGAGCACAGGTAGGTGTATTATATATTTATTTATTACATTTAAACCCCGCCTTTCCTCCAAGGAGCTCAAGGTGATGTGTTTGGTTCTTCTCCCTCTCCATTTTGTCCTCACAACAGCCCTATGAGGTAGGTTAGGCTGAAAGGTAGTGACTGGACCAGGATCATCCAGGGAGCTATATGGCTGAGTGGGGATTCAAACCTGGTGTCCCTGGTAATAGTCCAACACCCTAACCACTACACCTCTCTCTCTCTCTCTCTCTCTCTCTCTCTCTCTCTGGTACATTACTGAGCTAGACTAGTTTCTGATATTTGCCAGGTACTGTAGCTTTGGCCTAGTCACTGCCTCACGGGGTTGTTGTGAGGATGCTTTTAAATATATATAGAGAGAATAGATTGTATCCAGTGCTAATCCAACTCAGAGTAGACTCTTTGAAGTTAATTGGCATGGCTAACTTAGGTCCTTTTATCTCAATGGGTTAGTAGGACTTAGTTGGCAACACCTCAGTGTCTAAGGAGGTATTCGTTCTGTAGGTTTCATAGACCCTAATGACATTTTCATACTCTGTGGTACCAGCAAGAGTTGGAAAGCCCTAAATGTCATGCAAGGATGTTTCTAATAGTGTGCTCTGTGTACATCTCTCGGGCTGCCCACCTGCCTTCCTGTCAGTCGTGTCTCCTCATCACTGATAGTCTTATGTGTTGTCCTTCTCTGCTACTGTAGAGCAAACATGAGGAGGAGGTGGAATCTGGGGAAGACGCTGTCATCAACAAACGGCACAACCGATCGCTGATGGGAAGCTTTTCCAAGCGCAAGGTTATTCATTTTTTCATAGGAAAATATATATATAAGTCTGCCTTGCCCCAAAAAGTTGATTCCAGCAACTTAAACATCCAAGCCATTAAAAAATCGGGGCTAAAAGGGGCAGCCAGTAAGGGATCACATAGTGACCATGACATCACATTGCTATGAAGCGTATCAAGTTTGGTTATGTGTTGATGTCATTAACCACATGGTTGCCATTTAAAATATCCTATGTAGTAGCTCAGAGTTTTTCCCACCTCTTCCTTTTTTCTTAAGCATGTTTCCTTTAGATTAAAACTGACATGAAATTGGTATGCATTCAAAAGTGACACTGACGAGTGTTGTGCTAAATGTTCTCCCATTTGTATTTTTGTTGGGGGTACTTTCAGCTGGGTGAGAGAATATCCTGCAAGTCCCTTCTGTTCTTATGGGGAAGGGTTTAATTTGCACATGTTGCCATTGCTTTCCCCCCCTTTTTGATGCTGTGCTGGTGCCATATTTTCCTTCCTAGAGTGCCCCCAGACAATAAAGGATCCTGTAATGAACTTGACATGCTCTCTGATTGTGCCTTTTGAATTCTGTCCTACCTAAAAGCAAAGAAGCTTAAGGGGCATCTGCCTGGCAATGTTCAAAGCAGATGGCTATACATCTAGTCCAATCTATGTTGAATCTACTCCAATCTATGTTGGACTAATTGTTCCACAAATACTGTTACTGTTAATGTGTTTGTTGTTTGTTGTTACAGCAGTGTCAGTGTACATTGTGTTTTAAAGAGTTTCCCAAGAAGAACGGGCATTTATTTATTGAATTTATGTCCTGCCCTTCCTCCCAAAGCAGGCCAGAGTAGCAATCACAACAACAAAACAACAACCAAAAATCTGAAAATATTCTGAAAACAGCTCGGTTAAAAACATTCTTTCATCCAGTGACCTCCAGGTTGCCAGGATCAGTCTCCTTCAGCCATCAAATGTCTAGGTCAACAGGAATGCTTTCAAATTCCTCTTCAAAGTTAATAATGATGGAGACAGATGCAACTCACTGGAGAGGACATGCCTTCTGGCACAACTGTTTGTTTTCGTTTTATTTAACAAAATGTATATACCACTTCCTAGAACAAAAGGCTTCTAAGTGGCTTACAGTGAACAGTCCAAAACACTGATGTAAAATACCAATAAAAACAGAAGAAGGTATAGGAAAAAAATAAAATAGGATCAGTAATTTTAAAACACTTAATCTTACTAAAGCGTGTCAAAATTGCATGCTAAAACGACATGCCTAGGTAGACTTGCCAGAATAATAGGTGCCAAAAACAGGACCTGGAGGGCTTCTCTGGGAACTTTTGAGTCCCAGCCAAAATGAAATGGATTAAATACTGTACTGATTCTGCATTTCCTCTTTCACCGGGCACAAATCCTTCACCTTTCCTTCAAAGGTTTCCCAAGGAGTTGCATACTCCTTGTGGTCCATTACCACTTGGTCAAATGGTCACCTCTGTTCACGTTTTTGGCCTGTGCGGATATATACAAATGTCGTCTGTGGCTCGTTTTCAACCTGGTTGTGTTTCCCCAATTTATGCAGAAAAAAGGCAGCAAACTCAAAAGGGCATCGAGTCTGGAAGAAGGTGAGGATGACCTTGACAGTCAAGGGAACTTAGCCAGAGGCTCAGTACATTACAGCAGGTAAGTGGCAATGTGTCCTGCCTGGGTCATGCCCTTTCTTTGAAAAGGTGTGCTCCTGTTCATGCGCAAACAACTTTGCCTAAAAGGACCAGTTTCCTGATCAAGCCTAACTGGATTGGACAGACATAGCAAGATGGGGAAAAACTAAAGTTTGTAGGTTTTGGGATTCCAGAGAATTTTTAAAGGGTTAGACCCCCAGAAAGGGCTTTGCTGTGAGCCAGCGCTCAAACCTGGAACATCAGACTAAAATGTGTGTTCGCACATGTGCAGAGCGCATCAAATTCACTGCTGAGTAACTGCAGCCGTGTACCTGCAGGATAGAGGAACAGAAGAATAGTATGTTGCCATACACCAAGTCAAACCACTGGGTCCATCTAGCTCAGTATTGCCCACACTGACTGGCAGCAGCTGTCTAGGGTTTCAGGCAGGGTTCTCTCCAGCTCTACCTCGAGATGCCGGGGATTGAACCTGTGAACGTCCAAATGCAAAGCAGATGCTCTGTCATTGAGCTACAGTCAGAAGAAACATCCAGGCAAGGTGGAGTTCCATCATTCTCTGTTCATTGCTGTCCCCTAACTGTACATTCAGACAGTCGTTCTCTCCTCTCTTCCAATCTGTGGCAAAATCGCCAGAGTCCCAAAAATCCGCCCAGCCAACTCAGGGCTGACCTGAGACATTTTCCTGCTTGTGGGGGCCACTTCACACAGCTTCTCTTATGAAAGCTGACCAGACTGAGAGTTGAAATCTTACTCCATCTGCAATGGGACAGTGTCCTCCACTGCACCTGAGAGCAGCTGGTTAGCTTAGGTGCATACAGCTCTGGCCTCCAGCACCTCGCCGCCATTCTGCATCCCCCAGCAGCTGTCACTGCACTCCACCTAAGGGTGGGGCTTATCCATTGTTAAAGCTAAGTATGTAATAAGACATTGATTTCCATTCCAACCCACATTCATTGCATGCAGAGCTGTTTCCATTCTGCTGCAATTCAGCTTCCAATAAAAGCAATTATTTTTGTCCACTGTGGTGGAATTTTCCATAATTAATTATGGAATTAATTATGTTATTCCACATCATTCATTTCAATGCAAAGGAAATGGAATGCAAATGTGTGTGGGGGTGGGGGGTAATCAGATACATTTTGTTTGTGAACTAACATCAACAAAAGCAAAAAGCAATCGCATTAGCTGGATTGATTTCCGTTCCAGATTTGGGATGAATAAGAGAACATTCACAATTTCTGTTTCTGTTTTTATATATATATATATATATATATATATATATAATTTGTATACTGCTTCATACTTGAAAAGAAGCCTTTAAGCACTTTTACAGTGTAGAAAAAAACCCAAACCAAATTACACATTTAAAACAATACAGAACAATTAAGAGAAACCACCTTAAACATTAACGTCTTAACATTAACAATCAACATAATAAAAACCAAATTACACATTTCAGATAATACAAAACAATTTTTAATAAAACCTTAAACATTAATATAGCCTAAGATAACCAACATAATAAATCATAATCCCTGCTAACAGATTAAAACACAAATATACCAGGAAGACGAAACAACCTCACCCACCAAATGCATGAGCGTGTGTGTACAGGTAGCAGCGTCACTCCCACTTCTGCTGCTACCACCCCAATTTACACTCTCACCAAAAGGTGGGGCAACACTACACACTCCCTACCCTTGGAGCTCCCTCCTCTCACCAGGGAGCACCCATAACTGTTCCACCCCCACACAACACCCATAACAAGAGAGGGTAGCACCATCCTTGAAGATAATTCTGTTTCCGTTGGAATCATCTGACTTCCGTACTTGAAGCAGATTAGTTTGTGCAAATACATGCAGATTGCCTCATTTGCACAATCCCAGTCACAGAGTTTTCATGCTTGCCATCATCGCTGCCAGTCAGAGTAGACACTACTGACCCAGGTCTACCCATGGATTAAATTGGCACCTAACAGCTTCAGATGTTCATTAGCAACATCTGTAGTTCAGTGGCAGAGCATGTGATTTTGTGCAGAGCAAGTCTCATCTACTGTTCGGTGATACAATTTAATCAGAAAAGACCATAATGCTGGGGAAAACAGAAGGGAGTAGAAAAAGAGGAAGGCCAAACAAGAGATGGGTTGATTCCACAGACCTGAACTGACAAGATCTGAACAGGGTGGTTTACTACAGATGCTCTTGGAGGTGGCTGATTCACAGGGTCACCATAAGTAGTAATCAACTTGAAGGCACATAACAACAAAAGCCCAGAGTTGATTTTCCAGAAGTAAAATTCTGTGTTCCATCAGTTCAGTGGTGAACATTTCAATGAATGTCTTCTGTTCCCCCACCCCTTGTCCCAACTCTCAGTCTTTGGCTTATTGTTTGTTTTTGCTGTTGAGGGTATCTGTTCTGACTTTTTCCCTCTTCCTTGGATGGAAATCAGTGAGTATAATGTGTTTTGTTCCCATAGAACAAATCGACAGAAGAAAACCATGAAATTATCCCGAGCGCTCTCAGACCTGGTGAAATACACAAAATCTGTTGGGATCCATGACGTAGAATCTGAAAGTAGGTGGTCTGCTAAAACTAAGAAAGAAGGAGGAAAACTCCCCCCCCCGTGTGTGTGTCTATGTGCGTGTAAAAATCTTGCAGGTTTACATTGCACTCCTATTCATGTTTACTTGGAATTAAATCCAGCTGAGTTCAGTTGGTTTAGGGTTGCAGACTCAATCAGATATTAATTGTCCAATGTGTTGTGAGCAAATCTGCTCAGCAAACTCAAACAGATCTTTGAAGTTGCTCTAGCAGTGCATGCCTCCAGATTAAATTCAGTGTTCTTGCTCCTGTGTAAATAGGGAAAGGACTGTAGCCTAAGACTGCAAATCTATGCATGTTTACTCTGAAGTAAACCACATTATGTTCTGTGGGGATTACACCAAAGTCAAGTGTACATAGGATTTGCAACCTAACTGTGCAGTCTTATGCATGTCCACTCAGAAGTAACTCTTGTTGAGTTCAGTGGTTCTAACTTTCAGGTTAGTGTATAGATCTGGGGTTGGGGAACCTCTGTCCTTCCAGAGGTTGCCGTGCTACAACTGCCATCATCCCTGACCATTGGCCATGCTTGCTGCGGCTGATGGGAGTTGTACTATGGCAACATCTGGAGGGCCAAAGGTTCCCCGCACCTGATCTAGAACATTGAGGACAAGCACGAACGATTGCTGACTGAGAAAAGCCACATTTTTGTGTGGCAGATGGGTTAGTATGTCTGCAGCCAAAGAAAAAATATTCTTCCTTCTTCTCTCACTCCAGTCTCTTCCAGTTGGCAAGTTTCATCTTTCAGCGAGACGAAAGCTCACCAGATCCTCCAGCAAAAACCAGCCCAGTACCTGCGCTTCAACCAGCACCAGCTGTCCCGAATCTACCCTTCCTCCTACCGTGTGGACTCCAGTAACTACAACCCTCAGCCCTTCTGGAATGCTGGATGCCAATTGGGTAAGGAGGAGGAAGTCGAGGTGAGAGTAGAGGAGCAAGGAAGGCGGATGGGAAAATGGAAAGGCTTCATTGGAAATTGGACGCTGGTCTGCCTGGGAACAGAGTCAGTTTTGTTTAAAGCAAAGGATAGTCTCCTAGGGAAACTTCTTTTGAAGAAGCTACTTTTCCCACTTAACGACACTGTATTTATTGCAGGGCTCGTTCACATGGTGACTTACTGTGAGATGGGTGCTACTTGCACCCCCATTTAATTTGCATGGTTCACATGATGTTGCAGGCAATCAGCAGCTATCACACAGTTTTCCTGTATCAACCCAATCCAATTCTAATGGAAAAGGAAAAACCATCTCAGCTTTGCTGCACTCCTCCATGTAGGTGCTTTGCCTCGATGTTTTTTTAGTGGACGGGCTCTCTTATGCCTCCTCGCGAGCTCCCTCTCTCTCTGCCGCCCACAAAAGCTGTGGCAGCTGCTGCCTACTTTGCCTTTCACTCACTCCTCCTCTATTCAGTTTCATACAGTTTCATGTCAATTGCACCCCCACTGTCTCCTGACCCAGGGAGGCGTGCAATTGACAAGAAACAATGAAACTGACAAAAAACCCTCCCCCTTCTCCATTAGCAATATCGATATTCCAGAAGGAGTAAACATGTCAAATTAGGGGTGAGGCCACAAGTAAACAGTGATACTAAACCTTTCCAGAGGAATGTCTACTTGTGTGAAAGGAAGTGTAAACCTTGCAAATCTATCGCGATGGCAAAAGCTGTGTCTTTACTGCAAAGTTCAGCTCCCGTGTGAATGAATTCTAACTGGTGGTTGGGGGCAAGGCATCCTAGTACTTTATTTACGCATCCACAACACACACATGAAACACAAGGCTCCCCCCTGAAGAACCCTGGGACCTGTAGTCTACCCCAGACAGAGCTGCATTTCCCAGCACCCTTAGGAAATGACAGTTCCCACGATCATTTAGGGGACACCGGGTGTTTTAAAGGTGCTTTAAATGTATAATATGGATGCGACCTTAATATTGCATTTCCCCCATGCTGTAGCCAGCTTCTTCCAGATCTCTTCAATCACTCTGTGAGCAGGAACAGAGTTGGGATGTGTCAGCGTTATGGAGAATCTGTGAAGGCCAACTTCCCAGAAATGTGGGGTGTGGGGTCCACTGCCAAACCCCAGAGCTTCCTGATCCCGCTGTTGCCACCTGTTCATCTGCTTCCAGCAAGAGGGGCATCAGTGACAACAGCAAGGATGACGAGCATTTGCCTTGCTCTTCCTTTCTGGTGGACTGGGCCCAGAGGGAGAAGATAAGCAGGTGGTCAGCAGCAACAGTCAGGAGAATGAAATGCAGCTATTCAGGGAGGAGGTGCCCCCCAAGATCAGGTGTCCGTGTGGAATTTGTGGTGTGAGCAAGGGTAGGGGAGGGAGGCACCCCCTTCAAACTCTCTCTTACTTATTCCCCCACAAGTCCCCCATATCCTTTGGCCAGGGGCTTTGGACCCCATCCCAACCACCTGTCTGTGGCATTTAATCACCTTTATGCATTTGCATGCTTTAGCTGATTGGTGTTGCCCTGCCATTTTGCAGTGCACCGAATCAGCTGCGGATCTCAAAAGTCAGGAAAGCAGCTGAACGTCACACCTATCTCCACATCAGAGCTATTGTGCAAAAGAAGAATCTCTCAATCTTTCTTTCTCTCTCTCCTCAATTTTTTCTCTGCTTGGATCTGTGGCAGCCAGAAGTCTACTGAATCACTTTTGCCTTCAGATGTGGCTGTCTCTCATTATGAGCTGCCGGCTTTGACTTTAGAAATGCTTCCTGCAATTTATTGGCTGTTTCTCTCTCTCCCCCCCACACTTCTAAATATTGCAGTTGCGTTAAACTACCAGTCAGAGGGGAGGATGCTTCAGCTGAACCGTGCCAAGTTCAGCGCCAACGGGAATTGTGGCTACGTCCTCAAACCGAAGTGTATGTGTCAAGGTAAGGGAAGAGTAGGTTTCGACTTGAACAACCAACAGCAGCCAGTATTTTTTATTACAAGTGGGATCTGCAACAAAATGTTGCAGTGTAATCACCAAAGTGTTCCTATTCAGTGTTCTAGTTGGTTGGACACGTCACCCTCCAGGGTACTCCATTCATTTCCCAACCTCCGGGCCTCAATAGCCTCCTGGCTTATTAGGGCCCACCAGGGGGTCCAATTTGGCCCATGAGGCCATTTCCCCCCAAACCAAGCCCACCTGCCCACTCATGACATCAGCTGATGGGCGGGAAGAAAGGCTTTACCCTTATCTTGGCCTGTTCCCAGCAGTGAACAAGATCATACATCCAAAGCAGCAGCAGGGACTCAAGCCCTGTGCAAAAGCGCCCTTTGAAGCAACTTGCATGTGCACGAGCTTCTTCAAAGAGGCTTTTGCAAAGGCTTTAAGACAGCACCGGTGCTCCCCTCCCCCTTTAATTCCCCAATTATGGAGACTTAAAGAGAAGCACAGTGAGATCTGGAAAAGGCTTTTGTAACTCTCCTCACTTCCCCCTTAAGTCTCCGATCTCAGAGACTTAAAAGAGATGCACAAGGGATGTTGCCAGGTGAGCCCAACTGTCTTTCATGTGACATCTTAATGACATCATGCGATTGACAGGCAGGTAGCTCCACCCAGCTACCTACTTTGGCCCAAAAGGCAGATCCTGATTCTATGGCTGCATTCGAGTGAGCTGTTTGGGTTTCTTTTTGAGGGGGGAGAGTTGGCCTCCTTGGGCTGTAAAAGATTTGGCATCCAGACTTGCAGAGGAGGAAGCATTTCAGCTCCAACACATGGCATCCAGCAGTTTAAGAGAGGAACATAGGCAGCTGCCTTACACAGGGTCAAGCCGTTGATCCATCGAGCTCAGTATTGTCTGCACTGACTGGCAGCAGCTCTTCACAGTTTCAGCCAGAGCTCTCTCCCAGCTGTACCTGGAGATGCCGGGAATTGAACCTGGGGCATCCTGCACAAAAATGCTCTGCCCGTGACCTATGGCCCTTCAGAATCTCTCTATTCAAGGACTGTGCTGCGGTTCCTGTTTACACCGAACCTTTCCTTGCTTTGTGACTCACCTGTGGTGCATCTCTCTGTCTTTCTCCACCTATCTGATACCCCTTATCTACTCTCCTGCACATGGCAGATAAAACAGTTCAGGGCTAGACATTTTAATGCTGCCGAGTCTTTGGAGTTGCCTTATGCAGACACTTCACACTGTGCTCCATTGTCTTGTTGTCTGCGTGCCCCCGGACTCTGATTAAATGAAATGAAATCTTGCAATGTCGTGGCTCTGCCCTTGTCCTCTCTGCTGCCTGTGTTTCTGCAAAATGGGAGATGTACCTTTCTTATTAGCCCATCTCTCATTGCAGCCTTGGAAGAATTAGCCTCTGTTATTAACTTCAAATGAGCTGCCAAACGGGACAGCTTCTCTCTCTCCCTCTGCCCCCAACCCTCGAAGAAGGAATTTTATTTGTGTGGTTTGTATAAGACTAGCAGCCTTGCACCTGGCATTGCTCAGGAATTCTAAGAAACAAACCAGAAAAGGGCAGTTTTGAAATCAGTGGCTAAAATCAGTGCTGTTTTGAAAAGCTCAGTCCACCATCTTGATTCAGACTTGTACCCAGACATAGATGAAAACCTGTTCAGGAACAACCATGCAAAATTTGGTTATGATATCTTAAGAGCAGAGCTTGGAAAAGTTACTTTTTTGAACTACAACTCCCATCAGCCCCAGCCAGCACGGCCACTGGATTGGGCTGATGGGAGTTGTGGTTCAAAAAAGTAACTTTTCCAAGCTCTGTTTAAGAGGTGTCCAAATGCACAGTGAACAAACTAACAACTTTCCAAAATATATAGTAGATAATACACTTTGAAGCTCTCGGAGTAGCTTTCAAAGTCAAAACGATGAGACAGTAATCGCTGGTGGTCAGAGTAGGCATTACAGCCAACTGTGCTTCACTCAGAGCGCTCCCACTGAAACGAAACCTAAGTTAGCCACGTCCATTTGCTTCAATGGGTCTACTCTGAGTAGGACTAGCATTGGATACAGCCGGAGCAGACCGTGATCTGGCTCAGTATAAAGCATATATTGATGGACCGGTGCATCCAGAAAAAGGTAGTATGTTTCAAATAACTGACTCAGCTGTGCCTTCAATCTCTGTGTATGTTCTGTGAACCCTTTGCAGGGATCTTCAACCCAAACTCCGAAGATCCGCTGCTTGGCCAGATGAAGAAGCAGCTCGTATTAAGAGTAATCAGTGGACAACAGCTTCCCAAGCCCCGGGATTCCATGCTTGGAGACAGAGGAGAGGTAAGGACAGTGCGATCCTGTGAAAAGGAGAGCGACCTCCACCTACGATCCAGCCGCTATCTGCTGCCACGGGGCCTCTGGCAGCAGCTGTCAGACCCAGGGATGCTGGGAAATCCCAATGAAAAAGGAAACAGGGGAGGCAATTGGCAACGTTTGCTTGTTCGCCCCGTGCCTGGAAGAGAAAGCGATCCAGCGAATACGATCAGTATCCGCTGCTGTTGCTTTCAGTCCGCAAACGACACGCTGTTGATTGTGTCTCTCCCTCTGCTATTTGCCTTGTATTTCCTTTGCACTGAATGAGGTGGAATAACATAATCACAACTTAGTGTGCATGATTAGTTACGTAAATCACATAAACTGTGTAATCTTGCCACAGTGGACAGTGACACGAATGACATCATTTTGGGGAGGAAGACAAACTGCAGCAGAACAGAAACAGTGCTGTATACGATGAATACAGGACGGAATGGAAAATGAGGGCTTCTTACAACCCTAGTCAGAACTACTTGCTACAGGCAGACCTACCCCCCCTTGGAGTCACCAATTGGTACAACTTCTGCTCATTTTCACAACTCGCATTCACTTAACACACCCTCCAGTAGGGCTTGTCTTCTATTTTCACTGCAAAGTGGAGTAAGGAAATCGCAGCATAGAGACTTCCTTTATCCCGTCTGCTGCTAAAAGAAACAGCCACTCCCAAAGGGTGGATGGTTGAGGGACTGAACAGCAGCGCTCAGAGGTCTGGAGGGAGGCTCTCCATGGGTGGCAGTCGTCTTCACTTCTGGCAACTGCTGCTACAGTCACCTGGAGGCCTCTGAATACAGGGTGGGTTGCCTGCAGGCACAAACGTGCCTGTAGACGTCCCTTCTGTCATATCCAATAGACTATGTTTTATCAAGCCTAATTACCGCATGGCAGGAGGGGCTGGTTTTATCAGTGTGGGAGGTCATAGCTGGGAAGGGGAGTGTTGCCTTCCAAACTGCACTCTCCAGGAAGACCATCCCTCCTCCCCTTCCAGTTAGGCTTGGGGGGGAAACACAACAATTCCTATTCCTTGGAGGTGAGGGAGAGTGAGTGTGGGTACCCACAACAGTTTCTCCAGGTTACAGGTATGTCCACAGGTCCCCAAAAGCTTGGCCACCTCTGGAATGCAAGGTGGCAGATTCCTAGAGTGATCCTATCTCCACTGCAACGTCGTTGTTGTTGTTGTTGTTGTGGGTTTCCCCCCCAAAAATGGGCTCAGTGTGACATAGAAACATTAAAAACAGATACACAACCTAAAGTGAGCAGAATACTATGCATAAAAAGCAAAATATATTTGTCTTGGCTTCTCACAAAGAATGTTGGGAGAGTGTAATGTGGTGAGGATGCTGAGGGGGTTCTCTGTTAGAGACACACACCCCCAGCCTTCCATCACAGACCTACAGATGTGTGTGTATGTGTGTGTGTGTGAGGGAGAGAGACAGAGAGAGAGAAATGCCATCTATAGCACTTAAACAGACTGTGTGCGTGTGTTATGAAAGCATCACACAAGCCGGCTCTTGGATCCCTTTTAATCGCTAAAATAATACATATCTTATCGTGAATAACAAAACTGAGATTTTATTTCTGTGGGAACACCTTCCGTTTTTGTCAGCGGGTCTGATAAAAATGAAAGGATGCTCTTTCCAAGGTGGTGGCTATAGAGCGCTGAGGATGGAATGCAAAGAAGGGCTCCGTTGCTCAAGTTATGCTGCTCCTATCCTCCAGACTGAGGCCATGTGGTGTTTATGTGCTATATCCATTGCTGGTTCTACTCAGAGTAGAATCCATTAAAATTGATGGACATGACTAACGAAGGGCCCGTGAATTTCACTGGGTCTACTCTGAGTAGGACTTGTTAGAATACAACCCAATGTGTACATCCAGAAGGTATAGATATGTTGTTTGCAGGCTGTTCAAAATGTGCGTAAGTTTTTTGTCTTTGCAATCCTTTCTGACTATGGGGGGGAGGGGATCCTTCTTGTGGCCTCGTTTTGGACAAATTAGGCAACATGTTTCTCTCCCTGAGACTAGCAGGTGCTTGGCCCTTTCCCTTTGGGCAAAGGGGGGGCGTCTCTGCTTCATTGTCCATGGAATGCCTTCGGGGAGATGGCTGAGGGCTGCCAAGATGCTCAATCAATGTGACAGGGGCCCTTTTCATGACACTCCTTGGGAAAGAGAGAGAAAAGGAGGGGAAAGCCTCCAGCGAAGTTGGAAACCCAGAAACTCACTGTGAAACCATATCAAGCTGCTGAGGTTGTCAGCCGAGATGGATGGGACCCCTTTAGAGCACCTCCTGGGCTCAATCTGTACAGTGTCCAACGCCCCCCCTCCAAGCACAGTTGTTTTTTGTTTTGCTTTTTGTCTGTACTAAGGATAGAAGGATCTGTCCATTTCTGTTCTCTCGTTTTCTCATTTTTCCAAGCTTAAATTTAATTCTTCACATTCCTGCAGCAGTTTGCAATTAAAAAAAAAATCCTCACAGAAATCCTGCAGCATTTTAGCAAGAATTTCTTCCACGAAACACTTTTATGTGCATTTTTGATGAATGTGCACATTTTCTCCTAATGCCATGCATGTTTTCTATGTTGTTTTCACAAATATATTCATTGTTATGCCCACTTTCCCCTTATATGTGCATTTTTGCAAACACTGCTTGGTTGGAGAACTGCGTTGCAAAATTTGGATATGTGCATATTTCGAAGGATGGCTGTGGTTCGGTTCTCATGTTGTTTCGGGAAGTGCAGATTTGATAAATCCAGCTTGAAATGCAAACTGAATCGAATGTCTTCCCCATCCCTAGTCTGTACTGGGGGTAGGAAGTGGAGGGCTGTGAGCTGGCTTCTGAAAAGAAAGGCAAGTTCCAATATATTCCTTCTGAGAGGGCCAGTTTTCGCTTGACATTGGGTATAAATACAGGTTCAGTGCATCTGTTTTGAACTGATTCCTTCCTGATGACCACTTCCTTGTGGTGATTTGGATGTATGTACTTTGCAATGTATGGCATTTAGATCCATCAGTGGAGCATGTGTGTATTTTGGGCTCAAGACACAACTTTCCCCATTCACACTGTGCCCCCGCCACAACTGTGGAATATATTCCCTGGGGAAAGCAACCATCTTTATTGGATCTTAGGCTGCAATCCTTGGCCAAAACTTTTACTGTGTAGCTTAATTTATTTCTTCTGGTTCTGCAAACTGATATTTCAACTGCCAAATTGCATCATCATCATCATTTTTTAAAATAATACTTTGGATTAAATCAATGTCTTGTGCATTTTGATGATGCACTTTTAAAAAATAGTCCCTGCGTCTCCTTGTGGAAAGGCAGGGAAGAGGAAGGGGCCATCACTTAATGGCAGAGCACATGACTTGCATGTAGAACAGGGGTGTTTATGTTGTAGACCTCCAATACCGCCAGATTACAACTCCCATCATCCTTGACCATCCGGATGGCTGACAGGTTAGCCTCTCTTGATGTAGAAGGTCACAGATTAGGAAGCTGCCTTGAACCAAGTAGGGTGAATGGATCAGTCTTTCTTCAGTGCATGTCTTATTTCCAAACACATTTTCCTCACAAAACATCTATTTCTGAATATATTGTCTCTCCAAATGGACGTTTATAAGCATGGTTTTCCTCTAAATTCACATTTTAAAATACTTTTGATGCATTTTTGAATCAAAGATCGGGAGAACTATGAAATCCAAAGGATAATTATGTGCTGATCTACATATTTTGTACTGCTGTCAATGTGTTGCCATGCCTGTTTTAGGTATGTGTGTATTTATGCCATACATAGGGGTTTGAAAATGTTAATGTTTTATATGAATTTTCCCTGTATGATATAATATATTTATGTTTATGTTTTTAAATGTAAGTTGCTTAGAGACCTTTCAAGTAACATGTGAATTAATAAGTTGAGATGATGATGATATCAGCTCATATCAGAATTCACAGAATTTGAATCCCTCAAGCGTTCCTGCAAGCCAGACTATTTCTCCATCTAGACTGGCTGGCAGCAGCTCTCCCATGATCTGCTGCCTGATCCTTTTTAAGTGGAGATGCTGGGGGATTGAACCTGGGATCTTCTGAAATGCATAGCAACTGTGCTACGGTCCCCCCACCCCATCCTCCCACAGCATCTCCAAATAAAAGCATCCAAGGTAGTCTGAAAAATACCTCCCGAGAGAGGCGCCATCAATCAAGCACTAGACCTGTCCAGCATAAGTAAAACAATGACACTCAAATACATTAGTATAGCCAAGCTTTTAAGGTGGGGTCTTTGGTGGTATCTCAGTGTGTGTGATGGTAATTGTCCACTCACCTCTGCTTTTTCCTAGATTATAGATCCCTTTGTGGAAGTGGAAATAATTGGATTGCCTGTGGACTGCTGTAAAGAGCAGACAAGAGTCGTTGATGACAATGGTACGGCTTCCTCCCTTCGACCTTCCCTCCGTTCTGTGTGACCCACCCTTTCTGCTGCATTCAGTGCACAAGACCATTACTGAGGCTGCTTGCAGAGTGGTAACTCTACATGTTTTAGTTTAACCCTAGAAACTGGCATTGCACAGAAAGGTGATATACGAATGAGACTTTGCACCGCGCTCTGTTTCACGCACACACCATTCATTCAATCTGCAGTCTAGGGTTGGGCAAACTGGTCAATTTCTCTCTCGGTTTTGATTTCTTCCAATTATTTCCACATCTGTTTGTGATTTTTTTTTTAAAAAAGTCCTCATAAAAATTAGTCAGCGTTTTAGTGCAAGAGTAGACAGTGTGGTGTAGTGGTTAGAGTGTTGGACTATGACCTGGGAGGCCAGGGTTCGAATCTCCACACAGCCATGAAGCTCACTGGGTGACCTTGGGCCAGTCACTGCCTCTCATACTCAGAGGAAGGCAATGGTAAATCCCCTCTGAATAGCACTTACCATGAAAACCCTGTTCATAGGGTCACCATAAGTCAGGATTGACTTGAAGGCAGTCCATGTCCATTTTTAGTGCAAATTTCTCCTAATATACACATTTTGTATGCAATTTTGCCTAAGATATACATTTTTGCAAAGCGGTGTTCCCTTATATAATGCCTTTATGTTATTTTCGCAAATAGATGCATTTCTGAGCACACTTGGCCCTCTTGTATGTATTTTTGTATGCATTACTTGGCTAGAGACCTGCCCCTCAAAATTCAGTGAAGTGCAAATTGCAAAGGATGCCTCTATTTTGGTTTGTGTATTGTTTTGGGAAGTGTGGATTAGATAGGTATTCCTTTAAGTGTGAAACTGAATCGAATTTCTCCCTTGTCCTTGCTCTAGTCTGAAGATAGAATTATTTATTTGTCTATTTATAGACAATATTTATTTATAAATATTTATTATTTGATTTACATCCCACCCTTCCTCCCAGTAGGAGCCCAGGGCGGCAAACAAAAGCACTACAAACGCTTTAAAACATCATAAAAACAGACTTTAAAATATATTAAAACATCATTAAAAATATATTTTTAAAAAGGTTTAAAAACATTGCTTTTTTTAAAAAAAAGGTTTAAAAACATATTAAAAAGCAATTCCAACAGAGATGCAGAATTATGTATGTATGAAACAGAGCGCGGGGTAAAACTGCATTCCTGTAACAGTATCTTTCTATGCAACCTCAGTTAACCAAAACAAGGGGAAGAAGGTAAAGATAAGATAGGGAGATAGGAGGCTGCCTTGTGCTGAATCAGAGCCTTGATCTATCTAGCTCAGTATTGTCTGCACTGACTGGCAGAGGCTCTCCAGGGTTTCAGGCAGGACAAAACCCAGCCCTACCTAGAGATGCCTGGGATTGAACCTGGGACCTTCTGCACGCAAGGCAAATGCTCTGCTATTAAACCATCTCCAACTCTCCACTTTAGTTTAATCCTTTGCCCTGGCCTCCTTCGGGAGGAAGAGCAGGACACAAATCCCATAAATAAATGCATAAATGATATAAAGCTGCGGTCTAACTGCATTGGCTTGCCTTTGCCTGTTTTCACCCTCGCCACTTACATGTTCTGTTGTCCTCGCCTTATTATCAGAAGTCAGATGAGGCAGGGATCAGACGTCGGTGCTTCTAGAATCGTCGGGGTCTTATTCCAGCTCCTTGTTCTATGGGCGGGGAACTTGCACTACTCTGCAAAGTGCCATGAAAAGACTGATGGGTAATGATAGTTCGTGCATCCCCAATCAGAACAATCCTGGCAAAATCCAGAGAGGAGAAATTGCAGTCTCTGGTTGGGAAGACTGTAACGGCGTAAAACAGATGGGGATGCCGCTTCTGGAGAAGCTCAGAGTCCTCCCAACCAGAGATTGCAATTTCTCCTCTCTGGATGTTGCCATGACCAGACTTACCTGACCAGACTTTAAAAAAACATATTTTTTGGCAGGTGTCCCTTTCCCCCATAGAATCCTAGGCCAGGGCAAACTCCCAGTGCATGCGGGGGAAAAGATTTCATCTGTAGGCCACTGCAAACTGCTTCTTGTCCGGGATCCACCCTCCCAGCTATAATGAAATCCCCCCCCCTCTCTCTGCCTTGTAGGCTTCAATCCAATGTGGGAAGAAACCCTGGTCTTCCCCATTTGCATGCCAGAGATTGCCCTGGTTCGGTTCCTGGTGTGGGATCATGACCCGATTGGGAGGGATTTTATCGGACAGAGGACGATAGCGTTTACAAGCATGATGCCAGGTAAGTCGGCAGCTCTTTTTTTTAGAGAGAGAGAGAGAACTGAAGGTGGAGGCTGGTCTGTTAGGGAGAGTGGGGCACTGCCCTACTAACTTCATTCTGCCTTCAGCCAGCCCCCCACTTGTCTGCCGTCTTCCTTACAATTGGTCCATAGGGCAGCCCTAGTGCACAGCTCCCTCTCTGTCGGGACAAAACTACAATGAGTTGGCTCTCCCAATCATTGCCTCTGGCTCCGCCTACTGTTGGGCACCCTGCCTTCCGCCCCACCAACTCCACTGAGCACCAGCCACAACTGGAGCCGCTGGAGCTTTTGAGGCTCCTGTTTATCCCAGTGGCGTTTACGCGCGTCGCCCGCCTTCCACTCCTCCGCTCTGTAGAGTGACTGAATGGAAGGGGATTCTTTCGAGCGATGTATACTGTCCCAATCTCCTTGCATCGGTGGATACTCTAAACAAGACTAGCATATTCAGTGTCTCCATGTGATACAGAGGCACTGAGAATTTGGCTCTTGTGAGGCCATGCAGGTGGAAAAGTGTGGGGCTGTGGAAATAGGTGGACAGCTTCGTTCTCAGTGGCTCCCCCTAAGTTCTATGGGAAAGCAGTCAGCAAGTCTAGGGGGTAAAGCAGGGAGGGAACCTCAGGCTTGGGGTTCCAAAGCAACAGTCCATACCTCTCTGTCTGGCTTCAGGACCGTCCCCAAGCTACGTCCCCTCCTCTTCACTGGCCCTCTCCTGCGCCCTTCTTGAGTACACCCTAGAGTGTATCTGTGAATTGTGATAATGCCTCCCACTTGCCTGGATGGAGAGGCAAGGTGTTTGCATGTTTGCAGAAACCACTGATGTTTGTGTCTGGAATGTAGCTTACTGTACGAAGGTACAGTTGCCACACCCACTTTTTCACTTGGCCCCACCCACTGCTGGCATGCAGCTCCCCAGAAGGGTGTCCACAAAGGAACACAGCCCTTGGGCTGAGAAAGGTTTCCCACTCCTGGGAGGTCATGAGCAAAATAATTCTAACCAAAATCCTTTCAAGAAACTGGCATCATTAATCTGGGGGCAGAGTTCACCCTTTAACCAAGTCCGCACACACCTTTATCTACCATGTATGGCATCTAGTCACTTTTTGGGAGGGGGTGGAATTAAAGCACTCTTCTTGAAGACACTGGGAGGGGGCTGGCCTCCTTTAAGCCCCCCCCCATCATAATGATGGGCATTTTGTGACTTAGTAGTTATATTTGCCAGCTCCTAATTTGTACAAGCCCAGCTTGACAGGAGGGATTTCTCAGTCAATGGGGTGGACTTCAAAGCCGCTCTTGGAAGAAACGAGGGTTTCTTTCTCATTTCTCATTTTTGCTGGCGGTGTACCAGCGGCTGCAATTACCGACTATAATGTTAAAGCAGCCTGGTGACAGAAGATCTGCAAAATTCAAAGGCTTTTAACACATTTCCTCCACCGACACCACCACCTCTGTCCATTTGTCCCTCTTTCTATTTTGTCCTGCCTTCCCAGTTCTGCTAAAAGCACCCTGAGTTGTTGTTCTGATTCTTTTCCTCCCCTTCTCTGTCGTCTTCAAAGCGGAGGAAACTTGGCAAAGGAAAAGAGTTTTGTGGGTTTTTTTAAGTGGAGGAAGGAATCCATCTGGCTTTTTTTAAAAAGAGAGAGAGAGAGAGAGAATGAATGAAAGACTTTTTTCTGATTATGACATTAACGATGGTTCCCAAGGAGCAGGGAATCAATTAGGAATTCCAGGACTGACAGCTGCAATAACAAAAGAGGAACAGTGCTCTTTGATGGCCAGGGAGGGATGGGGTGGCTCTGGACTCCGCAAGCAGGCCTCTTCCCCGGCAAGCAGAAAGGTGGCAGTGAGATATTAAAATGCTGAAATAAAAATGTAGGCAGATGGAAGTAGGGCAGAGTGAGAGCAACTTAGTGCCTGCGTGCAAATGGCCTCTCAAAATTCTCTACCCCGGCATGCCCTGACCCATAAGATTAGCCCGTTGTTTATTATTCAGTTCCTATTTTTATAATTCTGTTTTACTGCTTTTTATGTGGTTATTTTGGTTTTGAATGATACTGTTTTATTGTTTTTATCGTATATATGGTATACCATATTATTGTATTTATGGTATATAGAGAGCCAGTGTGGCGTAGCGGTTAAGGTGTTGGCCTACGACCTGGGAGACCAGGGTTCGAATCCCCACACAGCCATGAAGCTCACTGGGTGACCTTGGGCCAGTCACTGCCTCTCAGCCTCAGAGGGAGGCAACAGTAAACCCCCTCTGAATACTGCTTACCATGAAAACCCTATTCATGGGGTCGCCATAAGTTGGCATCAACTTGTAGGCAGTCCATTTCCATTTTTCATTACACACACATACACACACACACCCAAGAGATGGATTGATTCCATCAAGGAAGCCACAGACCTGAACATACAAGATCTGAACAGGGTGGTTCATTTATTTATTTATTTATGAGATTTGTTAGACGCCCATCTGGCAGAGATTAATCTGCCACTCTGGGCGACTTACAACCAAACACAAGTACATTCCATATAGACATAATCAAAATCCTAAAAATTAGAGATTAAAAATTAAAAGCTTTAACTATAAATTTCTACAAAACAATATACACACCACTTATTTCATTATATATATATATATATATGTTGTTGTTATGTGCCTTCAAGTCAATTACGACTTATGGTGACCCTATGAATCAGTGACCTCCAAGAGCATCTCATGAACCACCCTGTTCAGATCTTGTAAGTTCAGGTCTGTGGCTTCCTTGATGGAATCAATCCACCTCTTGTTTGGCCTTCCTATTTTTCCAATCCCTTCTGTTTTTCCCAGCATTATTGTCTTTTCTAGTGAATCATGTCTTCTCATGATGTGTCCAAAGTATGCTAACCTCAGTTTCATCATTTTAGCTTCTAGTGACAGTTCTGGTTTAATTTGTTCTAACACCCAATTATTTGCCTTTTTCGCAGTCCATGGTATGCACAAAGCTCTCCTCCAACACCACATTTCAAATGAGTTGATTTTTCTCTTATCCGCCTTTTTCACTGTCCAACTTTACATCTATACATAGAGATCAGGAATACCATGGTCTGAATGATCCTGACTTTGGTGTTCAGTGATACATCTTTGCATTTGAGGACCTTTTCTAGTTCTCTCACAGCTGCCCCCCCCCCCAGTCCTAGCCTTCTTCTGATTTCTTGACTGTTGTCTCCATTTTGGTAAGGACTGTGCCGAGGTATTAATAATCCTTGAAAAGTTCCATGTCCTCATTGTCAACTTTAAAGTTACATAGACCTTCTGTTGTCATTACTTCAGTCTTCTTGACGTTCAGCTGTAGTCCTGCTTTTGTGCTTTCCTCTTTAACTTTCATCAGCATTCATTTCAAATCATTACTGGTTTCTGCTAAGAGTATGGTATCGTCTGCATATCTTAAATTATTGATGTTTCTCCCTCCAATTTTTCACACCTTCATCTTGGTCCAATCCCGCTTTCCGTATGATATGTTCTGCGTACAGATTAAACAAATAGGGTGATATATATTAATTTCAGTGGGTCTACTCTGGGTAAAATTGAGTTGGTTACAAGCCTCAGGGGGGAAAAGTGTCTTCTGAGAAATGTTGGCCTGGCTTTAGTCATTTCCATGTTACTCCAAGGTCAGTTCCAGAGATCTCTTCCATCATATCCTCTTCTGGCCATCATTGCTTCCATTGCCTCCTTTCCATCATACATTTTCAACATTCTTCTCAGCTCACCTCTCAGTCACTGAATCTCATTTTGGCCTCTTTGTCCACCTTCCACTCCCTTCGCACTGGAAGGGATTCTCCCGCAGGGGCCGCTAAGGCAGAGGGTCATGTGAACTGTCAGTTTCAATTCTCCTGGTTTCCCATTTTTCTAATCTTAAATTTGGTCTTCCACATTTCTGCAGCAATCTGAGTTTATATACAGTGCCTTGCAAAAGTAATCAGACCCCCGACCAATGCTCTCGTATTGCTGAATTACAAATGGTACATTGCAATTTCCTTCTGTATGATATTTTATTTTGCAACACTGAAACTCAAAATCAATTCTTGTAAGGTGACATTGGTTTTGTGTTGGGAAATGTTTGGAAGAAACATGAAAAACTGAAACATGTTGCTCGCATAAGTGTTCAACCCCTGGGCTGTGGAAGCATTTGCATCTGTTATTTTCACTAACATAGCCGTTCTGTGCACCCTTTCCCCTAACATGTGCATTTTTTGTAAGCATTGTTTGGTTGGAGAACTGCATCACAAAATTCCGGGTACCTGTGTATTTCGATGGATGGCTGTGTTTTGGGTCTCACGTTATTTTGGGAAGTGCAAATTTGCGAGATTGAAGTGCGAGCTGAATCGAATTCCTCCCTCATCCCTAGTGAATGCTCCAGCTTTTGTGGAAGAGAGTCGGACTAAAACAGCCTTCAGGTTCTTCCCAATTCTCTGCATTTTTGAGCCTTGCTTTAGGAACGAGTGGAATCAGTGCTTGACTCACTTTCCTTGCTTTTCAGGCTATCGACACGTCTACCTGGAAGGCATGGAGGAAGCGTCCGTCTTTGTTCATGTAGCTATCAATGAGATATGTGGTAAGGTGAGTGATGATGGGGCTTGAGATGGGGAGGCTTGCCTGTTTCCATTGGGGAGTATTTGGTAAGAGGGGTGTGCGGCAGCTCCTATTTGATGACGAAAGTTCTCTAAAATCACATTGCTCTGTTAGCTGGGGGACAGAGCAATGGGAGAAAGGATGTTTTCGCCTGTTTTTGCTAAAGTCAAGACTCCTCTCAGTCAGGTTGCATCTTAGGTGCTCTCTGTTCTCCATGCCACCAAGAACCCCCTCCCACACACACACACTGAAATGAGGGGGAGGGACTTGTGCATGTGTGTGTATGTCCTCTTGCACATGTCCTCTAGCGTGATCACAGGAACCCCTTACCACCTCAGCTCAAAAACGCACAAGGTGTGGGATGCGGATCAAAAGCCATCCAACAGGTCAACAATGATTTAAGATCACGTTAGGACTGCATAATGTGGCATGTGCAGTTTGGAGTAATGCAATTGATGAAAAGACGGGGTAGCCAGCTTTCTTCGGCAAGGCAGCAGGCAAGACAGAATCCCCCTCTTGGTCCTCCCCTTTAGCCCTGCGCCCGCAACTTTCCACGGTAAAGCATTTTGAACTGTTAAGTTCTGCAGGTATGGCGCTCTGGGTGGTGGGTAGAAAACTCAGAGATATGAGATGTCAGATAGCTGCCGCAAGTGGGAGTTTTGCATGTCAACTTACGAGCAAGGAGCAGCCAGTCGGAACAGCGAAAATGTCATTTCATCCGCAGGAAGGTCTGCGACCATTTTTAATAGGCACACCCAAGCATCTCACCTGCGAAGGGGCTAACCTTGTTGCGAATGTTCCCACCGAATGCTCACAAAGACCAAGGACTTTGCGAGAGCTCCAGCTGAACACTGACCTCCCTCTTCTCCCTTGAAGCCCCACCTTGACGTTTTATCTTGAGGTGGGGGGAGGGGAGGGAGCAGTTTTGTGCCCCCATACCCCGATGTAACGTCTTGACTAGGATTGCACATCCCAGCATCCTTAGCAGGAAAAGGGCACCTCACTATCTCGTTTCCTTATGCTTCATGCATTCCAATGGTGTGTGGCTATATTTTTAGAACTGGTTTCATACTCGGATATCACTTAGAAGCCATTTTGGCAAGTAATCAGTATGAACAAGAATAAAAAGTGCTAATGATCATGATTCCCTTTGAGGAGAAGGTCCCAGGGCAGTGAGCGAGGTGGGGTTGACTCCAATCTTCCTTGCAAGCTTTTGATTCCTGTGGCCAGAGCCGGTGAGGGCAGCCACTGACACATCACCCCCCAGCCCCTCCCCCCAAAAGAAGGTACGGATTATCATGAAGGTTGCTAATAGTGTGACCGGTTCAGTCTCCTGTCCAGAACAAGACTCCTGACCTCCCACTTTAGGGTCTTATGTTTTCAACCAGACTTGGGTCAATCTACCCATGAAGTTGAAGACTGTCCTCTGTAAGCCCCCCAAGATGGTGCGAATGTGTAGTTCCCAGGTCCAGACTGATGGGATCCAGACCTGCAAGGTCGTGGCCTCGTGCGCCTTCAGACTATACCTCAGTTCAGGAGCATAGGAAACTGCCACATATACTGCATTGGTCCATTGGTGGTCCATGTAGCTCAGTATTGTCTACACTGACTGGCCGCAGTTCTCCACGATTTCACACAGGGAGTCTCTCTCAGCCCTACCTGGAGATGCCAGGGATTGAACCTGGGACCTTCTGCATGCAAGGCAGAGGCTCTGCCACTGGGCTGCAGGCATGTGCCCATTTCCAGCTTGTGATGCTATACTGATGGATGCTACCCAACCAGCTGTCATCGCTCCAATCCAGTGCCCAAGAGTGTTTTAGTTGTGGAACAGAACAATTTGCATGGGGGAGCAGTGGCTATTCTTTACAACCTTCTGAAACATGTAGTGAGTCCTAGGTTTAGTACAGCACTCCCCCCCCCTTTTTAACATCCCCTACAATGCCTTTCACAGAATCACAGAACAGTAGAGTTGGAAGGGGCCTATAAGGCCATGGAGTCCAACCCCCTGCTCAATGCAGGAATCCAAATTAAAGCATCCCCGACCGGCGGCTGTCCAGCTGCCTCTTGAAGGCCTCCAGTGTTGCAGAGCCCACCACCTCCCTAGGTCATTGCTTCCATTGCCGTACCGCTCTAACAGCTAGGAAGTTTTTCCTGAAGTTCAGTCGAAATCCGGCGTCCTGTCATGATTCCATGTCCTGCACTCTGGGACGATCGAGAAGAGACCCCGGCCCTGTATTTATCATGAAGCTGAAATACTCCAGTGGGTCTCTCTTTTTGCGTTCTCCCTTGCCCACACAATGGAGAGAACCCTCCATGGCTCAACATCCCTCAGTAGAAAGCCCAGCAGCAGCGGCACATGAGGCGTACAGAGTGACAGGGGCACCCTCCCAACGGTGGGGGTGGCACTGCATTTGCTGGCATGAGCTGAGGATACGTGGTAGCAGGCTTGGAGGGGCTCGGGGTTTGACGGCGCTGGGAGGGCACCACCATCAATTTCCCATGAATGCTGAGGGAGCCTGCAAGGCACCTCTATTTCATCTATCCCCCATTGCTCCCACATTGCCTTTTGATGCTCTCAGTGATACCACCATTCCCAGACACCACATTTTCTTAGGATACTGCACGTACGAATATGCATGGCGGCCAAATCTCTCCCCATTCCCCCCCTTAATCACACACACACGCACACTTCACTAGAATTTACACAGCACATGGAACTCAGGGAATTTGCTGCTATAAGATATGGTGATAGATGGTGGGGAGCCCGTTGGTCTTCAGATGTTGCCCGGTTTCCTCCTCCCCTTCCATTTTTGAATTAAATGTACATCAGCCTTCATTAACCTCTCTCTCAGGATGGCATACAGTCAAAATAATTCCAACCAACACTTCTCCCCACCCCACAAATGTATAAGATCCTTCAAAAATAAAACAGCAGAAGCAGGAATTAAATGGTACCTCCATGTGCAGGGGCAGTATACCAGATGTTGCGGGTGGGTGGGGGAGAAACAATCGGGGAATGCCCTTCATGCCCTGCTTGCAAGCTTCTGAAGGCATTGGTGTAGCCACTGTTGGGAACAGGATGCTGGGGAAGATGGATCTTTTTGGCCTCTCTTTAGCAGGGCTCTTCATATGGTTTTTACACCAGTTTTTTTTTTTAAAAAATAGTGTTTTTAACCCTTTTAAAAAGATGTTTTAAAGCTTGTTTTTTAAAAATGTTTTTAACTTTGTTTTGTTTTAATGTATTTTAAGATCTGTTTTTATGATGTTTTAAACTGTTTTTAGCGCTTCTGTTTGCCGCCCTGGGCTCCTGCTGGGAGGAAGGACGGGATATAAATCAAATCAATCAAATAAATAAATAAATAAATGTTACATATTGGGGAGGGGGTTCTATATCACCTTTTATCCACCCTGAGGTCCCAATCCAGCTCACCACTATCACTGCCCCTGCCCTGAAAATGTGTGGCATGGACAGCGTGCACCCTGCAATTAATGTAACGTGTAGTTCAGCCCTCCCTTAACAGTCCCTCTGCCCATCTCCTTGATCCATTCAGCCCTGCTTGAAAGCAGCTCTCACTCGGAAACAAGTTAGTAAAAAGATGGGGAGGGAAGGAGGGAGGAACGGAGGGAGGAAAATAGACCTCCCTCTCCCAAATACAGCTTCCCAGCCATGTTGCTGTTGTTGGACGGCCCTAATTAAAGGCAGGAAAATGTGACAAGGAGACGGTAATTAGGGCAAGGAAAATGTGCTGAAAAGAACAAGCGAGCCTCTGTCTGGGTTCAAAGAAGACTAGGAGGAGCCGGTGAGCATCTGATTCCAGATGCTCCGGATCCTGAGGGAGAGGAGGAAGAGTACAAGCATTGCATGGCAACGTGTGCCCAGAGGCAGCCAGGCATTACACTCGCCGAGAGAAAGTCCACCTCTACCACCTCCAATCTTCAGCAGGAGCGAAGCCAAGAGAATAAAAGTTAAGAGTTGAAGTTAAAGCAAAACTTGAGTTTCTCTCTCCCCTAACAGAGCTCTGCGGGTTTTTCATCCAATTCCAAAGTTAAAAGCAACATTCAGCCAGTTTCTGCTGTTGACAAGTGGCACGGATGGCTAGGCTTTTCCCCATTCAAGGCTGGGGATGGAAAGATCTGTCAATTTTGGCTCCCTCCGGTTTTCATTTTTCCAGTCTTCAAATCAGTTCTCTGCATTTTTGCAGCAATTTGCGAATTTGTATTTTTTTTTAAAGAAACAGTCATGAAAGATCTTCAGTGTTCTAGTGCAAATTTCTCACGTTTTGACTCACGTACGCATTTCTGCAAGCAATTTCTCATCACATAATGCATTTCTGAATGTTATCATCACTCATATAATCGTTCGTATGGACACTTTCCCCCAACTATGCATTTTGGCAAACACTGTGTGGTCGGCAAACTGCATCGCAAAATTCAAATACGTATGAATTCCAAAGGATGGCTGTGTTTCAGTCCTCACATTGTTTTGGAAAGTGAGAATTTGAAAGATTCTGCTTGAAATGCAAACTGAGTAGCATTTCTCGCCCATCCCTAGTCAAGGCTAAGGATGGGTAAATCTGTCAGTTTTGAGGATTCCTTCTTTTCTTCTTCGTTTTTGCATCCCTTACTATCTCCCTGCATTTCTTTTGCCAAAGTTTGTGTTCCTTTTCTTTCTCCTCATTTGGATTTCTGTTTTCCTGAAGGAAGCCTTCCAGGCTCTCGTAGCTTCCTTGGCTCTGCTCGTTAAACCATGCTGGCATCTTCTTGGCCCTGGTGTTGCCTTCACTGATTTGTGGTGTGCATTTTAGCTGAGCGTCTATTATTGCAGTTTTGAATAATCCAGAAATGTACTGGCGTGATTGGATCCTCTTTGGCCTTGCCTTTCAACTTCCTTTCTTTCCAAATCCCCTCCTTTTCAAGAAGCTTCCTCTTTTCAAGACTTCCGTAACAATTGTCCGCTTTCAGATAGGTTGGTTTTGACAGCACTGTGCTTCCCAGTTGGTTCAACAACACTTCCATCGCACACCAGGTCAGGCCAGGGTCAGTGGTAAAGCATCTGCTCTGCATAGAGAAGGTTGCAGGTTCAAGCCTGGCATCTCCAAATGGGGACTGAGAATGTCCTCTGCCTGAAATCCTGGACAACTGCAGCCAGTCAATGTAGATAATGCCTGAGCTAGACATACCAGTGGTCTTGACCGCTTACTGTGTTGCTATGTCCTGGGTTCCACTTAAGAGTCAGTCCAGGATTGCTGGCCCTCTGTTTGAGTCCATGACCAGCTGTTCTAAGGCACAGTCATTTAGGGCATTGAGAAATGTCACCTCTTTATCGTGACTGGACCACACATGATTCTAGCCTGTGTGAGGGTAGTTAAAGTGACCCAATACTACAGTGTTTTCTCTCTAGATGTCTCTTTGATTTCATTCATCTCAAGATCACCATGGGCATTTTGGTTATTTGGGTTCTCAATACTAAATTCCTCTTGGGACCTGGTATTGCCACCCACAGCAATTTTATGGAGGGGGCTTTCCTTTTGGGGGGAAGCCTGTGTCCTCTTTGACACAGAGTGACTCTCACCTCCAGGATGCCCTTCACTATCCCTCCTCTAGAGCTTGTATCCAGAGGTAACCATGACCTTCTGGTTCTCTCCGTTCCATCAGATTCCCATTATGCCCACGATATCTTTACTGTCCTGCTGTGCTCTAAGACGAAGCACTCATCTTTTTATTTATTGATTATTCAATTTATATCCCAGCAGGAGTCCAGGGCAGCAAACAGAAGCGCTAAAAACACTTTAAAACATCATAAAAACAGACCTAAAAATACATTAAAACAAAATGTTAAAAACGTTTCCAAAAAAAAAGGTTTAAAAACATCTTTTTAAAAAGGGTTAAAAACATTATTTAAAAAACCATATTAAGAAGCAGGTCTAACACAGATTATCAATACCTCGGCACAGTCATTAACCAAAATGGAGACAATAGTCAAGAAATCAGAAGAAGGCTAGGACTGGGGAGGGCAGCTATGAGAGAACTAGAAAAGGTCCTCAAATGCAAAGATGCATCACTGAACACTACAGTCAGGATCATTCAGACCATGGTATTCCCAATCTCTATGTATGGATGTGAAAGTTGGACAGTGAAAAAGGCGGATAAGAGAAAAATCAACTCATTTGAAATGTGGTGCTGAAGGAGAGCTTTGTGCATACCATGGACTGCGAAAAAGACAAATAATTGGGTGTGAGATCAAATTAAACCAGAACTATCACTGGAAGCTAAAATGTTGAAACTAAGGTTATCATACTTTGGACACATCATGAGAAGACATGATTCACTAGAAAAGACAATAATGCTGGGAAAAACAGAAGGGAGTAGGAAAAGAGGAAGGCCAAACAAGACATGGATTGATTCCATCCAGGAAGCCACAGACCTGAACTTACAAGATGTGAACAGGGTGGTTCACGACAGATGCTCTTGGAAGTCGCTGATTCATAGGGTCACCATAAGTCGTAATCGACTTGAAGGCACATAACAACAACAACTAACACAGACGCAGATTGGGATACGTCTCAACTTAAAAGGCTTGTTGAAAGAGGAAAGGCTTCAAAAGGTGCCGAAAAGATAGCAGAGATGGTGCCTGCCTAATACTCAAGGGGAGGGAATTCCACAGGGTAGGTGCCGCCACACTAAAGGTCTGTTTCCTATATTGTGCAGAACAAAGCTCCTGATCTTGACTTGGAGGTTTTCTAGAATCAGCTTAGAAACACCTGTGTATGGTGTCTCTCTCCCAATGTGTGTTAACGCGTCTGCCACGCCTGTTGCAGAAAACCGCTCACTCATGAAAAGCATAAGACAATGGTAGTGTCTTAACCTGGCCGCCTACAAGTCAGTTTCGGTTTCTCCTATCAGTTTATTATTATTACTGCTTGGGCCAAAGGCCTTTGCAGATACAAACAGAAGGATTAATAGAATTAAAACACAGAGCTGTTTACAAGAAATATAAGATATAAAACTAGACACCTTAATTACTTAAATAAAATTAACAGGGAACTTGATTACTTATAAAAATAAAAAAGGTTATAATCTAAAATCAGAGCATGTAGCAAAAACGTTAAATCAAGGCATCTCCTGAACAGGCGACTGCATTCTCAGTGATAAATTTTGATGCCGCCAAAGCACTATACGATAAATTATAGTGACGTCTGTATCAGACAAGAGGAGAAAAATCTTCTCTTGGATAGAGTTAAAAAGCAGGGAATACAAAATAAAACCCAGAAATTCAGACTGAGGTTCTGAATACAATGGACAAAACAACAAGTAAGGAGGCAGATCTTCGATCTCTGGGGCCCCACCCATACGGAGGCGGAGGGCCAAAGGAGTCTGGGAGTATCTACTGTCAATCAAAGCTGTTGGCACTGTATGGAAATGAAGGACCATAAAAGCTTGCCAATCACGTTGACACCATCTTAGCTTAGCGGGATGGCTGTTCCACAACTGCGGTGCCCCGTCAGAAAAGGCAGTCATGGGGAAGGGCTGTAGCTGGGTTGTGTAGACCACATGCAAAAAAAAAAGAAAGTCCAAGGTTCAACTCTTGGCATCACCATGCAAGGCTGGGAAAGACTCCCTAGGCTGTTACTGCCAGTCGCGTAGGCAGTACTGAGCGACAGGGACCGATGGTCTGATTCGATAAGGCACCTTCCTTCTACCATAGACAGATTATGGCATAAGGAAGCTTCCTTTATACTTCCTTGGCAGTTGTAGGGGAGATCTCTGCAGAGGATCTCAAAGGGTTGGGTGAGCTCATATGGGAGCAGCTGATCCTTCAGACCCCCAAGTTGTGAACCCTACGGTTGATAGGTTAAAATCAGCACTTTGAATTGTACTGGATTCCATGGGGTTCTTGAACACCACTATGAGATTTTCCAACTGGTGGGCCCCAGGCAACAAAACAGCCTGCTGGATTTTAAGCTTCTGAGTAGTCTTCAAGCTCAGTCCCATGTGCGTTGTCATTTAGTAATTTAACCTACATATTACCAAGGCAAGGATAATTATAGCTCGATTAACTCTAGGTTACTTGTCTCCCCTGTTAACAGAGTCCTGACTGGCCTCAACCAGAAGTCAGGCATTTAAGTGCCACTGTCTCATGCTATAGAACAAGCTTCCAGCAGAGATGCAGAAGGCATCCTCGCTGCTAACTTTCAGGTGTCTGATGAAGATAACATTTTCTTATGCCAATAGGCCTTTGCAGCTGTTTTAAATTGTTTTTTTTAAAATTAGCCAGTCACCTTAAAGATTTTCTGTATTTTTAAAAAATGGTATTTTAACGTTGGACATCACCCTGATATTTCATGATACGGTGGTAGAAGAATAAAATAAAATAAAATGAATAATGGGACATTTTGTAACAGTGTGGCCCAGATTTCCTTTCCTTGAAACTTGAGTATCTTGGACAGTGGACATTCCTCAAACTATTGCATACATGCAAACACCACCCCCCTTTATCTGAGGCTTTCCCACCTCTTGACTGAAAGCAATTTTCAGCCTGTTTAACCTCTTTTGATCAGTTCCACATAGTCCCTGCCCTCTTTTATTTTCCTCGCTTTCTGCTTGGGTGGCTCGCTGATGGATAGTTTTAATTTACAGCTGACTGACACTTCTTTTTAAGCCCTGGCAGCAATCTGAGGCCTTGCTGGATTCCCATCCAAACTCTGTCCGCCAAGTGCCGCTCTCTTTCAAGTGCATCAAAAGCCCCCTGTCGTATCTTGCAAACTCATCCCTAGGCCTACCCCCCACCTTTCCAATTTTCTCCGGTTTCTAAAGCGGATTGCTTTATTGCTTGTCGTTGTGTTCTCAAATCTATTACCTACCCCTTGTTGCTTCTCATTAGGATTTCTGCCTGCTTCAGCTTCATTGAAGTGAAGTCAGTATCCATGACTCTAATCTTGCTAAGGAACATATCCTTTTCCGCTTTTTGGAGGGTGGGGAGGACTATAATGGGACCATAAATGTATCCCACTGAATATTAAACAAAACCTGATGTCCAAGCAGTGGTGGCTGATGTTCGTTGGACTGTTGGGAAGGTAGTAGTGTAGAGGCAAAGTCAGAAGTTCAAGGTCCCTTCATGAGAGTCATAATCATAGCCATAGCCATATCCCCTCCCCCCCTTGTTGCTGCTGGGCTGAGAATGAGATCCTTGATAGTGCCTTTGCCAACAACAGATGCCCCCAGAAGCCAATCAACATGAAGGGCAGAGTGTTAGCTATTGAAAAGAGTCTTCTCAGTGGCTGACTCACTTCCTTTCACTCTGATTGGCTCCAATCAGCAGGAAAGGACAAAGAAGCATGTTGGAAGGCTCTTCTCAGTGGTTAACACACTCCCCATTCATGCTCACAGGATGCTGGAGACATGGGGACACTGCTCCCAAAAAAGTAAGGGGTCTAAGAGCCCCCGAGACCCTGGACGACTACACTCCTGTGTTGCGGAAGGCAGAGAGGCCCACAGTAGATACAGCCAGAGCCAATGATAGGCAGAGGAAGAGCCAATGGCAGGCAGAGCCAACTAATGCTAGTTTTGTTCCCATCCTCCTCCCTGCTGTATTCTACAAGGGGCAGCCTTGAGATTAAGGAGGAGGAAGCTGACCGCCGGGGCCACCCCCTGGATATAGATGCAAGCAGTGGCGGCTGGTGCCCATTGGGACTGGCGGGGCGGAAGGCCGGGAACCCAACAGTGTCTGGAGCCAGAGCCCATGGCAGGCGGAGCCAACTCATGCTAGTTTTGCCCCCACCCTCCTCCCTGCTTTCTCTAAAGGCACCACTGGGAATCAGGCGGAGGGCTTCCTGGTGTGACTGTAACCAAGAAGGCAGGCAGGTGGGGGCTGGCTGAGGTTGGTGGGGCAGTGCCCCCTTTGCCCCAATGGACTACCCCCCTCTGTGTCCAATATATCACAGCCCACTCTCTATCACTGCAAAGGTACCTCTCCAAATGTCTTACTTTTGACCAGCAGGTCAAGTCTTTGGCTAGAAGGAACCCTGATTCATGTAGAACGGGTCTTTCCAAATCTATCCCTCCCTACTCGAGCCCTTTAAGGATATGGGCTTGGCATGAGTCTCCCTTCCACCAGAGGGTCGACAACTGTTGCAGCACTCTTGGCCACTCAGGTGCTCTCCAAATTTGAGGGAAGAGTCTTGCTGTTTGCAGGCTGGTCGGGGTTGCAGTCTGGAGGTTTTGCTCTTTTGCCATTAACTTTACACGCCTGCGCTTGCTACCAGTTAGTTTCTGGGCTCAATTCAAAGTGCTGGTTTTGACCTATAAAGCCTTATACTGCTCAGGACCCCAATACCTCAAAGACCGCCTCTCCCCATATGAACCAACCTGGACCTTGCATTTGGCATCTGAGGCCCTGTTTCGTGTGCCCCCTCAGGGGGAGGTGTGGAGGGTTTCGACACAAGAATGTGCCTTCTTGGTGGTGACCCCCCATTTATGGAACACTTTCCCCAGTGAGGCACGGCTGGTGCCATCGTTATCGATCTTTAGGCACCAGGCAAAAACATATCTCTTCTCCCCTACATTCAGCTCTTAATTGTGGAGGGCTTTTGATTTAACAGCCTCATTTATTGGGTGGGCTGTTCCACCTCCTTTTACATTTATATATTGTGATTTTTTTACTTTTTATCATTTTAGTTTTTTATATTGGTTTTATTCTTTGTATTGATTGTAAGTCACTTTGGGTTCACTATTGTGGAGTTAGACTTGATGGCCTTATAGGCCCCTTCTATCTCTACTATTCTGTGATTCTATGGCAAATACATTTAATAAATAAAATAAATAGTAATAAAATAGATCAATTTAAATCTAGCTTACAGCCCAGTTTTTGTCAGGAAATAGCCTTGATCGCCCTGGTAGATCATGCCAAATTTAGGGAAGAAAGGATAAACTTTGAATAAATTGAATATTTTAAGAAACTTTGTTGTGTTGATGGGTATGTCCATGTGCAGACATGCATGTACATTTTTCTTTCAAAGACTTGCTTGGGTAGTTCTTTCCAGAAAGATTCTGAATTTGTACTGTGTGTTTAGGGGGAACAGGTTGTTGTTTTAGGTCAAGGGGAACATCTAGTATGTGTAACATACTAGTATGAGTTGTGTGAAGTATTTGTAGCTTTTATTTTAAAAGGGCATTTTTTCCCTGGCCAATGTTAGTCAATAGATTTGCTTATTCCGCTGTTGCTATGTAACTATTTCTGGCCAATTTTAGCCTCTGAAAATATAGAAGCTTGCTATTGCTAGGCAAGACTCTCACAGATCAGGCCTCAGCCTGGAAGAGTTTGCATTTCAGGTAGGCCAAGACATTAGAAATTGAGTGTGAAAGATAACAGGGAGAAGAAATCACAGAAGATAAGTAAAAAATAGTTTGAGAGCTACAGGAGAGAAATATCTCTGGGGTACACAGCAGTTTTCTGACAGGCAGCTTTGGAAGGCACAGGAGGAGATGGAGATTTAGGGGCAACTGTATGGGTGTGTGTACTTTATATGCTGAATTTCCTTTTTCTGTTGCAACCTGCAAAGGCTAGGCTTGCCAGATGACCTGAAATCCCCCAGCCAGGTCTGCCTTTGCACCTTTAACAACCATACAATGTGCAGAAATCAGCCAGGGTGATCGTAGGGCATGGAAACCAACATGAACCCTGCTCATGTCATCCAGTGAACCAGTTCTTACAGCAAAGAAGCAGTACCAGACAATAAACTTATTAACAAATTAACCATTTAATAGGTTAATAAATTAACCTAATTATATTAATTCATCAATTAACCTATTTAATAAATTAACCACTGAGGCATGAGAAATGAATCCTTCCCCTTTAAGATAGTATTTGATTTCTTATTAATGAGGATTTTTCTTTTTCCATTTCCACGAGTTTCTCATTTTCAATTTGAAGTTTGCCTGATAAGAGGGTTGTGGGCAGAGCTTTCTCAGAACGTAATCAAATTCAATTAACAAAAGTCCTTTTGGTTTTACGTGTTATGTTAAGGACTTTCCATGTTCATTCAAGCGCCAAAATGCTAGGAAATTACAGCTGTTAAAAGCCATCCCCTTAACAGATGTGTCATTTTGGCAATGTGGGTATGGAATGGTATCCTATGCTGTGATTAGTTCTCGTTTTGCCATTACCTTCGCGCTGTGGATGGCTCAGTGACAGAGTGGTAGACACAAGTGCCAGATGTGGAATGGACACATGGAGTCTATAAAATCAAAGCTACCATTCCACACCTGGCAACCAATCCCATCCTCAAAGAATGATAGAGTTGGAAGGGACCTTGAAGGTTATCTAGCTGAACCCCCTGCCACAGGTAAAGCATATTTTCTTTTAGCCAGTTAAGCGGACGACATGGAGACAAACATTGCGCCAGAGCAAGCATGATGTCACACATGTTGTCACACATGAAGAGAACTGGAAAATGTAGGAAACCTGAAATGGATGGGTTTGCCGATACCTGGTTGCAATGCCATTCAATATCCAACAATCTCCAATGTATAGGATGCACCATGTCTAGGATGTTTGTTTCAGGGTTACAAACTTAAGCACAAACCTGTGCAGGGGAGGATGTACATGCGCAGTGAGGAGAAATGCTTCACCTGTAGCTATCCTGCACTGACTTAGCGGGTTGGCCTACATGACCTTCCAACCTGAGGTGGCCTGGGATTCCTCTGTGGGGCAGCTCAGCATCTGTAAAAAGTCGTGTCTGTGCTCACAGGCTTGGCACCACCAGGAGGCCTATTTAGGCAGCTGCCAGAGCCCAGGTGCCCTGGAAGGGCCCACCCCTGATGCCTACCCTCAGCCCCATTTTTCTTTAAAAAAAGTTACTTCCCACCACCAATGTTCCAGGCACTGAATGGCTCCCAGCCACCATCTTGAGCTTGCCCCCTAATGGCCTTGTAAGTTAAATCGTTCCAGGGAAGGGGGGACATAGGCGGAGCAAGATGGCCACCACCCAAAAGTAGTCAGAAGCAGCTTGACACCAGAATGCCATAACCCCCCTTTTTATTTTTTAAAAAATGGATCTCAGATGGGAGAGGAGGGCACTGATGGGTGCCCCTGCAGGTTGGCACTTGGCTATAGGCTCTCTCATCCCTGGAGCCAGCTTTGGTGTGAATGCCCCTCCTCTCGGTCCAAGATTTGTTGTTCTGTCTCGGGGGTGGAGGGAATCTCATTTCTGCCATTGGGTTCAGCTGGGAAATTGGAGGCAGAATATGTCAGGTTTCTCCTGGCCCGGCCCAGTGATACATGAGGAGTTGTTCTCCTTGTGAAGAGTGTCCCTGGCATGATCTGGGCACTGGGCTTGACTGGGTCAGAGACCACTTTCCTGCTGCTTCCAGGCTATATTAACATGCTCCCGGGGTCTTCTGTGTGACAAAGCAGCGGGTCTAGAGATCCTCTTTGACTTTGTGTGATCCTCACCAGCAGTTATGTTATACTTTACGAAAAAGAATGTATACAAGAAACAAAAGAAATAGTTCACACTAAATCCAATCAGCTCGTGATGCGTGAAGATCTCTACACTTAATAAATATCACCAAAAGTTAACCCATGGGTCCACTTCAGAATCCACGGATGCCTTTGCAGGGCGGTCCAAAGGCTGCAGAGCAGGCTCTCGTCTTCTAAAAGAGGTTTCTGTCCTTACTCATCCAGCAGGCATGGAAGAGAAATTAAATTCAGTTCACATTTCAAGTTGAATCGATCAGACTTGGACTTTTCAAAACAATATGAGAACCGAAATGCAGCCATCCTTCGAAGTTCACACTTCTCTGAATTTTGCAGAGCAGTTCTCAGACCAGTATTTACAAGCATGCATGTATTGGGTGAAAGTGGGCATAAAAATGAATATATTAGTGAGAGCAACATACAAAAATGCACTATGGTAGGAGATGTTGCTGGCAAAAATGTATGTTAGAACTGCATACAAAAAGGATGAATTTGCTCTAAAATGCTGGAGAATTTTCATGAGGGCTTTTTAAAAAAACACCACCACCAAATGCAGAAATGTAGAGAACTGGATTTAAGACTGAAAACATGAGAAATTGAGCCTACCAAAATTGGCAGATTTCCATCCCTATGTTTCAGTTTCCCATGGCCTGGAGCGGTTAGTGGGGGGAGGGGTCCTTCCTGCTGAATGCTTTAAATGCAATAAAGCAAATCCCCCCCATTGATGTGGGGGCAGCCATAATCCCCCGCCCATTGAACTCTCACTGAGAGTGACAGAATGTCACCAAGTCCCTTTGCTCTCAAGGGGATTTGCTCTATTGCCTTTAAGGCTCCACATGCCTTCTGCTCCAAGCTCTAGGTGGGTGGCTTAACCATTTCTACAAGTTTAAAAGACAGAAATCTCTTTTACAAGAACAAGGGTAGCTTGGCAGCCATCAGACCATCTTGTAAGTACTTTTATAATTTTTAAAAAATTACCTTGCTGTTTCCGCACGGATTTTTAGGAATTTCCCCTTAAAGATCCTTGTGGGAACAGGGCAAAGTTAGTCCAGTCTGTGCGCAGAACTTGACGGACCAGACTTGAATAGGCCTGTCCAGTGCTGGCTCCATGTCAGTGGGGCAGTAGAATCCACTCCAGATGTTTCCCAGAGCTGTCCAAGGTGCTGAAGCCCACTCCCAAAATAGGTTTCAGCACCTTAGACAGCACTTGGGAAAACCTTGAATGGATTCCACTGCCCCACTGACATGCAGTCACCAGCCTCCACTGAGTCTGTCCCTCCCTACTCATAGCTACTTTTAAAAATACACTTTTTAAAAAGAAAACAAAGATAAGAAAGCTGCACTTCTCAGAAACCCGAATGCTTCTCCCTCATCCTCATGCACACATGCAATACATTTTTTCTGCACTCTTAAGGCCCCCAGACACACTCCTGTGAAATAGACAGGGGGCCTCTTAAGTGTACTTTCAACGTTTTAAAAATGTCTTAATTTGTGTCGCCTCCAGCTGAATGCCTCCCATTGTTTTTGTCTCTCTTTCTTGTAGTTGATTCATGTTATTGTCAAATTTCTCATATGTGGTTTCTTTCCGGCCCCTTCTCCTGCCTCCCCATCCCAGATGTTGCCAATATCTCTTGCAAAGCCTCCTCGACCTGTCCTGTGTCTCACTTTCTGCCTTTTACTTCTGTCTGTTTGTGATTTCAGTGGCCTTCTCTGTGTCAAAAAAAGTCTCCTTTTAGAAGCAGAGCAAATTTAGACGCCTTGAAGGTACCCCCCTCCTCCTAACACAGGAAGGTGTAGTGTGCTCCTAGCCACACGTTTGCATGCCTCTCTGACTGATAACATCATTAACATTCAGTGTTTTCCCCCCTTATTTAGCTTTCGCCCCCTCTTCCTGAAAAAAAAATTCAAATCTTCCACTCATTACATGGATTGCAACATTTCCTGGAACATTTGATGGGCCATTGAACAGCCAAAGTGCTCTTCATTTATGAAGCAGATCCAGGATAAATACTTCTCTTTTTTATTATTTATACATATAAAAACAGCAACCCTTCATTGCCCTCCCCTATCCATCACTTACCACTGTCCATCACTTACCCTTAGTAGACACCATCTACTAATTTTGGAAGGGGAAATTGAACACAGTCTAAACCCGACATACCTCTTATGCTTTGAGAAAATCCTCCTTCAGATATAAACAGGGATCTGTTGCCTGTTCTTTCAAATATACATTTGGAGAGCATCATTCCCCACCGTTGCTTTTGCAAATATGCTGGATCTTCTTCTTAAATGACTTTTATTTTCTTCCAACCAAATTTGCACTGGATTTGGGATCTTGAATCGCTTGTTTTGATTCAAGCGTCAATAGCTAGCCTCTCTGGGATTGCATCAAATGACCTAGATGGATTGAACTGGGGGAACCTTCACTGCACATCACCCCATTTCCATCAGTGGGATTCTTTTTTCTTTCTTTCTTTCTTTGTGGGTGGATGGGAAACTCCCCATCATTTGTGTATTTGTGTACAGAGATTCCCCCCCCCCTTGAATTTTGCAAATATTTTAACCCTTGTGGCACAGGGTCTGATTGTCATTTTGATGGTCATTATATGCACTTGCCAGTTTGACACAGTATTTTGAAAGGTGGCTGTTTGGGCTGCTCCAACAGTAGCTCGCTGTTCCCTCTGGGAAAGATTATTCAGTTCCTTTGAATCCCCAAAGAGGGGAAGGAGACAGCCTGCCCATACGAGTAGCTTGCAAAGGGGCCCAGTGGGCAAATGTTGGAGTAACTGACCAGTCTTTTGAACTCTATGGGTCTTTTAGGCTGCAATCCAATACACACTTACCTGGGAGCAAGTCCCATTGAACCTAATGGAGCTGACTTCTGAGTAGACATGTACCAGATTGCCGCCTTAATCTCTATGCATCCAGTGCTAGTTCAACCCAGAGTAGAGCAATTGAATTTAATGGACATGACTAAACTTACCTTTGTTAGTTTCAGCGAGTCCACTCCGAGTAGTGATTAGGTGAGTACAATCCAATGGATAAACTCGAGTGCCATCCACTAGCAAATTGGCAAGCATATGTGGAATGACTACAGAAGCACTGAACCTTTTGTCAGGCTGTGTGCAAAAGGCAGCGATATTTGTAGACCTTTGAAGGCAGCAAGGTAGAACCATCATTGCCCTTGTTACCTACGTTAAAGTTTTGTTACACCTGCATCACTTTGAGGTGTGGTCCAGAAAGTGTTGCAGCAGCACCAGAAAGCCCCCAAACGATGACAAATGGTTGTATCCAGTACCAGAACAGACCCTTTGGGATGACAGGACATGATTAACTTAGTCCCATTAATTTCAGTGGGTCTACTTTGAGTTTGGTATTGGAGACAACCCGAATACCAGAGATGGGACAGGGGAGTGCAGGGAGAGGGAAATTAATACCTGTACCATGTGGCAATGATGGTCCTTCTCAAATCAGCATCAAGTATCTGAAAAGCCATCACCCACCCTCAGTTTGACCAAATTCTGAATGTGGTGAGCAACTCATCTGCACAAATTGCTTCAGCTAAGGCATCAACAGCCACTAAGATAGTGCCTGTTAAGACATTGCTTGTCTACAATGGACTGTAGCCAACTAAGTTCTCCTCAGAGTAGGCCTACTGAAGCGAATTAGCCATACCCATTCATTTTCTTGGTTCTACTCTGAGTAGAACTAGCATTGGATATAGCACCACTTTGTAAGCATGTGCAGCAACAGTGCCACTATAACAAATGCCCACTGGTAGCAGCTAATTGGTTGAATTGCATGAACACACACACATCTAAAGAGAGAACTGTTCCACCTTCTGCAAAACGTGGAACTCTGCAAAAGGTGGGTTTGCAGTGCATCACACAACACCACAGGACACACACCTTTTTTGTATGCCCGTACCGTTGCTGATAATCTTTCCAGTGAGATGGGCTTCGTTTCAAGACCATTTCCCCCCACTATTGGAAGAATATTGCTATCCGCTTTGAAATTACAAAATCTGATCTATTTAGGAAAGCAACATCCCCTCCCACCCACCCTCAATCCTCTTATTAAAACTCTTTTTGCTTCCCTGGAAAATCCTTGGAAGTTTCACTCAACAAGGAGGGACCTCACCAAATTAGCTTTGAGCTTTGTTGTTGAGTTTTCGGTGGGAGGTGTATTTTGGAAGACACTTTCTGACCAATGATCACTTTATCTTGAGCAAGAACATTTCCTCAGTAGTAGTAGTGGTAGTAGTAAAATACAATTCTTAAAGTGTTTTCCAACGCTTTTAGACTTTTAAAACTAAATTTCTGCATTGTAAATATTTAAGTAATGACAGTATATATAATTTGCTGTAAGAAGGTGCTCTGAAAACTGATGGAAAAATACATATCAATCCAGCCAATGTTAAGCACTTTGGGGTTTATCCAACTAAAGTATCCTCAGACTAGATCCACTGAAATTAATGGGCTTAAATTAGTCATGTCCAGTAACTTCAATAGGACTACTCTGAGGAGGACTAGGACTGGCTGCAACCCATAGATTTCAACGGGAGAGTTAATTACATCCTTCATTCTTTCTTTGCAATCAGTGGGATTTTCCTCCTCCCCCCTCAATGCAATCCTATGCATGTCTGCTCAGAATCAATCCCCATTGAGTTCAATGTGGCTTATTCCCAGCTGAGGGTGTACAGGACGGCAGCCTCCAGCATAACTCTTTCTTTTCAATTGCCACCTAACAAAATGGCAGCTGTAGTCCCCTGTTAAGGAAACCATATTTGGAGAAGTCAACCCCGTATAATTAAAGGCTGCAATCATAAGCACACACTGCGGATTGACAACTAGAAGCTCAAGGGTCAAATCCCCCCTTCCAAGAGGCAAAAAGAGTGAACGGAGAGAATGGGGGCTCTTTGTCACATGGCAGGATTTTCCTTGGGGAAATGATGGGCGGGCCCTAAAGCACCATCCTCCATCCCCCTCAGCAAATTGCCTCGCCTGGACTACCAGAAATTAAGAAGCATTGAAATCAGCAGGACTTAAATTTCTCAGTAAACATTCATACACTGTATTATGTAATCAAGCAAGTGTCATTAGTGAACCAGAATGAAATCGCTGGCAGGGGTTGGGGGTGGATTAGTAGAATGACAGAAGTGTGCCACCAAAACTGCAATTCATGCCTTCCTCCTCCTCCTTCTGTCTTCCAGCCAAACCTGGATAGGTGACGCTACCCAAGAGGTTAATAATAACACCTTGCCCATCACAAACATTTGATTCTTTCTGCTCTTGGGGAAGAAATGCACACCTTCTGTTATGGGGGTTTTCTTCTCTGTTCCAGGTCAAGCAAGCACTGGGCTTAAAAGGCCTGTTTCTCAGAAATCCAAAGCAGGCGTCTCTAGACAGTCATGCTGTTGGGCAACTCAACCACAAACACTCCTTTAGCAGTCACATTTTACGGCGGACGGCCAGCGCGCCCACCAAGACCCAGAAGAGGACCAAAAAGGGCTTTCCTGAGATTGCAATCGACACCAAAGACAACAGATCCAAAGGGGCCGGCGAGGGCCGCGAGCTCGACGACTCTTCCCTTCCTCGTTTTGACCAAGAGCCCGAATGCGCGTCCCCAGCGCCTTCTCTTAGAGATGGTGTCAACAGGGCAGCTCCAGGCAAGGGGTTGAAAGGTAAGGCCCAAAGTTTTGGCAAAGGTAGAAGCAGCCAGACCCGGGCGCCAAGGGACGCCACCTTCAGCGAGCCCATCCGGAGGTCCAACAGGGTCCGCCTTCAGGAGCCGCCCAGCGAGAAGCAGGGCATCTTTGCCCGCTGTGCCGCCAATGGATCCGGTAGGATCGGCGTGGCCACCAACTGCATGAAATGCATGATAGGCTTGAACGAGAGTCCTGATTTAGAGTGTGACCACGGCACCGCTAGCCCCGCCTCTGAGAACCCTTCGCACTGCAATGAGTATAGCAGCCTGGCAGGAGGCGAGGAGAGGCTAGAGGTCAAAAATTGGGGGATCCAAGACCAGCAGCCCAGGCCTCGGCCCGATTTGCACCCATGCAGCAGCTACAAGGCTGGTGCTGATGATCTGCCCAGGACCTGCCAGCCCTTTGCGACCTCAGGGAAGAAAAACGGTGACTCTAAATGTCACAGGGTGAAAGGGCATTCCCGGCAGAGGTGGCCTGGCCAGCCCGGTGGCAAATACGGAAGCACCGTCAACTTGGTGACCGCCAGCAATGGCTCCATATCCTCCAACTCCAGCAGCTTGGAGAGCGTCGGAAGCCCCGACTTTCCCAAACGTGGGCCTGAGACCTCCAGAAAACAGGGGGGCACCCTTCAGAGGGAAATGAATGCCTTGTTTGCTGAAAAACTGGAGGAAATTCGAAGTAAATCCCCTATATTCTTTACTGGTAAGACCAGATCTTCTTCACCCCAACGTCCGCTGTAGATCATCACGTTGCCATTTCAGTTTCCCCTTAGAAGTACCTGCATTTTTTTATTTTGCCATCGTAGTTTTCCATTTAATGGGGAGTGAACACGTGCACAAAACCATTCATTCATAAATGTTTGGGGCTTTGGCCAGTCTCGATGTGTTCACTCTTAGGTGAGTGTTTCTGTAACGTGCCAAATCATCGCTTTCTGTAGATCTCTGCGATTTGTCTGTCTGTCTGTGTTTCAATCACGGAATGCATAAATATGATTCTAAGATTTGTTTTTAGCCCAACCAGAGTACCATGTGGCCATCATCGTAAGGATCACGAGAACTAATTCACTGTCAGTACTGCCAGCAATTATTCGGGCCATTTGGGTCCTTGTATAAATATCCGATATGGGCACAAAGATCCTCTTTGGTTAGGATTCAGATGTTGGGAATTTGGAAAGGGATTCTCATAGGTTTTATTTGATTCAGTCTTTGGTTTCAGTGGGATACTTTTATAGGTTTTAACATATTATGATTCCCATTCCCCAAGAAGGAAGAAAACCAAGTCAGGAGGATGTAGGAACTAGGTCCAGCCAGTGGTCTGGATCCTGACATCCCCGAGTCCCACGGGTCAAGCTGACACGTAGGGAAGGAAGCATAAAGGAAGCGCTTCGCTTTGCACATCCTTAGTCATTGCAGTTTCAAATCAGACGCTGCAGGCAACGGAAGCAGGTGTTCGATCAGTCTATTGGCAGCCACTGCAAGCGCCACTTCCTTTGCCTGCGTGGTTTAATTTCAAACTGTTTGAGCAAGCTTTGCAGCAGCAGCTGCAAGCTCTGTTTTTGTCAGGGATCAACCCCAGTTGGGAGTTCATGAGGAGGGCCAGTCCTAGCTGCATTTGCATTTGATGCCAAATTTTATCAGGTGCCAAATCCAAGCCCGTCTGCAAAGGAACAATCAACAGCCACATTTATTTATTTATTTATTTATTTATTTATTTATATCCTGCCCTTCCTCCCAGCAGGAGCCCAGCGTGGCAAATAAAAGCACCAAAAACTTTGTTCTTGTTCTGTGCCTCCAAGTCAACTACGACTTATGGCGACCCAATGAATCAGTGGCCTCCAAGAGTATCTGTCGTGAACCACCCTGATTGCATTTTGGATACTGTCTGTTCATAGGGTTTTTGTGGTAAGAGATATTCAGAGGTGGTTTACCATTGCCTTCCTCTGAGTTTGGATGCATCTTAGTCTGGTGTCTCAGCTTTGACCATTCCACCTTGGGTGACCCTGCTAGGAGTCTAGCCTCTTGGTCTAGACTCCTGATGGCATTGCTCTCAGCTTCTTCAACACTCTCAAACCCCCTCACCATGTTAAGGTGTGCATCCTTTAAAGCATCATAAAAACAAACTTTAAAACACAGTAAAACAAAAACATCTTTCAAAACTTTTCTTAGAAAAAAAGCTTTCAAAACCTCTTCTAAGATTAAAAACATTTTAAAAAAGAAGGTTTAAGAACATATTAAAAAGCAATTCCAACAGAGACACAGACTGGGTTAAGGTCTCTGCTTAAAAGGCTTGTTGAAAGAGGAAGGTCTTCAGTAGGCCCCAAAAAGATAACAGAGATGGCATCTGTCTAATATTTAAGGGGAGGGAATTCCAAAGGGTGGGTACCGTCGCACTAAAGGTCCATCTCCTATGTTGTGTGGAATGAACCTCCTGATAAGATGGTATCTGCAGGAGGCCCTCACCTGCAGAGCGCAGTGATTGACTGGGTATATAAGGGGTAAGACGGTCTTTCAGGTATCCTGGTCCCAAGCCGTGTAGGGCTTTGTACACTAAAACTAGAACCTTGAACTTCACATGCCTGATGTCAGGTGTGGGGCATTATGATGATGATGTTCCCCACCCCTGACCTAGACACACTGTTCTTCAATCTTGGGTACCCAGTTGTTCTTCGACTACAACTCCCATCATCCCCTGCCAGCTTAGCTACTGGTCAGGGGATCATGGGAGTTGTAGTCCAACAACATCTGGGCAGTATCTTAATGACAAATTTGGAAGTGCACAGTCCCCTCATGAAAGTCACAGCCACACTCCCTCCTCCCCCCCTTTTTTTGTTGCTGGGTTGAGAATGAAGTCCTTGTTAACGCCTTCTCCCACAACGACATACTGCCTTAGGAGCCGATAAGCATGAAAGGGGAGAGTGTGAGCTACTGAAAAGAGTCTTCCCAGCGGCTGGCTCACCTCCTTTCACTCTGATTGGCTCCAATCAGCAGGAAAGGACAAGGAAGCATGTTAGAAGACTCTTCTCAGTGGCCAACAGACTCCCCTTTCATGCTGATTGACTCATAGGATGCTGGAGGCATAGGGACCCTGCTCCCAACAAAGTAAGGGGTCTAAGACCCCCTGGGACCCTGGATGGCTACAACCCTGCATCTGAGGACCCAAAGTTGAAGAACACTGACACAGAAGATCCTTACACCTTGAAACAATTTCTCTTTATTACTATTATCCTTGTGCCTAGAATGGTGGGCAAATATTTTTCCGCCCTTCGTTGCAGTTTAGCCTGGACTGCTCTGGTTGGTCCAAAAAGAATTCTCAGCATCCTACTAGTAGCTTGGTATTCAAATGGACCTTCTTCTCCGCCCCCGCCCCATTTCTCCCTACTAATTTATTCCTTCTCTGCTTGGCCTTTCCCTGAATTAACAGTGTGTTGTTTTTTCTCCCTGTGATCTGCCCTGTTATTCCTCTTGCCTCTGTAGTTAAGAACTGAAAGGACAAGCAAATCACAGGTAACTGTTGAACATTGCTGGTTTTAGTGCTGCATTGCCTGGTTCCCCCCTCGTTTCTTTATCTAATAATTATGGATAGTCCCCTTCTCCATCTTTTGCATGACATCCTGACGTGTGCATGATTTCCACTCGATCTTGGGAGGAGGCGGCAATCTCCCTCCAACCCTTCCTCATTATGCTGACTGCATAGGAAATTTGTATCCCCAGCGCGAAAGCGTCACTGCCATTCTCCTTGCTTTTCCCTGGTGTGTTTGTGTGTGTGAGAGAGCGAGCTTCTGTGAGCTTTCTCAGTGCGTAGGGAAGTAACATTTGATAGGCAATGTTAGCATTTTGGCCAGCGGAGTAAAGTACATTTTTGTACACCTGACTGGACTGAAGAACTGCATTGCAAAATTTGGAGACGTGCAATTTTCGAAGGATGGCTGTGTTTGGATTTGCATAATGTTTCGGAAAGTGTGAATTGCATATGTTTGCCTTTAAGTGCAAACGGAATCAGATTTATCCCCCATCCCTAGAAGGTAGAAATCCCTTCTCTTTTATATACATGTGCCAGGCAAGGCAGGGAGGAATCACACGCACTTCCTTCCCTCTATGCATTGAGACAATTTTGGGATGAAGAGACAGGTATCACCCAGGTGACCTGATTTTTTTCCAACCCACAAGCTCTTTTGAGCCTAAAATCTGGAGACTATATGTATTATACCTAGTGTATTTGAACTGTAGCTGCAAAAGAATTCACTGATCAACCTTGGTTCTAATGTATGGCTTTCTTTCTCCCCCAGATGCCCGCCAATTCTCAATGCAGAGGTCAGTCAGTTCATTGTGTAGCCTGGAGACCATCAACGAAGAGCCGTTTGTTGCCAACGAGAGCCAGCCCACTGCTCCTTGCTTTCCTCTGCCCAGCACGCCTGCCAGCGATCCCAGTGAAGGGTCTGTGGCTGGCAATCCCCATGAAGCCGGATCAGAAGGGGGCGATCTGTCAGATCAGCTTGAGAGAACTCTTCAGCGCTCAGTGTTAGTTTTGGAGGGCCAAACGTTCCCTGCTCCCAACCCAACCATCCCACGTATTCTGGGACTTGACGATGCTAGGAAAAACGCGAAAGAAGGGGGCGGCTGGAAAAGGGCACATGACAGCAGAGATCAAATGCAGGACAATGCAGCATCGGCCAACCTCTGGGCGACTTCTGTCGGAGATTGCCCGAACCCAAAAGAGGGCATGGTTCAAGAATGGATAAACGTTGAGCGAATGAAAGAAAAGGGCAGCAACGCAGCTAGGCAACTGCAACAGAACACCCCGCCAACTTCACTCCAAGAATCTACCTGCGTCACTCAAGCTGCGACAGTCCCCCTTCTGCCTCACGTCGTCGTGAGGAGGTTGAAAAGCAAAGGGTGCAACCTTTGCAACTGCTCGGCACTGACGAGGTCTCCTGGTGGCTTCTCCCCAACAGCCGAAGTGTACTCTGATGCCACGGTTAATGACCGTATCTGGAGCAAGCTGGATCCCAGCAGTCACAGGGACAGCATGTCTTCCTCTTCTAGCATGTCCTCCAACGATACGGTCATCGACCTCTCCTTGCCCAACCTCACTGGGAAAAGCCTTCCAGACCTTGGCATCCAGCACGAGAACTTCAAAGTCATCCCCGAGAGAAGAGGAGCGTGCCCGTGGTCGGCTAGTGCTGCTTCTGGGCACGAGATGCCCATGGTGACCAAGAGCAAATCCAACCCCAACTTGAGGTCAAGCCAACCCACGGAGGATGAGCTATGCCCGAGACCATTAGCCAAAGGCCTCGGGCTAGGATCATCTTTGCCCATACCCAGAAGACACACGTGGAGCCGGTTGTACATAGAAAGCCTCAAGCAGTCCTGCCTCAAGTCAGAAGAGCAGAAGAAAGAGACTCCTGAGGCCAAATCGAAAAGCCTGGGTGACCTGACCTCGGATGACATCACGTCTGTCTTTGAGAGCAAGTACCGCAGCATCAGCCGGAGCTTCATCACCCGGTCAACGAGGCAGCAGCGGCACTGCGCAGCGCCCAGGTCCTCAGCTAAGCCCCTGGATGAGCTCACGGAACGCTTGAAGAAGCTGACCACCTTCCGGCAGGAGAATGACATCACTTCCCCTACCAGCCTCGAGCCAATGGAGCCTGAAGAGGAAGGGGCGGGCCTCCTCCGAAGGTCCTCATCCAGGAGCCAGAGTCGGGTGAGGTACATTGCTAACCGGGCCAAGCAGGCCCAAGAGAGGCAGCGGCTGAAGAGCTTAGCTCTGAGCAAGGGGAGCCCCGTTGAGGAGAGAGGGATCCCCGAAGGCGCCTGCTGCTTTGCAAGAGGGGCCTGCATGGACTCGGCTTCCCCCAATCTGTTTACATCCCAACTCAAGACCCAAACTGATTTGAACCATGACACTGAAGTCGTCTGTATGTTCAAACTCTAACGCTGGGAAGGGCTGAACAAGGTTGATGTTTACATTCCTGTAAGAGCAAAACCAACACACAAAAACAGAACACCCTTTTTTTAAAAAAAATAAAAGTGAAACACACATGATGCAGAATGCCCTCATTGGAGGAAAGCACTTCTCCTCTTCCTTCTTCCCCTCCCAGCCTCCAAAGGACTATATATGTGTAATCATCCTAATAATACTACTAACAATAATGCAATTTGTAGCATGCAACATGGGGAATGGGCAACCGGGATGTTCCTGAGAGATGCTAAGGAGACCCCACCCCCAATCCTCCCTGGGAAGCATGTCTTCAGGATCTGCATGACCATTCTATCTCCCTCTTGGTGACTCCTTGCCTTTTCTTTTTGTCGGACACCAATCCTGGTCAGACGAGTGTCCTCGACCCATGACTGATTTGGAACTGCTGCCAGATTCTGCTTTAACCTTCTCACTGAAGCAAGGGCGGGGGAACATTTTTCAAACCTAGGGCTGCATTCTCTTCAGGGCAACCTTCTGGGGGGGGCACATGCCAGTGGTAGGCGGAGCCATAGGCAAAAGGGGGCGGTACAGCAAATCTGACCTTTGTACGGTAGGCTAGTTTCTGCTCGCATACTCCTCTCTGGCCTCTGTCCAGATGAGCTGGAACAAGGATGTAGAGCAGCCAGGCGAAAAAGATTTGGGGTGCGAATCCCCTGAGAGTTGTGGCCTGGAGATAGGAGGTGTGGCCCAAGGTGTGTTCCGAGGGCCACAAAGAGAGGCCTGGAGGGCCTCATTTGGCCACCGAGCCTGAGGCTCCTCACCTTTGCGCTATAGCCTGACTTCAGTTCTGGAAACCAAAGCAGCATTCGGGAGGTGCAAATGACCCCCAAGCTTGTTTGGCACTAATTTTTCATCGAGTTGAAAGACCTGTCCGCCCCCCACTATGGCAGAACTGGGGGAAGTGTACTCACCGCAGGCAACACTGCCTCTTGTGTGTGATCATTAACCCTGGCTGGGACCTGGGCACAATTGCCTGCCTGTCTCCAGCCTCCGTGAGATATATCCTCACATAGCCTTCCCTTCACTACATCGCTTGGTCTGTGGGAGGTTAGGCCAAAATGCATGGGTGTGGAGCGCCCTCTCTCCGGTGGCGGCTAACCTATTAGGGTGCATGGGGCACTCCCCCATCAATCCTCAGTCTGCCCCCGGCCAGCCACGACCTGCCCTCCTTCTTATTTAACTGGCTGTCAGCTGCCTCCTCCTTAGTCTCAATGTTGCCCCTTGTAGAACTCAGCAGGGAGGCAGATGGGGATGGAACTAGAATGAGTTGGCTCTGCCTCTCAACGGCTCTGGCGCCACCTACTGTCAGGCTCCCTGCTTTCCGCCCCACCAGTTCCAATGAACACCAGCCACCACTGGAGCAGCGCCACTTCCTGAAGGCAGGCCGGTGGGGGTTGCCTGAGGGCAGGCTGAGGCTGGTGGGCAGTGCCCTATTTGCTGCGATGGGCCAACCTCCACTGGAGTACAGATGGGTGAATCTGTCTTTTTCCAGCCTCAGCCGCATTTGCATGTGTTCAGTCATAAGTCTGTCCCACGTGAGCCTCTGAATACATTTTTTTCTAAAAAGAAAACACATGGAATTTTGCATTTGATTTATTTTCTAAACAGATGTACCCACAATGTGCATTTTTGACATATTTTGATATTTTTGTTTGCCGTTGTTTTTTTAAGTCACGAACTGCATTAGAACATTTGGGAAGTGCAGAAGCCAGTAGATAACCAAGGTCCTCGCTGCACATTAGTCCAGGATAAAGGTGCAGAGATCTAATCCTTCTGGTATCCCTGCCTTTGAGCTGTTAACACTATGAGGACCAGAGCTCAGTGGCAGAGCCCCTGCTTTGCACGCAGTAGGCCCCAGGTTCAATCCCCCGCATCTCCAGGTTGGGCTGAAAAGAATCCCTCACCGAAACTCTGGAGAGCCCCTGCCAGTCAGTGTAGACAGCACTGAGCTAGATAATAGTCTGGGTCCTTCCTATTCTGTGGTGGTTGGTGAGGATTTCACCACACTGAAAGTCTTCTGCAGGGAGCACTCGCCTCCGAAAAGTCCAACAATTTTCTTTCAGTGTTTATTTCTCATTTTCACAACTTATTTAGGGAAAGGGGTTTCGGCAGCCAATCATAAAACAGCAAAGAGAATGTTTCTCATTGCCTTTGCTTAGTTCTATAATCCCTGAAAAATGTTATTTCCCCCCCAGAAACATTGACGACAACTAATTATTTTGCAATACACACTTCTGGAATGACCACTTTCTTTTTCTTTCTTTCTGTCTTTCTCTCCCGTTTTGCACTGCCATGCAAAATACATTTTTAAAAAATGTATTTTAAAGAAAATTAGACAACATTCAGAGCTAAAGAGAAAAAACTTTAAAAAAAAACACCTTGTTTTAATTCCCCCCTCCATAATTATCATTTTTTATGATGGATGTACATTTAATTGGAGAAGAAAAATATATTGGGGAAGAATTTATTGAGATGCATTTTTTTAAAAGGAAAACATATTTTAATTTTCAGCCCTCATTATACAGGGCTAAATGGGGGGGTGTATTTTTTTTTTGTCAAGGGTTGTTTTTTGTTGGTGGTGGTTTGTTTGTAATATATATATATATATATTGCAAATAATTTAAAATCTATTTGTAAAACCAACTGCCACAACTCAAAATAAAGATTATTTAACCTATTTGTCTGCGAGGGGTTCATCTGCCGTGAAAGAAGCTTCATGTCTGAACAGGGATTTGAACCTGGCTCTCCTTGGTCCTAGGATGTGCTGCAGGGGAGGGGACAATTTTGCAAGGTTTGCTGTTTTGGAAAGTGTCGTCCGTCCTCCCATCTCCTTGGCGCCAGTGGCAATTCCGGGCTCTGGAGTACCAGTTTTGGCTCATGGCTCCATGTCACTGGGGCAGTGAAATCCTCCCTGGGTTTTAGTCCAAACTTTCAAATCCCAGAGTGGATTCCACTGCCCCACTGACATGGAGCTTCCAGCGTCCCCTGTGGGGCCCTTGTCCAAGATGTGCTTTGAGAGGGCCCTCCTCCCCCTCACAACTGTTGCTGCCTAGTCACTTTCCCCTCTCTCTGGCCCTCAGCTACACCACCTTCTACAGCCAGCATCACTAACCCTTTTCAGGCCGAGGGCCAATAACAGCCACCTCAGACCCTGCGATTGGCAGGCGAGGTCTTGGTGGTGGTAGCACTGCTGTGGCTGCGTGATTAGCGTTGGCCCATGGCAGGTCCTTTTCAGGGTTGTTTGTGGCATTCAACTCTTTTCTAAGTTCAGTTGTATAGGACTTTCTCCTCACCTTTGTCTCCTCTAATTGTGATAATGGCACATCCAGAATTTCAGGTTGCTGGGGCAGGCTTCATCTCAAAGGCATGGAAGGTGGCAGGATCGTACAGACTCTGAGATTTCATTGAAAGAGAAACATCCCATGACAGGTGAGAAATGGAAAGCTAAGTTGCTGAAAGGACCACAGGGTCTTGGTTCAAATGAAACCTTGGTTCACAGTTTCTACTGAATCCCATTCATATTGAACAGATAGTAGTATGACATTTATATCCTGCCTTTACTCCAATGAGCTCAGGGTGGCATACAAACATGGTTCTTCCCCTCACGATTTTATCCTCACAATAACCTTGTGGGGTAGGTTGGGCTGAGAGACAGTGACCAGCCCAAGGTTACCCAGTGAACTTCAGGGCCAAGTGGGGATTTGAAGTCTGGTCTCCCAGGTCCCAGTCCAAACACTCTAAATCAGCCTTTCCCAACCAGTGTGCCTCCAGATGTTGTTGGACCACAATTCCCATCTTTCCTGATGTTGGCAATGCTGGCTGAGGCTGATGGGAGTTGTGGTCCTATATATATATATATATATTGCAATACTTTCCAGACAAACCTGTAAGGGATTCATGGCTGTCCACAGGGGAGGGGTGGGAGCAGGCAAGGGATGCCCTTGATGAAACATAATCTCCAGATCCCAGCTTTCATTAAAAACAAAACTAATTTTTTAGCATTTGTAGAGCCTATGAAACAAAGAGTTATGTCCAACCTAGTTGAAATGTAGCCTTGAGAAAAGAAGACTGAGGAGAAATATGATAGCACTCTTCAAGTACTTGAAAGGCTGTCACACAGAGGAGGGCCAGGATCTCTTTTCAGTCATCCCAGGATGCCAGACATGGAATAATGGGCTCAAGTTGTAGGAAGCCAGATTTCGACTGAACATCAGGAAAAACTTCCTAACTGTTAGAGCGGTACGACAATGGAGCCAATGACCTAGGGAGGTGGTGGGCTCTGCAACACTGGAGACATTCAAGAGGCAGCTGGACAGCCACCTGTTAGATACACTTTAATTTGAATGACTGCATTGAGCAGGGAGTTGGACTTGATGGCCTTACAGGCCCCTTCCAACTCTACTATTCTATGATTCTGTTATTAATGGAGCCAAGTTAGTCCTGGTCACTGATTTCAGTGGATCTACTAGCATTGGGTACAACCAATGTGTGTGTGTGTGTGTGTGAGAGAGAGAGAGAGAGAGAGAGAGTCTAGCGTACTCTCCATTTCAGTATTTTGCTTTGCCCACCCACCACCCCAGAAAAATTCCTGTGGATGCTCCTGAAGGGACTAGTCTCGATATAGGATACTGATTAACAAGATGATGGGGGCACACAAGGGTGAAAGCTATGTGGCAAAACGACATGCAAGTATGAAATTCCAGAAGAGAAATGGGCTGGAATGTGGAGATCTTTATTGGCTCAGGTGAGAGAAGATCCTGCGATAGATGGCATCTCCCACCTCTGAAATCCTGGCGCATCACAGGTGAGATGTTCCCGCATGGGATGTGGGGGATCCTGGCTCTTAACTTCCACACGTGGCGGATGGGTCCCATGATTAGGGGACCGATGAATATGTCAATTTCGGTCAATGGTGAGGCCCTTAAGGGCCCCACTCTGAATCCTCAGTGCTGTGTTTGCTCTCCCAAAAGGCAATACCCCAGAAAGCCCGTTGTGAGCAAAAAGAGGCAGCTGATCAGCACAGAATGATGGAACCTTGCATTTTGGGACATTGCATTTTGGGGGGAACTAAGGTGGTAACCAGGGCCAACTGGGTGGCATTCTGTTGAAGGGGTGAACGGGTCCCTGCCCCAGCAGCCCTCACCCTCAGTCTGATCTCAACCAGTCCACGCCTGCCTGCCCTCATACTTGCAGCCTGGCCAGGGGGTAGCCCTGCCGGTCCTCCTCTTCCTCCTCAATCTCAGTGTTGTCCCTTGTGGGACTCTGCAAGGAGGAAGATGGAGCTAAAACTAGAATGAGTTGGTCCCGCCTGCCATTGGCTCTGGCTGCACCTACTGTTGATCTGCCTGCCTTTCAGGCCAGCAGTCCCACTGGCTCAACCCTGGAGGTAACCTTCTCTTGGCCCTTGTGGCAGTTTGAACTGTGATCATGGGAAGAAGGGCAGGAATATCACGATTCACTCGTGACAAACTCAAGGTGCCGCTGACAACCCGTCTGGTAGCATGGACCATCCTTTGGCCAGGCGACTCCCATCTTTGCCAGCGGGAATGAAGGACTGAACTGAAGACCTCAAGTTTTTGGCCTTCTTGAGTTCTTTGGGAACGGATGGCAACACAGCTCTTGTCCCCCGCTGGTATGCACCTGCTTAAATATTACTTCCTAAATTCATCAGAACGTTTCAGTCAAGTTCCTTCCCAGAAATATTTCCTAGTACTCTCTCTCTCTTTTCATTTTCTGGACTTGGGGATTTGCGGTAACTTTTGCTCTGACCCTTAACGCCCTTCAAGTCTTGCCATGGGCAAAATGGAATGTATGATATCCGGAACTTGTCCCGTATTGTCCGTGGAATAAAGCAGCTCTAATTAATATTCGCAAGACACGAGCTTAGAGTCTACTGCCATTTAGTATTAGCCTGAATGCTAAATTAGCTTTGGATGATGGCAATGGGGGGCGGGGGCGGTGGAGGAGGTTGTAATAAGACACAGATCTGATTAGCAGAGGAGTGTTAGTGATCTTCTGCCAATGTACAGAGATACGCTGAAATCCCTCATATTCTTCTGTCAATCCTCTGAGGATTCCTCAGACTTCTTTGAGTGACTGGAAGTGTTTTTGGATCAACTCCCAGGGGACTAGGGATGAAGGAGAAATTCTATTTTGTTTGCCTTTTAATGAGAAGCTAACTAATTCCCATTTCTCAAACCAAGACACAAACTGCAGCACAGCTATCCTTGAAAATTAGAAATCAGATTTTCCCCGACTTTTGTGATGCAGCTCCCTAGCCAAAGAATGTGCAGAAGAATGCATAAACCAGGGAAAGGTATGCATTAAAATCCCTGTATTAGTGAAAATGACATACAAAATGCATTATATTAGGGGAAATTGCATACCAAAATGTGTTTGTTAGGAGAAATTATCACTAAAATGCTAGCTGCAGAAATGTGGAGAGCTGAATTTAAGGTTGGAAAAATGACAAACAGAAACGGAGAGATTCATCCATCCTGACCTGGGGCTCATGGGAGCTGAAGTCCAGGAACGTCTGAGTGGCCACAGTTTAGCAGAGGAGGGCAGAATTTAGTTTGGTATCTTACGGGAGGATCTTTGGCAGATGAGTGATTTGCAGGGATTGGGCAAGGGGTTTTGACCCCTCCATTTTGCTTACCAATGTTGACAACAACAACAAAGCTTTAACCTTCTTAACTTAGGCTGTTAGAATCTTCTAATCTGTAAATTTGTACTGATAAATGCAGGTCATCCCAGTATACATTTTGTGGTATGCAACAAGTAATTGGGTCTGGGGTACTTTGATACGAGTGCCTGGGGTACTTTGATACTAATTTGGCAGTCTGCGATTCCCCTTGTACCCTAGGCAATTCTCTGGCTAGCAGTCACAGCAAAATTAAAAAGAGACTTGAGTTGGCTGAAATATCTGTTGACATTTTATTCATCTTTTAAAATCCTTTCCAGATATGTAAACAAACAGGAAGCAATGACAATTATCCAGAGAGGTGGTTCCCCCCCCTTTAAAAAAGGCATCAGTCTTAATCTCCATTAACCTCTTTCCAGCTTTTCCACACTGAACATATGGTCCTCATCTCATCTTCATATTCTGTTCCCCCTGCCATATTCTTGGATCTGAGCGTATGAGCCAATTTTGTCCTCAGAGAGCCCTCCGTTGAAATTGCATGGAATAATTTTATGGTCTTAGTCTAATCATGTCTAAAGATGCCTTAGTGCAGGTTCAGGTGTCACAGGAAACTGTGGTTTGAGAAAACATCATGCTCCATAGAATCCAGCATTTGGTTCTGTGGCCTCTCATATGGTTCATCACATCTGAAACAGGCCGTTCTGTGCTTGACTATTTAGATATTTTAAAAGGTGTTTTAAAAATGTCACTTTGGGTATATAACGTGATATTTTTCTGTCCTCTTTTTCAGTTGGTTGATACATGGTTATTCACTAAAATGACTGGCAGCAATGGTTGGTGCCCATTGGGACTGGTGGGGTGGAATTGAAGAAGCCCAAACAGCAGGTGGAGCCAGAGGCAATGACAGGCAGAGCCAACTCTTTCTAGTTTTGCCCCTATCTTCCTACTAAAGGAGGAGGAAACTGATAGGCAGCGCTACCCCCCAGGACTGGATATAAGTAAGGAAGAAGGCAGGCAGGTGGGGGCTGGCTGAGTAGACTCAGGTTGGTGGGGCAGTGCCAGATTTGCCCTAATGGACTGGCCTCCACTGATGATGAACCTTGATATAATTTATTATGTGGCAAAAGCATTGGAGATGTCTGTAGCCAGGAAAGCATGGAGCCGATATTGTGTTGAAGTGCAGTAGTTGCACCACCCTGCAAATAAGTCCATACACACAGCCATTAAAAAGCTGTTGCCATGAGGAAGAAAAATTAAATCAAGCAAACCAAGCCAGAAGTAACAGCGGCAGCAAACTCAACATGTGGTTTGGATAAATCAATTTTTTAATTTCCGAACTCGCTGTTTGCTTTCGTCTCTGCTGGTTACACTTGATCTGAAAACCAGTGGATATTTGTATAAGGTTCAGGTGCTTCTTTTTTTTTAAAAAAAGAGGATTGTTGGATAAATGGACTGCTTCAGTAATTGTCAGGTGGAAATTGTCTCACAGTCATGGGCATCTGTGTGTGTGCATGCAAGTCAAACAGTTGGACCCCCACCTGGATAAACCATAACCCAGTAATTCCCAGCTTTTATTGTTTTTTTTTTTAAAAAGGTAAGTTTCTAGTATAGAACCTGAGAGACAAACTGCACAGGCATTATTCATCTCAATTTTGTAAGAAATTAGCCTGCTCTTCCCCGGCCCCCCCAAAACTCCTGCAGACTCCCAGGCTGATACTGTGCATTGTCATATCAACGTTTGCACACACAAATTCCTGAAAAATATACAACTGCTGAGTGATAAGCCTGTCCATGCAGTGTGACAACTGGCCTTTGAATATTTTGTAAAATATGTTGAAGGCAGTTATAATGGACTTGGCCACAATCCATCACAGTGCCGATAAAAATGCAGCAATGTCTGTTATAGTTTAAGAGAACACTGTCTGGAAATAGCGTAGCTATCAGTAAAAAGTCTTGAAGATATCTTTACATTGAGAGAAAGGGCTCGTGACATTCTTTGTATTCCAATAAGCAAAAAAAACAAAGTGCAAACTGTGATGTTCCTATATATTAGTGTATATATGGTAAGTGCTGGTTGTTTAGAGTATACATGGTAAGTAGTGAAAGAGGAGGGGGAGTGAATGGGCAATAGAATGCTTGATGATTGGCTGAATGTTTAAAATGGCTGACAGTATAAATGAAAGGATGACAGGTAAATCTGGGTGAATGTGAGGTGGTGAATTGTGGAATCTGGGGAGAGAAGAGAAAGAGTGGATTGCTTGGTGGGGTTGGAGAGAGTTGTTTGCCAGGAGAGAGTGGAGAAGGAGGGAGGTGGAGTTCGGATTAGTATTGAGTAAAACCATATGCTTATGTGCCTTAAGAAGAAATCTTGTTAATCTTGTTAGCTTTGTTATCTGTAATAAATACTTAATTTGGTTTACCAAAGGCCTGATCCTTGGCTGGGGTTTCACAGACCAGAAGGGAGGGTAAGGTAATGACCAAGGCTGAAGGGGAACTGTAACAAATGGTGGCAGCGGTGAAGAGAATAACAATACCAGTATTCAGAGTCTCTGGGAATACTAGTATTGGGACGTTACTGGGGGTTGCCTAGCAGGGGGATCTGTTGAGATCTGTGCTAGAGCGGGGAGAGAAATCAAGAGAGAGAGCGGTCCGGACTGGTGGAGTCCCTGGTGGTGCCTAGAGACAGGCAGTAACCACGAGCAGGTAGGAACCTGCCAGGGAGAGCCAGGGAAGGACGCCTCACATGTGGTGTCAGTAACGGTGGGATACGAACAACAGAGAATCCAGATACGAACCAAAGAGAGTCCCAAAGACACGTGGTGACAAAGGAGACTACGTCACAGGTGTTGGCTGTAGCAGTGAGATACGAATACTAGACAATCCCTAATAGTTGTGTGGCAAACAGAAATAACAAAACAAGATTTCTTGTGAGAGTGACTGGCAAAGAGTGTGTGGCAAAGAGTGAGTGAACTCAAACACCATGGCTGAATACATAAAAATGAAAAGAGAGGAGCTGGTGGAGAAGTGCATAACATTCAATTTACCTCATGAGGGTAAAGGGGTAGATGAATTGAGGGTAGCACTTATCGGATTTGCAACTGCCCAGCAAAAACAACCTGTCAGAGAAGAGACCCCAGAAGGATATTTAAGCAATCCCACTTATATAGAGTACTTGAGAGAGAAGTTGAGGATGGAAGGTGCAGAGAAGGAAAAACAGAGAGAGTTGGAAGCTGAGAGATTGAGGATGGAGGCTGAGGAAAAAGATAAACAGCAGGAGTTGGAAGCTGAGAGATTGAGGATGGAAGGTGCAGAGAAGGAAAAACAGAGGGAGTTGGAAATTGAGATAATGAGATTGGGGTTTGAGGAGAGGGAGAAGCAACGAGCATTGGATGCTGAATTACAAGTAGAAAAGTTAAAATTTGATAGAGAGAAATTTCACTCTGAGGAGACAAGGAAAGAGAGAGATGGAGCAAAAATAAAAATTACTCCAAAGGACTTTGCTGTCTATGAGCCTGGTCAAGATCCTCAAATTTACCTCAGCACCTTTGAAAAAGCAGCTCAGTTGTGGGGGCTACCTGAAGATAAATACATGCAGTATTTATCAAACCTGATTAAAGGGGAATTGGCTGAGGTATACCAATATTTCCCCTCAGACAAGCCCGTCACCTATGCTGAATTCAAAGAAGCAGTGTTTAAAAGATTCAGACTGGGGCCTGATTATTTTAGAAAGCTTTTCAGAAACTGCCAGATACAGACAGGGAGGTCTTTTGTGGAACTAGGAGCGAAGTTGATGGATATATTTGGAAAGTGGATGAGTAGTGCCAAAGCTCAGTCAGTGGAAGAGGTGAAAAGCCTCATGATACTGGATCAATTATACCATCAGTTACCACCAGAAATAAGGCTCCTGGTCAAAGACCGTTCCCCTACATCTGTGCAGGAGGCCGCAGAGATGGCGGATCACTTCGCCTCCAATAGAACTGGCTGGGTGGGGAAAACATCAAGAGAGTTTAAACCCAGACCATATAGTGCTGGCAGAAGGGATGTGGTACCACAGCGAGTGAGTCCTCCATTAAAATCTGAAGGGCACAGGACACCCCAGAGTGGATCTGTGTACCCTAAAAGTGAGGAGAAATTATGCTACAAATGTGGTAGACCAGGGCACCTACGTTTTCAATGTGAGGTTGCCAACCCCATTAGTAATCCTGCTCAGACAAGGGCAGTGAAAACAGAGCCCAAGGCTTTAGAAACAGCGAAAAAGGTTCAGTTCTGCCAGATAAACTGGACAGAAGTAACAGACCTTGATTCAAGTCTGAGAGAGGAAGTGAGAGTACAAGGGGCAAATTATTGGGCATTGCTTGATACTGGTGCCGCTCAGACATTACTGAGGCCAGATTTAATAAAATCTGAGGTAATATTACCTCAGGAAACTGTGACTATCCAAGGAGTGAGGGGTCAACCAGAAAGTTTGCCTGTGGCCCTGGTGGAAATGACTTGGAGAGGCCGAGAGGGCCGATATAAAGTAGGCATTAATGCCCAGCAACAAGAACCAGTAATACTGGGAAGGGATGTAATGGGCGCCCAAGGAAAGATCTAGGTAGTGACCAGACAGCAAATTGGCAGAGAAAAAGAAGCCATATTAAGGGGGGCTGAAACAAACAGGGTGGAATCTGTTAACCAGCCTCAGGTCACCATAGCAACCACTAGCAGGCCTGCTGAAGAAGACAAACTGTATCAAGTGGTCTCTGGGGAAGAAGCAGAGCAATTCAGGGAAGAGCTGCATAAAGATATCAGTTTGAAGCTGGTAAAGGAACAAGCCCTGACCCAACAGATTCCTTTCACTGACAAACTGAGGAATCAAGTTGTGTGTGAGAATGGGATTTTATATAGACTGTGGATGCCTGCTGAAAGAAAGGATGAATGTGAACCAGTGAAGCAATTGATAGTACCTAGCAAATACAGAACCAGATTGCTAGAGGTAGCCCACGATGTCCCATGTGCAGGACATCTGGGAATAAAAAAGACCAAGAGGAGATTGGCTGCACATTATTATTGGCCAAATATCTCTAAGGATGTAAAACAACATTGTCTATCTTGTGGAATATGCCAAAAGGTGGGAAAGAGTGGAGTAAAGACCAAGGCACCCTTAAAGCCCCTTCCTATAATTGGACAACCCTTTTATAGAGTGGGAATAGATTTGGTGGGCCCTTTTTCCAAACCCACAAGGCATGGCAAGAAATATCTAGTGGTGGTGGTGGATTTTGCCACCAGGTACCCAGACGCAGAAGCACTGAGATCTGTAGAAGCCCCTGTAGTGGCAGATGCTTTATTAAAAATCTCTATGAGGCTGGGTTTCCCTCATGAAGTGCTGACAGATCAAGGCAGTGTATTCATGGGAGAAGTGATGCAATGTATGTGGAAATGTTGTGGTCTAAAACATCTAAAGACCACTACTTACCATCCCGCCACTAATGGGCTAACTGAGAGATTCAATGGAGTTTTGAAGGGCATGATAAGAAGCTATGTTCAAGATCACCCACAAGACTGGGATGAACGTTTGGGATGCTTCTTATTTGCATACAGAGAAGTCCCTCAGGAGTCAACAGGCTTCTCACCCTTTGAACTAATGTTTACTAGAAAAGTGAGGGGACCTTTGGAACTGCTAAAAAATTCATGGGAAGGAACTCTGGGAGAGTACAAAACTTCTGTAGTAGATTTTGTATTGGAATTCCGCAATAAATTAACATCAATGATGGAAGTAGTGAAAGAGAATTTGAGTCATGCACAGGAGAAGCAAAGTTACTGGTATGACAGAACAGCCAGAGAACGTGTGTATGATGTGGGAGATATGGTTATGGCGTTCATACCCAGGAAACATGACAAATTACAGGCTAACTGGGAAGGACCATATACCATCAGAGAAAGGCTTGACACAGTGACATATGTAATCACCACAGAACAATTAAACAAAAGCAAAGTGGTTCATGTAAATATGTTGAAGCCTTACCATACCAGGGATGCACAGGTGTTGCAAGTTACCTTATTCCCTGAGGGAAGTGGGCCTGAACTTCCAGATTTGGTACAGGAAAGCAAAGACAAAGGAGGGGTAGATCAAGTGGAATGGTCAGAGGAGGTAGAGGGGGAAGTAAAAAAAGAGATTCTGAGAGTTTTGAAAACCTATAGGAATCTCTTTAGCAACAAACCTGGCCGAACGAGTATAGTTATACATTCCATTGATACGGGAGATCATGCCCCAATCAGATCTGTTCCATACCGTGTGAATGGGAAAGTTTTGAATGAGATCAAAAAGGAGGTGGAAGATATGCTGGAATTAGGAGTGATCAGGGAATCCATCAGTCCCTGGGCCTCAAGTATTGTCCTGGTTCCAAAAAAAGATGGAACGACAAGGTTTTGCATTGATTATCGGCTAATCAATAAAATTACTGTCCCAGATGCGTATCCTATGCCTAGGGTAGACGCTATGTTAGAGTTATTGGGGGCAGCAACCATTATCTCTACACTAGATCTCTGTAAAGGATTTTGGCAAATGGAACTAGACGAGCAATCCAGAGCCAAAAATGCCTTCAGTACACCAGATGGGTTATATGAGTTTGTGACCTTACCCATGGGACTAAGGAACTCACCAAGTTCATTTCAGAGGCTAATCAATACTGTGTTGCGAGGCATGTCAGATTTTGCAGTGGCCTATATCGATGACGTGGCCATTTTTAGCAAGTTGGTGCCTGAGCATGTCCAACACCTGACAACAGTATTGGAGGCCTTAAGAAAAGCAGGCCTCACAATAAAAGCTAAGAAATGCCAGTTTGGACTAAAGGAAGTAATCTATTTAGGACATAAGGTGGGGAGTGGGAAAATCACCCCCTTATGGAGCAAGGTGGAAGCAATACAAGCGTGGCCGATCCCCTTAACCAAAAAACAAGTAAGGGCATTTCTGGGTGTGGCTGGTTTTTATAGGAAGTTTGTGAGAAATTTTGGGGAAATAGCAACCTCCTTGCATGAATTGACCAAGAAGAAGTGTTCTGAGCGTGTGGTATGGACGGATGAATGTCAGAAGGCTTTTGATCTGCTGAAGCAAGCCTTGTGCCAAGGACCCATATTAATAGCACCAGACCATGAGCAACCATTCATCGTGGCTACAGATGCGTCAGACCTCGCGCTGGGAGTCGTCTTGCTGCAGGAGAGAGAAGGCACCAGACATCCAGTGGCGTATCTGAGTCGCAAGCTGACGCCGAGGGAGAAAAACTATTCATCGGTCCAGAAGGAGTGACTAGCGGTCGTGTGGGGACTGAACAAGTTGCGACCATACGTGTGGGGACGAAGATTCACAGTGACTACGGATCATCGGGCCTTGTTATGGTTGCAGACTATGAAAAACCACAACACTATGCTGCAGAGGTGGTCCTGGGCCCTACAGGACTATCAAGTGGACTTCCAGTTCATCAAAGGCAAGGACAATGTACTGGCCGATGGACTTTCCAGGCAAGTGGCTGGGACTGCAGTGACGTGACCAGACAGAGGAACAAAGAAAGACATTTTCCCCATAGAGACTTTTATTTGTTAACGCGACGTATAAATCCTGGAACAGGAATAATACTCTGCAGTTGTTTAAGGGGGGGGAAATGTGATGTTCCTATATATTAGTGTATATATGGTAAGTGCTGGTTGTTTAGAGTATACATGGTAAGTAGTGAAAGAGGAGGGGGAGTGAATGGGCAATAGAATGCTAGATGATTGGCTGAATGTTTAAAATGGCTGACAGTATAAATGAAAGGATGACAGGTAAATCTGGGAAATGTGAGGTGGTAAATTGTGGAATCTGGGGGGAGAAGAGAAAGAGTGGATTGCTTGGTGGGGTTGGAGAGAGTTGTTTGCCAGGAGAGAGTGAAGAAGGAGGGAGGTGGAGTTCGGATTAGTATTGAGTAAAACCATATGCTTATGTGCCTTAAGAAGAAATCTTGTTAATCTTGTTAGCTTTGTTATCTGTAATAAATACTTAATTTGGTTTACCAAAGGCCTGATCCTTGGCTGGGGTTTCACAGACCAGAAGGGAGGGTGAAGGGGAACTGTAACAAATGGTGGCAGCGGTGAAGAGAATAACAATACCAGTATTCAGAGTCTCTGTGAATACTAGTATTGGGACGTTACTGGGGGTTGCCTAGCAGGGGGATCTGTTGAGATCTGTGCTAGAGCGGGGAGAGAAATCAAGAGAGAGTGCGGTCCGGACTGGTGGAGTCCCTGGTGGTGCCTAGAGACAGGCAGTAACCACGAGCAGGTAGGAACCTGACAGGGAGAGCCAGGGAAGGACGCCTCACACAAACCCACAAAACGAAGAGCTGGTCTCACTATATAAAATGAGAGTTCATTCAGTCTGCCAATCTAGAGATGAGTATCCTATCCTTGCAAACATCTCCAATAATTGTGATGCTGGGTTGAAGATCTAGAGCAGTGTTTCCCAAACTTTTTTTATTTTTTTGTTGCTGGACTACAGTTCCCATAATTCCTGACCATTGGCCATGCTGGCTGGGGCTGATGGGAGTTGTAGTCCAGCAACAAAAAAATAAAAAAAAGTTTGGGAAACACTGTTCTAGAGCAATCATCATCAATACCAATGCAGTTAAGACACCATTATAGAATCACTTCTAGCTGAATCGTTGGGAGAGCTTAGCAGTCAATGTGTAGCTATGACCAACAGTCACACAATTCCTGGGCTTTCCAGATGTTGTTGGACCACAACTCCCATCAGCCTCAGCCAGCATTGCCAATGGCTGAGGCTGATGGGAGTTGTGGTCCAACAACATCTGGAGGCACACCGGTTGGGAAAGGCTGCTCTAGATAGTAACATTTTGTGGAATAGGAATCATCACTCCAGCTGTTAGGAGGGGGAAAAAAAGAAAATTCCTTGTATGATTTGGGGGAAACATGTTTCCGTTCCAACCAAACAGTCTGAGGGAATACGCCCCATGTTCTAAAGTCTACTAAACACCTGAGCAGTGCAAATGAGGGATGGGAAGATCTGTCAATTTCATTTCTCTCAGGTTGTCACTTTTCCTATCTTAGATACAGTTCTACATATTTCTGCAGAGATTTGTGGATCTTTTGGTTAAAAAACAATCCGCATGAAAACTCTGCAAAATTTCAGCGCGGATTTCTCCCAGCACGCACGCATTCTTGTATGCAGTTTGGACTAACGTACACATTTTTGCAAACAGTTTTGATTAAAATAATGCAGTTTTGTCTGTTATTTTCACTGTTCTGTTCATTTTTAGGCACATTTCCCCCTAACATATGCATTTGTTTCAAACATTCTTTGCAGAACTGCATCACAAAATTTGGACAAGTGAGAATTTCGATGGGTGGATGTCTTTTGGTTCTTACATTCTTCCGGAAAGTGTGAATTTAATCGGTTTGGCTCTAAATGTGAACTGAATTGCATTTCTTCACCATCTCTTGTGTCAATACAAAATGTATTTACTATGAGAGACCATGGCTACTTGAGACACACAGGCTGGTGTGGGTGGATGCATTCTTTGCATCAGGGGGCAAATGGAAAGTCCTCCACAATCATCATGCCAATGTCAGACTAGATATACCCAGATATACCTGGCATCTACCTTAACTTGTGCTTCATAAACAGGCCAGCATTTAAGTGTGGAGTGACATCTTTAGTAAATTTGGAAACTTGTGTGATAGTTTCTGCAGAGAAGGGTGTAGTTGTGGGGGGTCTCAGGGGGTCTTAGACCCTTTACCTTTTTGGGAGCAGGGTCCCTGAAGGGTCCCTATGTCTCCAGCATCCTACAAGCCCATTAGCATGAAAGAGGAGTGTGTTAGCCACTGACAAGAGTCTTCTAACATGCTTCCTTGTCCTTTCCTGCTAATTGGAGCCAACCAGAGTGAAAGGAGTTGAGTCAAACACTGAGAAGAGTCTCCTTAGGGCTAGCACTCTCCTCTTTCATGCTTATTGGTTCCTAGGCTTTAACAAGGATCTCATTTTCAGCCCCACAGCAAAAAAAGTGGGGAGGGAGCATGGCTGGGACTAACACAAAGGGACCCTGCATTTCTGAATTTGCCACTACGCTACTGCTGCAGAGCCAACAGAAAGCAAAAGGTCATAATGACTGGAGGATTGCATACACGGATGACCATTTTTGGGTCAATATTTTGAAACCATATAGCCTAAATCGAATGAAACCACAATATGAAAGCATATAAAAAAGAAATAAAACTGGAATTAGGGGATTCAGACTCATAAAACAGGGTCCAATCTTACGGGTCATGGAAAGCCAGGGCAAAAGAATAGGTCTTTACAAGACAACTGTGGCTCTGTGAGGGGAATAGAGGGTCTTAGCACTCTGAACGAGCTACACTTCCTACGACTCATTGGCAACATCGTGACTGTTTAAAGTGGAATAATAACACTGTAAATGTCTGATGTGAATGCAGCCTGAGCTAAGCCCCAAGACTGGAGTGATGGGGGATTACACATTTATAACCCTGCTGGGACTATATAACTCCAGGACACAGATATAAGGGCATATGTCTTTAAAAAAAAAAAAACTCCTTGCATGTAGTGATCTAGCATATCAAGGAGCCAACTGCACCAGGATGATTCTCCCTTAATTTTTTTGTTTTTACCATTTTGTTAGAAAAAAATATGTTTTTTTAAAAAACAGCAACAGCAGGCTACACAGCTTTTTAATACTGACCAAATAGACAGTGTTTGTTTCTTCCATATAAACCAAGCGGTGACCTTAATGAAATCTGGGATCTCTGAAATGTACTGAAGAGCAGAAAGAGGAGTTGAAAAGAAAAGTGAGATCCACCCACCCCCTCCAGGTATAGATAGATTTACAGGGATGCCTTTTGATTCTCCCTCATTCTGTGAACAGCTGTGACTCAGGAAGGGGGTCTGACTCTCTAAGTTGTGCAATGGCATGACCTCAGTGGGGTGTGAAAGATGGGGAGATGAATGTGGTGCACAGTGTTCTCCCAGCATTTCCCCCCCCTTTGGACTTCCAAGCCCCACAGGGCTCCTCCTCCAAAATGGGCAGGAAGGTTGATTTATGTGACCATAGCACAGTAGCTTCTTGCTGGGTTGTCGCTCTGTTGCTTGTGCTGCAGCCGTTACCGAAGAGCTGTCCTTCCCAAGCCGAAAGGAGTCGCCACCTGTAAGTGTGATTATCCTACGTTAACTTTCCCCCTCTATCACCCCTTCATTTTCTTTCCTCTCTGGATGCAATTTTCTTTTGCACACTTTTCAGCACCAGATGCTGTGGACTTAGGAATAGTAAGATCTCTTTCCGTCTGGCAAATCTCCCTCTTCCTTCCCCACAACTCTTTCTCTGGGAGGAGGGACCTAGAGTTTGCTTGCACTAGAGATGGGGGAGAAAGACATATTGAAAGCAAATTTATCAAATTGGCACTTCCCGAAACAATACAAGAACCGAAATGCAGTTTGAGATTCGCACTTATCCGAATTTTGCAGTGCTGTTCCCCAACTCACAATGTTTACAAAAATGCATTGATTAGGGGAAAGCGTGCATAGAAGTGAATATGTGGGTGAAAATAGCATACAGAATGCATTACGTTAGGAGAAATTGCTTGCAAAAATGTACATTAGTCAAAATGGCATGCAAATACGGTTTATTAGGAGAAATTCGCACTAAAATGCTGGAGGATTTTCATGAGGATTTTTTTTCAAAAAACAAAATGCCAAACTGCTGCAGAAAAGTGAGGAGCTGAGAGAATCAAAACAGACAGATCCTTCCATCCCTAGTCTTCATTCTTTCTGATCTGAGCTTTAAGAATAATAAGTTTCCATTTTTAAAAAGGTGCATCTGAGACAAGGCATACTTGGAAGGGAGTTTGGATGTACATCAAGGCAGACTCAGGGAGCTTCCAAACTGTCATTTTCAGGTGGGATTCAATTGCATACCCGCCAATTCAGTTTGCACGATTATAGAGGGTTGGGAAGTCCTGCATAACAAACCCGCTTTGCTCCCCCCCATTTTCCAAAACCGAACTTTTTGCAAAAAAGAAAAATGATGGGAAAATGCAGGCAAAGGCTTGCTTTGTTGCAACAGCATCTAACACCCCTGCAAACAACCCAGAATAGATTATCATTAAACAGCCAGCATTGGCCCCATTGCACTATACATTGAAAGCATCATCGTACCACTTTAAATAGTCCTGCCTTCCCCCAAAGAACCCTGGGAACTGTAGTTTGTTAACAGTGCTAAGAGCTCTTAGCATGCTTCTGTTCCCCACACAGAGCTACAACTCCCAGATTGGTTTAACACTTAGCCCCTCTTCCCAGGGAACTCTGGGAATTGTAGTGCTATGAATGGAATAAGGGTCTCCCAGCAACTCTCAGCATCCTTAACAGTGCCCAGGATTCTTTGGGGGAAGCCACCACTGTTTAATGTGGTACAACGCTGGTTTATTTATTTATTTATTAAATTTATATACCGCCCCATAGCCAAAGCTCTCTGGGCGGTTTACAGGTTTGGACTGTTAAAATGTATAGTGCAGATGAGGTCATTGTCTAATCTCTCCACAAACAAATCAGAGATGAGTGCACAATAAATAAGTCATCTACAAGTGCCTTCACATGCAGGTTGTCAAATGGATGCTTGAATCTATCTTGGGTCGACGGAGTGCAATACCTGGTGGATGTATACTATAGGACTGCAGTCTGTCTGTAGATGCTTGCTTAATTTGGTCTCCAGGTATCAGCAGAGGTGACCAAAGTCATTACCGAAGGAGACCAAATGCAATACGCCAAGGGGAATTCTCTAAGGGATTTTGAGTATTGATTAAGGCTCATAGAACCTCCGCAGAGATTTCATCTCTCTATATTCTGGAATACCCCAGGGAGCTATCATTATGCTGGAGTTTACACACATTCTGCTTACCTCTTATTATTTAAAGACCTCTGAAATTTCTCATACCGGATAGACTTTCTTCCCCTCTGCCTATGGATGGGGGAGAAATTCTATTCAGTTTGCCTTTAAAAGTGAGCCTACCTAATTTGCCCTTTCTGAAACAATATGCAAACTGTAACATAGCTGCCCTTCAAAGTTTACTCTTCTCCAGATTTTGCAATGACGTTTTCTAGCCAAGTAACGGGCGTGTGAAAAAAAAAGCATATCACTAGGTTAAAGTGTGTGTGTAAGAATGCATGTGTTAGTGAACATGGCATACAAAAAATACCAGGGAAAAATTGCTTTGCCAAAATGTGTAGATTAGGAGAAATTCAGACTAAAATGTTGATGAATTTTCATGAGGACTTTTTAAATGCATATATAAAACAGTGGGATCAGTTTGTATTGCTGTGACACTTCCTCAGAGTGATCCACATGTTTAGGAGAAAGATCAGGTAGCACAGGCCTGCATGACTTCATCAACATCAAAAGGATCTTGATAGGCTGGAGCACTGGGTTGAAAACAACAGAATGAAATTTAACAGGGGTAAGTGCAGAGTTCTACACCTAGGAAAAAGAAACCAAATGCACAGTTATGAGACGGGGGATACTTGGCTCAGCAATACTATATGCGAGAAGGATCTTGGGAGTGTTGTCGATCACAAGCTGAATATGAGCCAACAGTGTGATATGACTGCAAAAAAGGCAAATGCTATTTTAAGCTGCATTAACAGAAGTATAGTTTCCAAATCGTGTGAAGTACTAGTTCCCCTCTATTCAGCACTGGTTAGGCCTCATATTTACTGTGCCCAGTTCCCGACATCTCACTTTGAAAGGGATGCAGACAATCAGAGGAGGGCAAAGAGGATGATCACGGGACTGGAAACAAATCCCCTTGAGGAGAGCCAGAAAGAACTGGGCATGTTTAGCCATGAGAAAAGGAGACTGAAGGGAGTTATGATAGTACTGTTCAAGTACTTGAAAGGTTGTCACGCAGAGGAGGGTCGGGATCTCATCTCGATCGTCCCAGAGTGCAGGACACGGAATAATGGGCTCAAGTTTCAGGAAGCCAGATTTCGACTGAACATCAGGAAAAACTTCCTAAGTCTTAGAGCGGTACAACAATGGAGCCCATGACCTAAGGAGGTGGTGGGCTTTCCAACACTAGAGGCAGCTGGAAAGCCACCTGTTGAATATGCTTTAAGTTGGATTCCTGCACTGAGCAGAGGGTTGAGTTGATGGCTTTATAGGCCCTTTCAAACTCTACTATTCTATGATTCTGTGATTTCAGAATCTATTAATATTCCCATATGTTCCCTGAACGTTAACCAAATAACACAGAGACACAAAACCCTGCATTGAGAAAGCTAGCATCGGGGAGAGAGCTAAGGCCAGAACCATATTCCTTGGTGCTTGCTTACCATGCAGTGATGACTGCAATTCCCCTGCTTGTATCCAGAAGTGGCACAGTCCCATCTTTTCCCTGCACAAACAGATATAACCTGGATGTGTGCAAGAAATACCAACAACCTGCTTTGTGTTTTACTCCCACAGGGACTTCCCTTGCTGGCAGTGGCAACATTGCGCTGATGGACAAAGTTCTCCAGGTCACCTTTCGTGTGTTCCACGCTTTGCTTTTGCTGGGAGCACCGAACTGGACAGGTGAGAAAAGGAATCTCTTCCTTCATTCTATAACGTGGGTGGAAGAGCTCAGTGGGAAGATCACCTCCTTTGCCGGCAGAAAGTTGCAGGTTTGCTCTCTTGCATCTCCAATTTAAAAGCAAAACCAAATTGAAAGATAATTTATTTGCAGCATTTATACCTTGCCCTTTAGCCAAAAAAGGCCTTCAGAGCAGCTTACACAAAATTCTGGATGGAATTGACTGGATTTGAGACAGTCTCTGCCCTTCTGGCTGACAAATCTAAAAAGACATGTCACACAAGGAAAAAAGGAAGGTGAGGGAAGAGGGTAAAGCAAGCTCAAGCACAAGTTGTTATGTTGCTATTCTTACAGCGCATTTAAAAGCAGCAGCTCCTCGCTCATGTCAGTGGCGGTTCTGGGTGCCCTTATAAAGAGGGGCCACCTCCCTTCCCCACGCCAGATCAGATCTAGGAGCGGAGCTGATGACAATGTCCAGGCCAGGAGGGTAGCAGGGGTTTATTGGAGGGGTGTGTGTTAGGGGATCCTTCTGAGTCCCCAGAGAACTGCCGGTAGTCAGACTAGTCCTCAAGAAGATGGGGAAAGCGATATGGGATGAACTGTAATGTAAGAGGTGCAACACAAGTTAACCTTGTCAGATTCCTGGTGTATCTAGGGAAAAGGATAAGTGGTGGGAAGAGTTTTGTCTGCCTCATATTCTGTAGAGTCGCTGCCAATGAATAGACCAGCCTGTCCCAACCTGGATGATGGGAGTTGTAGTCCAGCAACATCTGGAAGGCACTAAGCTGTGGAAGGCTGGCCTGTTCAGCACTGTGTTCCCAAGCAGGGCGTGAGTGCAAAATTCAGCAACTGGTGTGCTTTGTGGGGAAGGCCCTAGCTCAGCAGGAGAGCATCTGCTGGGCGTTCAAGAGGCCCCAGTTCCATCCCCAGCATCTCCATGTAGGGCTGGAAGGAGGCCTCCTGTCTGAAATCCTGGAGAGCTGCTGCCAGTCAGAGCAGATACTGAGCTAGTTGGACCAATGGCTTGACTTAGGAACGTATTTTGTAAGTGTTGGGACAATTGTTCTTACATTAAACGAATAAATGCACATTCAGTCGATCACCTCATTAAAAGTTGTGCAATGAATTGACTAAGACCTTTCATTGGGAGCCAGCTGTATGCTGTGGCAATGCATTTTTTTAAAAAGCAGCTTGGGAAATGTTGCATTCCCCGTCACACATGATGCCGTTAAACTTGTTAGCATTCCAACAATCCTCCTTTTGCTCATTTTGTATTTGATCTCACGGTCACCCAGTGAAATTTATTGGCAGGGGATTTGAGACTAAAAAAAAAGAGAAGGGGGAAGGTGGAGGATTGTACACTTGAATGTTCCCCATAAGAGCAGCCTGCTGGATCGGGCCAGTGGCCCATCTTATCCAGCATCCTGTTCTCACAGTGGCCAACCAGATGTCTGTGGGAAGCCCACAAGCAGGACCTGAGCGCAAGAGCACTGCTAGTAAATGCAAATAGTAAAAACAGCATGTGATAATTCTGCATGCACACTGTACTCTGACGACTTCCAGATTAGACTACTGCAATGTGTTCGATGTGGGCCTGCCCTTGAAGACAAGAACATAAGAAGACCCCTGCTGGAACAGGCCAGTGGCCCATCTAGTCCAGCATCCTGTTCTCACAGTGGCCAAGCAGATGCCCATTATGGGATGCCCGCAAGCAGGACCTGAGCGCAAGAGGACTCTCCCCTCCTGCGGCTTCTGGCAACTGGTGTTCAGAAGCATGCTGCCTCTGACTGTGATGGCAGAGAACAGCCATCATGAACAGTAGCCATGAATCTGCCTCATCTTCTTGTAAAGCCCTCCAAGTTGGTGCCAGCACTGCCTCTCGTGGGAGCAGATTCCAGAGTATAACTATGCCCGTAGTAGAAAAAAGAACAGAAAAGAATGAATATCTGTGTGTGGTGTAGATCTTGGAGTGCTGGACTGGGACCTGGGAGACCCAGGTTCAAATCCCCACTCAGCCATGAAGCTCACTTGGTGGCCTTGGGCCAGAGCAGTCTCTCAGCCTAACCTGTCTCACAGGGTTAAGAAGTCTGTATTGTGCTTTAAGGTCTGAACACTACATTGAAGATTGACCTTAATCAGTCCATTCGTAAATTTGAATCTAAAGTCTTGCTTGACTTGCTGAGAGAGAAGCTGTGTGCGTGTGTGCGTTTGTTAAAATCTGATTACAATAACTCTGTTGAGCAGCCCAGCTTAACAAAATTACCTTTATTAACTTCCCTGCCACCCCTGAGAGAGTGGGCTTTGATTTACCGAGGTTTTGCAAAGCTTATCCTAACTTGGTTGAAGGGGAAATCGTGCAGCGTCTTTTTTCTTTGATCTAGCTGTTCTCCAGGAAATTTTCATAATTGGCAGTCTCGCTGTTTTTTTGTTTTTAAATCTCTGGGAAGTTTGAACTTTCGGGGGGGGGAATCAAAACAAAATATGGGTAAAGCCTGACTTAATTTGTGTTTTTCTCAGAATCTAAAGGCTGTTCCCCCCCCAACATCCCCATTTGCCAAAATACTTGTTTTTGATGCTTGACTTGAGAATTTGCTTCACAGTTGAGTTCCCCCCTTGATTGATGGCATTTGCCAAAAAACTTTGAAGGGAGGGTGCTGGAATTCTGCCAGGATGAGGACAGAGAGAATGGGACACTGAGGAAAGGCCGTAGTTCAGTTGGTAGAGCATCTGTTTTGCATGCAGAAGTCCCAGTTTCAATCCTCAGCATCTTCAGGTAAGGCTGGGAGGTCCTCCTGCCTGAAATGCTGGACAGCTGCTGCCAGTCAGGGTAGACAGTACTGAGCTAGATGGACCAATGCTCTGCCTTGGAATAAAGTAGGGTGAAGGTTGTAGTTCAATGGTAGAGTGCCTGCTTTGCATGCAGAAGGTCTCAGGTTCAATCCCTGGCATCTCCAGGTAGGGCTGGGAGAGACTTCTGCGTGGAATGCTGGAGAGCTGCTGCCGGTCAGTGTAGACAGTACTAGATGAAGTAGTGGTCTGACTCACAGCTGTAGCTCAGGGGCAGAGCATCTGTTTGGAATGCAGAAAGGCTCAACCACTTGAAGGACCCCAGTCTAGAACCTTGGACAGCCTATTGCTTGAACCAGATTGGCTGCATCATACTGGCCTGGCTATGTTTTGCTCTGTAATAATTCAATCATTCAACCGCCCAGAGAGCTTTGGCTATGGGACGGTATATAAATGTAATAAACAAACAAACAAACATGTATGTGCTGGTGGGTGAATGGGCCTTGATGTCATTCAGGAGCTGACAACTAGCTGAGTGGTAGAACATGCATCTTGCATGCAAAAGGTTCCAGATTCAATCCCGGCATCCCCAGATGAAACCCTAGAGAAATGCTATCAGTCAAGTAGATAATATTGATGGGCCAGTCCCAGTGGCCTGACCTGGTACAAGGGAGGTTCTGATTTGGCATCAGGCTGAGAGAGAGAGCTCTCATCTGGGAAGGACTCTAGGGTGGCCGTTTAAGCTTTGCCAAAAATCAGAACAAAAGAGAGCACAGATTTGCATAACATTTGCATGAGTTCGTTCATATGTATAGTTGCAAATTTAGAAATGGACTATAGTTTAAATACATCTCTCCTAGTGGGTTAAGCTGTGGGGAGGTGACTGCTCAGTCTTGCTGTTGATGGGCAACCATGGCCCTGGAGATCTCTTCTTAAGAGTCCTTTATCTTGTACTTTCAAATACATAGGAAGCTGCCTTATACGGAGTAAGACTATAGGTCCAGCTAGCTCAGAATTGTACACCCTAACTGGCTCTCTCGAGTTTCAGAACAACATCTCTCTCAGTCCTATCTGGAGATGCCTGGGACCTTCAGCATGCAAAACAGATGCTGCACCACTGAGTACAGCCTTTCCCTTTTGCAAGACAGTCCTCTGTGAAATAGGACAAACGGCTGCCCTAAATTAATAGCACCTCCATTATCTGCTTGTGTACAGCAACCTAATAGGCTATGACTTATCAGACCTAACTCCCTGATAGGCTATGCCCTATGACACACAGAAGGGCCTATTGGATGTTCTCATCATTTCATATTAGGCCCTGAGAAAGCGATGGGACATTCTGCTCTGTCGGCCTCCGCTTTGGGGTTTCACCTCACACATCCTACCTTGCGCCTTCTTTTTTCACGGTCGTTGTTTCAGGAGTCTAACAAAATGGTCAGCGTCGGATTTGGGTGCTGTACAAGTGTCGCTGCTGAGAACTTTGGGCTGCTCCTGCCGTGCAATTATTTACGGTCCCCTTTCAGGAGTCTGCCTTTTTATTTTTTTTATTTTTAAGCTGGGAGAGCTTTTTTGTTGTTGTTGGTATAATGGAGCTTTGAGTGGTACCCGTCCTGTGCCCGCAGCGGGGGCTGCTGAAGGCTCAATGAAACCACTTGTTTCCTCCCAAGGCTCTGGGGCAGGTCTTCGAAAAAGAAGCCGAAAGAACTCCTGCTGGCTCCTACGAGCGGAGGCTGAAAGGGAACAAGACGTTTCTTTTGAGCCATTCTGCAACTCCATGGAGAGCTGCCGTGGTGCGAGAAAAAGCCCCTTTTGTCAAGGGATAATTTAGAGGTTTAGTCCAAGACAAGGGAGGCAAAATTGATGAACCTTTTCTATAAACAGTCTAAAAAGAGAGATTGGGGAGGTGAATGAGAGAGATTTCCAGTGCCCAGGAGTCTGGAACATCTGCATATCTCTGCCAAGCAGGCTGGTGTTTTGATTCTCCTAGACCCAAAGGTATGGCACCTTTGCTTTTAGCCCCGGGGACCGCATCCTCTTCTGGGGAACTGACCAAGGGCCACATAAATAATAATAATAATAAAATTTTATTTCTAGGCTGCCTATCTGGCCGAATTAACGGCCACTCTAGGCGGCGTACATAGACTAAAATATAACATAGAGTAAAATATAACATATAATACAAAACAAAACCCCAGTAGTCTATAGACATCCCGAGCAGCAGGTTCACGCACGCATACACACACACGGTCTCTGGCCCCTTCAGCAGTTGCTGCTTTTGTAGCTGGAAAGAGACAGGGCCCCACCCTTCCAGGCCAGGTGGAAATCAGCCAGAAATGCAGGGAGCAGGTCTTGCAGAAACTCACACAGGTAGATGGTCTCTGGCCCCTTCAGCAGTTGCTGCTTTTGTAGCTGGAGAGAGACAGGGCCCCACCCTTCCAGGCCAGGTGGAAATCAGCCAGAAATGCAGGGAGCAGGTCTTGCAGAAACTCACACAGGTAGATGGTCTCTGGCCCCTTCAGCCGTTGCTGCTTTTGTAGCTGGAAAAAGACAGGGCCCTGCCCTTCCAGGCCAGGTGGAAATCAGCCAGAAATGCAGGGAGCAGGTCTTGCAGAAACTCACACAGGTAGATGGTCTCTGGCCCCTTCAGCCGTTGCTGCTTTTGTAGCTGGAAAGAGACAGGGCCCTGCCCTTCCAGGCCAGGTGGAAATCAGCCAGAAATGCAGGGAGCAGGTCTTGCAGAAACTCACACAGGTAGATGGTCTCTGGCCCCTTCAGCAGCTGCTGCTTTTGTAGCTGGAGAGAGACAGGGCCCCACCCTTCCAGGCCAGGTGGAAATCAGCCAGAAATGCAGGGAGCAGGTCTTGCAGAAACTCACACAGGTAGATGGTCTCTGGCCCCTTCAGCAGTTGCTGCTTTTGTAGCTGGAGAGAGACAGGGCCCCACCCCTCCAGGCCAGCTGGAAATCAGCCAGAAATGCAGGGAGCAGGTCTTGCAGAAACTCACACAGGTAGATGGTCTCTGGCCCCTTCAGCAGTTGCTGCTTTTGTAGCTGGAAAAAGACAGGGCCCTGCCCTTCCAGGCCAGGTGGAAATCAGCCAGAAATGCAGGGAGCAGGTCTTGCAGAAACTCACACAGGTAGATGGTCTCTGGCCCTTTCAGCAGTTGCTGCTTTTGTAGCTGGAAAAAGACAGGGCCCTGCCCTTCCAGGCCAGGTGGAAATCAGCCAGAAATGCAGGGAGCAGGTCTTGCAGAAACTCACACAGGTAGATGGTCTCTGGCCCTTTCAGCAGTTGCTGCTTTTGTAGCTGGAAAAAGACAGGGCCCTGCCCTTCCAGGCCAGGTGGAAATCAGCCAGAAATGCAGGGAGCAGGTCTTGCAGAAACTCACACATGCCTTGGTAATCTCCACTTCACTGTAGTATCTGTTCTGTAGGTTTGTAAGGGACTACAGAACTCGGGAAAACCTGTGAGCTGCAGAATGGTAGACCCCCAACGATGGTTGCAACAGCATCATAATTCACATTTTTGTTTCTTTTTCTTTAAATTTTCAGGTGCTACTGAGGATGGGGATTCTATCAGTAGGGTAAGTGTCTGCCACTCTGGATGCATGTGGATGGTTTGGAGTTAAGAGCAATTTTGATGGGCAAAGTTCAGTGCCAAGCTAGATCACGGCATTTGTGCAAAGGTACTCACAGAAACAGGAACGTAAGTAGGAGTTGATGGCCATAGTCGTGTTGTGCCTAAGTGTATTAACTTCAGTGGGTCTACTCCAAGTCAGACTAGCATTGAATGCCTCCCAAAGTCCTTTAAAGTGGTTTGCATCCTGATCTTGGAGCTTTTGAATAGTGGTGCCTGTCTCTGTGTCTATAGCATTCTTCACAGTTCAGCTGCATGGAGCTTACTAAATTCAGTGGACTTGCAACTGTCCGTTCATATTATTTGTTGACTCGAGAGGCTTATGTCCAGAAAGCGGCCAAGAAATATATATACATATCCCGGCCGAACATCAGGGAAAACTTCTTAACTGCTAGACAATGGAACCAATCACCTTGGAAGGTGATGGGCTCTCCAACCCTGGAGGCCTTCAAGAGGCAGCTGAACAGCCACCCGTCAGGGATGCTTTAAGTTGGATTCCTGCATTGAGCAGGGGGTTGGACTCGATGGCCTTGTAGGCCCTTTCCAACTCTATGATCCTGTGATTCTATGATATATATATATTTAATAAATAAATGTTTCATTCACAGGACTCTGACTCTGTTGGAGAAGGGGGAAAGGACTGGCCAACTGTGTACGTCACAACCATCCTGGTAAGGCCGTTGCAGCACTTTTCCTTGCAGGAATGGGCCAATTGTTGAGTAAAGCTGCCCTCTTTGCAGTGTTGAATGTAGGACTCCATGAGTTCCAAAAGTGGCCACAGCTCAGGGGTAGCACATCTGTTTTGCATGCAAGAGGCCCCAGGTTCGATTCCCGGCATCTCCAGGTGAGGCTGGGAAAGATCCCAGTCTAAAACTCTGCAGAGCTGCTGCCAGTCAGTGGAAGCAATACTGAGCTAGGTGGGCCAACGGTCTGACTCTGCGCTCAGGTCCTGCTATTGGGTTTCTTAAAAACATCTGGTTGGCCACTGTGAGAACAGGATGCTGGAGTAGATGGGCCTTTGGTGTGATCCAGGAGGGCTTTTCTATGTCCACAAGAATAACATATACTGTAGAAAAAAAAATAAAAATGTGCTTGATGTTACAGGTTAGGGTTAGGGTACACCTTGGGCCTGAAAGAGCCGATGGTGTTCAGTACATATTTCTGCCATCATGGGGTTGGCTTATGCGCAGTGGCCATTTTGAAATGCAAACAGCTTGGGAAGAGGGCATCTCAGGAATCTCCTTCCCTCACAGGGGAATCCTAAGTCAGGAGAGAGCTCTTGCACTCCTTTTGGGCTTCCCATGAAGGCATCTGGTTGGCCACTGTGGATGAACAGGATGCCAGACTAGATGGACCGGCTCCAGCATCAGTACTCTTCATATGATGACAGTACCAAACAACCACCACCAAGTTTCTTAGCAGGACTCTTTCTCTCAAGATGTGATTGGAAAGTTTCTACCCAGTAAAATTTCGATGAAAACCAGTGGGGAAGTGTTCCATCTTAGCTTTTCCGGCAGCTGTCAGCCGTAGCCCTCGCGGAGTTACAATCTGAATTATTGCCATCCACCTCTGAGTCATCTGAATTACTCCGAGAAGCTGATAAATCATCACTGGCACACGTGGGAGCAGATCCTGTGCATAGAGAACCAACAGTATGTTTCTATGTTGTGGTTGTTGGTTGGCTGTTACATAGGCAGCCCTGGGGTAAAATGCTACATTTAAAGATATCATGGGATCATGTGTTACCTTTGGCTCAGCAAAGTCATATGGTATTTGGTATGTAATTAGTTGCATCTGAGGAGTGCTAGGGATGAACTATATATAACATTATCTTGTATGTTCACTGAGCAAGGGGTGGAAGTCGATGGTCTCATAGCCCCCTTCCAACTCTGCTGTTCTATGATTTATGAAACTGGTCATTGACCATAAACAATAGAGTGGTTTATGAAACTTTGTGTAACCCAGAAGCTGCCTTGTACTGAGTAGAAATCCATGCCGTAAAATTATTTAACATAAGATTGCTGGATCAGGCCAGTGGCCTATCTAGTCCCACATATGATTCCCATGGTAGCCAACCAGATGCCTATGGGAAGCCCCAAAGCAGGATCTGACCACAGCAGCAACCCGGCAGTTTCCAGCAACTGGTATTCGGGAACATATTGCCTCCGACAGTGGAGGCAGAACATAGCTATTGTGGCTAGTAGCCGTCGATCGAATTCCTTTGTTGATGGCCAGATGAAAAGGTGGCACCACCTAGCAAGCAGGTGAGGACAGGTTGACCCCATGAAGCTCTGTCTGCGATCTTTGGTGGTTCTTAGCTAGTTTCCCTTGCCTTGCCCATAGGAAGACCCCTATGTGATGGCCAGAGGGACGGAGCTCGAGGGCTATTGCATCGACCTGCTGGAGAAGCTGTCCAGAATGGTGCACTTCAAATACAAGGTGGGCGTCGTGAAGGATGGCAAATACGGAGCGTTGAGTCCCAATGGGAACTGGTCTGGGATGATCGGAGAGGTTGTGGGAAAGGTAAGCTGTCTCCCGAATGAACCTTCCTCAAACTCGTTTTGTATGGATGTGTTGTGTGTGACTAATTGTGGCATGTTACAAAAAAAAAAAAATCTCCCACGGGGAATAGATTTCTTAGCAATTTCAATAGGCAGAATGCCTTTGGGGATGGGTTGAATGCATAACACTCAAGGTGAATTAACAATTCGTTGTTAATTTGTACCATATATTTAAAGCACTCTTATACCAGTTTAAGACATGGCTTCCCCCAAAGAATCCTGGGAACTGTAGTTTGTTAAGAGTGCTGAGGGTTGTTAGGGGACCCCCTATTCCCCTCCCACTGAACTACAATTCTCAGAGTTCCCTCAAAAAGGGATTGCTTGTTAAACCGCTCTGGGAATTGTCACTCTGTGAGAGGAATAAGGGGTCTCCTAACATTTGGCACCCTTAACAAACTACAGTTCCAGGATTCTTTTTTTTTTTAGGGGGAGGAAGCCATAAATGTTTAAAGTGGTATAAGAATGCTTTAAATGCATGGTGCAAATATGGCTTGGCCCATTGAGTCAACAGCTGGCGTTGACCAAAGCAAGATCAAGGATCCATTAGTAGAGACCTCTGAGTTTCTGACTCTGGGTGACTGCAGCTTAACCACTGCAAGTAAAAATAGGGACAGATGTTGTATGTCTGTCCTGTTTCCACATCAATCTACAATTTAAAAACACACACAAACATATGAAAAGGTGCATTATTTTTCAAAGTATTGCTTCAGTCTCAATGTACACGTTTCATATGCATTTTATCCTACTCCGGTTAATCTAAAATACACCTCAAGGCACACGTTTTGAACCGGGAATTGTAACACAAAATTTGGAGAAGGGGGGATACCAAAGGATCTGTGCTTGATTCCATCTTCATCTATGGTTGACAATATATATGAATATACGGCCTGTGGACAAGCACAGGAGCAGATCGCATCTCTCAGTTCCCCTCGCCCGTAAAATTTGAGAATTAATGGGTTCCCGTTGGTGAGTTTTTTGTTGAATTCTGGTGGCTGCTTTGGTTTTGTATTAGAATCTCTGGTCTGTAGCAACACAGATGTAGATTTGGACTTGTGCATGGATTTTCAATGTTGGGGTGCTCTTGGGGTGCTGCAGGTAAATTGGCTGTGCGAGTTTGCATCGGGCTCTGTTCCCAAGCCACTTAAAAAAAAATATTAAAAGAAACCGTGTTGTACATTCATCGTATACACAAATTACACTTGCATAATTATAGTAATGCAAAAACATTACCAGAGCTTGGAAAAATTACTTTTTTTGAACTACAACTCCCATCAGCCCAATCCAGTGGCCATGCTGGCTGGGGCTGATGGGAGTTGTAGTTTAAAAAGTAACTTTCCCAAGCTCTGAACATTACATGGCTGGATATTTTCTTGACATTCCAGTGCATCCTGAGCAGAAGTCACCTTTCCTTAAAGCCACTCGGTTAGTGATCCTGTATTTTCCTGCAATATGTTAGTTTAATGATTGCTACGATGACCAGAGTTTGTTAAACCCGTCTAATATTGTTGGGGCATTATTGCATTCTCTCTCCCCACCCCTCTGTATCCCTTTGCAATGCAGACTTCGGCTGCTGTTAACAGATTTCTTACAATTTCTAGATCATCTTCTGGGATTATGGCTTGTATCCAAGTTTACTCAGGCCACATTCACATGATATATTTATTCCACTATTATTCCACCTGAAACAATCCTGGCTTCCCCCAAAGAATCCTGGGAAGTGTCATTTGTGAAGGGTGCTGAGAGTTGCTAGGAGACCCCTCTTCCCCTCATAGAGCTACAATTCCCAGAGTGGTTTAACAATCAGTCCCTCCTCCCAAGAACTCTGGGACTTGTAAGGGGAATAAGGGGATCTCCTAACAACTCTCAGCACCCCTCACAAATGACATTTCCCTGGATTCTTTGGGGGAAGCCAGGACTGCAATAAATGTACCATGTAAATGTGGTCTCAGAGTAAACCCATTAAAATTAATGGACCTATGTCTATTGATAATTCCAATAGGTTTACTCTGAGCAGGACTAAGTTTGGATACAATCCTATATATTTCAGTCTCCCTAACACTAATATTTTGGGATCTAATGACACATGCGTTGGTGGATCTTAGGTTCCTGAAGTAGATCCTGAGGTCCACCATCCTCACTCCATTGCATCCCTGTTCAGTCTTGTGATTCTGCTTTGGGAAGATATCCATAGTGACATGGACGCCTGTCATCTGGGACCAGAGATGGAGAAAAGAGCTATGTCTCCCTGTGTGTGTAAAGTCTGTAAAGAGCCCACCATCTTACTTACTTGTTAGGAAGCGGACCTGGCTGTTGCTCCATTAACCATTACATCAGTGAGAGAGGACGTTGTTGACTTCACCCAGCCGTTTCTGCACACCGGGATTGGGATCTTGCTCGAGAAGGACTCTGCCCTTGAAGAGGCCTCACTCTTCCATTTCTTGACCCCCTTCAGCAAGGAGACCTGGGCGGGCATCTTTGTGGCCTACCTGTTCTCCAGCCTTTGCTTGTTCCTTGCTGCCAGGTGAAATTTCTCTTTATTTTATCCTTACATTTATAACCCATCTTTCCTTCAAGGAGCTCCTGGTGGTGTCCACAGTTCTCCTCCCTCTCCGTTTTATCTTCACAACAACCCTGTGAGGTAGGCTAGGCTGAGAGATTGAGACTGGCCCAAGCTCACCCAGAGAGCTTCATGGCTGAGTGGGGATTTGAACCCTGGTCTCCCAGGTCCTAGTCCGACACTCTAACCATTACGCCACCACTGGCTCTTTTCTGGTTGACCGAAGCAACAGACTGACTGTGATAATCTACTGTAGTATGTATATGTCAGCATAAGTAAACCCTAGTCTGAGTAGACCCACTGAAATTAATGGATCTAAGTTGGTCACCTTTGTTGATGTTTTGGGTCTATCTGTGTAGGACTAGCATTGGATGCAATCCATACTAAGCTCTACCTTTTCCTCCTTGCCTGTAATGCTGAACAACCACTTGAACAGCCAGTTTTCATTAACGGGGAAGCGAATGACTTCTGCTTTTTTCTTTTCCTAGAATGAGCCCGCGCGAATGGGATGGTAATGAGGAGGTTTGCTTCACATTCCTGAACAGCCTGTGGTTTGGAGTAGGAGCGTTCACCCTGCAAGGTAGGCCGCATCAGAGGGGCGTGACCTTTTGATGTTAGGAGTGACAAGCTCAAGGGTGCTGTTTAGGGTTACCGCTAGAGCAACATCTGGAGACTCGAATCGGACGGAGGTTGACTAGGCATAGATTGTGACCTGACAAACTGAATGCAGCCCATGGGCACCGCTAATTATGGTCTGCCAGCTGGTTAACAAACTCCCCTCCCAAAAAAAGGTTCAGCTCTGGATAGATGGCAAAGACCTTAGTAGACTCTAGACCAGCCTTTCCCAACCTTCGGGGTCCCCAGATGTTGCTGGACTACAGTTCCCATCATTCCTGCCCGTTGGCCATGCTGGCTGGGGCTGATGGGAGTTGTAGTCCAGCAACACCTCAGGACCCAAAGGCTGCTCTAGGCCAAATATGGTTGTTGGGCTATGTTCAGCAAGGTTCGGCTTGGTGAGTCCCAAGGGGCATGGACCTGTTTGAGGAGCGAGTCTCACATCTAACACCACATCGCCCGCTTGACAAGCTCCCTTGCAGAGCTCCCTTATTGGCTGCCGTGGCTGGTGCCTATTGGGAGTGGTGGGGCGGAAGGCAAAGAGCCCAAACAGGAGGCGGAGCCAACGACAGGCGGAGCGAACTCATTCCGGTTTTGTCCCCATCCTCCTCCCTGCTGAGTTCCACAAGGGGCGGCACTGAGACTAAGAGGGAGGGAGGTGGCAGGCAAGGCCACCCCTTGGGCTGGTTGTTAAGTAGGAAGGCAGGCGGGTGGCGTCTGGGTGAGGTTGGTGGGGCACTGCCCCATCTGCCCAAGCCATGGGGAAAGCCATGGCTGCCAATGCTGAGTGTTGCTGTCCAGAATTCCAGCCACTCCGTTCCTTCCTCCCTTCCCAACAATCAGTCAGCGTCCTGTGGCCACTGAGCATGCTCAGTCCTCATTGGGCAGTCCCCTCCTTTGTAGGTCTCCCCCCCTTAAAGACTTGCCCTACTTCTGCAAACTTCAGGGTTCCCTCTTGCCTGCTGGTACCTTCCGTTGGTCCACCAAGCCCAATATTGTCCACAATGACCGGCAGCAACTCTCTGGGATTTCAGACAGGGGACTTTCCCAGCTCTACCTGGAGATGCCGGGGTTTGAACCTGGGACCTTTCAGCATGCAAAACACGTGCTCCAATCACTGAGCAACATGGCCCTTCCCTTCCCCAAGACAAATTTAACTGAAAAGCATTGCCAGGGGCCTGCGTTCCCAGACTTGAAAACACCCTCAGTGCCCTTTGCAACGCTGGGATGGCAGCTACTCTGTTTTGTCCCGACAGGGGCTGTGCCTCGACCCAAGTCCCTCTCTGTACGGTTAATTACTGCCATCTGGTGGCTGTTCAGCATAGTGCTCCTGACTGCGTACATTGCCGGCTTCAGCTTTGTTTTGGAGTCGGGATCTGAGCAGCTCTCCATCCAGACCTTTGAAGACCTGGTGAAGCAGAGGCAGCTGGAGTTTGGGACCATGGAAGGCTCCTCCACCCTTCTGTACTTCAAGGTGTGCTGATGCAAGTCCTTCCCTCCACTGACGGAGGCAGTAAGCCTCTGAATACCAGTGCTGGAAATTGCAAGTGTGGGGCTTCCCATAATGGGCATCTAGTTGGCTGCTGTGTGAAAAGGATGCTGGACCTAATGGGCCTTTGGCCTGATCCAGTAGGGCTCTTTGTACGTTCTCAACTGCTAGCAGATTTAGGGAACTGGAGGGCTCGTTTTAACCCATCCTTGCACGTTGCTTGTTTCACCTCTCCATGCACCCCTTGATGACACATTTATCAGCTACACTGTATGTTGTTATGCTTCACGTTTTCAAGGGATCTGGGTAAAAGATTGGATCTGGCTGAAATAATCTGAGCTTTAAGAACCACATAGAGCTGGAAGAGGAAGTGGGAAAGAGCGCCACTCTTTCAACTTCCTTTTTCAGCTCGATGCACTTTTCAAGGGAGGGACAGGTCATTGCCCTGATCACCTCGTGATCAAGGCAGCAGTGAGTGGAGAGGGACGCTCTGTGGGTGGCAGGGGAAGACTTCTATGGCACCATTGCGCCCACAGGCACCACTTTGGTGAACGCTGACCTTCTTTCAGTTTCGAAGGCCTTGTTCGCAGACTTGAGTGTGAATCCATCTGCTTTGGCACCTCCTTGCATGTCTGGGTCTTTCCTAACATGATACTGTCGTGTCTGCAGAACTCCAAGAACCCAATCCAGCAGATGGTCTATGAGTCCATGAACAAGAAGAAGGACACCGTTTTGGTGAAGAATTACCAGGAGGCAATTCAGCGTGTGCTGGATTCGAATTACGCTTTCATTGGAGAGTCCATCTCTCAAGATCTTGCTGTTGCCCGCCATTGTAACTTGGTTCGGTCTCCAGAGGTCTTGGGGGCTAGGGGGTTTGGCCTTGCTACACAGAAAGGTAAGGTATCAAGGGTATTCCATTCTGGGCAACCTTCTGGGGGCCATGTGCTAACAGTAGGTGGAGCCAGAGTCAAAAGTGGGTGGAGAAAAAAATGCAAATGTTACGATGGTTCAGTAGTCTGTTTTCTACACACACTCATGCACCCCTCTCTGTCCTTCACCCAGGGAATCAGAGGCCAAGGGCACATTCTAGCCAGGAAAAACACTCAAGGATAGTATCAAGGAGAGCTGCGGAGGGGTGTGGCTGAGGTGGTGGAGCCTGGGGAGAGTTCCAAAGGCCATATGGTCTGGAGGGCTTCATATGGTCCCCGGCCGGAGGTTCCACACCCCACCTACCACAGGAGCAGCCAAGATGGTGCCCTCCAAATGTTGATGGATTGCAACCCTGTCCCATCGCTCCTGACCATTAGCTACGCTGGCTGGGGCTGATGGGAGTTTGAGTCCAACGGTATCTGGAGGGCACCACAGCAGCCACTTCTGGTTCACCATCTTCCAAGGAGGTCTATTCCTCAATCAGACTCTTTGCACTGTCAGGAAGTTCTTCCTAACGCTCAGTTAAAATCCCCTTCCACATAACCTGAATCCGGTGGCTCAGGTCCTGCCCTCTGGAGAACCACAAATTAGCTCCGTCATCGGTGTGACAGTCTGCCAAATATTGAAAACATAAACACCAGCATTTGTGTTTGCTCCCAGCTCTAATTGGAACACAAGGGAACCTTTCAGAGGTGGCTAAACCTTTTCTGCTCACTCATGGCCAACCTTCTGGGGCCTGCATTTCAAAGCGGGCTTGGCTGAGGTGTAAAAGTGAAAAACTTTTCTTTTTTAAGGACTCATTTTGGGGGAGCACAAAAACATCTTGGCCTGTGGGTTATCCACCCCCAGTCTAATCCAGGAGTGGGGAACCTTTGGCCCTCCAGATGTAGCTGAACTACAACCCTCATCATCCCCGGCCATTGGCCGTGTTTCCTGGGGCTGATAGGAGTTGTAGTTTGGCAACAACTGGAGGGCCAATGGTTCCTCACCCCTGATATGGAATGTGGCATTGAGTTCACCATCCCAACTCTCTTTTCAGGGGTGTATCCAACTAAGTTGTACTCAGAGTAGACCCACTGAAATTAATGGACCCAAGTTAGTCATGTCTATTAATTTTCATGGGTCTATTCTGAGGAAGGTTGTTGATGGATACAGCCATTAAAAACAAACAAACTATGAGGCTAACATGGAAAAAGCAGCTGGGAAATATGGGGTGAAAGCAGCAGAAAGAGCTACAGATGTTAGATGAACATTGAAGACGCTGAGTTTGTTTCGTTTGCATTCATTATCCTGACATTGCTTCTTTGTGTGTGTGTGTGTGGTGTTGCCTGATCTGTCTCCAAAAGCTCCTTCCAACCCCTCCAAATAATAGGCCAGGAACACTGGGAAATGTAGTTTTTGTAGTGATAGAGAACAATGGGGAATTACACTTCCCAGGAAAATCAAAAGTGAAATGGAAGGATTGTACAGTGTGGAGCCTGGGGGTGTCAGGTGAGTGATAAGGGCTGTAGAACTATAGCTATGGTGGTGGTGAAACAAGGCAAAACGGATCAACCTTATCGTGGACCTTGAGATTTTAACAGCCAGTCCTTTGCCTGCAAGTTGGTTAATGGTGCCTCCAGCTATTGCTACCAGTTCCAGTTAGCGTGGCCAGTGATCAGCGATGAGGGGCACTGTAGACCAGCAACGTTTGGAGGGCGCCTACCCTTGGGTTAAGCCAAGAAGTGATAACCGTTTTTTACTATTGAATGTCTGTTCTTAGGATCCCCCTGGACTAACAAGCTGTCAGTGGCCATCCTGAAGCTTGGAGAATCCGGGGAACTTGACTACCTCCGGAGCAAGTGGTGGGAGAGCAGCTGTTCCCAAGAAGATCACGACAAGTGGAGCCCGCTGAAACCTCAAGCTCTGGGAGGGATCTTCCTCATACTTGCCCTCGGCCTTGCCTTGGGAATGATTATTGCTGTGGTTGAGTTGTCAAAAAAAAGCAGACACACAGCAGAGCAGGAGAAGGTAGGTTGCTCGTTAGATTTCTTGTACTGAATATTGCTGCAATGCTTAGCAATAGGATGGCTTGGGGTACTGATGGGGAGAGGAGCTCCATATACTTGCGAGATCACCAGGGAGATTTACTTTTACGATATGAATGGCCGATTCCCCCATTCTAGGCCAGGAACACTGGGAAATGTAGTTTTCCTAGTGACAGGGAGCCATGGGAAATCACACTTCCCAGTGCTCCTGCTACTTGGTTCATACCCACAGCAGCATGCTAGGTGCCAGGAGCAAAAAGTGTGCATGTGGGGAAAAACTTTCCCTCCTTTCCTACCACCACTGCTGACAGGGCAGTTTGGAGGAATTGGCCCATTGCACTCATATCATCAGGATACAACAGGGCTTGATATTTTCTCAGTTTTGATGGAAAATAGTTCCGTTTCCCTGAGCCTGGCCGGGAGGATTCTGCCATATTGCTGCATGAAAGACATCCAACATTCCCATGTCATCATGCATTACAACAGAAGAGAGTCAGTATTGATCCCTCTGGTCTCTAGTATCTCAGTTGCTAGCCTTATTGCCTGAGATGGCAGGGACATTGCACCTGGTAAGAACATAAGAACATAAGAAGAGCCTGCTGGATCAGGCCAGTGGCCCATCTAGTCCAGCATCCTGTTCTCACAGCGGCCAACCAGGTGCCTGGGGGAAGCCCGCAAGCAGGACCCGAGTGCAAGAACACTTTTAGTTTCTTCATGCCAAGCATGTGGTTTTTCCGCTGAGCTACAGCCTCGCCTTAAACCCAAATCCCACAGGATTTCAGCTCAGCGTGGCACAATGCACAAAGATATGCATTGATCTGTGCTCACCCACTGTTTCCCGTGAGGCTTTGAGAGCTTGCCACACATCCAGAAAAAAAACAACATTCCATCACGCACAAAGGGGGTCATGTGAACTGACCTGCCACTGTGATTTTATTTGTAACCAAGAAGGTGCTTGTTAGGGAACACGATGGACTTTTCTACTTTGTAAAAAATAAAAAATAAATTCCGGTAGGAAATCACACTTTTGCCAATCACGCTTGCCTTGCAAATTGTTTATTAGGGCTTGGGAGCCATTTTTGTAACACCCCCTCCCCACTGTTTAGCTGTCCCTAATGAGAGAGTTTGTAAAAGGAACCAGCAGTTATTTTTCTAATCAAGCGAGATCTTGCAGCTCCCTGCGGTCACACAAATGGAAGGGCTTCTCTCCAAATTTTCAGATGGGAGTAGATGGCTTGTGGGTGATGTATGGATTCAAAGGATGCATAACCCACTTTTCTCATAATAGAGACTCACTGGCTTACAAAAAAATGTATTAATGCAAATATGGAACTTCTGATGTACATTTAAAGTCTGAATGATTTCCTGTTGCCTTTTCATTAAGGCCCATCTGCACTCTACCTTTAAAGCACAATTATACCACTGTAAACAGTCATGGCTTCCCCTCCAAAATCCTGGGAACTGTAGTATGTGAAGAGTGCTGGGAGTTGTTAGGAGACCCCTCTTCCCCTCCCAGAGCGACAGTTTCCACAGTGGTTTAACAATCAAGCCTTCCTCCCAGGGAATTTTTGTAGCTCTGGAAGGGGAATAAGTGGTCTCCTAACGACTCTTGGCACCCTTTACAAACTACAGTTCCCAGGATTCTTTGGGAGAAGCTATGACTGTTTAAATGTGATACTGCTTTTAATGCAGAGTGAATATCGGGTCTTAGCATAGAGGATGGGGAACTTGTGGCCCTCTATTATGATTATCCCGCCCTTTTTCCAGAACTGGAACTCAAGGAGGTTGTTGGATTCCCACTCCCATTAGCCTGAGTAGGCAGAGGCAGGGATGTTAGGAGTTCAGCAATACATGGAGGGCCAAAGATTTATCCCAAGAGGAAAGCTGTGTTTCAAATCCTTTTTTTCAAAAATGGTTCGACTGCCTCACCAGGTTGACACTCAGAGCAGAATGGGTGTTCATGTGTAGCTCCCAAGGTATGGCACCCATTGCTTGCCGAGGTGTGCTGGGGGTAGGTGCCTTGTCGATCGCCAACAGTCAGGGCTGATGACAGGAGTGGTTCCCCAGCAACATCGGGAGGGCCAGAGATTTCCCCCTGCCTGTTTAAGAAAAATAGCCGCCGCCTCCTCCTCCTCCTCTACCCCTTTTCTTGCGTCTAGAAATCTTGCTGCGCCGTGTTCACCAAGGAGCTGAGCCAGCGATTCCAGCCGAGGAAAGCCAAGCCACAAGAGAGCGCCGGGAAATGAAAGCCGTGGGATGACGTCAGAGAAGCGCAAGGCCAAACCTTAATGAACTTTTCCTCTCCCCTTTAAAAAGCAAATGCAGAAAGCGACTGTGCATTCCTTAGCGGTGCTCACCTTCAGCACCCCCGCCTAATAGTAGGGGATGTGTGGTTACAATCTAGAGTAGGTTCTTCATAATAACACAAGTCCTATAGAACCCCCCCTGCCCCGCCCCACCCAAATACGTATCAGTGCAAACTGCAGGCGAGTGAATCAATTTGTTCTGGGGCTTTGCTAGCACTTGCGGCCTTGGATTCTTAACATTTTTTCCATTCCAGAGTGCACATTACCGGTGTTTGCAAACTACTGCTTTGGCTGGATGACTGGTGATGAGAACAATGATTGGGGACACTTGGTAGAAGCTATGCAAATAATTCATTCAGAGGTCTAGCCAAGCAGCAACAGTACTGATGACTTGTAGGGGTTGTGGTGACGGCCATACTGTGAGTTAAGTGTAGAAATGAGCTCCGTAAGTAAGCTTTTTAAAGATCAAGTACCTAGTCCTTAGAGAGACTGAAAGCATTTGGGCACTACCTGGTGAAAGAAGGAAGGGCTGCAGATTGTTTGGGCGGAAGCTTGTTTCAGCAGCCGTTGGAGCAACTCCCTCTTCCCCCCGGAGCAACGTGAATGATGCAAAATGTGCTCAGTGTGCAGATTTGAGGCTGCAGGCTGAACGAATTATGTGGCTTTTCCTTGGCCCAGAATCTGGCTTGCATTTAGTGTGAGGTGTATGCAACCTTAAAGTGGCCCGTTCAGCTGTCTTATTGACAAGTTATTCAGAAGGGGACGGAGTTTAAATCAAAGGCTTAACAGAAGGCTCCTTCCTGGTACCCCACATAAGAAGTCTGCTACCCAGCATAGCAACAGGTCTGCGGATAAGGCGGCCTTCCTCCCAACCTGAAAGTCTTTCCGATGTTCTGAACTACAGCTCCCATCAGCTCCAGCCTGCATGGTATGATGGGAGTTGTAGTCAAAAACAGCTATAGTAAGGAGTAGGATTAATGTTCCCAAATACCTCCATCCAACACAGATTTGTGTGCCCTTAAGCCCACTGAGCACGCCTGACTGTGTTGGATTGAGGTGTCTAAAGTCCCAAGAGCTTTGTTTTTACTTAAATTAGAGCCCGAGTGTGTACATCTGAACTTTGCTTGCAAATGACAGTAGATTGAAAAAGTACGCAGGGGGGGATGAAATATCATCCCAGGGCATAATACTGCTGGGTTTACACAAATGACTTTGTGGAATGTGTAACTGGGGAATTGAAAATAAAAGGGCAGACTAAGTTAGGATGCAAGCTAGTGCTACTTAAAAACACAGAACTCTCTGCCTGTAGGTCCTCTCTGCAAGCCAGCCACCTTGCCTTACAAAACAGAACAAAGAATTAGCAATATTTTGTATGTATCACAGAAAAACATCTAAAATAAAAATCATGACCAAACTGCCTCCGTGTGTGTGTGTGTATAATATACTCCTAAAAATCTATAGTGTGCTAAAATTAACGAGGAAACAAAAATTGGTTTTGGTTTTGCTTTGGTTTGGTTAGTTTGGGTTGTGGTTAGTTTGGGTTTGTTTTGGTTTGGTGGTTTGTTTTTTGTATTTAAGCCAAAATATAAAAAGAGATTTTCACAGACATTTAAATATTTCAATATGAATGTCTCACAGAAAACCAAAAAAGCAAGTCTTTCCCCATCACAAATATGACAGCATTTAAAAGAAGCACTTACCAAAAAAACACACATCCAAAACAATATGTGAGCTACATAATTCATTGCACACACACATATATATATATGTATATATATATATATATATATACATATATATATATGAATGAATGACTCTGTGTGTATATATATATATATGTATATATAAATAACGAATCATATTATCGCTTTCTTTAAATCACAAAAGCACAATATAAATACAGAATTGTGTGTGCATGAACTCATTTTCCCCTGTGGTAATAAAAATACATTCTTTACAATTAAAGTAAAACTAGTGCAAGTCCTTCTCCCCCTCCCCCTCCGGCCGTGGCCGCTCACCCCCTTGCGTCTCTCCTTGGCGGGATCATTTGAGGGGCACCTCATACTTGAAAATGACACTGAAGATCTTCCCGCCAAGGCGATCGGCCAGCCAAGAGTTCTTGATGACGGCAAGTTTAAGGCTCTCGCACTTGAGGGCTGCGTAATAGTTGGTGTGGATTGCACGCCCCATTCCCTCGATGACAACCAGGTCTGTCTTCCGCTCCCGGACCAGGTTGGCCAAACTTTTGTCTAGACGGCTGCAAGAAGAAGAAATGGGGAGCTTGTTGGGGAAAACGAAGGAACAAAACAACAAAATCTGCTCCGAGTTGCGAGACCAAACTTCCAAGGAGCTGTCCGAGGTGCTGAACCTAATAGGTGTCAGCACCTGGACAGCTCCTCTAAACCCAGCCAGCAGTGCTATCACCCCCTCATTCACACAATTTTTCTTTGCAATCCTCATAGGGCTTTTTTGTTTGTTTTAAAATCATCAAGTATTTTTAATCATCCATTTTGCACTTCTGCCAATCTCAGAGTCTTCCCCCCACACACAGAGCATGCCAATAGTTTCCTCTTCCTTCTCTGCAACCCTCTTCTCACTCCATTCTGGTTGCCACTCACCACAGGAGTTTGCTATTGGAGGGAGCTAACGCAGGGGACAGTCTAGGCTCACACCTCACGCAACCAGAGCAGCAGGCCCCAAGCACACCTCGCTGCAGCCTAACGCCTGGCAGGAGGCTTGGACTTAAAAACTCCCATCAGCCCCAGCCAGCATCACCAATGATCAGGGATACTGGGAGGTGCAGCCAAGCTGCTTTAACACATGCACTAGCGGTAACCAAGACAGCAGAGCTAGTTCACTTGATGTGTTATAGATATGGTCTCAGAGCTGCGCATGCACTGCACCTGCTGGGATCTGATCCGGCACTTTGGATCGGGGGGGGGGGCAGCCCTCATTAGAGTTTGAAACCTTATTTAAACATGTGGTCAGGAGGAGGGCAAGGGAAGAACAAAATGCTGCATTCCCCCCATTTTTAATCAGGGTTTTAATCCCCAGTTAAACATTTGTTAAGGTGGGGAGGAGACCCAGCGTTCAAGCTGGCTGGATGCTGCTTTTTCAGGGAACACACTGGCAAAGCGGAGGTTGCCTGTCTGCCTCTCCTTGTTGTCCTCTTCTGCCTGTTGTTCCTTATAGCTTAACCACAAACTTTCACCATCTCTCAGCATTATGTACTTTCAATTTTAGGCAGGACATACTTTCTCATATTACATTTGCTCTCAAAGCTGCTTTGGATTATTAAACTGCATGAAAATTTAATCATAACAAGCAATAGGATAATATGGAAAAGGGATACTATGGAAACCTTAAGGATCAGAAATCCTTCCTCATTACCCTGCCTTTTGACAACCCCGGATCTCTCTGGGTGATCTGAGCCCACCTAGGGCAACCCTGAATTTGGCCAAATCTGGTGCACAGCCCAAGACTCAGGTACAGCATGGCAGACCTCTCATTTCTGAGTCACAAAAGCCGTGCCGCATCGAGCTTGAGGGCTGGCATTTGCCTCAGCTGCACGAATCAGAACTGGCTCTGAAATGGAGTAGAATGCAGCCGCGCCCTGAGCCGGATCTCAGAATCAGCTACAGCTTAGACCTGAAAAGTTTTTAAAATTTGCAGACTAGTATTGGAAATGAGGGATGCGCGCGCACACACACACACACACACACACACAAATGTATGGTTTGTCTTGCTTAAGGGATGCATCCACCATTATGCTACCATTGGCATAGATCTTAAGTCAGTGACACTTCAGAATGGGGCAAATGCATGTCAATTTCATGGCCATCTCACTCCCCCTTCTGGGTTTCTCTGAATGATGTATTTTGAGTGGCATGAAACTGACACACATCATCTAATCCCTTGGTTCTTGAGGTACTGCTGGAAACCCAGCCGTTCAGAATTGCTTGGTGATGGGACCAAACAACTCTATAAAACCTACAATGCTAAAAAGCAAACATATGCTGCCCCCTTGTGGAAAGAGGGAGATCTTTCCTCATGCTGTCACAATCCCCTGGATTGTTTTTGCATCCTTGCCCCTTGAACAAAAATGTGAACACTACCTGAGGTCTGTGTGCTTGCAATAAACAGCAGGAAGATGTTTTACCTGAGGTCCAAGCAGGGTGAACTTGAGCCTGTCTGCACCAAAAGCAATTTCTCTTCCTTCAAGGCAGATCTAAGGGGCAGACAGATCCATAATTTTAAAACTGGCATTGAGGTCCACAAGCTAAGGAAAACGTCATGCTTTGGCTTAAAAGATATACATTTTAATGCAAAAAAACAGGTCTTAAGTATCTCAGCACAAGAAACCAAACCGTTAAGCTTTTATTTACCAGAGTAGTGTGGAATTTAACATACACACATGAGACGTTTGCTTCCGATACTTCAATAAATGAAAAAAATGGAAAGAGACTGCCTTCAAGTTGATTCTGACTTATGGTGACCCTACGAAGAGGGTGTTCATGGCAAAGGGTATTCAGAGGGGGTTTCCCATTGCCTTCCTCTGAGGCTGAGAGGCAGTGACTGGCCTAAGGCCACCCAGTGAGCTTCATGGCTATGTGGGGATTCAAACTGGGGTCTCCCAGGTTGTACAGCTCCTTAACCACTATGCCACACTGGCTTTCCCCGCTTCAATAATAGTAGTAGTAATTTTAGTTCGGTCAAAGACCAGCAAATATACTTCAATAAATCACCAGCCTTTGTATTATGTCTTCCCCTTTCGGCCACAATGGAAGCTGCCTTATACTGAGTCCGGCCATTGGTCCATCCAGCTCAGTGCTGTCTACACTGACTGGCAGCAGCTCTCCAGGGTTTCAGGCAGGACAAAACCCAGCCCTACTTGGAGATGATGGGGACTGAACCTGAGACCTTCTGCCTGCAAGGATGTTCTACCACTGTGCTATGGCCCTTCCCCAATCCACACTCTGCATTTAAAGTACAATGGCACAGCTATAAACAGTCATGGCTTTCCCCCAAAGAATCCTGGGAACAGTAGTTTGTGAAAAGTGCTGAGAGGTGTTGGGAGACCTCTATTTCCCTGATAGAGCTACAATTTCCCAGAGTTTCCTGAGAAGAGGGATTGATTGTTAAACCACTCTGGGATTGCACCTTTATGAGGGGAAGAGGGGTTTTTTCCTAACAAGAAACTACAGTTCTCAGGATGCTTTGGGGCAAGCCAGGACTGTTCAAGTGGTGCCATAGTGCATTAAATGTGCCGATGGGGCCATCATCAGTCTACTGCGGGAGAGAAAAAAACACCAAACCGGTCCTCACCGTATTGCAGGATCGGCGGCTACTATCCTCTCTGTAACAAGCAGGGACTCACTGTAGGTTACATCATTGAGGGCAGGCCCAGAATTACAAGCCAAGATAACCTGCAAGAGAGAGAGAGAGAGGAAAGGCAAGTGGCCAAAAAGTCATCCTGGACAAGTGTGACTATCTGAGAGAACGGCGTAAACAGCCAGGCAGAAAAACAAGCAGAGTTCACACGGCAATTCAAATGTGGTTTCAAAGCTGATGCCCACTGCCAGTCCTGCAGCCACATTTTCTGATCATAGAAGCACTTTCCCCTTCCTCATTTGTGTGAAGGGCAACCAAAGAGGAAGAAAAGGCATCCCCCAGATTAATTCTAGCTCCATTCTAGCTGCATATACATTTAAAGCACCTGGCTTCCATCCCTCCAAAGAATCCTGGAAACTGTAGTTTACCCTCACACAGAGCTACAATTCCCAGCACCCATAACAAACTACAGTTCCCCAGATTCTTTTTTTTTTGGGGGGGGAGTCATGTGCTTTAAATGTTGAAGCCATAGTTAGCATATTGAAATTGCTACATTTCATTTGGTGGCTCTCTCTCTCTTGCCCTATTTTCTTAAAAAGACACAAAAGAAATCTGTTGCCATCATTTGTGGGGGCCCAGACCCATGGAGCTGGTGTAATAGCAGCACACAAACTAAACACCAGGCTTAATGACATTACCGCAACCCAGACTTCCTGGAAAAAAAATTAAAATATATCCCTTAGGTTTTAGTTAGTAGGCTTTGGAACATAAACATAGTTTATTAAATCTGTAACTCTGTCTACCCATTTTGTTATTTTAGCCTCCTTCTCCACAGCTTCATTAATGATACTACTACAACACACACACACACACACACACTTCAGGCTACAGCAGACCCTTTGGGCCTCCGGATATGCTGAACTACAACTCTCATCAGCTCCAGCAAGCATGGCCAATGGCTAGGAATGATGGGAGTTGTAGTTCAGCACCATCTGGAGGCCAACGGGTCCCTGCACCTGATCTACACAGTACCTGAAGTGTAATATCCCTAATTTGGGCCAACTGAAAAGCCACAAAACAGTGAGCAAGGCTTAGATTTTATCACAACGCTTCACTTAGGGTGGATTTTAAGCCAAAAAAGTGGGGGGGGGGGAGGAAGGGCAAGGTGAAGCAGTCCAACTCTGTAGTAAAAAAAAAAGTTAGACGGCGTTATGCACCCAACTGATTAGACCAGGTGTGGCGGCCCTTTGGCTCTCCAGATGAGGCCAAACTACCACTCCCATCAGCCCCTGCAAGCACGGCCAATGGCCTGGGATGATGGAAGTTGCAGTTCAGCAACATCTGGAGGGTAAACAACTCTCCACACCTGGGCTATTGCAAGAGTACGCAGCCATAACCTCCATCACAGTTTTTCAGCTACCCAATCATTCACCATAGGATAGTTTCTTCTGTTCTGTTTATGATAAGCAAAGCTGATCTGGCTAAAACACCAATGGGTCACTCCCCTAATTACTTATACACTATTATCTTCTTAAACAGCAACATCAACAACAATGGATTTTGCATCGCCGTTCAAGGTTGTTTGAGACAGTTTACCTTAGGCTGTCACCGTAATTCAACTGACCTCTGTGCCCCTGGAGAGCAACTCTCTGACAAAGGGGAAGACGCCTAAAATGATGTCTATTCCACTGTTATCTGCAAAAATTAAGGCACATTTGTGAGGGGCGCCCTGTAAAAAGAAGAAGAAAAGTATCATTCAGAGGAGAACCAACAGGCTGCATCAAATATGCACACAGAGTAACGGAGCAATCCTAACCATGTCTACTCAGAAGCAAATTCTACTGAATGCAATGGGATGTCTCTAATGCTAGCTGTACCCAGAGTAGACCCACGGACATTAATGGAAATGACTAATTTGGGGCCATGACTATCAATGGGTCTACTCTGACTGGTCTAGTTAATTCCCCCCACACACCCTTTGATCTAGTTGGCTATGGGTTATACCCTGTCTTTACCGGGCCTTTCTAATTGGGATACTTTATGCATTCTATAGGTTTGGCTGGTGACAAGAGAGGCTGAAACGTCGACACTGACATCTCACAAAGGGCAACCCTAAGCAGGGAGACTGCCTGGGAATTTTGCGAATGCAGAACAAAACCTAGAAATACTGCCATATAGGTAAAGTACAAATGACTCTCTTGGCTTTTTTTTGGGGGGGGGGGGGGAAGCGATTGCCTTTCTGATACACTCTGTGGAGTGGAACTCAGAAGTCCAGAGCGATTCTCCTCTATCCTCTTCTCCTAGGGCCACATTACTTGCGTTTATTAAAAACATTAAAAGCCATTGCTTCTGTACTTAATACTTCGATGTGTGCCTAGCTTAATAGCTCCAAATCCCTTTTGCTTCGCTTGGTTTGGTTTCAGTTGTTTCGTTACATGCAAAACATCCCCTTTTGTTTAGTAGCGGATGAAGTATCCTTCTGTATCCTCCTTTCATAAAATGACCTTTTCTTTAAAAAAGAAGATTGAAAGGGGGGGGGGAACCCAGTTGATCTGTTTTGACAGGCTTGCAGCCTCAAAAAGAGAGGTCCGTTCTCTTCTCCAATTGCGAGCCATTCCGTCGTTAGAAGCGACGGACTGTTGTACCTTGAGCCGTTCCAGCCACTCGTTGTAGGAGTCTTCAAGCCAGGGGCGTTCTGTGGAACAGCAGAAAAACCAGGATGTTAAGCAAAATCTCATCTGTCCCCTAGGAAGATGGGAAGCTGTCCGATACAGGGTCTTTGTGCACAGTGGACATAGGAGGCTGCTTTATCCCGAGCCAGACCATTGGTCCATCTAGCTCAGTATTGCCTACACTGACTGGCAGTGGCCCTCCAGGGTATCAGGCAGGATTCTCCCCCAGACCCACCTGGAGATGCCGGGGATTGAACCAGGGACCTTTTGCACGCAAAGCAGATGCTCTCCCACCGAGGTAGGCCCCCCGCCCCCCAATGGCAACAGGAAAAGCAGTCCTGCCCTATCAGTCACCCAGAAAAGGAGCAGGTACGGAGGAGGGGGTGTCGCTCCCCCCCTCTCTGCCAGAAAGAAGACTGCTCCAGCGTCAGCTGCCCCGAGACGGCCTAACCAAAGGGAAGCGTGATCTGGCACCATCCATTAAACCCACACAGGCTAAGAGTTGCTGTCTGCGCAAGAGATTTTGCTTCGTCTGAGCGTTTTTCCTTTCGGTATTATAACCTGTTGCAAGCCGCCTTGATAATCATTCGATCCAAAGGTGGGGCGTTACTTCGCAGTAAATGAAATGAGAAACCCTCCCCAATGCTGCGCCTGCCTGCTCAGAGAACGCTTCAGGCTCCAACCGCTGAGGAAAGGCCAGTGGTCGCCTGCTCAAACTAACAGTTCTGAAGGCAGAACTGAGATTAGAAGAAGCTTGTGTATGCACACATGTGGGTGTGCAGTGTAAGGTCTTCCAAGACAAGCCCGATTCATTCAGTGCCGTGAGCATGCCAAAATACTGGGAGAACTCAGGATTACGGGCTGCATCAAGCAAAGGTCTACTCTGACCCAGTGACGTCATGCTCATTCATTTCAATGGGTCTGCTCTGAGTAGGACTAGCAGTGAATGCCACCCTATGGTTTTAGTGCAAGGAGTGGGTACGACTGGATGCGGGCCACACCTTATTCTAATTATTTAACTTATTTATTTAAAGGCATTTATATACCTCTTAATCTTTAGTTTTTCTAAGCGGTAATTTCTTGTTTGCAAGCGCCCAAGTACCAGCCACCTTACAGACCCTTTCAATCCTCACGCTCAGAGAGAAAGAGACTGTTTACACATCCGAGGCAGCATATCCAAACGGTTCAATGTTTAATTGCTTTAAATATGTTGCCACGCTACCTCCAACACTGAAGGGGCAGCACTAAACATCTATAGGTCAGGAATGGGGAACCTGTGGCCCTCCGGATGTTGTTGGACTACAACTCCCAACATCCCTGGCCGTTCAGCCGTGCCAGCTGGGGCTGATGGGAACTGGAGCCCAGCAACATCTCCACCTGTTCTCCAACCCTGCTATCAAGGGCACACGGCAGCTTCCAATATTCCCAAGCCATTGCACTGGGTCCATCTAGCTCCGTACTCTCTCTATGCTGTCTGGCAATGGCTCTTCTGGGCTTCAGAAAGGGATCCAGCAACATCTGGAGGCCCACAGGAAGTGACGGCAGGTGGCTCCACAGCAGTGGAATCCGCTCTGGGTTTTAGTCCAAACTTTTAAATTGCTGAAGCACCATGGGCAGCTCCTGGAAAGGTCAGACTAAAATCCAGAGGGGATTCCACTGCCCCACTGGCATAGAGCCACCACCTGCTGCCACTGACCACAGGCTCCTCACCCTGGCTATCGACGGTATAAGTCAGACCGTTGGATCTATCTAGCTCAGTACCTTCCCCCCAGGGTTTCAGACAGGATTCGTACAGCACCCGGAGGATCACAGGTTACTCCACCCTGAACCAAGGAGCTTTTGCCGCAAAGGTCACATCTCTCTGTCCTTGAGGATGCTCATCATAAGGACAGCTGCTGCCTAGTACCTTGCAATTTTTCCTTGGCTTCTTCAAATCCAAACTGCGGCTCCGTTTCAAGGACACTGGGCATCAGTAGAGAGAGAGAAAAAGGAAGAAAGCGGACATTGTTAGGGGGAAAAAGAGAGAGATTCTCCCGACTCCGGAAGGACTGTTTAAAAAGAAAAAACAAACAGGGTCTATGCTGTGCCGCAGGAGACAGAGCTATCGCGCCTGTCCTCATCACACAAGAGAAACAAATGGCAGAATAGGGTTACATACACAGTCTGCCGTGTTCTAGATTCATTGCGTGAGCAATGTACTAATCGGGTTAAGTTAAACATATAAACCTTGTAGTGTTGATAAAGAGAGATCTCCTTCACAGCCCTCATGTGATTAAAACATTTTTTTAAAGAAACGCATCTGCTCAGTTTAATCATTTGAGGGAGAATTAGCCACACCCCAATACCTTTACCGGAAATATGCCAGACATGGAACATCCCTGTCCTTGCAGTTTAAATCAGGTTGATGGCGTTCTACTGGCTATTATGCTCTGGCCTTTAAAAAATGCCTTGAGAGAGAGCAATATTTGGGACAGATTTTACAGAAATGGGGTAAGGTGTGACCATGAGCCTGTAATTTACTTACTGAGTGGACTAGATGAATAGGCAACTGTGAAAACTGCACTTTTTTCTATGGGTGATAGTTGACGAGAGAAGAAAATTCTTGACAGAGAACGCTGTGTTTGGCCAGAAAGATCAGAATTTTAAGTTCTCTTGGGTTTTACATACTTTTATTCAGATCTGCATAACCTGTTTGGTAACTCATTTTAGTCAGTTTGATATTTGTTAAGAGGAATAACCTTTCCCTTTTTAAAGGGACAAGGAGTGATTTGCCAAGGAAATTCAGCATTCTACATTTGTCCATGGTGTAGGTCAGTTATGTCCAAGTCAATGTCTATTTCTACCACCTTGCTTTCAATTTACATTGTTAAAACTTTGTTTTGTTATGGTCTTAAGGACTAGAAACAAACAAATGAATCTAAATCTACTAGAACGAAACAACAATCTGCAGGTGACAAAGCACAAGCCATTAATCCATCTGCTGCTTTTAAAAAAATAACACATGGAACATTTAGGGTCTTTTAGGAAAACACACACAGACATTCGCAGAGAATGTTACAACACCTACTCTGAGACTGCTTTCGCTCCCCAGTCAAAGACGTTCCCAGCAAGAAGTCCTTTCACCAGAGCAAACTGCCTCTCCTCCCAGCCTAACAAGTCCAAAGATTCAATGACACTCTGGTAACATTTCAAAGCAATGCCGTTTTCCTTCTGTTTTACCTGCAAGAGAGAACAACACGCAAGGTGATGCATAGAGGAAGGAAAAAGCAAAACTCCTTTAACAGCACCCTTATTCCCAAAGTCACCCCTCCAAACACTCTCCTTTCGCATGAAGGCCTCCAACGAGTCAATGAATAATCAAAGCTGGTTTGTTGTTGTTACGTCCCTTCAAGTCAGTTACGACTTATGGCGACTCTATGAATCAGCGACCTCCAAGAGCATCTGTCATGAACCACCCTGTTCAGATCTTGTCAGTTCAGGTCTGTGGCTTCCTTTATGGAATCAATCCACCTCTTGTTTGGCCTTCCTCTTTTTCTACTCCCTGCTGTTTTTCCCAGCATTATTGTCTGTTCTAGTGAATCATGTCTTCTCATGATGTGTCCAAAGTATGATCACCGCAGTTTCATCATTTTAGCTGGTGTGAACACATAAAAAGAGCTATTTCTCCCAGGATGATATGTATTTTTTAAATTGCTCAAAAAGCTCAGAGCAGAATGTTTCCAGATCGCAGCAGTAACATCTTCTCTACAAAGCAACAATGTGAGCTTGGTGCTGGGAAGATCAATGAGACTGGAAAGCTTGAGACAGGGCTTTCTTCGTAGTGGCTCCATGGTTATGGAACACCTGAACGCATTACGCTTAGCCTCTGCTGTATAGGCTTTCAAATAGGCTTTGAAAAGCTTCTCTCTTTTAGGCTAACCTCCCCCAAGAGTGTTTCTGTGAATCTGACTTTGCGATTCTCAGCTGTTTATTCTTATTTATTGGAATCCTGGTAGGCTTGAGATCTGGAGTGGGGAATCTTTGTCCCTCCAGATGTTGATGAGCAACATCAGCCCTAGCAAGCATGGGCAATGAACTGGGATGATGGGAGTTGTAGCTCAACAACGTATGGAGGGCAAAATGTTACCCACACCTGCTTTAGAAGACCTCTCTACCCGGTCCTTGGGCCCGCCTTACTAGCCTTGCTTCACACCCCAAGATTTTCTTGCCTGGCTGGAATGGGCCCTTGAACTCTGATAATGCTTCTTGCTTGTCAAAGTGGAGGATTGACAGGGGTGTGTAAGTGTGTAGAAGCTAGCAAAAGTTTACGCAGCTAAAATGGACATTTGCTGCTCCAGTCACTTTCACCTCTGGCCCCATCCACCACTGCCATGTGGCCCTCGGAAGGCTGCTCAGAAGGGAATGCGGCCCTTGGGAGTTGGGGGTAATGCTTGGCAGTGGCTCCGCTCCTACTTGGTGGGTCATCAACAGAAGGTGGTGCTTGGGGAACACTGCTCGACACCCTGGACTCTCCATTGTGGAGTCCCACAGGGATCGGTACTGTCCCCCATGCTTTTCAACATCTATATGAAGCCGCTGGGTGCAGTCATCAGGAGTTTTGGAGTGCGTTGTCACCAGTACGCTGATGACACGCAACTCTATTTCTCCTTTTCATCTTCCTCAGGTGAGGCTGTTAACGTACTAAACCGTTGCCTGGCCGCGATAATGGATTGGATGGGAGCTAACAGACTGAAGCTTAATCCAGACAAGACCGAGACGCTGTTAGTGAGTGCCTTCTCTGCCCAGATGGTGGATGTTCACCCTGTTCTGGACGGGGTTACACTCCCCTTGAAAGAACAGGTTCGTAGCTTGGGAGTTCTTATCGACTCTTCCTTGTCTCTTGAGGCTCAGGTAGCCTCAGTGGCAAGGAATGCTTTCTACCATCTCCGATTGGTAGCCCAGCTACATCCCTATCTGGACAGTGATGACCTCGCCTCAGTCGTTCATGCTCTGGTAACTTCTAGATTGGACTACTGCAATGCGCTCTACGTTGGGCTGCCCTTGAAGACAGTTCGGAAACTACAGTTAGTCCAGAATGCAGCGGCCAGATTGTTGACGTGGACAAGAAGGTCCGCTCATATTACACCCGTTCTGGCTCGTCTGCACTGGCTTACTATTTGTTTCCGGGCTAAAGTGCTGGTTTTGACCTATAAAGCCTTACACGGCATGGGACTGCAATACCTGGTGGAGCGCCTCTCCCAATATGAAACTACCCGTACACTGCGCTCAACATCTAAGGCCCTCCTCCGAGTACCATCCCATCGAGAAGCTCGGAGGGTGGTGACTAGAAATAGGGCCTTTTCGGTTGTGGCTCCCGAATTATGGAATGGTCTTCCCGATGAGGTGCGCCTGGCGCCGACGCTGCTATCTTTTCAGCGCCAGGTGAAAACCTTTTTATATTCCCAGGCATTTTAATGTGTATTATTATATGTATTGTTGTATTTTGTTACTGTTTGATTATTTTTGTTTACCTTTGTTGGTTTGATTCTATTGTATTATTGTATTTATATATTCCTGATTGCTTTATTTTATGTACACCGCCCAGAGAGCCCTTGGGCTTAGGGCGGTATATAAATTAAATAAAATAAATAAAATAAATAAATAAAGGTTCCCCCACCCCTGCTTTAGAACTATAATGCTAAACTGCCAACTCACTGTATGGAACGCCAATTTGATGAGCCTAACTTATCTATACATCTTTTTTCCACCTACGCCGCTTTACAAGGCAAACTAGAATACATTAAGAAAATAAGTAATATTTAAAGCTCTGCAATCTGCAAATTGTTTGTTCCAGATAGCACATTTTGGCCAAAGCGATTGTCTGAAAAACAAAAAAGTTCTAACCCGTAGTTGAAGACCCAAGAAAGTTTTCATGGCCAAGGGAGAGGACCCTGTTTCCAGTGAGGCACTGGAATAAATCTAGACATCCCGAATATAGCTCTCAATATTCTGTTCCAGATGTATTTGACATATTCTTGAGGTCTGAAGCCCTCAGATCACTGAGATATACAGAGAATGTGGCGGAACTTTAGAGGTAAAAGCTGTTTTTCCTTGTCATTCACCAAAAAAAGTAAGAACCCCCATTGATGGTTTGTTCAACTTAAAAGCTTTGCTGATTTCACAAGAGGTTTTCAGGAATGCGAGGCAGCAAACAACATTCCAAACGCAGCGATGAGACTTACCTTGGAATAGGGATCTGGGAAGTTGAACTCATTCAAACAATGCTCTCTGGTATCCAGCAAACTTCTAACGGTTAAGGTGCCATAGGCACTGCGGAAAAGAAAGAAAGAGGAAAGGATAGGTCAGCTGCCTGGAGGAATACAGAGAGTTGTTTGAGAAGGGCTATAGCTCAGTGGCAGAGCGCCTGCTTGGCATGCAGAAGGTCCCAAGTTCAATCCCCACTGGCATCTCCAGGTAGGGCTGGGAGTGTCCCGTCTGAAACCCCAGAGAGCTGCTGCCAGTCAGTGTAGACAATACTGAGCTAGAGGGAGCAATGGTCTGACTCGGGATAAACCCGCTTTCTGTGTTCCCAGGATAACTGATTGCAACATTTCCTATGGTATTTACATCTGTTTCCCACCTCACAGCCATCAGCGCAGCGTCCAAGCATCTCAAGATAACCTCACAAAGTTTCCCATAGTTTACAAAAATGTAAAGATTGGGTTGCACCCAATGCTAGTCCTACTCTGGGTAGGCCAACTGACATTAATGGACATGGCTAACTTTGGTCCATTCATTTCCATGGGTCGACTTGGGTAAAATTTAGTTGGATGCAACCCATGGCTCCCAAATACTATGTTTCCTCAATGCCCGGATGTCTTCTCAGTGCTTGCTTGGGGCTCTCTGCTTCTTCCCTGCCGCCTTTACACACCAGCGATGAAGACCTTTGGCCCGTCCAGTTGTTGGTGATCGCCAGCTCCCAAGCAGTCCCTGCCGTCAGGGTTGATGAGAATTGTAGTCTAACAGCATCTGGAGAGCCACAGGTCTGCCGCCCTTGATTTACACCATTGCTATGGATGTGGTGTAGTGCGGTGTAGCAGTTAAAATGTTGGACTATTGACCTGGGAGACCAGGGATCGAATCCCCACCCGGCCACGAAGCTCACTGGGTGACCTTGGGCCAGTCACTGCCTCTCAGCCTCAGAGGAAGGCAATGGCAAACCCCCTCTGAATACCACTTACCATGAAAGCCCTATTCATGGGGTCGCCGTAAGTCGGGATCGGCTTGAAGGCGGTCCATTTCCATTTTCCACGACGCAATATAAAAAGCTACATCTGGTACTGCAGAGACAAGCCTAGTCTGGAATAAGGGATGGTTTGCTTGGGAGCATCGGGTGTCCTATGTAAATTGGGGTAGTGCATCAGCTCGGAGACTGAGCTGGGGAAACCGCTCGTTTTAAGCCACTTCTCAGGGGGAGGGCCGTAGTACAGTGGTATCGTATCTGCTTTGCATGCAAAAGATCCCAGGTTCAGCCTCTGGCATCGCCCGGTAGGACTGAGAATGTCCCCTGCCTGAAACCCCGGAGAGCTGCTGCCAGTCAGGGTGGACAATACTGAGCTAGATGGACCAATGATCTGACTCTGTATAAAGCAGCTTCCTAGGTTCACTACGCAGCCTTCTGCACAATGACTTTGCATTCAACACTGCCTCCACACTCCATGCGCGGCGGATCATTATTCTACCGTACGTATGCAAGATCTTGAAAAAGCAAGTACAGGGTGTCCCGAAACTGCCCTCTGCGCCATGCCAACGTGACACTAATGGCGGTACAAGGCACACTGCACCATGAAGGGTGGATCTATAGGTCACCTGAGAGGGGCCGAGCGGGATGACTTGTGGGTATCACACAGACTGCAGGATAGAAGACACGCCAACCAGTCACTTAGACTGGTGGGTGCAGATCTGCGGGCGATGGGGTCACCCACCCCTGCGGTAAAGTGTGACGTGACCCAAGTGTGTGCTTTTAGGGTTGCCGCGCCAGTTCTCTGCAAACCCCGACGTTGCCCTTCTCTCCTCAGCCTTTCCAAATGAGCCTGCTTAACCCTGCAGTTGCTAATCCTTGCTGGTTTTTACATCGTTTAATGATTGGTATCGTGTTTTACATCCTGCTTCTAAGCTTCGCTTGTTAGGATGGTTTATTGTTTGGTAATATTTTATAGCCAGGCGGAGTTGCCTTTTCAGTTGGAGATCATAAGCGGCTTTGGGGAGGAAGATCCTGAAGCCGCGAGGCGGAGGTTTTTAAAATAAACAAAACAGAAGCGCTGAAGGAGCAGGAAGTGGGAGTTGAATGGAGGCAGACTCAGGAGAGACAAAAGGAAGCGCTGCTTCACCCAGCATATAAATTATGTAATTAATTACCACTGGATATGGCAACAGCCACCAATTAACGAAACGCATTCATGGAAGAGACGTTATATGTGGCTACAAGCCCTGATGCCTGTATGCTTTCTCTCCAGTCGGCTTCTGAACTACCAGTTGCTGGAAAGCCTAAGCAGGAAAGAGAATGATTGTCCTGCTTGTGAGTTTCTCATATAAATCTGGTTCAGGGGTGTGGACCTTAAAGGGACTAAATTCAGCTTTCTATCAGGCCCTTGGAACTGTCTCCAGGCCACACTACCTCCCCAGTCGCACTGGCTGGAGGATAGACCGGGGCATGCGAGTGTGTGTAGAAATTGGCCTACTACACAAACATTACATTCATTGCTCCGCCCACGTTTGCCTCTGGCCACACCAACCACTGGCTTGTTGCCTCTGGAAGGTTTCCCAAAGGGCATGCTACCCATGGGCTGAAAAAGGTTCCCCATCTGGGATCTAGCCGGCCACTGCAATAACTAGAAGAGAAGCCCTGCTGGATCCGGGCAGTGGCCCATGTAGTCCATCACTTTGTTCTCACAGTGGCCAACCAGATGCCTTAGGGAAGCCGGCCAGCAGGAACGGAGCGCAAGAGTGATTTCCTCGCTTGTCATTCCCACTAACTGGTACTCAGAGGCACACTGCCTCCAGCAGTGAAGATACAACTTGGCTACTGTGGCTAGTAGCCATGGACAGCCTTCTCCTCTATGAATGTGTCAAATCCAGAGATTCCCAAACTGCGGTCCATGGGAGTTTCACTCCAACAGTCCGCAGCACGGCTGTGGATTTGGGGTTGCGTTGAATAATCTTACTGACTGTAAATCACATTTTTGAGGCTCCCTTCATTTCTTATTATGATTTGACTTCTACGGAATGACAGTTATGACAGGTGGGGGGAAAAAATAATTGAGCGGTCCACCAAGACCCTCAGCAATTTTCTATTGGTTCATGGGAGGAGCGGAAGAGTTTGAGAACCGCTGGTCTACTCCTCTTTTTGAAGCCATCCATAAAAAGTAGTCCCACAGGTGGAATGATTCTGGATTCGACTGTGGTACAAAGCGCATCGCGGTGCTTAAAATGTGGATGAGCTTTGCCAGAGGCACGACGTTCCAGCTAAGTGCCCTGCCCCGACTTACAAAGGCTGTTGCCTGAGCGTCTGAAGCTTGTCCCAGTACTTCTGCCGGAACTTCTCCGCCCGCTCAGCTGCATCGACGGAATCTGGCTGGCTGGCCGCAGCCCGCTTCGCCACCTGGCGAGGGAAACAGGAAAGCAGAGCGAGAGGGTGAGCATGCCAGGGACGTCAGCGGCGCCTCCGACGCCTCGTGGCTCTTTTCGTTAGAGCTGGAAGCAAACTGAAATGTCAGAGCTAACCCTCAGTGACTGCAAAGCCAGGAGGCAAGACTAAATCAGTCCTCTGGTTTTTAAGACAGCAGCTGCCGGAAATAAAAGCAACAAAATGCAGAGAAGAGCCAAGGTGGCAGAAAGACCCCTGATGCTTTTTTAGTTATTATTATTTGCTCTCTCCAAGGGTCCACAAATACTGGCTTAGTGTGCCACCTAACTCAGGGATGGGCAACCGATGGGATGGGGGCCGAATGTGGCCCTCTAGATCTCTCTATTGGGCCCTCAGGTCTCTCTTTCCAGGGCACACCTCCTGCCTAGCCAAACCCCCTATTCCCCAGGATACACCTCCCATCAGCCCGTTTTGCACCATCCTTGAGTGATTCTGGCCAGCTGGAATGTGCCCTTGGGACTCCCAGAATGCCTTGTGCTTGCCTGGATAGAGGACAGAGAGGGGCATGTGAATGTGCGGAGAAACTTAAAAGCCTACTTAAAATGCTTTTGCTTCTGGTCCTGCCCACTACTGGTATGTGCCCCCCCCCGACGGTTGCCCAGAATCCCCCATCCTCGAGCTAGCTTCTCTGTCTGCAACGTGCCAAAACCTCTTCGATTTGCAAAGACGGTTTGCTGGGGGACGTTCACTCCTTCGCACTGATGTGTGGAGAAGACGACGCTGCAGAGAAGAGCCGTCGCTCAGTGGTAGAGCATTTGCTTTGCATGCAGAAGGACCCAGACTCAATCCCCCACATCTCCAGGCAGGGTAGGGAAAAACTCCTGTCTGAAACCCCAGACAGCCGTTGCCAATTAGGATCACCGATCTGGGCAGACCAGTGATCTGATTTGGTACGAGGGAACTTCTTAAGGAGAGCCTTGCTAGAGTCAAGTGAACCCCTATCTAATTCAGGATCCTGTTTCCCCGCAGGGGCTAACCAGATCCTTCTGACATTCCTTTGCCTTTTCTTAACTTTCTCCCAATCGCAGCGGAAGGAAGAACTCAGAGGAGGGGCGTGTGCGATCTTGGATGCCCTCAAAAGGCTAAGGAGATTTGTTCCATCAGAACACACCTCTAAGAGTGCTCTCTTTCCCGTGCTTTCAGAGGTGTCGTTCACAAAGAGCATCCCCCCAAAGGTTTATGCTTCAGGAGTATGCAGCTCCCTTAAAAAAAGTTCAACTGGGTTTTTAAAATTCAAAAAAGCCCACACAAGATGTGGAAAGACACAAGAGAGGCACCTTTACAATTATATTGCAGAGTAAGCTTAAACACAAAATCTCAGTTTAAGCCCATTGAGTTTCCACAGGCGCTCCTATAGACTTGCTGAACATCCATGCGCTCAAGTAGGAAATCAGTGATCCTGTACAAATCCACGCAATCTCCACATTTTATGAATGCCCCTTACCCCATCCAAGGCCTCCTCGAAGCACGAGAGCCAGTACTTCCTTGCCATGGCATCATCTGTGAGGTCAACGGTGTCAGGGACATAAGTGGACGGGTCCTTCAGCAGGGGAAGATTCACAAGCGTGCGCTCCAAACGATCCATTTCCAACATGTCAAACTTGGGAAGGGAGGAAAAGGGTTGTGATCAGTGCAATATGAATAGGCCACGCAGGTGGCCATAGCTCTAGGGTAGGCGCAGTTTATCCCTGGAATAACTTGGGGAAAAAACCAGAGTGGGCATGCCTCCTTTAAACAAAGTAGCTGCAATATAGCATTAACTACATGATCTTCAAGCCTCATTGGTTACATCTCAGTAAATGGTACAGAAATAGCCCTGGCTCCAGTTTAGTTGTAGCAAGCTGCCTTATGTCAGATAAGACCATCGGTTCAACTGGCTTACCAATGTTTATACAGAAAAGCAAATAAAGTCAAGGTCTAATCAGACATTATATGATTCTAAAAATATATATAGAAATAAATAGTTGAAAAAAATAGTCTGGGCTATTAGCCGACAGAATACACAATAACTCAACAAGAGAAGCTCTCCGAACAGATGTCGCTGATGAAGACTTGAATCAAGTCAAAACGCGTTTGGCATATTTTGCGTCGTATCTGAGATCTGTCATGCATCTTATCTTTGCCTTTTATCTTTCCGTATTTGTACACCTCTGCAGTTTGTTTCCGTGTGGTCATTGGGAGTGTATGTACACTTTGTCTATAGAGCTAACAATTCACATTGCACCCTGTGTAGTAAAGTGCACCTGCATTTGAAACTGGGAATTACTAGATTAGATGCTGGACTAGATGGGCCTCTGGCCCGATCCAGCGGGGCTCTTATCATCCGTGCAGCCCTGTCCCAAGGAGACTCACTGTGCCGCTCCTTTCTCGCTGCATGGGGCAGATATCTGGCGACGTGCTCATGAGTCCAGAACTGCCAGCATAGTTTTCTCCCCAGCTGTACTGATTTGGATCTACAAGATTATTTTGGGGGGGGGGGGAGAGAGAGAAAAGAAGACATTAACTGAATGTAAGAGAACAATGGGCATTCACATTCTCTCCTTCCAGGCTCATATTCAAACAACAAAAGCGATCAGCATCTGAAGGCAAGGTATCTTAGACCATAAAAATGAGGTTTAAAGAAGGCGCGGGAAACCTTCGACCCTCCTGTTGCTGAACGCCAGTGCCTGTCATCCCTGGCCACCGGCCACGCTTGCTAAGGCTGATGGGAGCTGTTATTCAGCAACATGGGGAGGGCCAAAGGCTCCCCACACATGGCATAAAGAGCAGCTTCCATTAAGAAAAGGAAGTTTAAAAGGGGTGGGGAGGAAAGGAATGGAAGTTACAGATCGGGTATACTGATTACAACGATCCGATGATGGAAGAACTTATTTCTGCATAGGAAACGACACACAAAACATAGTCAGGGTCACAAAGGGATTGAAGCCGAGCCCTCGCCAGCAGGAAAGCTTTAAGGGCTTGGGGAAAACCAGGATTACTTCTGGTGAATGCCTGGAGGCTCTCTAGTCCTCGGAGTTTTATATCTGGCGAGCAAATCACAAGGGCATGTAAGCAAAATGGAGTTTGGGAGCAGGGGCGGAGAGAGAAGAGGAGAAACAATTATAGTGATCCTCTCCACAAAACAGTAAAGGCATGAACAAAAAGTCTTAATACGCTGGCAGGGTTGTGGGGAGGAGGATGCAGGGAGCCGAGATGACAATCTGATGTCCTGTTGGCTGATTATCCCAGTCCCAACAGGGCCTCGCTAGGGGAGAAGTCAGAGCTGGAGGCCTGACTTTTCCCCTTCTTTTTCCCAAGCAGGAGGTGGCGGTGCCAATTTTTGGTGCAAACAGACGGGACAAGGAGCCGGCCAAAAAACTTTTTTTTTCAAATAAACCCGCTGCAGTAAATGGAGTGAGAAATTGAGAGCTCTGTGCCCAGAAGCCTAAAGAATCGCTCAGAGCAGGGGGCAGGAGGGAGACTTGGTTTTTTCCTGGCAGGGGGGTCAGACTCCCCGCAGAGACTCGTTAACTTTTTTCAGAAGGCTACAGCGGGCTTCTGTACTTACTGTCTTGTTCGGCACCTTTCAGAAAGGCCCCAATGGCTCCCAGGTAGCCTTCGTGTCGCAGAAACAAGGCCTGAACCTCTCCCTGCCATTAAAAAAAAAATACAAAATGAAGCATTTGAGCTGGGATGGCCTCCCAATAGCTCAAAGTAAAGCTCTTTTGCATTGCTGCGTTTACAACTCTAATAAAAAGGGTAAGCGCAGATTGTAAGCTGCAACCCCACATTTGGGTGGGAATTCTATTTCGACATCATCAATTCTGCAAGGCTACCAAGGACACAGTGCAGAAGCCGGCGGAGGCTGACAGGGCCGGGCAGAGGAACCCTCCTCCCAGGTCAGGGTAAAGAGGGTTTGGATTAGTAGCTGGTGGAATCCGCTCCAGGTTTTAATCCAAACTTTCAAAGGCACCTTGGACAGCTCATTCAAGGTTCAGACTAGAATGCAGAGCAGATTCCACTGCACCACTGAAATGGAGCCACCAGCCGCCATTGACATATGCCCTTTATTAAACAAGTACTATTTTCTTGACTTGGGGAGCCTTGCTATGGCAAGAGTCTGAGAATCCTTGGGGGTTTAGAGAGCTCTGAAGATGTTACAGCAATTCCATTTGGGGAAACTACTCCTCCAAATAGGCCAGGTTTTATTATAGCTTGCAAAAACAGGTATACTTAGAAATAAATAAAATAACTGCTTCTCTAGACTGAAATGGCTCAAATCTTTTAACAGGCATTATTAAGCCCCGGCAAGTTCAAAGGTCGGATTGTAGCCTTTGTGCTTTACATAATCCAGGCACGGGGGAGCTGTGGCCTGCCAGATATTGTTGGGGCTCCCAACTCCCATCAGCCCCAGCAAACATAGCCAAAGGTCAGGGATGATGGGACATGGAGTCTAGAAACATCTACAAAGCAACAGGTTCCCCACTAAAACTCTCTCATACATGCATTTTTCAGTCATTTCCTGAACACTAAAACCTCCTATTCCTGTTCTATCTTCTACAAGCTTCCTGAAAGAGTGATAAAAAAAAACACATTTCACTACCTTGGAGAAGAAATTAATACTGTAAGTAATTGTGCGCATGGTGACCGGATGCCCCCGAATGAAAAAGCCCCCAAAATATATTTTGTCGAGGTTATGGAGTTTGGCATAGAGGCAAGCCAGCTGCCCGATATCATTGCTGATCATATGCAGTAAGCTTTTTGCCATGTCTTCTTTGGAAAATTCTGAAAAGAGGGGGGAAAGAGAGAGATAAAAGGAGGGGTGAGCAATCTCTGGCCCTTGACATGATTTCATGTCGCCTTTGTCATAATTTTAAAAGCCCTCTGCAAACTATCAGTTCGCATATCTGAGAACACCAGCCTGCTAGGTGGGGGTAAAGGAAATGCAGTTCCCGACACAAGCAAGATTGCTGAATGCTGAATTAAAGGGACAATCGTACCTAAGAGAACTCATGTAGATGAATAAAGATGGATCTACATTCTTTCTGAACTCAGTTGGTTTTCGAGAATGAATTGGGGATAAATCCACCAACAATTCTGGGGCTAGGTTTGGCTAATTTCTTGCAAATTCTTCGGAATCAGGAGACTAAGGGTTGCATCTAATGCTAGTCCTACACAGAGCAGACCCATAACGGACAACACTAACTCTGTCCATGGACCTACTCTGAGTAAAACTTGGTTGGATATGCAACCCTATTTCCACTATTTGTTTTAAAAGACTGACAGAACAAGACAGCAACTCAGTGAACAAACCAATGGATGCTTTTGCAGGTTTCATCGCTGCACTAGCACTATGAAGCCTGTTCTCAAGTGGTACCTTTATCTGCTGTGGCGGATTTTCCAAAACTACTGGCAATTAAGTTTCCACTTAGCCCGAGAGTCTGGTAGGCCCCGCCATAGACATCCTTCACCAGCATGTCGACGTTTGTATGGCGGCCCTTTGAAGCAAGCTGCAGCAACTCATCAAATTTCTGAAACACACACACACGTCACTTGAGCATCTCTTGACAAGAGAGATAATTCTTATCCACACCTGTCATTCTGCAGATCACACTTGAGACAGAGGAACCTAGAAAGCTGCCTTGGTATAAGGTGACAGTGGAGTCAGGCCATTCTTCCATCTAGCTCAGTATTGTCTACACTGACTGGCAGCAGCTCTCCAGGGTTTCAGGCAGGGGTCTTTCTCAGGCCTACCAGGAGATGCTGGGGATTGAACCTGGGACCTTCTGCATGCAAAGCAGATGCTATACCACTGAGCTATGGCCTTTCCCCAATAAAAATAATGGTGCCACCCCCCCACCCACCCCCCAAAAAGAAATTGTGATCCATTTGTAAAAATGGCACAAGTTTGATCTGGCTTCTCCTAACCTAACAAGGAGTATTTTCCAGGTGCAAAAAAATAAGAAACAACACCTAGCAATTGACTAAATTAAGTTGTCTTAACTGGCTTCCAGTTAACTTCAAAACTATTTCATCCCCATTTTTTTCTCCTAAATCCTGTTGTTATTGGGAGACTAATAGAGCACATTACAAAATAAATAAATAAATACATGTCAACAAATCAAGGGAGGAGCATTCAGTCATGGGGACCCCACACCCGAGGCTGTTAAGTCCAGACCCAGATTGACAACCCAGTGAGAATGAGACCTTGGGCTAGGAAGCACACCACCAACCAAATTCAATCTGCCCTCATGCAGCCCACAACTGCCTGTCTTCTTTCTTACAAATGGCCCACCGGGTGGCATTGGCAGTGAGCTTAGTCTCAGTGTCGCCCTTGTAGAACTCAGCAGGGAGGAGGAAGATGGGGACGAAACTGGAATTCGTTGGTTCCGCCTGTCATTGGCTCTGGCGCCACCTACTGTTGGCCTCCCTTCCTTCTGTCCTTACAGTCCCAATGGGCACCAGCCTCCACTGCTAGCAACACATCCACCCATTGTACCCTCTGGTATTACCTTGGTTTTTGTAAGCAATGCACCAAGACCCCAGAAAGTCCCGCCTCCGATTGAGCTTCCTCCAATCCACTCAAATTTATCCTCCGTCTCCACCTATCAAGGGCAAGAGCAGCACACACAAGATCACAGCTACAATATATTTTACATGAACGCATCTGGTTGGACATGTGTTTCCCCTGGGGAGATTTCAAATAACTGGGATTGGAGAAAGAAAAGTTCTGATTAGCACAGCATGAACAGACTAGGCAGGTGAACTGTGCAAACACGCACGGTTTACTCCTGGAATAACTTGGGTACCTATGCTTTTAGGGGCCAAAATAAATACACCATCAACAAACGTATTTAGGAGTGGGGGAAAGAAATATCTGTTTTAGGAAGTGTTCTGTTTTTGCCTCCTCAACTATTATAGTAGTTTCCAAGCAGAATGTTATAGAATCAACAAAGCAAAGCAGCAGGAAGATCTTCAGTTGGAAAGAAAACGAAGACAGAAGACAGCATCTTTTAAAGCAGGGTGGGGAAACTTTTTTCTGATGGAGGACCGCATTCCTTTCTGGGCAATCTTCTGGGGGCCACATGCCATAGGCGGGCAGGGCCAAGGCAAAAGTGGGAGGAGCAATGAATGTAAATTATACCTTTGTACAATAGGCTAGTCTCTACACACACACACCCCTCTGCATCCTGATAAGCAAGAGGCATTATCAGAATTCAAGGACATGTTCTAGCCAGGCAAACACACTCAAGGGCCAGTGAAGGCGTAGCCTGAGGACAGTCCCAAGGGCCTGATGAACAGGCCTGGAGGGCCAGATTCAGTCCTTGGGCCTGAGGTACCCCATCCCCATTTGAATGATAAATGGCATTTAGACGGTCAACCAACAGCCAGATTAAAGCCATCAACTGTTCCTTTATCTGGCTGAACTACACTTTTAACACATCCAAAGCGAGCATTAACCGTTAAGCAGATTTTACACACCTTCACTACAGAAACTCCCGAGCCGATATTGACTAGCAAATAAGGGAAAATGTGTGGGTGGTTCATCTGAAATCGGAACTCCGGGTCCGCGTCCTTCAGGTATGCAAATGCCTCGTGGGGGATGTTCTTTAGCACAAAGTTACACCCCTTAATTAGGCAGGTCATGACATCTTCTTTATCTAACCTACAAGGGGGAAAAGTGAACCAAAAATGGAGGTTTTTGCTGGAATTATCAACAGTGCCCAATGGCTTCTTCGCGATAAGCACCTACGGCTTCTTCAGAGCAGAGAGAGAGAGATGTTCTAATTCCTCCTAGTTACAATAAACACTCTGCTCTCACTCTTGGGAAAGGGCTGTAAGCCCCCAGCAGAGTACAAGCCTGGCACACAAAAGGCCCCAGGTTCAATTCCCAGCATCTCCAGGGAGGGCTGAAAAGCCCCCAGCCTGAAACCCCAGAGAGCTGCTTTGGCAGGATATCCGATTTGTTCTTAAACATTTTCAAACATGCTCGTATCGTTTTGTCGCTTGCCTCCCCGGGCTCCTTTGGGAGCAGACTTGGAATAAGAATCTAGCGAACAACGAGCAGCAGTAACCTTGCCACCACCAGCAGCCTTGCCATCACCCTACAGGAGAGGCACTGTAGCTCAGTGGTTAGAGCAACTGCTCTGCACATAGAAGCTCCCAGGCTCAATCCCTGGCATCTCCAGGTCAGGCTGGGAACACCCCCTGGAGAACTGCTGCCCGGCAACATAGACTACACAGAGCTAGAAGGACCAACTGTCTCACTTGGCATAAACCAGCTTCCTATGTTCCTGTAGGAAAGAGAGAGATGGAACTAAAAGTCCTCTCCATCAGCTCAGCTGAGAGGCCAGCAACTCCGGGCTCCTCCTGTCCTTGAACTCTTTCTGTTTCAATCAGCCATCACAAGGACTCTGCAACTAAGAACTAGCGCTTGAGTTTGCTTTTTCCTTCCTCTTCCCTCCCAATCCCTTTTCCTTTTGTGTCATGCCTTTTGGATGACTGTAAGCCTGAGGGCAGGGACCGTCTTCCCTCTTTTTTAATCTGTACGTTGCTCCAGGTTTGTTTGTTTTGAAAAAAACCTGTATGTTGTTGGTTTTATTGACTGAAGAGCAGGGTAAAAAAAACACTAAAATAAATAAATACATACAATCTGCCCTCCTAAGGAATTATTTTACTTTGCTTCGTGGGAAGGCAGGCATTGCTACCAAGCGATCAAAGCATAGTAGCTCGTCAAGGGCTAATCATTCTCAACACAAAAGGAAATGCATGTTCACATCCCCACTTACTTCAGTCCCAGCTTCTTCTCAATGAGGTCTTTGAATTTGTACGCACCACCTCCTGTTGCCTTGATCACTTTCGTTTCCGTGTTGACAAGATGGTCTTTGATGAAATCCAGACAGGTTTCAATATAGGCATTCTCAAACTTAATGAAATGCAACCGGGCTGTTGTCTCCTCCTGGACCGTGATTTCATACGGAGATTCGTGTTCTACGTCCTTTTGGGGACAGACAGACAAAAAACATGAACAAACTCCAAAACTCCGAAAGATTTCATTCCTCCCCTCTTTTTGCCAAGACTCCTCCTTTCAACCTTCCTCTTTCAACAAGCCTTTTAAGTTGAGACCTTATCCCAGTCTGCATCTGTGTTGGAATTGCCTTTTAATATGTTTTTTAAACCTTCTTTTTTAAAAAATATGTTTTTAACCCTTTTTTAAAAAGATGTTTTTAAAGCTTTTTTTTAAAAAAAGCGTTTAAAGATGTTTTGTTTTAATATATTTTAAAGTCTGTTTTTATGGTTTTCTGTTGTGTTGGACTACGACCTGGGAGACCAGGGTTCGAATCCCCACACAGCCATGAAGCTCACTGGGTGACCTTGGGCCAGTCACTGCCTCTCAGCCTCATGAAAACCTGATTCAGAGGGTCGCCATAAGTCGGAATCGACTTGAAGGCAGTACATTTACATTTTTTTAAAGTGTGTGGAGTGCTTCTGTTTCCTGCCCTGGGCTCCTACTGGGAGGAAGGGCGGGATATAAATCAAATAATACATAAATAAAAATAAATAAATGAAAAGGAAAGCTAATTCAGAGGTTGCTTTTTTGCTGCAAACTAAGCGCATTAATTATAAACTATTGCAATATTCACACGTTCAGATATTTTGAGATTTTATTTTCAAATAAACAATTTAGCATTAATTATAAACTACTGCAATATTCACATGTTCAGATATTTTGAGTAGACTCTAGTTTCAGATAAACAACTTAGTATTAATTCTGAACTATTGCAACATTCACATGTTCAGATATTTTGAGTAGACTTGATTTTTCAAATAAACAGTAACAAGAGCAGTAAGAACTTTGAATGTATATTTTAATAACAATAATAAAAACATCATCATCAGCTTACCTTTCCTGATTGATCAAAAGATCGCACCCTTGCCACTTTATGTCGTACTGTTGAATAATAAGCCAACTTGGCCAACGATCCTCCTGTCAGCAAAACAACACAAACAGGTATAAGATAAACGTTTGGCTGTGTCTACAGCAGGGGTAGCCAACATGGTGCCCTCCAGATGTTGTCAGACTACAACTCCCACTAGCCTCAGCCAGCATGGCCAACGGTCAGGGATGATGGGAGTTGTAGGCCCAGCAACATCTGGGGAGGGCAGTACATGGGCTACCCCTGGTCCACCGGATCACTTGGGAGAGCGGAGTCTTGTTCCAGCAGACCAAGCTGGGCTCAGCTGTCATGCATCACAACAGTGACCCAAGGGCTCTCATCTTATGACCTGTTTTTAATCCTGCATGCGAACTTGGCTTGATAAATCCTTTAAACTGTGCTGTTTTTATTACGTGTATTTTATTGTCAGTCTTTATTTGTTGCTGGCAAGAGTAGCCCCTTGCCAGTGTATGCACAGGGGCGAGGGTTCTTGCTTTCTCTCTCCCCCCGTACCTACACGGAGTCCTTGTATGTCGAATGTCAGGTCACATATGCTCACAGGTTATCAACAGCAGTCGCCTAGCATAGGCAGAGAACAGAAGAGACCCCACTTAGGAATTCTTGAGTCTTGGGAGATACCAGACATTTTCTATGTTGCAGTCAGACTTCAGACAGCAGAACAGTCTTTGTAATATGTGCTATTTATTCAATATCTTGCACACTACAACTAATATGATGCATTCCAGGTAGCCTTGGCCATCATTGCAGAAACAGAAAAACAGAATATCTATATCTATATCTATCTATATCTATTGCACAAAAGAAATTGCTGGATATCCATTTAACATCAAAGTATAAAACTCTGAAACCACCTTGTCCCTTGATGCCTGCTGGAGATGTCCCACTCGCCCTTGAGTCAGGAGCCTGCATGCAACTGGCAAGGACTTGGTGCGCCTCCGGAGCCCAGGGATAGGGAACCTCAGGCTCGGGGGCCAAATGTGGCCCTCCAATCCACTCTACCTGGCCTTTGGGATTCTTCCCATACCACATGACACCTCATCTCTAGCCCCACCCCCTCTCCCCAGGCCACGCCCTTCACTGCCCCTGCTCCACCCCCTCGAGTGGAATGTGTCATTCAACCATCATGCCTCATTCGCCTGGATGGAGACAAAGAGGGGTGTGGGAGTGCGGGTAGAAACTAACGTTAAGGTCAAATTCACATCTGTGGCCCCACCCACTTTTGCCTCGGGCCCCGCCCACAACTGGCCCGCAGCCCCTGGAAAATTGACCAGAATGCAGCCCTCGGGCCAAATACGGCTTCCCAACACTCTGTGGCGGCAGCCCACCACTAAAACTCGCTGGCTAAGGACTCGTGAGTAGCCAAATCTAACTTCTAGAAGGGTAGTGGAAGCCTGTTGTATCTTCAAAAGCTTTTTGACAGAACTAACGCTTGTTCTACTTCTGTTCTGCATTTTGCAATGCTTGGCTTAAAGTAACTTTTAGTCATAGCTTGGCAAAGTTACTTTTTTTGAACTACAACTCCCATCAGCCCCAGCCAACATGGCCACTGGATTGGGCTGATGGGAGTTGTAGTTCAAAAAAGTAACTTTTCCAAGCTCTACTTTTAGTAACATTTTAAATGGAATCCCCCCCCTCCCAAATTAGCTGCTTGGCAATGCCCAGATGGATTAGGAGAGAAATTCAAATAAGGAAATCACAGTGCAATCCTATGCACATTTAATTGGGACTAAGTGCTGTTGATCTTATGGGAATTTTCTTCATAGGAATGTGCTGTCAGTAAATCTGGAAGCAAGCTAGCTATTCTTCCCATATACTTCATAGTACAGGGGCAGAATCAGAGCTTGGAAAAGTTACTTTTTTGAACTACAACTCCCATCAGCCCAATCCAGTGGCTATGTTGGCTGGGGCTGATGGGAGTTGTAGTTTTAAAAAGTAACTTTTCCAAGCTCTGGGCAGAATATCATTCAAACATTTTTTTTAAAAGATAAAACTAACACAGGGCTGTATTCAACTGAAGTCCTACTCAAGAATAGACCTATAAATTAATGGGCCTGCGTTAGTCATGAGAGCCAGTGTGGCATAGTGGTTAAGGCGCTGGACTCTGCATGAAGCTTACTGGGTGACCTTGGGCCAGTCAGGAAGGCAATGGCAAACCCCCTCTGAACACCGCTTACCACGAAAACCCTATTCGTAGGGTCGCCATGAGTCGGGATCAACTTGAAGGCAGTCCATTATTTATTATTATTTACATGTTAGTCATGCCCAGTCATTTCAATGGGCCTTCTCTGAATAGGACTAACACTGGCTACAATCCATAATGTCAATCAAAATACAACTGCATTGGAGAAATATCTCCAAGAATTTGTTTGCTGCCCTGGTCTTCTCCCTTTGGGAGGAAGGGCGGGATAGAAATTTAAAAAATAACAATAACAGTACATTTTAACTGGAGCGTTCCTTTTAGGCTAAAATATCCAACTATGTCTTACTCTGAGTAGATCCACTGAAATTAATGGACTTTTACAAATTAGTCTTGTTTATTAATTTCAATGGGACTACTCTGAGTAGAACCATCATCAGATGCAACTTTTTTTTATTTCAAAAGACTTATAAACTGCTCACATTAGTGTGTACAGAAAAACCAAAAAATAAGCATAAAATATACACCACAGATAATTTATTTGATTTACATCCCGCCCTTCCTCCGAGCAGGAGCCCATAATACCATTGTTGTTGTTGTTGTTGTTACGTGCCTTCAAGCCGATTACGACATATGGCAACTCTATGAATCAGTGACCGCCAAGAGCATCTGTCATGAACACCCTGTTTAGATCATGTAAGCATAATACCATTAAATAATGGTAATTTAAAAATTAAATAATACCATTAAAATAACAACACGGTTATAATCCACAGACAAATATTTTTAAATTTAATCCTGTACCCTCTTCTCTTTTCTGAGTGCACCAGAAGAGGCCCCTAAAAGCCTTCACTTGCCATCTCAGCGGCAACGTAACCAGGTGACTCAACATCACTGGAAGGAGACAATGATCTAAAATCAAAGAACGCGCTATCTTCAGACTGAGCCTTCCAGGGGAAATGGTTGGTTATTTGGTAGTTCTCACACACAAATCCCAGGATTACCCAACGTGTTATTTCCTTCCATCAGGCCTAATCTCTTGAAAGCTGCAGGAAAATGCTAACAGGAAGCATTTTCCTGCCCCAGCGGAGATTAAAAAAGAGCTGCAGACTTCCGTAGGAAAACACAGCGCGCACAGGAAATGAATACTTCACACACTGCATTTGCTTCCATAAGATATAGTGATGGCCACCCACTTACATGGCTTTAAGCGGATTAGGCAAATTCATGGAGGATAAGGCTATTAAGATTTCCCGATCTCTATGTATGGATGTGAAAGTTGGACAGTGAAAAAAGTGGATAAGAGATAAATCAACTCATTTGAAATGTGGTGTTGGAGGAGAGCTTTGTGGATACCATGGACTGTGAAAAAGACAAATAATTCGGTGTTAGAACAAATGAAACCAGAACTGTCACTAGAAGCTAAAAGGATGAAACTGAGGTTATCATACTTTGGGCATATAATGAGAAGATATGATTCACTAGAAAAGACAATAATGCTGGAAAAAACAGAAGGGAGTAGAAAAAGAGGAAGGCCAAACAAGAGATGGATTGATTCCATAAAGGAAGTTGCAGACCTGAACTTACAAGGGTGGTTTATAACAGATGCTGTTGAGGTTGCTGATTCATAGGGTCGCCATAAGCCTTAATCGACTTGAAGGCACATAACAACAACAACAACAAAAGGCTATTAACAGCTGCTTGCCAGGATGCCCATCTTCTGCCTCCATTGTTGGAGGCAGTAAATGCTTCTTAATGGGGTTTCTGGGAATCCCAAACGGGGAAGTGCTGCTGCGGTCAGGCCCTGCTTGTGGGCTTCCTTTAAGGCACCTGGTTGGCTACTGTGATAACAGGATGCCAGCCTAGAGAGGCCTTTGGCGGGGCTTATATTCCCCCTACTTTTGTGAAGTATGCTGTTTCAGTAAATCAACTGGCACATTGTTCCTTCTTAAAATGTTCTCCAAGATTTAAGGGGGGAAAAGAGACAGCAGGCACTTAGCCTCCTCCAGAATTTGAGAGAAAGAGGGAGAGAGGTGTTAGAATTAATCAGGGATGCATCATAAGTCAGCCAAAGCTGTATGCGCTCTGGGCTGTGAAAAAGAGCATGTATACTTGAAATGTTCCTCTACGAGGGAGGAGGTTGACACATAGCATGTTAGGGAGATGAGTAAACAATTATGCCAAACATGCCGTTTTTCATTTGCAGGAAAGTTGAGTGTTGCTTTTTTAATTGGGGAATATTCACCACCTGAAGATACGCAGTGTGGTATAGTGGTCAGAGCAATGGACTGGGAGACCAGGATTCAAATCCCTGCTCGGCTATGAAGCTCACTGGGTGACCTTGGGCCAGTCACAGGTGCTCAGCCTAACCTACTTCACAGGGTTATTGCGAGGATAAAATGGGAAGTGGGAGAACCATGTTTGTATACCTCTTTAATGTCCTTGGAGGAAAGATGGAATAAAAATGTAATAAATAAATGCATACTATTGTTATTATACCCTGCCCTTCCTCCCAAAGGGAACCCAGGCACAAACATTAAACAGAGCACTCAAAACATCTTAAAAACAACAGGAACACGCTTCCTGAAAATCAACACCAAGATCATTCCCGATTCCACAGAAAATTCTACAGGTATGGAACCACAGAAAGATGACTTGGGCAACTGAACTCAGTTTTACTACATCTACTGAATTATCATACCATTCATAGGAAATTGGTTTTGCCCTTGTTTGTGTTTGAAGTGCAAAACAAGCAGCGCTAAACAGGACTTGTTAAAATTGAAGACCTATATTTCTGTCCATTGCAACACTGGTCTGAAATTGTGTGTGTGGGGGGGGGGGGACTGTCAGGAGAGCAGCCACATGCGGCATCTGATTTATTTCTAACTGGCAGAGTCCAGCGATGTCCAAACGCACTGAGGGGTGCTCTTGTGTCTGAAGTTTACAGCTAATCCCCTTACTTTAATTCCACTCTGACCTACTGAGAAGCAAGCAAGCTCTGGCATTTAACCCACATTTCTGGTCAACATGTTCATATGCGAAAAACAAAACAATCACCGTGTCTCTTGGGGGGGAAATTATACTTCCCCTCGGTACAAAATACCAACTGTCCATCCAGACCCACGCCTTCCGTTTTAATTACATGTCATGCAAAGCAGCACTCCCCAACTATAATTGTGTCTACTTCGGGTTTGAGTTTATCATAGAACGGCAAGAAACACCCAGATAAAATACTAGGCAACTTCCAGCGTGCAAAGTGCGTTGCATACCGCATTTTCTTCTATTACTGCTAATAATACAAGCCCATGTAGGTAAAATGCATTTTTACAGTGCTTTCCATGTTTACAAGCAGTTTGCATCCATGACCTTGTTGTATTTATTATTATTGTTATCATTTGTCACAACATTTTTCACCTGAAAGCGATTTACATTTTTTTAAAAAAAAATCTAACTTGTTATTAATCTGCCTGCATCAAAGCAGTTAATCCAAATGGTCTAAGCTAGTACTCTGACCCCAACTCACCCCAACTGCATCCCCTTTAGTCTGGGGGTGGGGAACCTTTCTCAGCCACAGAGCCACATTCCCTTCTAGGCAACCTTCCGTGGGCCACCACAAGCCACCGGTGGGCGGGACATCCAATGTCACATCTCAGCTTTGGGCAGCCGCTTCTACACGCACTTGCGCGTGCGCACCCCCCTCTTGAAGCTCCCTCCAGGAAAGCGAGAGGCATTATCAAAAGCTGAAGGGTGCCAAAAACACGCAAGGAGGCTGCAAACCAGCCAGCGAAGGGCGTGGCCTGGGGATAGTCCTGGGGGCCTGATAGAGAGGCCCAGGGGGCCACATTGGGCCCACCTCTGCCTTTAAGCCCTTTAGTTTCTCCCAACCCCTAATATTAAAGCCCACCCAAACCCCCTATATTGTGGTGCCCACACCTTCCTCTTGCAATGTCCTCACTAGGGTGGCACATTTCTCACCCTCCCTCATGTGTGTGTGTGTGTGTGTGTGTGTGTGTGTGTGTGTGTGTGTGAAGGAAACTTAAACTCCTTCCAGTCTTCTTCACATGGGGGGCAGTACCCCCTACCCCCCCCAACCCCTGGAGGGGTTTCCTATCCAAAATATCAGGGATGTCAGTGTCAAAGGAAACCGACTGGAAGCAACCTTGTTTATACCCTCTCCCAAACCCCCCTCCTCCCCTCGCTTTCTCCTGCAAGGCACTCTGGGCCTTGTAGTCTTCCCCTCACCCGCCAGCCCCGGCCGCGGGTGAGAGCGGGGACTACCCGTCCCGTCAGGCGCCGCGCCGCCCGCTCCTCCGCGGGGCACGCCGGGAGTTGCTGTCCGCGGCCCCCTCGGCCGCCACAGGCGCCTATGGGACGCAGGACTTCAGTTCCCGGCGTGCTCCGCGCGGCGCCTCAGCTTCTTCACGCTCTCTCCGCTTCAAATGAAGATTGTGGCGGCGGCGCTGGCCGGGGATCGCCGCCGCCCCTCTCGCTCACCGATATCGATGGCGAACCGCTTGGCGTTCTCCAGGTTGCGGAAGATCTCGTCCGGCGGGAGGGTGATGCTCTTGTCCAGGCTGCCGCTGACGACAACGCCGCCGCCGCCGCTGTTCCGACCACCACCTCGCCCGCCCCGCTCCGCCATTTTGGACGCATCGACCCGCTCTCTGCGTGCCCGGCCTCATTAAGCATGCAAATTTATGCGCATATGCTTTGCGTGATAATACCAGGGAGGGGAGGAGAAAGAAAAGTGGATCCGCATCCATATAAGGAAGAAGGGGCGGGGGCAGACGCGTCGCTCCGCCCACGCCTCTTCCCAGAAGCTCCGTCCACACCTCCTTCCCTCCCCGGCTCTTCTCAACGCCATCCCGGCCCAAGGGAGAGATCTCTAGGCAGGATGGGTCAGCGTGGGTGCCTTTTCGGTTAGCATCGTTTTGGCAGTCTTCAGGCCAGTGCTCCACATTTCCACACCCGTTTTAGATTGATGTATGCAAATAAATAAAACAACTCACCTGCATTTCAGTGTAGATTTCTCCTAATGTAGGCATGTTTGTGTGCGGTTTTGCTTAAGCGCACATTTTTTTGCAAAGCAATTTCCCCACATGTGCATTATTTCCATTTTTGAAAATGGAAATGGACTGCCTTCGAGTCGATCCCGACTTATGGCAACCCTATGAAAAGGGTTTTCATGGTAAGTGATATTCAGAGGTGGTTTACCATTGCCTCCCTCTGAGGCTGAGACGCAGTGACTAGCCCAAAATCACCCAGTGAGCTTCATGGCTGTGTGGGGATTTGTCGTAGTCCAACACTCTAACCACTATGCCACACTAGTTATGATTTAATAGACATCAAGACAGACGTAAGAACAAGTCTCAACCAATACAAAGAAACTGAATTATAATAAGTATCGGAAAAAAGTTTTAAACGTACATTAATAAGGCTGCAATCCAACACATGTCTATTCAGAAGTAAGCTCTATTGGGTTCACTGGGACTTACCCCCAGGTAAGTGCGTCGGTCAGCTAAGAAATGTTCTCCAAAAGTCTGTATTTGTGGTGGATTTCTACTTTAATTTTCAATTTTTAAATAACTATCCCTTTGTAATACCTAGTGGGTGGTATTCAATGCTCACCCTACTCAGAGTAGACCCACTGAATTTATTATTTGATTTATATCCCGCCCTTCCTCCCAGTAGGGAGTTAATGAACATTCGTAGCATAAGTTCATTAATTTCAATGGATCTACATAGGACTTAGTTGGATACAACCCTCTGACACCATATTCCTCATGATAAAGAGTTTACAATTAAACATCAGTATGGTTATCTTAGTTTAATTAATAAGATTTTCCCCAAATGTAATGCATTTCTCTGTTATTTTTACTGATGTGTGCATGCTTAGGCATGCTCCACCCCAGTTTATGCACTTCAAATCAGCACCAGCATTGAGGGCTGAGCATGGTCAGTAGTCACAAAACATTGACTCCCAGTTTGAAGAAGAAATGAGAGGAGAGGACGGAATAAATTATCTTGAAGGAGGGCATGACTGGCACTCACCCCGAACAGGCACACTCCTGTTAGGAGGTGACCTTATGCTGCAACATTTTTGTTGCAGGTCCCGCTTCCTCAGTTTAAAAAAAAAAAATCTGGTGATGTCCACAAGGTGGTGCAACTTGATAGTGTTGCCGTTCCTCCTTTCCCTTCCTGAAGGGGAAAAAGGGAGCTCTTGTTCTGTTATACTTTTGCGGCTGCTTGGACGTGACTGCACTCTTCCTCCTGTTGGTAAACCACCCCTGCAGGCATGCACAACCAGATTGGGTTGACGAATCAGCATGGACTCCATGTGTCTCTTTCAGAGAACAGACAGATCTAGGACTTGGGTCCGCCACTCTGCTACTAACAGCCATTTGGCTCCAAGTAAATGGTGAAGGTGGAACTAACAACAGGATAGAATACCAGACCGTATCAATATTGCCCAAGGAACATGTCTACCATGGTTGTGGTCCTTAACAGCTATAATTTCCTGCCATTTTGGAGCTTGGGTGAACATAAATGGTCCCTAACAAGTTAAACCAAAAGGTTTTTGGTTAATTGATGATAACTAAGGCCATTATGAGAGCCAGTGTGGTGTAGTGGTTAACGTGTTGGACTATGACCTGGGAGACCAGGGTTCGAATCCCCACATAGCCATGAAGCTCACTGGGTGACCTTGGGCCAGTCACTGCCTCTCAGCCTCATGGAAACCCAATTCATAGGGTCGCCATAAGTCGGAATCGACTTGAAGGTAGTACATTTATATTTTTAAGGCCATTTTGAGAGCCAGTGTGGTGTAGTGGTTAGAGTGTTGGACTATGACCTGGGAGACCAGGGTTTGAATCCCCACACAGCCATGAAGCTCCCTGGGTGACCTTGGGCCAGTCACTGCCTCTCAGCCTCAGAGGGAGGCAATGGGAAACCCCCTCTGAATACCGCTTACCATGAAAACCATATTCATAGGGTCGCCATAAGTCGGGATCGACTTGAAGGCAGTCCATTTCCATTTAGAACATATGACAAAATAATAAAGATGAGAGAGAGCTTTAGAACATGCATAGAGTGCCTTTTCTGGACCTCTGGGTAAATAAACCACAACAACCTCCACACATCTAGAATTAGGGGGCAAGAGCTCGGGTGTTTTATGTTTCATCGCAATCATGACTTTTTAAAATCCTCTGTTATGTGGACAGTTTGCTAAAGCTGTGCTCCTAGGCACACACATGGAGTTAGCTCCATTTAATACAGTGGAACTAAAAGTGCAATCCTTACCATGTCTGCTCAAAAGTAAGCCCTACTGAATTCAATGGGGCTTACTTCCAGGTAAGTGGGGTTAGGATTGCAGCCTTAATTCATGAATAAGGAATATAAAGCAAAATGAAGACTCCCTATGCCTCTGATATTCAAAACAAAATGCTCAGGATATTCATCTAAACCCGAAAAACTCACTGGGTACACAAATGTATTTAAGGCAAGCCAGCTTTTATTTAATTTTCAGTCACTGTGCAAAAGTTTCAGAAATACCATCTATGGTTTCCAACTGATTACAAATTCTGTGCATCCTGCTCGACAGCATGACCTCGTCTCTAAGGACAGTAATAGACAAAGATTAAGTACCATGAAAACAGTTATGGTACTTAAAATAAAAAAAGGTAAATACGATTTGTACAATTAGCCTTTCATAAAAGACATTGTTAGAACAGTTGATGTTATACAAATTTCAGCACCGTTGGCTGTTACGTTCCTTCCTATGAGGATCGAAAACTATGTTTCTGCCTTTATAAAAAGCATCCAACATCTCGAACACAAACACTCTGCCTTAGAGAGTCAACCGATATCAAAGAACATCCTCTACGCGACTACCGTCACAAGGTAACACTTTTTTCTTGCCAGGCTCAATACATTCTACAAATGTTATCGAACTTCATTACGGCAGCAATACAAAGGCCAGATTTTTCTTCTTCAAAATAGTCTCTTGTGTCTGTGGGCACAGCTACAGAGCTTGGAAAAGTTACTTTTTTTGAACTACAACTCCCATCATGGCCACTGGATTGGGCTGATGGGAGATGTAGTTCAAAAAAAGTAACTTTTCCAAGCCCTAAAGAGCAGAGGTTTCCCAGACTACACCTGCCCTAGAAATCTGTATAGGATTTACGTCAATTTGACAACCTAAAGCTGTCCTTGAACTGTGATTATGCCTCTTACTCACATGGATGGAGCAGGAGATACATGCACAGACAGAAACCTACTTTTTTTGCATGGCTGGAGTGTCACCTACTGAACAAAGGCAAGAGTCACAACCACTGCTCTGCCCACTTCTGCCTTTGACCCCGCCTACCACTGGCATGCGGCCCCCTGAAGGTTCCCCAGAAGGGAATGTGGCCCTGAGAATTATAACGGATCATTTGTCGTCCCCTAAACTTCATCACAGTTCCCAGGATCCTCCAGGGAGAAGGGATCATAGGTAAAAAGTATTCACCCTGGCCACCCCAATGGGAATAGTGTGTTTGTGTGTGATCATCACTGCTCTGGTTGCAAGTCCCACAAAGCACAGAGACTCTTTTGAAAAAGAAAGGAGCCTTAAAAACTTCTTAGAAGTTACTTTTTTTGGAAAACCAACCAACCCCAAACACAGTACCCCTTTCTATCCACTAATGATAACAGAACATCAGCTTCAAGATCCAGAAACCGAGCAAGATTTAAATGACTTCTTGTTCCTCTTGGAACAGCTATCCGGAATTCTCCTAACACAAAGATGACTTTTGTTCATTCTTTTAGAATGGTTTTCTCTCTCTCTTTGTATGGTGCTCAGTCTTTCAAAATGGAGAAGGCGTTCCGACTGTCAAATATCGAAGCATGCTAAGCTGGACATATTCTCCCCTACTTATTAGAGAACTGATGCAGGATTCATAGAGCAGGTCACCAACTCCTCCGGGATGACTTAAAACGTATCTGGAACAGATATCTCCTACCAAGGCCTCCAGAGTTTGCAAGTTGGCTTTGATATTGCCTTCTTGAGTGATGCCTTGTGGAGCAGAGTGGGGATCGGAGTGGTGCATGTGACGGTCATCGCCCAAAGGCTTCTGGAAGTGCCTTAAGAGCTTGCTCTGGGTTTTGGAGTCTGTTGAGTGGATGGCCAGGAACTGCAGAGTTTCCTTGAGGCGGGAGGAATAGGATTTAGAGGCGAGGATGCTCACAGTGAAGTCTGGGCCTACAATAATAACATACAGTAGCTATGTATAGCTATCCAACACATTAAACCTAGTTGAATAGCCCTGTTTTCTCCCCAGGGAGCCTTGGGAACTGTTGTTGGATCAAGGACCCCAGGGAGACTTAGGAACTATCAGATGGCACTAGGGATCTTCCTTGGAATCTCAGCACCCTGACCAAACTATAACTCCCAGGATTCTGTAGGGGAAGCTATGCGTTGAAAATGACATTAAACTTATAATAGGTTTCTAGTGCAGATAAACAGGACCACCACTCACTCTGGCTACATTTCAGGTAGCTGACAGTCATCTCCAGAACATCAGCTTTCTCCAGCTTGGAGTTGGGCTGGTGTCTCTGGAATTCCTTCTCTTGCAGGAGTTTCAGTTGCTCGATGCTGCCGTTGATGCGGTCTCGACGTATCTTCTGCACCATGGGCTTCTGCAGCTGTGAGGTGACAAGGAGGGGGGAGAGAGAGTTAGCAAATCCCATATGGAGATGGGCCATTGCTCGTCTGCTTTGCATGCTCAAGGTCAAAGGTTCAATGCCTGGCATCTCCAGGCGTGGCTGGGAAAGACTCCCTGCCTGGAATCGTGGAGAGCCTCTGCCAGTCAGTGTAGACAATATAGAGCTAGATGGACCTTTGATCTGACTCTGTATAAGCAGAGCTTGGAAAAGTTACCTTTTTTAAACTACAACTCCCATCAGCCCAATCCAGTGGCCATGCTGGCTGGGGCTGATGGGAGTTGTAGTTCAAAAAAGTAACTTTTCCAAGCTATTTATTTATTTATTTATTTGTTTGTTGAATTTCTATACCGCCCGACTAGCATAGCTCTCTGGGCGGTGAGCATAGCTCATGCAGGTCCCTATGCTTCTGTGTTCATTTCCCTAGCTTTCCGCAGCCTCATCTCTGTTCACAAGTGAGGACCTGATGATTTTGAGCAGGATAATAGAATAGGGTTGGGCAGGAAATTCGATTCAGTTTGCATTTAGAGCCAAATCCATCAAATTCCCGCTTTCCAAAATCATATGAGAACCAAGACACAGCCATTCTTTGGAGTTTGCACTTATCCAAATTTTGCTGTGCAGTTCTCCAACCAAGCAACGTTTACAAAAAGGCATAGAAAGTGTGCACAAAATGGATACGTTGATGAAAGTAATGTTTAAAAAAATGCATTCTGTTAGGGTAAATTGCTTGCCAAAGATGTGTACATTTGTCAAAACCGCACACAAAAATGTATTTATTAGAGACATTTGTACGGCCATAGTACCCTCAATAGCCCAATCTTGTCTGATCTTGGAAGCTAAGCAAGGTCAGGCCTGGTTAGTCCTTGGATGGGAGACTGCCTGCGAACACCGGGTGCTGTAGGCTTAGAGGAAGGCAATGGTAAACCACCTCTGAATACCTCTTACCTTGAAAACCCTATGAATATATATATATATAAAAGATTCATAGGGTCGCCATAAATCGTAATCGACTTGAAGGCATGTAACAACAACAAGGGATATTTGTACTAAAATGCAAATTGCTGCAGAAATGTGGAGAACTGAATTTAAGATGACAAAAATGAGGAACGGAGAGAACCCAAATGAGCCGATCATTCCATCCCTATAATAGAAAAAAAAATAGTACTTACTCTGTTTTTCTCTCCGACTGTCTGGATTTCCAGTGAGGGAACGGGAACGCCGGATGTTGCCATGATTAACCCAGGAGCGCAAGCAAATGTTTGGCTTCAGATCTGTTGCATGGAACGAGAAAGGCGAGAGGGCCTGTTTTTATATCCACGAGCCACGTACAAAATTCGTGGGTCCAAAGAGTCTTTGAGTTTCCCACACTCCCTAGCCAATTGGAGGAGTTGCTCTGGAACAATAGGGGAAGCATCTATTACAGCGTGGTTAATTGACTATGAATCGCTTTGGGATAATACCCAGCTCCCCAAGGAGCAGGTGGACTGGGGGAGCCCAGGTTACAATAAAGACAAGCTTCAAGAAAGATGGGATGGGAATGTGGGAAAAGCCATTATCCTCAAACTTGCAAGTCTGGCCTCGGGGACACTGATATCTCAGTAATGCGCCCTTTTTTTCAGGACGCAGCAAAATGAAACATCAGAGAGCAACACTTGGGCAAACTGTGCGCGCGCATGCCTGCTTGCGTGCACCTTCCCTTCCCCTTCTAACTTGCCTGTTTTCCAAAGAGTCCCTTAAAGGGGTCGTGGTGGTGAGGGATTGCAGAATTAGAGAGGCGACGGTCTTTTTAGTTGACATTCAAGTTTCCTGAAGGAATACAAGACTGGAGAATTGCATTGCAAACTTTCAAAGGATGACTGTGTCTCTGTTTGCATATTGTTTCAGAAAGTGTGGATTAGCTGAGTCCGCCTTTAAAGGCATCCTGAATCAACCTGACAGAGTCTTACATGTTATATTCTCCAAAGCAGTGCTGATTTTGACCTATAAAGTTATTTACGGTTCAGGACCCCAATATCTTGTGGAACCCCTCTCTGGATATGAACCTCCCCGGACCCTTAGATCTTCCGAGGCCCTTCTCCAGGTCCCCCTCTGAGGGTGGTGACAAGGGAGAGTGTCTTTTCAGGTGTGGCTCCTCATCTGTGGAATACGTTCCCAAGTGAGGTCCACCTGGCGCCTTCACTGACATTGTTTCCGTGCCAGGTAAAGACTAACTTGTTTTCCAAGGCATTAGACCAGCCTTTCCCAACCAGTGTGCCTCCAGATGTTGTTGGACCACAACTCCCATCTTCCTGACCATTGGCAATGCTGGCTGAAGCTGATGGGAGTTGTGGTCCAACAACATCTGGAGGCACGCTGGTTGGGAAAGGCTGCATTAGACTGAGATGATGTTGCCTGTTAGTATGCTGCCCAAAGCTTCCTGTCGCTGTATAGGGGTTTTGCTGTTTTATTGTTTTGTTATTTTAGCATGATATATTTAGTTGTGTTTTTAACATTGTTTTAAGTCACTTGGAGACCCTTGAGCAGCAAGCAACTAAGAAACAGTATTATTCAGCAAATTCCCCTATTTTTTAAGAAAATGGTGAATTATTCAGCACAAAAAGGCCCAGTCCATATTGTAAGCTCAACTAGTCTTGCTGTGTGCAAGAAATCAAACCACCTATCCTTCCTTCTTCTTCTTCTTTTTTTAAAAAAATTGTTTTAACACAAAAGATCACAAAGGTCAAAATATGAAATACAACTATTTTTCAGTCACCAAAGTCAACCTTGCTAGAAAGGTCAGGAAGAGGACAGAAGAAAATACTTGTAAAGGCAGGGATAGGAAGACGGCAGGAAGGAAGAGTCCAAAAAAGAGAGTAAATCTGATTGCTACCCTTTACCAGTAAATTCCATCTTATTTTTAAGCAGGTAGCCTCTGGGAAGCACCATGTGCCTTCAAGCAAGCAGTCCTCAGCAAGGGAGTGTATTACCTTCCTTCCTTTATTTATTTATTACATTTATATACCACCTTTCCTCCAAGGAGCTCAAGGTGGCGTACATGTTTCTCCCCCTCTCCATTTCATCCTCACATCAACCCTGTGAGGTAGGTTATGCTGAGAGACAGAAAGCTTCATGGCTGAATGGAGATTCAAACCCTGGGCTCCCCAGATCATAGTCCGACACTCTAACCACCACACCACACTGACCCTCACTTCCTATTTTGTTGTTTTTGTTGTTATATGCCTTATGACTTATGGCGACCCTATGACCCTTTTTTGGATATATTCATATTCATAGGGTTTCATGGTAAGAGGTATTCAGAGGGGGTTTACCATTGCCTTCCTCTAAGCCTAAATCTGCTCTGAGTAGGATTGAGTTGAACACAACTCAAACTCTGCCTTTGACATTTTATTTATTTATTTATTTATTTATTTATTTATTATTTAATTTGTATCCCGCCCTTCCTCGCAGCAGGAGCCCAGGGCGGCAAACAAAGCGCTAAAAACACTTTAAAACATCATAAAAACAGATCTTAAAATACATTAAAACAAAACAGCATTAAAAACATTTAAAAAAAAAACTTGAAAAAAGGGTTAAAAACATTATTAAAAAACATATTAAGCAATCCTAACACAGACGCAGACTGAGCAACACTGAGCCGCCCTGAATGAGGACAGGAGGAAGGCGTGAGAAGAGTCCAGAGGGGGTGGCCGGCACGGGAGGTTTCCTCCAGGATAGGAAATCGGATGTACAGGGGTTTTTATGGTGGGGGGGAGTGAGTGGATAATATGAAATGAGTGGATTTTAGTAATGGCTGCCCACCACCCACACAAAGGCCCCGAGGGACTCCTGAGGGGCTGCCCCCCTTTGTGAAAGAACTCTCCTTCCCTCCTCATCTCTCCACCTCCCCCCCCCCCCAAATAACCCCTTAGAGTACAGGCCAGATGGTGTAAAAAGGCATCAGCTCTCTGATCAGGCACATGCCTTTTGTTGACAGTTTAACGCCATGAATGAAGCAATGTGTGGGAAACGGGGATTTGTGGACTCACACCACCTGAGGTGAATGGTGAACTAGGCTGTCATGCTCCAAACAGCAACCCCCTTTATGAGAGCGGGGAGGGAGGGAGATGCCTTTCCTTTCCTTTCCATACCCCATTTATAGGCCCATTAAAACCACGAGGTCTTGCCTTCCTCCATCTGCTGACAGTTAATTCTGGCAGGGGGCAGGGGGGCAGAGAAAGAAAAGAGCCTTTCCATTCTCATCATCCTTTGACTTTGAAGGCCTACGTCCAGAAGCGCTTGGCTGCTTTTCATTTTTCTGCTGAAGGGATTGCACTTTGCCCGTGCTCAGAGTCACTTTCTGATCCACCTGAAAGGCCCCAGTCAGGAAAAGAGACCCTGAAAACTGACTCCCTGGCTTATTTGAAACTGGGGATGGAGACAGTAGTGTAGTGGCAACTTCAGAAGTGAGGGGTCCCTTCATGATAGTTACAGCCATGCCCTCTCACAGCCATGCCACCTTTTCCACTGTCCCATGTTTCCCATGCTCTTCCCATCATCTTCCAAGCCTGTGCACCACTACAACAGATGCCCCTAGGAGTCAATCAGCTTGAAAGGGGAGGCTGTGTGTTAGCTACTGAGAAGAGTCTTCTCAATGGGTGGATCACCTCCTTTCATTCTGATTTCATTCTGATGTCCCAACTGCATCTGAAGGGCCATAGATGCAAGGGGGGGTGGGCAAGCGCACAGCTGTATGTGTCAACTCCCTTGTGACATTGGACCCTGTCCGACTGGAAGTCCCGGTGCTATGGAAGTCTTCACGGGCATGCATAGAAGTCTCCATTCCTGCCGATGTTCACACTCCTGATTTAAGCTCCGCCCCAGTAATGTCAGTAGGAACCAAGTTCAACTCACTGTACCTGGATCCTTAGGGTTGCATCTAGTGGTAGTCCCACTCAGAGCAGACCCATGGAAATGAACGGGCATGGCTAACGTAGGCCCATTCATTTCAGTGGAGGGCATTCAGCTGAGTCCTCCTCAGACCCACAGAAATTAAGGACCCTAAGTGATTTGTGTGTCCATTGACTTGCATGTTAGTGTGTGGATTTCTTCTAATAGAGACACGTTTGTGTGCAATTTTGCTTGAAAAACATTTTTGCAAATAGGTTTCTACACACACACACACACACATTATTAACACTATTCCCTTGCAATACATACTGGGGGAAATTCAGTGCTAGGACTCCGACTTTGAAAAAGAGCCGTTGACATTAAGGGGCATGACTAACTTAGGCTCATTAACTGCAGTGGGTCTACTTAGTTGGAGACGACCCTTTGCTCTCGAATCCTTTGCAATCTTCCGAGTCTGCCTTTCTTTCTTTGTAATTTCCCCCCCATATCTGAATTTTCAAATACCTCCCGTCGATTCCACCAAATGCAGCAACGCGGTTCAAGCTTAACTGTAACAATAACACCAAGTAAAATATCATGGCAGTTCTCTGCCTTTCCCCCCCAATCTCTAGACCTCTTCAAGAGGGTTTGAACTTTGAGTCGAGAAGGCCTCCCCGTGCCGGCGATTTGGTGCCAGAGAGCATGACATTCCCAGCCTTTTTTCTTTTCTCTTTTGAAGGGCTCTGGGATAATGCTGGTTGCTGAATGTGGTCCCTGGGAAAGTAGACCCCTCCAGATGGCCTAGCAGGACAGGAAGGCACAATGGTGAGCCTGGCAGCGGCACTAATGGGCACTGTAGCGAGGCACACGCCCTTTGTCTTCCCCATGAATGCCCTCAATGGGGGAGAAAGTGTGGGAAACCCCAAGAAACCCAGCCCCACACTCTGAGGTTAATATGGGCATTGTCGGAAGAGCCTCCCTGAGCCGTAGGGATCAACATAATAAACATCACACACGCACACACACACATCCCTCAGGCTCCTGAATGGAAAGCATCAGCAGAGCCATCCGGAATTAAAGTCAAGATGAAAAGAGAAACAAAGGGGGGGGGGAGAAGGCTGTAGATCAGTAATGGGAGTGTTGTGGCCCTCCAGATGTCGGCCCTCCCTAATTCCCATCCGCCCCACCCAGCCTGGCTCAACAGCCAGGGATGATAGGAATCTAGCAACTTCTGGAGGAGGGCTACACATGTCCTGGTTTTTGCTCATTCCACCACCCCCAGAGGTGAAGGGAATGGAGGCCAGAGAGAGGCCTTTCTCTGGGGCAGCCCCTATATTCTGGAATGCCCTCCTCCTTGCAGAGGTGCGTCTGGCCTCTTCCGCGTAGAGCATTCACTGTAGGCGGAAGTTGTGGCTCGTTGAGCTGCGCTTTGAGCGTTTGAAGGAGTTTAGTTTGGTGGGGCCTGCCTCTGTTATTTTTGAATTTAGACTCCTCTGTTCAGGCCTGAATGGTTTTACTAGCTTTATTATTATTATTAATTGAACCGGTTTTATCTGTTTTTATAATTATATATTGGGTGTTAGAGCAAATTAAAACCAGAACTTTCACTAGAAGCTAAAATGATGAAACAGGTTATCAGACTTTGGACACGTAGCGAGAAGACAGGATTCATTAGAAAAGACAATCATGCTGGGGAAAACAGAAGGGAGTAGAAAAAAAGGAAGGCCAAACAAGAGATGGATTGACTCCATCAAGGAAGCCACAGACCTGAACCTACAAGAGCTGAACAGGGTGGTTTATAACAGACCCTATTGGAGGTCGCTGATTCATAGGGTTGCCATAAGTCATAATCGACTTGAAGGCACATAACAACAATATATGGTGAAGGGTAGGTAAGATAAATCTTATAAATAAATAAATATATACTGGAAGACATCCTCTGTTTGAAAGGCTGTTCAGTCCCGACTGAAGTGTCAAGACAAAGGGTTGCAGCCAACTCAGTTCTGCTCAGAGTCCCATTTGAAATTGATGCACATAAGTTAGTCACTGGGATGACTCTGAGTAGGAGCAGCATTGGGTACTAGCTTGAGAAAGGGGAGCAGGAGAGGCCTTGATGTTGCCCATCAAGAGTTGGCACCTCGACAGCTAACTGAACATACGTACACTGGTCAGTTATGGTTATCTCCAAGTAAATCCTACTCAAAGTAGAATGGACCTAAATTAGTTATGCAACTTGAATGCACATCATTACTCGCAGACTCCTGGTGACCAACGGATAGTAGAGGCTAATGACTTTGATGTCAGTGGGACAGTGAATCCACTCGGGTTTAGTCTGAACTTGTAAGGTGCTGTCCAAGGTGCTGAAACATACTCCCGAAATAGGTGGAACACCTTGGGCTGTTACTTGCAAGTTTGACCTGAATAGCCCTGCATCCGTTTGGGATCCAGGATATGGCCAGGTCCCTTTGCAGATCTCTAGTGCCGACTCCTGAGTGTGTGCCTAGGCTTGCTACGCATGTGATCGTCCTCTTTCGGAGAGGCCTCATTAGGCTCAGGGTCTGGGCTCAGGTGAGTCCTGACACCTGAGCAGCTTAAACGAAAGGCCGTGGAGCCAAGTGGGGAGAGCACTGTTGCATTCGGGTCCTGCTTGTGACCTCTGGCTGGCCCCTATGTTCTTATGTGCATTAGGCCTTGAAAGCCGTACTTGAGGGCATTTTCACACATTATGCTTTACACAAGCCTTATTGAGCCTTTCCCCCCCCTTTAAAAAAAAATGACTTTATTATATTTATCCAAAGAACTCAGAATTGGACTGTGTGGCTTACAAGTGCCCTGCCAACTCGATGGTTCATTTCTAATGCTACTCCTCCTCTAAGTAGACCCATTAAAATTAATGGGCATGACGCACTTCAATCCATTAGTTTCAGTGGGTCTGCTGAAGTGGACCTTTGTTGGATTCAGCCCTATGATTCTACAGTGGCTTGCACCTAACGGGTTCATGACACAAGTGAGATTTGAACTGGCATCTCTGCAGTTTATTAACCATACCACTCCATATCTGAAAGGAAGGATTCGTTCACTGTGTTTTTATTGACATCTTCCATCAAAGAAATTGAAATTATATTCAGAACCACATGTGATGAACAATTGCTTTATAAAAGCATTCTAATTAATTCATGCTCAACCAACAGTACATAGACACACACAACTTTCTCCTTATTAAAGACATATCAACTTGTTTCCTTTACAAAAGGCAGCAAACTCTCTCTCGAATGAGAGAAGCACATATATGGAGGTCAAAACCTCACACAAGAGTTACATCCACACCATACATTTAAAGCGTATTTATATAACTTTAGCGGTCATGGCTTCCCCCAAAGAATCCTGGGAACGGTTGTTCACCCTCCTGAGCTACAGTGCCCAGCATCCTTTACAAACTACAGTTCCCAGGATTCTTTAGAGGAAGCCATGACTGTTAAAGTAGCATAATGTGCAGTGTGGACGTGAGCAGGGTGGAGAACCTGTGGGCCTTCCGGATGTTGTTGGACTCCCAGCAGCCCCAGCAGCTCAGGGATCATGGGAGATGTAGTCCAACAACATCTGGAGGGTCCACAGGTTCCTCTAACAGAATTTTTTTTTGTGATTGGTCCTTCCATTAACACAATCAATTTTGTAAGGTTATCTACTGCTATAGAATTAGGAGGCGGGGTGGGAGTTAGCCTGGCTATCATCTTTTGGGGTCCTCTCCAAGCCTGTTGGCGTGAAATCTATAAGGTGGGCTTCTGTAGAAAGAGAACATGTCAAAAGCAGTCAAACCTATTAAGATAATGACTCTAGCCCTGCCTGTCAAATATCTCTTTGTATTACTCAAGAGTACAGGTGATTGGTTTCCACAGAAACTACTGACCATAGCTTCCAAACGCTAAAGGCCTTTCCCCGCGTTCTCTGGCTGGAGGTGAACCACAAATCTGGAGACAGGTGCATCTTGAACTAGGTGCTTGACTTAGGCTGCAATTCAATACACACTTCTGTGAGTAAGTCCCAATTGGACCCAATGGAGCTTACTTCTGAAACAACATGTACTGGATTGCTGCCTTACTCTCTGTGCTGAATCCAAAAGTATGAGTCTAGGCCGGGCACCCCCATCCAAAACCTCATGGGGAGGCAGAATCTGTTGGAGTGTTAATGCTTGTGAACCCCCACACATATACATATACATACATATACTGAGCAGGGGGTTGGACCGAATGACCTCATAGGCACCTTCCAACATAGAAAAAGATTAAAACTCTTTGATACAAATTACAGCTTCAAAAAGAAAAAGAAAAACAGAATACCCTCCTCTCTGAAGGACAATATGAACTGAGAATCAAAAAGGCCTTCAAGTCTTCCAATGGATGCTGTTGGAATTCCTTGGCAATAGATCTCTGTTGTCAGTAAGGCATTTTCAAGCAAAACCCCTTTTTTGTTGTTGTTGTAGCCAAGGAAAAGACACTGTCTCTCTGTCATAGCAGCCCATAAGAGCAGACCATCTACAATCCTTCACTGTGAAGGGAAAAGACTTTACAAGAATATTTCTTGCTGTTAAGGATGGAAGGATTTGTCTCTTTGAGTTCTCTGAGTTTCTCATTTCCCCCCCAGTCTTACATTTATTTCTCCCCATTTCTGCAGCAATTTGTGATTTTTTTAAAAAAAATCCTAATTTTACTGTGAATTTCTCCTAATGAACACATTTTTGTTGTCGGTTTTGACTAATATACACATCTCACAAGCAGTTTCTGCTAATTTGTGTGGTTTTTTCCCCAGTCATTTTTATGCTTTTTCTGTGTGAACGTTGGTTAGAGAACTGCATCGCAAGATTCGGGTGAGCCCAAATGCCAAAAGATGGCTGTGTTTCGGTTCTTATCTTGCTTCGGAAAGCACGAATTCGCTGGATTTGGCTTGAAATGTGAACTGAACTGAATGCCTGCCCCGCCCCTACTTCCTACAAAACCAACCAGCCTCTCCCCTTCCTTGGAAATCAAATGCTTCCTACTTTTTAAAGAGGAATCATAAAGATCCCTCTAGGTTTTGTTTCAGGCTTCTCTCTGTCTCTTTTGTGGATAGTTGTCCTTTGGGAAGTCCATCCGTTTCTCTACCATGGTCTCCAGATGGGAGCAGCAGCTGGTGGCTTCTTATTGGTAGTTTGTTTCTTGGGTGGAGGGCAAGGAGACGGTGGTAGGCAGCCCACTGTGTATGTGCCTGGCCGCTCGCCATCTCTAATCACGTGGACCTTGCAGAAGTGCTTGATCAGCCGGGCTTGCGTTTCCCTCTTGGGTTCGCAGAAGGAGAGGAAATGTAAAGCTTCCTTCAAGCAACGCAGGTAGCCGGTGTTAAAATCAAGCTCTGGATTCTTGTGGCTGAAAGCTAGAGAGGGAAGAGATTTTTTTTTTTTTAAAAAAGTAGATTACAAAGAAGAACAGAGATGTGAGATCATGATCAGTTCCTGTTTCTTGAGTGTTTGTCCTGATTTGTCACAGTCACACCATACTTTTAAAGAGCATTTAAAGCACATGGCTTTCCCCCAAAGAATCCTGGGAACGGTGGTTTACTTTTCACAGAACTACAATTCTGCTAGGGTTATGCAGGCAATTAAGTAGATGTCTTGATTTTGCAACAGCTGACCTTTGTTTTTATTGAATTTTTCATGTTCTTATTGTACGGTTGTTTTCTTAACTTGTTGTAAACTGCTGTTATGTTTTTAAATGAAATGAAACATGGCAATGGACTGCCTTCAAGTCGATTCCGACTTATGGTGACCCTATGAATAGGGTTTTCATGGTAAGCGGTATTCAGAGGGGGTTTACCACTGCCTTCCTCTGAGGCTGAGAGGCAGTGACTGGCCCAAGGCCACCCAGTGAGCTTCATGGCTGTGTGGGGATTCGAACCCGGGTCTCCCAGGTCATAGTCCAACACCTTAACCACTACACCACACTGGCTCTCTTAAATGAAATAGCAGCATGCAAATATATTTATAAATACATAATTCCTAGCACCCTTAACAAACTATAATTCCCAAGATTTTGGGGGGAAGTCATGTGCTTTTAAATGAGGGGCCTTGTGAACTATCACTCATGACAAATATGCTTCTCCCAGAAGATCAACCAATCATCCCACTCTGAAGAATATATCTACATGATACATATTTGCAAATATGTGGGTTTTTTTCTTATGTCACATTTACATGTAAACACACAATATGTAAATTGGCCTTTGGAACTTGATCCGAGAGACCCAGCAAAGAAAAAATAAATCTACAATCCGCAGTGGGATTTCTGGGTTTCTCTCGCCTTCCTCCGCACTTATTCCTTGCGTACAAAGGACCTCAGTGACCTGTTTTATGGAGTGAAAAGTCTGGTTAACAAGACTCGGGTACCTAAGGATGAGAACTCACCTTGCCCCTGCATTTGACGTTGCTGTTTCAAGTAACCGACAGCCACTTCCAAGATGTCAGCTTTCTCTAGCTTGGAGTTTGGCTGATGCCTCTGGAATTCTTTCTCGAGCAAGACTTTCAGCTGCTCGATGCTGCTGTTAATCCGGTCGCGGCGCATTTTCTCGACCACCGGCTTTCTCAGCTGCGCAGGAGAAAGAAGGGAGGGCCTTAAAGCTTTCTGAAGCCAATGCATTGAAGCCTGTCCAACCCATTCAGAGGGATCTGGTCAAGCAGAGGTTTCCAGTGCCGTTTCGCTTTATTTTACAAGAGCAGTTTTCCATCTTTGCAATTAGGATGTAACCAACAACGTAACTGATCTCCTTCCTCCATCTTCTCTATATGACTAATCTTTCTAATATCACACATCTGGACTCAGATTTGACAGTAACAGATAGATAGATAGATAGATAGATAGATAGATAGATAGATAGATAGATAGATAGATAGATAGATAGATAGATAGATAGATAGATAGATAGATAGATAGATAGATAGATAGATAGATAGATAGATAGATAGATAGATAGATAGATAGATAGATAGATTAGATGGACGGACGGACGGACGGACGACAGGCAGGCAGGCAGGCAGGCAGGCAGGCAGGCAGGCAGGCAGGCAGGCAGGCAGGCAGGCAGGCAGGCAGAGAGAGAGAGAGAGAGAGAGAGAGAGAGAGAGAGAGAGATAGATAGATAGATAGATAGATAGATAGATAGATAGATAGATAGATAGATAGATAGATAGATAGATAGATAGATAGATTAGATGGACGGACGGACGGACGGACGGATGGACGGACGGACGACAGGCAGGCAGGCAGGCAGGCAGGCAGGCAGGCAGACAGACAGACAGACAGACAGACAGACAGACAGATAGATAGATAGACAGATAGATAGATAGATAGATAGATAGATAGATAGATAGATAGATAGATAGATAGATAGATAGATAGATAGATAGATAGATAGATAGATCAGTAGTGTAGTGGCAAATTCAAAAGTGTGGGGTCCCTTCATGATAGTCACAGCCATGCCCCTCCCTCTTTTTTTGCTGCTGGGTTGAGAATGAAATCCTTGTTAAAGGCTTCTCTCACTACAACAGACGTCCCTAGGAGCCAATAAGCATGAAAGAGGAGAGTGTTAACTACTGAAAAGAGTCTTCTCAGTGGCTGACTCACCTCCTTTCACTCTGATTGGCTCCAATCAGCAGGAAAGATGGAAGCATGTTAGAAGACTCTTCTCAGTGGTTAACATGCTCTCCTTTCATGCTGATTGACTCATAAGATGTTGGAGACATAGGGACCCTGCTGGGACCCTGCTCCCAAAAAGTAAGGGGTTTAAGACCCCCTGAGACCCTGGATAACTACACCACTGAGATAGATAGATGATAGATAGATAGTTTATCTAAACTATATAATATTCCTTCTATGCATTGATCCATCCCATTTAAAAATCCATCCATCCTTTTAATAATCTATCAGTTGATCCATCCCATTTAATAATCCATCCATCTCTTTTAATAATCTATCAGTTGATCTATCCCAGTTAATCATCCACCGATCTCATTCAATAATCTATCCATGGATCCTTCAGTTTAATATTCCATCTGCCTACATATCCACCTCTTCTAAAATGCACTTGTTTGCTCAATCTATGGATCTTACTTTCCTGCCTGCTTGTCAGGTCACATCTGCACGCCAATACCTTGGCTGAGCTGCATGCGACCACTGACAGCTGAATGAGTGACTTTATTTGGGGAGGGGGGGAAATTAACACTGCCTATTAAGGCAGTGTGAGGAGATGATCCAAAACATCCTAACATATCGGCGATGGATGGTTTGCACACATAGGTCATCAACAAAAACAGCATGTGTGCCCAGACCAGCTCGGGAGTAACACCACTGCAAAAGTTTTATTTCTTATTTCTTTAACAAAATGTATATTTCTCTGGATTGTAAATAGAACCTCTAAGCGGCTTACAAAAACACTAAAATGGCCAATAAAAGCCTATGAAGCTTCAGGCAGGGCAGCCTTTTCAATCCAATTAGTTCTCTCCAAATGCTTGGAGTCGCAACACCCAGCAGCTCTGAGCCAGTGCCGACTGAGGAGGGCAGGTGTTGCCCTCCAAACCATCCGGCGGGTCTGCTGAAGCTCTTACTCACTTTGTTTTTCTCTTTCGCCAGCAGCCTCTCTGGCTCTACGTGGACCATGCAGCTAGGAGCCATCCTCGACCCCGTCAGCGAGGCGTGCACCTCTCCGTCCTCGCCGCACCGTGTCTGGCCTAAGAGCCACCCGAATGCTCCAAAGCTCACCCAGGAGCCTCTATTTATATCTGCTGGCAGCTCAGCAGTTCGGTGAGTTTGGGCCTTCTTGGCATTTCCCACAGTCGCGCAGCCAATCCCGGCCGGCGGTCAGATAATAGAGGAGGCATCCCTTTAGCGCACGCTACATTGACTGTCAATGCGCCCCAGAGAGAATAACCTTCTGCCTGTACCAACTGGTTGAGGAGGCAGAACGGCCCGGCAGGGGCCGCAGAAGAAGATCTGGGGAAACTTGAACTCCCCAGCTGCCTTGTCTGGGATCAATTGCATTCCAGAGTTTTCAATCCTATATCACTCACATCCATAGGTGCTAGAGCAGAGGGGGGAGTTGAGGGGGAAAGTCTGAAGCGGGGGAAATAGCCATGGCTCAGAAAGGCGGGAAAAGGAGAGTCAAAGGCCTGGTCGGTCGAATGAGTTCTTAGTCAATGCCTTCTCCCACCACAACAGACACCCCTAGGAGCTAATAAGCATGAAAGAGGTGAGAGTTACCTGCTGAGAAGAGTCTTCTCAGTGGCTGACTCACTTCCTTTCACTCTGATTGGCTCCAGTCAGCAGGAAAGGACAAGGAAGCATGCTAGAAGACTCTTCTCAGTGGCTAACATGTTCCCCTTTCATGCTGATTGGCTCATAGGATGCTGGAGATATTGGGACCCTACTCCCAAAAAAATAAGGGGTCTGAGACCCCCAATGACTATACCCCTGCCTGTCACGTTCCTAACTCCCAAAGTTGTTTTAAAAAGCAGATTTGCTGCACCAGAGAGCTTAATCCACTTTAATTGTGTAAATCTAAAATTCCGGCATGCGATCAAATTCCCTCCTGCAAAATACTGACAGTCTGGAGATGTTCCCAGTTTTCAGTATGCTACAATTTTACATTGCCTTACTTTTAAATGTGGAGAGGGCATTCAAAGGCCTTGAGATGTAGGGATAGGGCAGAAATTTGATCAGGTCACATCTGAAGGCAAATTTACCAACTTTGCACTTTCCAACACGAATATGAGGAGAACTGAAACACAGCCATCCTTTGAAAACTGCACTTAACCGAATTTTGCAATGCAGCTCTCTACCCAGTGTTTACAAAAGCACATATATTTGGGGAAACTGTGCACGAAAGGGAATATTTCCATGAGTAGAAATATCCCTTCTCTTAGGAGAAAGAATGGGTATGTTAGTCAACGCTGCATGCAAAATGTGCGTCTTAGGAGACGTTCGCACAGAAATGCTGAAGAATTTTCATGGGGAAACAAAACCACGCGAACAGCTGCAGAAATGTGGAGAACCAAATTTCAGACTGAAAAAAACTGAAACAGACCCTTCCATCACCGTTGAGATGTAGTCTAGGATTCTGTGAGGCAAAGAGAAAACTGAATTGCTGAGGGAACATTGAGGTTATACTCATAAAACACCCCAGAACTACTTCCTAATTTAGGAGAGGAGTTGGGGAAGCTAAAATGATCTGTTTTATAGCAAGTATTTGTCAAAGAGGCAACGAGCGAAGGGAAAGGGCCGGCCTCGTTCTATAGCATTCATTGTTCGGAGCCTGAATGAGCGTATCTCTTTGTTCAAGACAGATGTTGAACAGAGGCCTTTATTTCCTCGCCTGATATTTTGTGGGAAAGCTGGGAGACGAGTCATCTCAAGACCACTTGGAGCCTTTCAAGGGGGATTTGGAAAAAAGAAAACCCAATGGCCACAAAACGATACAAGACAGAGGCAGGCAGCAGAGATTCATTACCATTGAAAGGACCATTCCCGCCCCCCCCACACCTCTCTTTTAGTTTTGCTCAGTCCTTCAAAGCCAGAAGCAGGGTCCAAGGGCCATGCGTATAATACATGTTTTTTTAAAACGGATTATTTTGAGGGATGGCCCACCCTATTGCGAGGATCAAATAAAATGCAGAAATCATCAGGAGCTGCTATTAGACAAGGAGAGCTGCTTAAACTTGGGCAACGACTCCCTTACGAGGAAAGGTTGCAGCATTTGGGGCTTTTTAGTTTAGAGAAAAGGCGGGTCAGAGGAGACATGATAGAAGTGTATAAAATTATGCATGGCATTGAGAAAGTGGATAGAGAAAAGTTCTTCTCCCTCTCTCATAATACTAGAACTCGTGGACATTCCAAGAAGCTGAATGTTGGAAGATTCAGGACAGACAAAAGGAAGTACTTCTTTACTCAGCGCATAGTTAAATTATGGAATTTGCTCCCACAAGATGCAGTAATGGCCACCAGCTTAAAAGAAGATTAGACAAATTCATGGAGGACAGGGCTATCAATGGCTACTAGCCGTGATGGCTGTGCTCTGCCAGCCTAGTCAGAGGCAGCATGCTTCTGAAAACCAGTTGCCGGAAGCATCAGGAGGGGAGAGCGTTCCTGCACTCAGGTCCTGCTTGCGGGCTTCCCCCAGGCACCTGGTAGGCCACTGTGAGAACAGGATGCTGGACTAGATGGGCCACTGGCCTGATCCACCAGGCTCTTCTTATGTTCTTATTCCTTCCCCTCACATTTTATGGATCCTAATCCATCATCTCAGTCGTCATGGAGAAAGGATCTCTCCTCCAGGCCTTTCCCCTCATGATCCGTCCCTTTGGACTTCTCCTGTGCCCATCCTTCTTCTCACCCACATTTATTTATTTATGTGTTGCTTATTGTAAATTGTTTTTATGGATGCATTTTTATATTGGTGTTTCTTGTAAGCCGCCTTGAGGGCCTTTTGGCCAAAAGGTGGGGTAGGAATAAACAATAATAAACAATAATAATAATAATCTAGGATGGATCGCAGCAGAAACAAGCAATGCTGCCCAATCGATCTCTCAGCGGCTTTTGATACTGTCGACCACAGTATCCTTTTACATCGCCTGGAGGGACTGGGAATAGGAGGCACTGTTTTACAGTGGTTCTGCTCCTTTCTCTCCGACAGGCATCAACAAGTAGCATTGGGGGAGGAGGTTTCAGACCCTTGGCCTCTCAATTGTGGTGTGCCACAGGGCTCTATCCTCTCTCCCATGCTATTTAATATCTATATGAAGCCGCTGGGGACTATCATTAGGAGATTTGGGCTGCAGTGTCACCAGTATGCAGATGACACTCAGCTCTATCTCTCATTTAAATCCTCACCAGAGTTGGCTGTGGAGACCATGTCCAAGTGCCTGGAATCCGTGAGTGGATGGATGGGAAGGAACAGGTTGAAGCTGAATCCTGATAAGACCGAGGTGCTACTCGTGGGGGACAAGGGAAGGTTGGGAGATATTGACTTGATGTTCGATGGGGTGAAACTGCCCCTAAAGGACCAAGTCCGCAGCCTAGGGGTTGTCCTTGATTCCAAGCTGTCCATGGAGGCTCAGATTTTGGCAGTGAGCCGGGCAGCTTGGTATCAATTACACCTCATACGTAGACTGCAACCCTACCTCCCTGTTCATCAGCTGCCATTGGTGGTACATGCCCTGGTCACCTCTCGTTTGGACTACTGTAATGCGCTCTATGTGGGGCTACCCTTGAAAACGGTCCGGAAACTACAACTTATACAAAATGCGGCGGCTCGACTACTTACAAACTGTCGTCGCCGGGAGCACATCACCCCAGTGCTGCTCGATCTGCACTGGCTCCCAGTTGTTTTCCAGGCCCAATTCAAGGTGTTGGTATTAACCTTTCAAGCCCTACACGGTCTCGGCCCAGTTTATCTGATGGAGCGCCTCCAACGCCACCAATTATGCCGCCCGACAAGATCAGCCACACAGGGCCTTCTCTCAGTCCCACCAACTAAAACAGCTAGGCTGTTGGGGACTAGAGAGAGGGCCTTCTCAGTGGCGGCCCCCACTCTCTGGAACTCCCTCCCATATGATCTTCGACATGCCCCTTCCCTGAATGTATTCCGCCAGGCCTTGAAGACCTGGCTTTTCAGACAGGCCTTCGGGACTTCCGGGGAGGGTTAATCTCTATGAATAATTGCCTATTACTCTGAACTGTCATTGTTTTATAATTTTTATCATTTGTATTGTATTATTATGATGTATTTTAATTGAGTTGTACGTTGCCTAGAGTGGCCATTGGCCAGATAGGCGACTTATAAATTAAAATTATTATTATTATTATTAATCCCCGACTGAGGAACTTGAGGCCCAGGGACTGTGTGGCCCTCCTGATCCCCCTGTCTGGCCCTCAGGGCTTTCTCCAGGTGACACTTCCTCCTAGCCACACCCCCTCTCTGTAGGCCATGCTCCTTACCCTCCTGGAGTGGTTTTGGCCTGGCCGGGATGTGCCCTTGTACTCCGATCATGCCTTTTGCTTGTCTGGCTGGAGAATAGAGGGGTGCGTGAGTGTGTGTAGGAACAAGCCTACTGTACAAAAGGTAAAAATGTGCATGTGTTGATCCACCCACTTTGGCCTGTGGCAAAACTCACCACTGACAGGTGACCCCTCTCCCCTCCCAGAAGGTTGCTCAGAAGGGAATTTAATACATTCAGCCCCATGACCTGAGGCTCTCTGTTTCTGCCCTAGAATTGTGTCCTGAGGAAGGGAGTTCCTCAGATTCTGTCCTGAGAAAGGTAGTTAAGGCACAGAGATCTGTCCCACATCTTCTGTTGTCTAGACAGATGGGAAACAGGCATCTGGGTTCCCTTTAGCACTCCTTTGACTCTCTTGTTGTTGAAAGGTTTGATTTCCCTGCTTCTAATTAATTAATTTATTTAATTGTTGGCCTGAATGTTTTTAGCAATGTATTCCTTGAATTCTTTTTTGGGGTGTGTGTGACCCCCTTACTGCATAACTTTTGCCAGATTTTCTTTTTTTTTCTTATTTGGACAAGACTCCCATTTTCTGAAGGAAGCCCTCTTGCCTTTAATAGCTTCCTTGACTCTCCTCATTAACCACGCTGGCATCCTCTTGACCCTGATGGTACCTTTCCTGATCTGCAGTATACATTCATGCTGAACCTCTGCTCCTGTGGTTTTAAACAACTTGCAAGCATTCTGGAGAGATCTAACCCTCTTAACCTTTCCATCTAACCATTTTTACTTTTACTTTTTACCAATACCCTCATTTTTAGAAGGTTCCCCTTTTGAAGTCAAATGTGTTGGACTCTCTTGATAATTGTCTACTTACATATATGTTGGATTTGGTAGCGCTGAGATCACAGTTTCCAACTGGTTCAATAACACTTAGATCTCACATGAGGTCCTGGGCATCATTTAAAATTATGGCTGCATACTCACCATATATTTAAAGCATATTTTAAGCTCATTATCTGCCTCAATGAATCCTGGGAACGGTAGTTTACCTCTCAGAGCTACAATTTCCAGGACCCTTTTTAAAAACTACCGTTCCCAGGATTCTTGGGGAAATAATGTGTTTTGAATGTGCTTTAAAAGTATGGAGTGTGCACAACCTAAGTCTAAGTCTAAGGTCACACACACACACACATGTTGGCTCATGACCAATTATTCTACAGCACTGTCATTTAGGATATCAAGAACGTTTTGTTTGTTCATCATCCAAAGGGGTCACACGCCTATGTCCATCTCATTTTATGCTCACAACAACCTTGCGGAGTAGGTGGAAAGCCGCCAATGTGCCCAAGCTCATCCTAGGGAGCTGAGAAGGAATTTGAACTCGGGTCTTTCCCTGGACTGAGTCCGCTGTACCATGCTGCCAAACAATGTCAAGCGGCATCAAGCAGCATTGGACGGAGTTCATCCTCTGTGAGGGAAGCCGGAGATTGACAGGTAGCTCATTCATGAAGCTGGTTAAAGCGGCTGTAGCCGTGTCAAAGAGCGTGTCCCTCCTACCTTCGAAGTGACAGCCCCTGACCCTCATTGCTGGATTGAAACTACTAACCAGATGGTCTTTTGGGGGTTGGGTTTTTTTTAACCCCCTTCCCACTCCTCAAATGCATTCAGGCTCAAGCACCATCACTAATGTCACCCGTAGTCGCAAGGCACACGTCTATTATCTGAGCAAGGAGGGAGAAAGTGTGGGAAACTCAGCGGAACTCAAACCCACACAGCCTGGTGCTAATGACTCCTTTGTGGGATGTGAATGCACCATGAACTCACGTGGTACTTTTCTTGGCCAAGAAGGAATCCGAGGAGTTAAAGATGGGATGGAGGTGGCGCATGACGCCAAGGGCACCCTTGGCAAACTAACATGCATGAAGTAGGGATGGAAAGATCTCTTGGTTGCTCCTTTTTCCCAGTCTTAAATTCAGCTCTGCAGCAACCTGCAGTTTTTTTTAAAAATGCACTTCATGAAAATTCTTCAGCGTTCTAGTGGGAATTTCTCCCAATAACCACATTTTTTCCAGTGCAGTTTTGACTAATGTGCACATTTTTGCGAAGGATTTCTCCAAATAACATGCATTTTTGTATGTCATTTTCACGGACGCATTCATTTTTATGCCAGCTTTCCCCTAACGTATGCAATTTTGTCAACGTGCTTTGGTTGGGGAACTACATTGCAAAATTTGGATCCGTGTGAATTTGGAAAGATGGCTGTTCTGCTTCTCATGTTGTTTTGGAAAGGGCAGATTTGATACAGTCAGCTTAAAATGTGAACTGAATCAAATTTCTCTCCCCTTCCCTAGCATTAAATTAACAAGATTGCTCCCCAATATTTCTTGGGAATCACTGTGATATAGTGGTTGGACTTAAATTGGGGTGGAGGTGACCTGGGTTTAAGTCTAACTGTGCCACAAAGTTTACATTACAGCTACATGGCCTACAATTTGGTTTGGACCTATAAAGCTCTTTGCAGCTCAAGACCCCAATATCTTCTCCTGATGTGAACCTACCCAGATTCGTAGATCTTCTTCAGAGGCCCTTTCCCAGCTCGCCTCTCTGAGAGAGGCTCGGAAAGTCACAACAAGGGAGAGGGTCTTTTCAGGTATGGCTCCCCATCTAGCGAGATCCTCCTGGCACCTTCACTGACAACTCTGCTGTCGGTGCGCTGCCAAAGCTTCCTGTTGCTCTTATGGGGATGTCATTTTCTATGTATGTATATATATATATATATATATAATGAATTACATGTGTTTTCTATGCATCGCTTCACAAGGCAAGCTATTTATGTTTTAAAATGGGTTGCAAGTCTCTTGGAGAACTTTGGGGAGCGAGTCTAACAGATAGCAAACATAATGCGTGGTCCGTTTGGGAACCTGGAATCTTTTGCAGGTGCTCTGCCACGTTGCCACAGACCTTCCCCACCTGACGCCAGGGGTGGTTGTGGATTGATGAGGGCAAGTGTGCTCCTCCCATAATGCCACCCAGGTCCCACCCATGGGTCTGCTCATATAACACCTGTTCTGGCCCGTCTGCATTGGCTTCCTATTTGTTTCCGGGCTAAATTCAAAGTGCTGGTTTTGACCTATAAAGCCTTACACGGCATGGGACCGCAATACCTGGTGGAGCGCCTCTCCCAATATGAAACTACCCGTACACTGCGCTCAACATCTAAGGCCCTCCTCCGAGTACCATCCCATCGAGAAGCTCGGAGGGTGGTGACTAGAAATAGGGCCTTTTCGGTTGTGGCTCCCGAACTGTGGAACGGTCTTCTTGATGAGGTGCGCCTGGCGCCGACGCTGCTATCTTTTCGGCGCCAGGTGAAAACCTTTTTATATTCCCAGGCATTTTAATGCGTACTATTCATATTTATTGATGTATTTGCCGTTGCTTTATTATTTTTGTTTACGTTTGTTTGGTTTGATTCTATTGTATTATTGTATTTATATATATATATATTGATTGCTTCATTGTTATGTACACCGCCCAGAGAGCCCTCGGGCTTAGGGCGGTATATAAATAAAATAAAATAAAATAAATAAATAATGGCTCCGCTCCTCCTCAGCCATTCTGTCACTGTACCCTCAGCAGCAGAATGCCTCCATGGGAGACACGTTCCACCAGCATATCATGTGTTTGGCCAGTGTAGCAGTGCTTCTGCTAGACCTTGTAGTTCAGGAACCTCAGGCCTGGAAGCTCAATGTGGCCCTCCAGGCTCCTCACCAGCCTTCCTTCACCCCCAAGTGTTTTTACGAGGCTGGAATGTGCCCTTAAACTCAGATCATGCCTCTTCCTTGTCCAGATCAAGGACAGCAAGGATCTGTGTGTGCGTGAAAGCTACCCTATTGTACAAAGGTAGCATCTACATGTGTGGCTCCACCCACTTTTGTTTCTGGCCCTGCCCACCACTGGCCTGTGGCCCCTGGGAGGTTGCCCAGAAGGAATACGGCCCTTAGGATGAAAAAGGCTCCACATTTTAATGAGAGCCAACCCAACTGGCACTTTCCAAAACAGGATGAAAACCCAAACACAGCCATCCTTCGAAGCTTGCACAGCTCCAGAGTTTTGCTCCAACCAAAGCAAGTGTCTAAAAATGCACATTGTAGAGGAAAATGTGCATCAACAAATATCTATTCATGACAATCCCCACAGAGAATGCATGATATGAAGGGCAAGTGTCTGCAAAAATGAGTTGATCAGGCAAGGTTGGATACAAAAGTGTGTATCTTGGGAGAAAGATCGATAGATCGAGACTCTGGCAAAAACTCGCGGCCACTAACATCGACCACCACCTGCTTTGTCTGCTACAAATATTCTATACCAACACTTCTCTTAGGGTTAGAGTTGGTGCTAACGGATCCCTCTCTGAGACAGTGCCCATTCGTAAAGGGGTCCGGCAAGGATGCCTTTTGGCGCCACTTCTTTTCAACTTATATGTAAACGGTATTGTTGATGCCTTAGCAGGCCCGACTTTCCCCCCCCCCCCACGATCTTAGGTAACACGCTGTCAGTACTCCTCTATGCGGATGATCTAGCATTGATCTCTATTACTCAGGTGGGTATGAGGAGATTATTATCTGCGCTAGGTTCCTATTGTCGAAGTGAACATCTTGAAATAAATTATTCTAAGACAGTGGTGATAGCATTTGGGAGAAAGCATAAGCAGCATGTTTGGAGGTTAAATGACCAACCTATACTCCAACTGCGCCATTTTAGATATCTTGGCCTCATTTTCACTCGGTCTCTCTCCTGGAAGTTACATTCTGAAGCAATGAACCTTAAGACCTCTAATTCCATTCACTTGTTATACCGTTTTTTCCACCTTAACGGTGGAAAACTTGTTCTGCCTGTAGTTGAGGTCTTCCAAAAGAAATTCACCCCAATCTTACTCTACAGTGCTGAGATTTGGGGTTATGCAAAGATCCCTTCCTTAGAGAAGCAACAAAATGCTTTTGCCCGTAGGATACTAGCCCTCCCTAAAGGGACTCCATCTGCCCTATTAAGATCGGAACTAGGACTATATTCCCTAACAGCGTTAGCTCATGTAGCCCTCGCCTCCTTTTGGCTTAGACTAGCTGGCATGGATGATTCAAGGTTAGCTAAATAATGGTATCTAGAACAACTTCGTAACCCTGATCCAAACAATTGGCTTACTAGGACTAAATCTATTTTAACCTTTTATGGGATTAGTATCGAAACTGCCCCCTCATATGCTTCCTCTAGAGCTAGAGCACGACTCAGGGATAGAATTCTTTTTTATGCCTCGAGGTGGGATTTGGCATATGCCTCCCAGTCCTTCTTGTCGCATTGGTTTCCAATGTATAAAACAGCATTCTCTCTGGAGCCCTCAGCATATTTGGGAGATATAGCCAGACTCCTATACACCTCCAATGCTGCCCATGCAACTCAGGTGAAGTGGAGGATATCACTCATTATTTGTTGTTCTGTACCCTTTATAAAGACCCTCAGGCCAAGTTCCTATCCCCCATTAATCTTAAGAATAGGACCCCTTTGGAAGTTTGTCTTTTACTCGTGGGAAATGACTCTTTTATTACGCATCAAGTTGCTCTGTTTGGTCATGCGGCTGCCAAAATTAGAGCTAAACTTTTCAGATAGCTTTTTTTTATTTTCCAATTTTAAAATGGCTTTTTAAGCCACCACAGTTTTACATTGATGTAATTATAGTTATGCATTCACGTATTCGATACCCTTTATGTGATTTTTAACAAGTGGTGTAAATTCTGTAAATGTTTGTTTTCTAAATTTATGTTTTGTATGCTTGTGATGAGCTGTAAGCAATAAAAAGTTCTTCTTCTTGGGTGAAATGTTCATAAAAATGGCAACAAAAAATTTCACAAGGACCTTAAAAAAAAACAGCCGCGCAAACGGATGAGGAAATGTGGAGAAAGTTGCCTTGCAAAGTCCCTCTGTGGCTATGGGTTGTCACCAACTAAGTTTTACTCGAGGCAGGGATGGGGAGAAATTCAATTCATTTCGCATTTCAAGCCGAATCTTATCAAATCTGCACTTTCCGAAACAACGTGGGAACCGAAACAAGACCACCCTTTGAACATTCGCACTTATCCAAATTTTGCAATGCAGATCTCTAAAAATAGCAATGTTTGCAAAAATGCATCTGTTAGGGGAAAGTGTGCATAAAATGAACATATGGGCGAAAATAACACACAAAAATTCATTATATGACAAGAAAACTGCTCGTGAAAATGTGTACATGAGTCAAATTGTGATCAATTTACTGAAAGCTATATGATCAGTCAATTAAAAAAAAACACAGCTGCAGCTCTAATATTTGTACGTGCACCATTTTAGCAGCTACCTGTGTGCTAGAGACACACAGTCTTTGCCAAAGGACTTTGAGAGTAGGTAGCTGGATCTTTCCCACACATCTGACTTAAATTTAAAACCCCGAATGAGAGCGAGGGTCGTAGAATCATAGAATCGTAGAGCTGGAAGGGGCCTATAAGGCCATCGAGTCCAACCCCCTGTTCAGTGGGGGTGGGAAGCAAATGGGGAAGGTGTACCCCCCCAGTGAGGGTGGTGTATGAACACACCTCTGCAATCAGTCCATCCCCACCGCCCACCGCACGCGCATTGCTACTCCCTCGCCTTTTCCCTGACTCGCAGAAATTCCCACAAGGCTTCTCTGTCGGGTGTACAAGAGGGAGTTATTATTTCCTGGTTTATTGACTCTGAAAAAGCCCGAGGGATTATGGCTGCTTTGCACATGAATTGCCGGAGTGTGTTGTACAAAAGGCCGGGGCGGTGGGATAATGTGTTTGGATGTGGGAAAGAGCTGACCCTCTGAGATAGCAGGCTGGTGCCTGATGGTAAGAATCAATTAGGTTTCAAAGGAACACATTGCACCCCTGGGTATATAGGCAGGGCCCAGCCAACTCAGTTACAATCAGGTGGAGGAACCCCTCCTCTTTTCTGCACTCCATCCCCCCCCCTTCCTGGTGAGTCCCAAAAAAGAAATCATTCACATGTACATTTCGGAATCTTTTCAAGCTGCAATTGAAATTTACGTCTAAGCAATGCCAGTGAAATACCACTTTAAAATACCACACCACCACCACTGTTTTACACTTTCCCTCACGTCTCTTGCTCTCCCCGTCGTCTCACAAGTCCACACTCTGCTACAACAGATGTCCCTAGGAGCCAATCAGCATGAAAAAGGAAGGTTGTGTATTAGCTACTGAGAAGAGTCTTCTCAATGGCTGACTCACTCCTTTCACTCTGATTGGCTCCAGTCAGCATGGAAGACAAGGACTCAGTGGCTAACATGTTCCCTTTTTATGGCTCATACAAAGGGACCTTGGCTGAACGTTTTTTTGGACTTGCTCCCAAAAAAGTAATGGGTCAATGACCTTCCACAACCCCGGATGACTGCAACTCTAGAAAGGCGGGGATAAAATGTCTCTTGCTGTTTATTTGGGGTCCCCCTCCTGATTCATCCCCTGCGCTGACTTACAGATTTACAGTACTTACGGTGATGGTCCAGATCCAGAAAAGAACTAAAATATGGAAATTCACAAACTTGAAGGCAGTTCCCTTTGGTCAGCTAAGTATAAAGATGTCTGTGTTGATGAAGGAAAATAAAGAGGTGAGGGAAGTATTCTTTTACCTCCCGTTTAATCCAAATGCAAACAGGCTTTGTGCTCCAGAAGTCTTGCATTTGCAGAACCTGAACTGTTAGACAAAAGGATGAACCTTCTACAAGACCTCAGCTTGTCTGAGGTTTTAAGATCAACTTTGCTAAATCTGAGGTGCCTATAGCTTCAATGTAAGGCTTTGCAAGCAGGTCTCATAGGAGATAACTATGAGCAGGGGGTTGGACTCAATGGCTTTATAGGCTCCTTCCACTATTCTATGATCCTGTGATCTCACAATCTGTTAGCAGGAGAGATGCCAGAACCGCAAAACAAAAATATGCCAGTACGTAGCACCTGTCCCGTCTGAAATCCTGGAGAGTTGCTGCCAGTCAGTGTAGACAATACTGACTGGATGGCCTAATAGTTTGCTCAGTATAAAAGCAGTTTCCTAGGGTGATATTCAGTGCTAGCCTTACTCAGAACAGACCCACTGAAGTGAACAGACATGACTAACTTTATTAATTTAAATGGGTCCACTCTGACTGGGACGGAATTGAAGACTACATTGTCTCCCACAGACCCTGGTGCACAGCAGCAGATTACCTCTACACATAATTCCGTCTGAGGTTCTAAACAGGCTCATGAGTCATTTGCAGAACAAGTTTCTGGTGCAGTTTTGGGGTGGGGGAACAGTGGAGGCTGGTGGCTCTGATATCAGTGAGGCAGTGAATCTACTCTGGGCTTTAGTTCGAACTTTCAAGGAGTTGCCCAATGTGCTGAACCTCTTGGTTTCAGCACCATAGACATTTCCTTGAAAGTTCAGACTAAAACCCGGAACGGATTCCACTGCCCCGCTGACATGGAGCCACCACTCTACTGTTTCCTTCTACACCATTTTTCTTTCCCAACTCTTACGTCATGTTCCATGGCTACTGAACATACTTGGTCCTCATTTGGCTGTGTGTGTGTGTGTGTGCAGCAAGGAAGAGTTGTCACATTTTTTAAAATTTAACATTGTTCTGTGCTTGTGCAATTTTTTGGGGGGGGTTCTCACCCAAAGGATGATGATACCCCCCTTTTTCCTCTGTCGCCCCCTTCTGGCATCCCTCACCTCTAGGGATAGACCCATCTGTCAATTTTGAGTTCCCTGAGTTTCTCCTATTTTCAAATTAAATTCTTATTTCTGCAGCACTTTGAGATTTTTTTTTTTTAAATCCTTACAAAAAAAATTTTCAGCACAGGTTTCTCATAATAAACATGCTCTGCATGCAGCTTTGACAAATGTACGTATTTTTGCAAGCAGTTTCCCCGAACGTCATGCATTCATGTATGCTGTTCTGACCAATCTGTGCATTGATATGCACACTTGACCCTAATAGATGCATTCATCTTCTTTTTTCGGTAGACGTTACTTGGCTGGAGACCTGCATTGCAAAATTCAGAAAAGTGCCAATTTTGAAGGATGGCTATGTTTCGGTTGGGATTATTTTTCCAGAATGTGCGGATTTGGTCAGTTCCCCTGTAAATGTGAATTGAATCCCTTCGCCCATCCCTGTTCACCTTCTAAATTTGCTGTTATAAAGATGTTGGTTGTGTGTGTGTGTGTGCGTGCGTGCGTGCGTGGATTGGTAATCTAATCCTGATTGCTCTTGTTTTTTCCATCATGCTACTCTCTGGCGTCCTTTGTTTCGTTGGCGTCTGTTTGAGTATGTGTGTGTGTGAGAGGAGAGAGTGAAAGAGTCTGCGTCGCTCCACTTTCTCAGGCTGGGTGCCTGTCAGTCAGCACATCAACCAGAACAAAGGACGTGTGTCTTGGGAAACTAGCTGTGAGCATGGGGAGGTGAAGGTTTCGGCATAGCCAGACAGGTGGGTCTTGGAGGGTTGTTAAAGAATCTGTGGACGTGTTCAGGAGGCAGTTAAGTCAGGATTGCTCCCATTAATGGTAGATAGTGGCCTCAGATGGAGGGTCTTTAAAAAAAAAAGCCAGAAAGCCTGATTTTTAAGTGGGCCAAACGCACAACACCTTGTCAAATTGTGTCTGTGTTTCGGCGGGAGAGGAGAGGCATGAAAACTATCTAGCTCAAGCTTTTATGTATTAATTCATTTGCTTAAGGAACCCACCCATATTCCTGCCTAGAAATTCATTTCAGTTCACATTTCAAGCCAAATCTATCAAATCCACACTTTCCAAAGCAACATGAGAACCAAAACACAGCCGTCCTTCAAATTTCGCACTTATCTGAATTTTGCGATGTAGTTCACCAGCCAGCCAGAGTTTACAAAAATGCATATGTTAGGGGAAAGTGTGTGTAAATGTATATATATTATAGAAAACGACATACAAGTATGCATTATTTTAGGAGAAAGTGCTTGCAAAACTGTGTATATAAGTCAAAACTGCAGACAAAAATGTGTTTATTAGGAGAAATTTGCACTGAAATGCTTGAAGAATTTTCAAGGGGATTTTCTTTTTTTTAAAAAAATCACAGATTGCTGCAGGAATGTGGAGAAGTGAACTTAAGACTGGAAAAATGAGGAAATGAAACTGACAGATCCTTCCATCCCTATTCCTGCCTTATTGAAAATGGCTTCATGGCTGCATCCGTTTGCTAAATTGTAAACTTAACCTCAACACATTGTGATATTGTTGTTGTTATCATTGTTATTTGCATTTATTAACTGCTTTAAACAAACAGATCTCTGAAAATGACTTAACAACCACATAAAATACTAAAACCGCTAAAATCAGTTAAAGCCAGCTGACAAGCAAAACGGGGGGGGGGAAGTCCCTACAAGAGCTCATCCAACCATATTATATATATATAAGAGGACAATATATATCTTTCATATATTATAAACTGCTTTGTAGCACTTTCAGCTGCAAAGACGTTTGGAAAGATAAGAGAAATAAAAGCAAAGAAACAAAATGAAACTTGGATGACTTTACAGGCGGATTTTCAAGACAAACAACTGGGTTGTTAGAACAAATTAAACCAGAACTGTCACTAGAAGGTCAAATGATGAAACCGAGGTTATCATACTTTGGACCCATAATGAGATGATTCACTATAAAAGACAATAATGCTGGGAAAAACAGAAGGGAGTAGAAAAAGAGGAAGGCCAAACAAGAGATGGGTTGATTCCATAAAGGAAGCCACAGACCTGAACTTACAAGATCTGAACAGGGTGGTTCATGACAGATGCTCTTGGAGGCCACTGATTCATAGGGTCGCCATAAGTCGTAATTGACTTGAAGGCACATAACAAGAACAAATTAAACCAGAACCATCACTAGAAGCAAAACTGATGAAACTGAGGTTATCATACTTTGGACACATAATGAGTTTCTGGGAATCACAAGTGAGAAGAGTCGCTGTCACACTCGTGCCCTGCACATAGTCCTGTGTTTGTCAACCCCTGCAATGGCCAACTCCAGAAAAACTAGGATCAAGCCAAACCCTCATCTCGTTCAGCATCCTTTTCTCACAGTGGTCAACCGGATGCCTCTGAGGAAGCTTGCGAGCAAGATCTGAGCACTCTCCCGACTTGTGATTCCCCGCAACTGCAACCATCTTTTTGGTGTGCGTGCCTTTCTCCAATATATTCATTTCAATACGCACACCCCGCCAATATGTGCATGTTATAGATTCGTCTTGAAATGAGAACAGAACCAAATTTCTCTTCCATCTCTACCCATTCGTCAGCTCCATGGTGTCAAGAGTTTACAAATCTTCGCGCACACCTGGATCAATAGGCCAAAAACTCATGCGTGGCATGCATTTCCCCCCGCTTGGCAACACTTGCAATCTAAAAGGATCCGTTAAAACTGCAACGGATCATTATCTTCTTCCCAAAGAGCACGGGACTGGTTTTCTTGGTGATACCTGAAATCTGTCAGGATCTGTTAAACCGGAGGGAGGGGACCTCAGGACCCGGAGCCAAATGTGGCCCTGCACCTGGTCCTTGGCACACACCCCAGGCCATACCTTTCACTGGCCCGGCTTTGCATCTGAAGCATTTTTGCCCGACTGGAAGGCGTCCTCTGTTAATGCCCCCTGCTTGTCTGGATAAAGAGAAGGGTGTGTGCGAGGGTGTGTAGAAACTAGCTTAGTGTTCAAAGGTAAAATTGACATTCATTGCCCTACCTGCTTTTGCTGCTGGCCCCGCCCACTGCTGGTGTGTGGCCCTCAGAAGGTTGCCCAATAGCGACTGTGGCCCTCGGGCTGGGAAATGGCGCCCCAACCCACCAACCTGATCCTCTCCTACTCTGTCCCCATTCCCATCCCCAGCCAGATGTTAAGCCCTTGAGAGATAAAGGCCTGGCTTTCCCAAAATGTCTCAGCCTGGCTTGACAGCTCTTGATCAATGGCTCTAGCCCCACGCCAGAAACAGTAAATGCTATGCAGATGGTCTCCCCAAAGCAAGGCTCCCCCGGAGCCCCCAGCCCCAGCCACAAAGGGAAGTCAAACAGCATTTCTAATTCAGCTTGTGGTTTGGCACACTTCCTTTTTAAGCCTTCAATGCCTTGAATAGGGACTCAGTGTGGGAAACTCAAACCAACTCCACACTCACAGTCTGAGGCCTGGGCTTCACATCTGCCTGCGACCGACAGACACGAGGAAGGAGGGGAGGGAGGGAGGGAGGAGGGAATCAGATTAAATGGGTTGAAGGGGAGAGGAGGAGGAGGAGGAGGAGGTGATCAGAGCGAAACGAAACTGCACAAGGAATTTGCAAGGAGAATTTATTTTATTTATTCATTTGTTACATTGATAGCCTACCCTTCCCCCCAACAGAGGGAATTAGATAGATAGATAGATAGATAGATAGATAGATAGATAGATAGATAGATAGATAGATAGATAGATAGATAGATAGATAGATAGATAGATAGATAGATAGATAGATAGATAGATAGATAGATAGATAGGTAGGTAGGTAGGTAGATACTGCTTGAAATACTACTTGAAATGTATTGCTCAGATGGGGCTTCCATCCATCCATCCATCCACCCATCCATCCATCCATCCATCCATCCATCCTACCTACCTACCTAGAGTTATATCCTGTCCTTCCTTCGAGTAGGATCCTATGATACCACTTTAACAGTCATGGCTTCCCCCAAAGAATCCTGGGAATTGTAGTTTGTTAAGGGTGCTGAGAGCTTTCAGGAGACCTCTTTTCTGCTCACAGAGCTACCATTTCCAGAGTGGTTTAACAGTCAGTCCTTCTTCCCAGGGAACTCTGGAAATGGCAGCTCTGTGAGGGAAAGAGGGCCTCCTCTGGCTCACCTTGCCAGTTGGAAGGCCCGAGATGACTGACATTGGGGAAGATGATACTTCAGGTATTTGGGGTCCCAAGTGGTTTTAGCCAGTGGCTCCATGTCAGTGGGGCAGTGGAATCCACTCCGGGTTTTAGACTGAACCTTCAAGGAGCTGTCCAAGGTGCCAAACCTCAGTTTTAGCATCACTAGATTGGGGCTAGGAAAGATCTCCATCTGAAATCCCGCAGAACTGCCACCCGCCAGTGCAGACATAATGGAGGTCGACAGATAGACAAATGGTTTGACTCAGTACAAAGCACACATAAAGTTGGGGAAGGGCCGTAGCTCCGTGGTAGAGCATCTGCCTTGCCCGCAGAAGGTCGCAGGTTCAATCCCTGGCATCTCCAGGTAGGGATGAGAGAGACTCCTGCCTGAAACCCTGGACAGCAGCTGCCAGCCAGTGTATACAGCACTGAGCTAGAGGGGCCAATGGTGTATCGCTGCATCTTATGTTCCTATGAAGTAACACAGACAGCGTCCAACATTCATCCCTCTCCAAAGCTTGATTCTGTAGCTCTCAATCTCCCCAGCCTCTTGGCTAAGAAGCTTATTCCTCTCCGGGCAGAGGAAGTTCGAAATCTTCTGAGCTTCCCACACATTTTCGTAATGCCATTCATCCTCTCCATAATGGACGTGTGCCTGCCTGCAACAAGCACATTAGCCATGGTCCTTGACTTGCCATTGTGTTCAGTGGGAAAGAGCATACTCCCAGAACACCATCTGGGGAGTGGCTCCCCAAAAGCCAGCAACTTTTTAAAAAAATGCAGTAAATCTCCTTTTTTTAAAAGGAGGGGCAACATCTGGGAGAGACGCAGAACAGACGGACACTTCGTAGTGGCACTTTTCAAGGGTGGCTGTTCTCACCATAGCTGGGCTCTCGCAATCTGGGCATGAGCAGTCCCCAGTGCGCATGGGCGCGCATGCTCTAGGGATGGGCGGAAATCTGTCCATTTTGCTCTCTTTCTCTTCCCTGTTTTTTTTCTTTCTTTCAGTGTTAAATTCCGTTCTCCACATTTTCACAACAATTTGTGAATTTAAACATCCTTAGGAAAATCCATCGGGATCTCTAGGGCAAATGTCTCCTCATATTCTTACTTTTCTACGCAGTTTTGCCTAATATGGCCAGGGTGGTTTGGAGTGTCAGACTGAGCCCTGGGAGACCAGGGTTCAAATCCCTGCTCAGCTATGAAGCTCGCTGGGTGACCATGGGCCAGTCACTGTCTCTCAGCCTAACCTACCTCACAGGGTTGTTGTAAGGATAAAAGGGGGGGAGAAGAGGTCCTGCCACTCCTTGGTGGAAAGGCGAGATATAAATGTAATAATAGAGCGAGAGTAATAAATAAACAAACAATATTCACATTTTATGCGAAGACTAATGTAATCCATTTTTTGTATATTGTTTTCATCAATAGATGCATTTCTACATACACTTTACCCTAGCTGATGAATTTTTGTAGATGTTAGCATTTAAAAATTCAGAGAAGGGCAAATTTCAAAGGATGGCTGCGTTTTGGTGCATGTTTTGTTTGGGAAAGGACAAATTTGATAGATCCAGCTTTAAATGCAAACTGAAACGAAATTCTCACCCATCCCTACAAACCAACAATGGAAATGGAAATGGACTGCCTTCAAGTCGATTCTGACTTATGGTGACCCTACAGATAGGGTTTCATGGTAAGTGGTATTCAGAGGTGGTTTTACCATTGCTTTTCTCTGAGGCTGAGAGGCAGTGACTGGCCCAAGGTCACCCAGTGAGCTTGATAGCTGTGTGGGGATTCGAACCCTGGTCTCCCAGGTCGTAGTCCAACACCTTAACCACTACACCACACTGGCTCTGAACAAACCAACAATACTGCCCTACTAATCAAGCCAGTCCTCCGTGACAACAGCTCCTTGGCCCTCAGCAGTATCACAATAATAATACCGGCCTACCTTATAAGGCAGTTGTACAAATAAACCGCAATCAAATTTTCCCAAAGCTGCTTCTTCTTCATCATCTTCTTTTTTACTCACACTCTACTCTAAATGAAACTGATGGTTCTCCCATTGTTTTATTTTTTAAAAAAATGTAGATTAAATCTGGTTCTTGTGGCGAGGGAAAAGAAAAAAAAAATCCTCTAAACAAAACAAAAATCCCTCCCAAAATAGAATGCACACACCGAGAGATTATCTGCACACTTTTGGAGGGGGTACATGAGAGATGGGGTTGTAGAAACTTTCCCACCACTTGACATAAAAGTCTTTGAGCTTAACAGCTGCTGTTCCGCACAAAAGGTGGCAAGGCTTTTCAAGCCTCGAACAATAGGGTGTGTGGGGTGTGTGTGAGAGAGAGGAAGAGACAAGCCACCTTCTCCCTCACCTGATCTTGAGGGAGGGGGAAGGAAAGAGGAAATGCATGGCTTGTGCAAACTGATGTGCAGTGGGAGAAATCTGATTCAGTTTTGCATTTAAAGGCGAGAGTGTCTTGTTTGCACTTTCTGAAACAATGTGAAGACTGCTATCCTTCCAGATGCATGCATTTCGCAATGCAGTTGTCCAGTCAACCAATGTGGACAAAAATACGTAGACAAAATATCAACGGGACGAGAGAGGAATTCTTTAAGTTGCCTTGATTTCAATGGGGAACAATCCCACTTATCTCAGTCTGGGTCCAGCCCGCCGTAAATATTAATGCACACACATAACAGATTGAGTGTTGTGGCTACTATTCACAATGCACAAATAACCACTCTAATATCAAGCTAATAAAGTATACCACATCCCCAGAAGATTCTAGATTATTTTAGGTGATATAAATGCTAATCATGATTATATAGAGGAATCATCATAATGACCCTGACAGTTGCAACATGCTCTTATAGTTGGGAGGTGTTTTTGTGATGAATTTCAGTCGTAGCAAAGCCATGAAATTTATTTATAGGGTATCCAGAAGACTGAGGGGAGATATGATCGCACTGTTCAAGTACAGGAAAGGTTGACACACAGAGAAGGGCCAGGATCTCTTCTCGATCATCCCAGAGTGCAGGATGCAGAATAATGGGCTCAATTTACAGGAAGCCAGATTTTGGCAGAACATCAGGAAAAGCTTTCTTAATGTTAGAGAGGTATGACAATGGCACTAATGACCTAGGGAGGCGGTGGGCTCTCCAACACTGGAAGAATTCAAGAGGCAGCTGGACAGCCACCTGTTGGGGATGTTTTAAGTTGCATTTCTGCATTGAGCAGGGGGTTGGACTTGATGGCCTTATAGGCCCCGTTCAACTCTACGATTCTATGTTGTTAACTACAGCTCACAACTTTCCCAACCATTATTAGTTTTCATTTATATCTCAGCAAGGACCTCAAAGTGGCATGCATGGTCCATCTCCCCGCTCTGTTGTATTCTCACAACAACCCTGTGATGTAGTTTAGGATGAGAGATGACTAGCTCAAAGGCACTCAGTAAGCTCCATAACCAAGCAGGGATTTGAACCATGGTCTCCTCAGTTTTTGTCCAATACCCTAACTGCTACAGCACGTAGGCTTGCCTTGGCACTTCTGCTGTCTTGGCCAACAAGTCCCCCCCGTATCCAACATGCATCACTAGTGCAAAGACAGCCAATATGTTGCCTTCTATATCTTCTTGGACTACAACTTTATAAGGATTTGTAGACTGCTTAAACACAAAACTCTCTAACCGGTGTACAGAAGAAATGATAAGTTAGCTAAAATCCACTGTTTTTTTAACAAATAAAATAATTGTCATTAAAACACAGATGAAACCAGTACAATTAAAAAACAACAACAGATAACTAGACTGTATGTCTAGGCAGGCTTGCTCATTCCCCCCCCCAAAAAAAATAATTCAGCAGGTGGCTAACTATAGAGCAAAGGCTTCTGGGTTGTCTCCAACCTGATCCTGACTCATGGCGACACTATGAATAGGGTTTTCATGGTAAGCAGTATTCAGAGGGGGTTTACCATTGCCTCCCTCTGAGGCTAGTCCTTCCCAGCTGGCCAGGGCCTGCTCAGCTGGCCACAGCTTTACAAGCCAGCCCCTTCCTTGGCCGCAGCTGCCAGCTGGGGGGCAACTGGGCTCCTTGGGACTCTGCAGCTTGCCCACAGCTGCACAGGTGGCAGGGCACGTCACCCCTGAGCCACTCCCTGTGGGGGGGATCTTTAGCTGGCCCTTGACACCCAGGAGACACAAGCAGGGATTTGAACTCACAGACTCTGGGCTCCCAGCCAGGGTCTCCTCTTCCACTCCTCTGCACTGCACCCCCCCCAACTTCTGTATGGTGGGTCTCCCAGCTCTCCAGAGCAGATTTCAAGGGTGAACATAGGACAGAGAAACCTAGTAAGGTGCCTTAGACAGAATCAGACCATTGGTCCATTGAGCTCAGTATTGTCAACACTGGCTGGCAGCAGCCCTCTGGGGTTTCAGGCAGGGTCATTCCCAGCCCTACCTGGAGATGTCGGGGATTGAAACTGGAGCCTTCTGCATGCAAAGCAAGATGTTCTAACCACTGAGCTATGGCCCTTTCCCGTGGTGCATGGGGGTAGTTACAGGGCAGAGGAGAAGGAAGGGCAACAGCAGCACTGGATACTGACCTTCCTGTATCTGGGCTATACTTATTTCAGAGTGCAGGCAAAGGTTCATGTGACTGAATGGCTCTTCTGTACAGGTGGTGGGGGGAATCCTTTCTGTATATAAAACGTCCTTCCACCCACATTGGTAAGGTAGAAGGTAGTGTCATCTCCCTGATGAGCTAGGTTTCCACATGCAGAGATGTTTTAAAAATATTTTTATTTTGCCTGCAAGTGCATTCAGTTCACCACTTCAGCCAGAATGATGGCTTTGCTCCAGGAAAAGGGGGGGAGGGATTTGATCCAGTTCATGCTTAAAGGCAAACCTTCCTAATTTGCACTTCTGGAAACAAGATGTGAACCGAAACACACTTTGAATGTTGTGAGGCAGTTCTCCAACCAAATTGTTTGTTTGAAAAATGCATACACGCTGGGGAAATGGTGCATAAATGCATACATTCACGGAAATAACATCCAAAAATGCTTTATTTTAGAGGGAGTGAAAATAACATAGAAAAATGCATTGTATTAGGGAAAATGGCAAGAACGTGTGCACTACGCATCCAGAAAGGTGCATATGAAAAGAAATGCCTGCCCTATTGCTGTGACTGCAATTCGTTTTCAACTGCGTTTAATGTTTAATTTGAAATGGTTGTAACCTGCCCTGGGACTTGATGATGAATGGAGGGTAATTGAAACAATAATACCAACCGTAATAATGTTGGTGCAATAGATATGCCCCCTTGGCAGTTTCTAATCTGTGGTGAGTTAATGCCAGGACAGGCAGAGATTATTACACCATGGAAAGAGCTCTAAGTTTAAAGAATATGCATTTTTTGAACCTTTATTGTTATTTTAACACAAGGTGAAGACATGTGTTTCTTTTTAATTCCACAGTTTAATTTATTTTGCATTTTGGTTAGGATTTGAAATTGACTCTTCTGGGTTTGAAATTTGTTGCTTTGCATCATGGTTATGTTTTGAAATTGACTCTTCTGGGTTTGAAATTTGTTGCTTTGCATCATGGTTATGTTTTGAAATTGACTCTTCTGGGTTTGAAATTTGTTGCTTTGTATCATGGTTATGTTTTGAAATTGACTCTTCTGGGTTTGAAATTTGTTGCTTTGCATCATGGTTATGTTTTGAAATTGACTCTTCTGGGTTTGAAATTTGTTCCTTTGCATCATAGTTATGTTTTGAAATCAGCTTACTGATTATTCTATGTTGTAATTTGCTGCTTAATGGGGGATTGTATTTTGTAGATGAAATGAAATACAGGTATGTCAGCAGCTGGATAATTCATGTAGGTATTACCTGGCAGATTTTGGTGTTTGATTAGTTTTATTGTTTCAGATGTTGTCGTATTTTATTTCTCCTATCAAACGCTTTGCAATCTTTTTTCTGGATGAAAAGCAGTATATAAAATGCTTGAAACAAATAAGTAACAATAATCACCTTTTATTACAACAACAACAACAATAATAATATGTAGAAATGTGGAGAATGGAACTTAAGACTGGAAGAATGAAAAATTCAAATGTAAAGATTTGCCTGTCCCTACTTCTGGGAGTAGATGGCATAAATTGGGACATGTGTCCCCCCTTTCGTCAAGTGAAGGCTTTTCCTGCCATTGCTTGCCATACATATGCCAACAATGCCCCCCCGCCCACTAATGGCTATGAAGTGCACCTTGTGACGGCTTGGAATGTGATTAATCTCTTCTGTGGCCTCTGCGAGTGGAGGGGCAGCCTGTTCCCAGCTCCCCGTGTGTATAATCCCTGATTCCAATTTTTCACATAGCACAGACTCCCCACCTGCTCATCTGGGGAAAGGTCATTATCCGGAGGCTATTCACTGCCAGCGGAGCATGCAAGGGGAGCTGCTTCTTCCATTGTCTCTGCTGGCCTCTTCTGATTGGCTCCCGAGTGTGGGAAACTCGAGGGAAGCAGAGACCCACAGCTTCTCAGGGAGCCTGGGCTGTATAAATATAGGGCAGGAGCTGCTAGCCCCCAGCACATTTGCCTGGGGATCTCAGACTTACTACTAAGCAACACCTACCTTTGCAGCCGGGTTAAAACGGAGAGGAAAAGATGGCACCTTCCAGCGTTGTTTTCATGGATCAAAATGGCCTGCTCACCCCTAAAGAGAAAAATAAAGTAAGTAACTGAGAGTACGTGTGTTTGTGTGTGAGAGAGCTCTAATGGGGTGCATCTACTTAAAACGCTCAAAGGGGTTTAACAGTCATTTGCCCCAGAGAACACTGGGAATTGTAGTTCTGTAAGGGGGTAGGGAGAAGAGACAGGTAACCATCTCTAACAGCAAATTTATTTATTTTATTAGATTTATTAGTCGCCCATCCGGCTAGTTGTCCACTCTAAACTAAACTACCCCCCCACAAGATTCTTTGGGGTACGTCATGATGACAGCAATAAAATGGATGGGTTGCATTTGAGTAAATCTTATGCAGAACAGACCGGCAGAAATTCATGGACCTAAATTAGTGGTGGCCATTAATTTCAATGAGTCTACTCTGAGCAGGACTAGGATTGGAGACGACCTGATATGTTTGTCCTGAAGGTGTCATCCTTAACAAACCACTCTGTAAAATACCTGCTCCCCTCCCCCAAAAATCCCAAACCTGACATGCCACCTGCCGGACATCTAACACATTTGTGGAGTAAACAGGGGGCTCTGTCTGAACGCCTCTCCTAAGAAAATGTGCTTGCTTCCCTTTGCAGCTTAGAAAGCCGGTGGTGGAGAAAATGCGCCGTGACCGCATCAACAACAGCATCGAGCAACTGAAAGTCCTCCTGCAGAAGGAGTTCCAGAGGCATCAGCCTAACTCCAAGCTGGAGAAAGCCGACGTCCTCGAGATGACTGTGGACTACCTGAGGCAGCAAAGCCAGCAGCAGGCAAAAGGTAGGGCGAGAGATGAGCGTTTAGGCCTGTTCGAAAACAGCTAAAACACACTGTAGTGTATCACCCACTAGGTGGCGAGCTGTCATTTAGGAACATAGGAAACTGCCTTCTGCTAGGTCAGACCATTGGTCCATCTAGCTCAGTATTGTCCACCTTGACTAGCAATTGTTCTCCAGGGTTTCAGGAAGGGTTCTCTCCCAGCTCTCCCTGGGAATGCCAAAGATTGGACTTGGGGCATTCTGCATACAAGACAGAAGCTCTGCCATTGAGCTATGGCCCTTCCCCAAATGTCTTTATCGAGGAAAGGCCATCCAACCCATCCCCTTCCAGTTTCCTTTTTTTTTTGCCAGCCAACAAGTCAACTTTCCATGGCTACTGAGCATGCTTAGTCCTCATTAGGCTGTTTTATGTTGGGTTGCCCCCATAATTTTTGTTTTTTTAAGAAAAGATTTGTTTGTACTTCTATAGGCTGTCCCCAGGCATCCAGATGCTTCCTGCATGTTTCTCAATGGGCCCCATATTTGTTTTTTTTACTGCAGACCTGTTGGCACTCACCACCTGAGTTTGACATTAGAAGGAGGGATATTAGAGGGAGAGACTGAAAGGTGTTCTCCAAGCTATCACATGAATATTTAATCATAGTCTTTCTTTTCTTCTCCTTTCCCCCCCTTCTCTAGCAATGGGATCTGTCCACAAAGATATACAGGTGGACTTCAGAGAAGGTTACTCCAGATGCCTGCAGGAAGCCTTCCAGTTCATGTCAGTTCACAAAGTCCACACTGAAACTCAGGCCAAGCTAGTGAGCCACTTCCAAAGGAGCCAGCTGTCCATGCGTGAAGTCATCAGCGCGCAGTCCACACTGAAGCACCAGTCCTCAAAGAACGTACCAGCTCTTTGGAGGCCCTGGTAGACAGTCAAAAAAGCTGTCAATGGACCTTGTTTCCAGAGGGAGGGCAGGATTCCATCCAATCATCTAGCCCTGGTCTTCTTCTCTGTAGGGAATCATATTTCCCCTCTTTTCAAACTATTTATTCTTGGAGAGAAACAGAATGCTTGGGATTCTGTAGTCAGTCGAATTGTATTTGGGCTGACTTTTAAGGGTGAAAGCAACATGCAGCTATGTATCCAGTCTGGGGATGCGGGAAGTATGTATCTTCATAATGAAGACTGTGTGTACGCATGTGCGCATGCGATGAACAGCAAATTTCAGGTTGTCAAAGTGTAGAAATGTTTTTTCAAAATCTCGATGCTGCTAGAGGTTGCAGTAGGGCAGAGATGGGAAACTTGAGGCCCTCCGCATGGAATGCAGCTAGCATCAATCCCAGCCAGCATGGCCAATGGTCAGGGATGTTGGGAATTGGAGGGTCACAGGTGTCCTAACCCTACAGTAAGAGAACATTCTCTCGAAGCCTGTCAAAGGCTTGTGGCTTTGCTACCTTCCTGCTCTGGCAAACCAGATTTCTGATTTCCTGGTGGGGATTTTTTTAAAAAAAATTTGTCTGGTTGATAGAAACTGCAGGTCTTCCATTTCTTTAGGGAAGACTAGACAAAAATGCTGTGATGGTTCACTGATTTGTTTCACAGAGAAACGATACCCCCCCCCTTGCTTTCTTAGGGAAACCATACCCTCGTGCTTTATATTAAAGAGAAAGGGAAGGGGGGATTCTAATTATTCAATGTCATACATTCTGAGCGTAAGGACAATTTGCTCTTCCTGCTGTTTTTGTTTTGTTTCATTGAAATAATGATGTTTTCCTCTTGCATGGGGAATGCTGCCATTCACGGGATGGGTGGCATATGGTTTTTGTTGTGTCTCCTGATGCCAGGATCTCTGTAGTGTGTGCATACTGTGTATGCCTTTTGTATGACGTTATTGGAAAGCAAAGAATAAAATAAAAATGTGCTATGGAATTTCCCGGGCTTCGTGTTGTTTGGAAGTGGGGAACGAAATATGACCATGTTAAAAACAACTCAGTGCTGTCTTCCTCCTCCTCCTCCTCCTCCTCCTCTAGTTCTTCTTCTCCTTGGGCTTATATAGGCTATACCCACACTACATTTGAAGCCCTATGATGCCACTTAAACAGGCACAGCTTTCCCCAAAGCATCCCGGGAGCTGTAGTTTGTTGAGGATGCTGAGAGTTGTTTGGACTTGGAGACGCCTATTCTTCCCTCCCAGAGCTACAATTCCCAGTGTGGTTTAACAATCAGTCCCTCTTCCCAGGGAATTCTGGGAATTGTAGCTCTGTGAGGGGAACAGGGGGTCTCCTAACAACTCTCAGCACCCTTCACAAACTACAGTTCCCAGGATCCTTTAGGGGAAGCCTGACAATGTTGCTGTTCAGAATTCCGGCCACTCCATTCCAATCCTCCTTCCCCACAATCAGTCGGCATCCTGTGGCCACTGAGCATATTGCCCTCATTGGGATGTTCTTCTCTTTTAGCTCACCCACCAAGAGTTATCCTTCTTCTGCAAACTTCAGGGTTCCCTCTGCCCTGCTGGTACCTTCCTCTTCTGTGTGGGTGGTGCCGTTTTGGCCAAGTAAGGAACGGCGCTCGCAGCCTGAACACCGGAAGTAGAAGGATCATTATTATCTACATAGGAAAATAGGGAGCTGCATTGTACTGAGTCAGACCATTGGTCCACAGCTAAATGCTGCCCTCTAGTGGATCAAGCTGGGATATTATTATTTTTTTAAACTTCAATTTCCTTAAAGGGACACTGACAGGCGTTAGGCTTTAAGAACATAAGAGTGTTGCTTTGGATCAGGCAAGTGGTCCTTCTAGTCCAGCATCCTGTTCTCACAGTGGCCATCCAGAGGCCTATCAGAAGCCTCTGGGCATGACCTGAGTGCAAGAGCACTCTCCCCTCCGGTGGTTTCCAGTAACTGGTATTCAGAAGCATACTGTCTCTGAGAGGGGAGGTAGTTGTATAATTATTCACTGTATGTTTATCCCACCCTTTCTGCAAGAAGCTCAGGGCAGCATGCAGAGTTCTTCCCACTCACAACAGCCCTGTGAGGTAGGTTAGGCTGGGAGTCTCAAGCATGCAAGCGTCATGGATTGGAGATCAGGTCTCCCTGCTCCTTGTCTAGCTAACCACTACACAGAGCTTGGAAAAGTTACTTTTTTGAACTACAACTCTCATCAGCCCCAGCCAGCATGGCCACTGGATTGGGATGCTGGGGGTTGTAGTTCAAAAAAATAACTTTTCCAAGCTCTGCCACTACAGCAGACTTTGCTTCCCACTCAGCTTTCATCTCCTCCGTTATCGTGGAATGGAGCCTTTCCTAAAGTACTTTTGTGCCACTTTATGCAGTTCGAGCAAACTTGAAACTCGCCCAGGGGGTTTAGATGGGACACTCAGCTGAAGAAAACCCACAACAAAACCAACCTGACTACCATACAATGGGGAGGCCTTACTCTCCACAGTGAAATGTGCTAATCTAGAACAGACTCTCCCCAACCAAATGTAGGCTGTAAGGATGTGTAGCCTTTCTAATTTTGGTCTTCCACAAAAGATTTTGGGGCAGCATCTGTTGTTCCAACCAGCATTTTATCTTCACACCTCCGCCAGGCAGATAGGAAAGGGAGGGAAAAAGTCAATTAAGTTTGGTTTTAAAGGTGAACCTACAAAAACCACACTTTCTGAAACAATTTGTTGTTATACACCTTCAAGTCGATCTTGACTTATGGTGACCCGATGAATCAGCAACCTCCAATAGCATCTCTTGTAAACCACCCTGTTCTGCTCTTGTAAGTTCAGGTCTGTGGCTTCCTTTATGGAATCAATCCAGCTCTTGTTTGGCCTTCCTCTTTTTTTACTCCCTTCCATTTTCCCCAGCATTATTGTCTTGTCTAGTGAATCATGTCTTCTCGTTATGTGTCCAAAGTAGGATAACCTCGGTTTCATCATTTTATTTCTGAAACAATTCATTTCTGGAACAATATTTAATCCGAAACACAGCCTTCCTTCAAAATTCACGCTTCTCACATTTTTGCAGCGCAGTACTTTTGCCTCTGGCCCTGCCCATCACCGACAGGTGGCCCTTGAAAGATTGCCCAGAAGGGTATATGGCCCTTAGGCTGAAAAAATGTTCCCCACGCTTGAGTGTGATGGTCTGTAAGGCCACTCAAACTTTTTATGATGTGAACTCACCATTGTATTTTTATTAATCTGACCACCAGAGGTCACAAACTTCACCCAAAATCTATGCAGGAAGAGTGAGTTTAGAGGAAGCATGCACCCTATGCCCTTCGCAGGGAAGACCAAACACGTTCTTTTCTGTTTTTTCATTTTTCCACTGTTACGTTCAGTCTGACACATTTCCGCTTCAGTCTGATTTTTTTTAAAGAAACAAATCCTAACAAACATTCATCAACAGTCTAGTGTGCATGTCTCTTACAGGGGTTCCCAAACTGTGGTCTGAGGACCACCAGAGGTCCGTGAGCTTCGTTCAGGTGGTCTGCAGTAGGGATGTGCTAGAATTCCACCCAATTTGGATTTGGTACAGAATTTTCTATTAGTTCACTTATTCTCTATTGTTGCAGATTGGATGTTTGTGCAGCGATTTTTACAACTATTTTTGAAAAAGGATTTTTTTAAAAACAACAACAACAGCATCTGCCTCTAAGATATCTATTATTTATTTATTTATTACATTTGTATACCGCCCCATAGCCGAAGCTGTCTGGGCAGTTTACAACAATTAAAAACATTAAAAGCAAATATACAAATATACAAATTTAAAAACACTTAAAAAAAACCAATTTAAAAACGCATGCTAAAATGCTTGGGAGATATTGAGATTAAGAACCATTATTTTATTGATATTTCATTTCTCACATTTCTTTTCAAAATATTGATATCTCCTTTCAAAGTAATGAGATTTCCTATCAAAACATTGATGCCAATATCGTTATTTCGGGGAGGAAAAATACACAAATAAATACAGGTAAAAGTAAAAGCAGCAGACAGCAGACAAACAACAAACTTGAATCAGTACCGGCCTGTTAGGTTGACGGAAAGCTTTCAAAGTGGTACCAGGTGACAGATCCCATCCCTCATCTGTGCTATATCTGTGGATTTGTGGTTGAAGTCGGGAGAAGGTACGTGTACTGCATTAAATATGTCAATTTTTAAAATTGCGTTTCCTTGCTTCTTGAGTTTATTACACGTTGCATTTTATTGCATCACCACCTGAATTCGACAGAATAAAATACAATAAGTAAGGGAGAAAAAGAAGCAAGGAAAATGCATGTAGCACAGTGCATTGTAATTCCTACACCAGGCAGAGAAATCATCGAGTGGTCTGCTGAGACCCTCAGCAATTTTCACCACCGTGGACAGCTTGGATGAAAGCCCAGAGCGGATTCCACTGCCCCACTGACTTCAAAGCCACCAACTACCGCTAGTCAACAGGGGCAGAGGCTTGGTAGGGCCCTGACAGTGGAAGCTGGTCCGTTATGGTGAATGGGGCACTGCCCCACTAACTTCAGTCCGCCTTCAGCCAGCCACCGCTTTACTTCTTACTTAACAGCCAGCCGTCCCTGTCAGCTTCCTCCTCTGTGGTGACAGCGTTTGCCCTTGTAGAACTCAGCAGGGAGGAGGATGGGGACAGAGTGCGAGTCACTTGGCTCTGCCTACCATTGGCTGTGGTCGCGCCAGCCATTGGCTGCTGGGGCTCCTTGCATTCTGCCCTACCAGTTCCCAATGGTCGCCAGCCACCACTGGGCCCAGGTCCGTCCCACTGAGCACCAGAGTGCTCCCATTTCTAGGCTGGGTCAAAGGTGTGCCCTGAAAGGGAGCATATCGTTATAACCTTTGGTGTGGGTGCAAAGGGAGGGACATCGGAAGCTGCTGTTTGCTGAGTCAGCAGTCCATGTAGCTCAGTATTGTCTACACAGACTGGCAGCACCATTGCAGAGTCTCTCCCAGCCCTACATGGAGATGTCATTGGGGACTGACGCTGGGACCTTCTGCATGCAAGGCAGATTCTCTACCACTGAGCTATGGCCCATCCCCACAAGGGCCCTTCCCTGGTGCAGTCTCGATAGCACCCCCCCCCGTCTCCTGCATACACAGCAACTGCTGAGGAGGCACTTCATGGGACCCCCCCCAAAAAAACACATGGGCTTCAATTTATTTTAAACAAAGCAGTCCTGCAAAAGGCCGATTTCATCATTTTTTTCAGATTATCTCAGGCTGCCTCAGCAACTCTTGTTCGCCTCCTCTGCCTCCCCGGTTAGGATAGGCCAAGACAAAGCTTCCTTGGCAGATAATCTAATTGTTGTCAGTGAGGTTTTGAAAGTCATATGCAAAGTCATATGCTGAGATGACAGAGAAGTGAGTGTGGGTCAGCCTGCATGTGTGGGTGCGGCCAGGGCTAGGGTTATGATCAGATTGCAGAAGCAAATCCACTAGGGTTGGGCATGCCCCCCCGACCGGGGCACGACCGGTGACTTTGAATCGGACTCAAATTGGGGCAGACCTGGCCCAGATCCAGCCCCCGAATGGATTTGGGGGCAGAGCAAATGTTTAATCAGATGTTTTAAACCCTAATTAAACATGCAGTCCAGAGGGGAGAGATCAAGAGCAGTAGTGTAGTGACAGATTCGGAAGTGCAGGGTCCCTTCATGTTAGTCACAGCCAGGCCCCCTTTTTTGCTGTGAGGTTGAGAATGAGGTCCTTGTTAATGCCTTCTCCCATGACAACAGACATCCTTAGGAGCCAAAAAGCAGGAAAGAGGAGTGTTAGCTACTGAGAAGAGTCTTCTCAGTGGCTGACTCTCCTTTCACTCTGATTGGCTCCAATCAGCAGGAAAGGACAATCAAGCATGTTAGAAGACTCTCTTCAATGGCTAAACACTCCTGATTCATGCTGATTGGCTTGTAGGATGCTGGAGACATAGGTACCCTGCTGGGATCCTGCTCTCCCCAAAAGTAAGGGGTCTAAGACCCCCTGGAACCCTGGACAACTACACCCTGTGTCTCCTCTCCCCTCTTTCCAACTGCATGTTTATTCAGGGTTTTAAACCTCCATTTTAACATACGGTCAGGAGGGGTGGTGGGGTGGGGAGGAGACACTGTATCTTCTCCCCCCTGCCTCCTGACCACCCTGCAGAGATCCAACCAGTGAGTAAAGGATTCAGCCCTGCTGGGTGCTGCTTCCTCAGCGCATTCTTTGCAGAGACCATACTGGCAAAACAGCCTGCAGGATTGAACCCTCTGCTCATCAGCGGGTGAGAGGATGGTTCAATCCTGCTCAAGTCTGACAGTTTGTGTGTGTTTCCCAGCTGGTCTTTCTTTCTTTCTTTCTTTCTTTCTTTCTTTCTTTCTTTCTTTCTTTCTTTCTTTCTTTCTTTCTTTCTTTCTTTCTTTCTTTCTTTCTTTCTTTCTTTCTTTCTTCCCCAATCGCCCTGGCGCCAAGCAAAACAAAAGAGCCTGTGTTAAAGAAGAGGCACACATACAACGCCCTCTGCTAATTATTCAGATTTCTTATTTATTTATTAATGTATACACCACTTAATGCCAAAATAGGCTTCCAAGTGGTTGACAAAGTGTAAGAAAACCTGTTACAACAGACGTGGGGAACTTTTTTTCACACCTAGGGCCGCATTCCCTTGTAGGCAACTTCCTGGGGGCCACATGCCAATGGTGGGAGGGGCCAGAGGCAAAAGTGGGTGGGGCAATGAACATGAATTTCACCTTTGTACAGCAGGCTCATTTCTACACACACTTGCACCCCCCTCTCTGCCCTCCATCAAGGCAAGCAGAAGGTATGATCCGAATTCAAGGGCACATCGCAGCCAGGCCAAAAACACTTCAGGAGGTTGCAAAGCAGGGTTGGGGAGGGGTGTGGCCTGGGGAGAGGGGTATATGGCTGGAAGTAGGTGTGGTCTGATGACAGGGGGTGTGGCCAGCAGAGAGTTCCGAGAGCCAGTCTGAAGGGCCATATTTGGTCCTCGGGCCTGAGGTTGCCCACCCTCCTGTTGTTCAGAAAAAATAAGCACATAACAAAAGTTTTTAAAATGTTTTTAATGCTGTTTTGTCTTAATGTATTTTAAGATTTGTTTTTATGATGTTTTAAAGTGTTTTTAGTGCCTTGTTTGCCTCCCTGGGCTCCTGCTGGGAGGAAGGGCGTGATACAAATTAAATAAATAAATAACAATAACAACAACAATAACAGTAACAACAAACAAGCAAACAAATAAACAAAATTGGACTGGGAAGTAGTCCCCTAAGAAACACAAGGATATCAGCCACTGATGGCGTCTTTGGCAAACAAGCTTCAAATGAGCGGCTGGAAGCTGAAACTTGAGATCAGGGCGAGGTTGTTGCAAGCTTACCTGGTGGTGGCAATTTCTAGAAATCCTTCCCATGGAGTAGGTTGTTGTGAAATGAAGTATTCTACTCGTGATTGGAAAAGCATTGTTGCATATTGCCAGTTTGCTCTCAGATTCAAGGTACTTGTGTTAGTTTACAAAGCCCTAAATGACTTGGATCCAAAGTACCTTAAAGGACTGCTCGACTCCCTATGTTCCATCTCAATCCCTGAGATCTTCTGATGGGGCACTTTTGGTGGCTCCACATGCCGCTGAGGTCTGGTTGGCCTCCACCAGGGACTGAGCCTTTAGTGTGGTAGGCCCTGCCCTGTGGAACTCCCTACCACTAGAGGTTGTGCAGGAAACATCCCTCCTTTCTTTCAGGCGTCTTTTAAAAACCATACTTTTTAGACTGGCCTTTGAACACGATTTTCCCTCCCCCAAATCAATACAGTACTGTTGATGCTTTTATTATTGTTTTTAATTATTTGTAATTGGGGTTTTTTAAAAAAAATTACACCTTTGTTGTAAGCCGCCTTCATGGGCTCTGTGAAAAGTGTGGCCTATAAATACTTTAATAAACGCAAAAATAAATATTGAAACAGGAATGGATGCATCTGTCTTAGTTTCTCTGAGCTGCCCATTCTCAAGTTCAGTTTGCCCAATTTCTGCAACAGCTTGTGATGTTTTAAAAGAATGTCTGTGCTAAAATCTGTATAGTGATAAAGTCAGTTTCATCCATTGCCTTCAGTGGGCCTACTAAGAGTAGGACTAACATTTATGTGTTACTTATGTGTGTGATTTTATTTAAGCATTTATGTGTTTTTTTTTACTGGCACACAGGGTCCTCTAATATACACCTTTTTGCATTGCAAATTTTGCATTGCAAATTTTGAATGACAGCAGTTTTCCACTTTGCATATTAAGAAGTGCAAATGTATATAGGTCAGAAGCACGTAGCTGTTGCTTGATAACTCATTGCAAATATGGGATTTTTTAAACACTCATTCTTCAAAGGAAGCCATTGACGGGCTCGGTTTCCTGCCAGTGATATATCATTTTGAAACTGTCACCTCTGAAAATATATATATATAAAGTTTGGAAAATTCTAGATGGTTTACATGTAGCTTCCTTCTCCCACACATCTCAAAATTGTGTCTATTTCTCCAGGGTCGGGTTTAGCCTTCATTTCTCATCAATGAGAATGATGGATTGTAGTCAACTACATTTTACTCAGAGCAGACCCACTGAAGTGAATGAATACATTAGTCATGTTCATTCATTTCAGTGGGTCTACTCTGAGTAGTAATGGCATTGGCAACAACCCTATATATCTAAATCAGATGCAGGGAGCTTTTAGCCCTCCGAATGTTGCTGAACTACAACTCCTATTATCATCCCTAGCCAGGCTTGCTAGGACTGATGGCAGTTGTCGTTCAGCAACATCTGGAGGGCCAAAGATTCCCCACACCTGATCTAAACAGTTGCTCCTTCAGTTCTTGTGTTAGGAATCCATGGGGTGTACACAGCTTTAGCAGATAATCAGAGAGATAGGTAGTAATACTAGAAGTAAATACTATTTAGCAGATAGTAGTTAGAATAGACCCATTTCAATTAATGCAGGTCGCAACCACACCGTGCATTCAAAGCACTGTTTGTCAACCTTGGGTTCACAGATATTGTTGGACTACAACTGCCACCATCCTTGGCCATTGGCTAAGCTGGCTGGGGTAATGGGAGTTGTAGTCCAATAACATTTGGGGTCCCAAGGTTGAAGAACAGTGATTTAAGGCACATTGAACACACATTGACTCTTGCAAGCCTTTTTTATTTTAAATTAAGACCGGGGTACAAATGCTTCAAATCAATAAACAGAATGATGGCTAGCAAGCACAATCTTTCTTCCTTTCCCCCACTCCCTCACTGAACTTTGGGGGAGGGGGCCCATCTGAACAGCCACATATCCTCCGGGTCAACTTGGATGCACTGGAAGTAGCCATGTTGGTTGCTCATGCAACGGACCCATAAGCATATAAAGTGGAGGGTGGGCGGCTTGCATGTAGGGGTGAGGGAGACACCCAGTTTTGTTAGCCTTTTGATGAGAAATGGCTTGATCCGCACCTCTCAAGCCAAGATGCTAACGGAAACACAATTACCGTTTGACATTTGCGACTTCTGCGAATTTTGCAGTGCAGTCTTCCAGGGCATGTACAAAAAATGCATTTGATTAGGGGAAAGTGTGCTTAAAAGTGTGCCGCCCTGGGCTCCTGCTGGGAGAAAGGGCAGGATATAACGCTAATAAAATGTTTCCGAGCTCGATTCAAGGTGCTGGTTTTGACCTATAATGCCTTACACGGCTTGGGACCACAATACCTGATGGAATGCCTCTCCCGACACGAACCCACCCGTACACTATGCTCAAGATCAAAGGCCCTCCTCCGGGTGCCTACTCCAAGGGAAGCTCGGAGAATGGCAACAAGGGAGAGGGCCTTCTCAGTGGTGGCCCCCAAATTATGGAATGATTTCCTTGACGAGGTGCGCCTGGCACCAATACTGTTATCTTTTCGGCGCCAGGTCAAGACTTTCCTCTTCTCCCAGGCATTTTAGCATGTTTTTTATATTGTTTTACATTTTTAAATTATGTTTTAAATTGTTTTTTAAAAAGATGTATTTTAAATTGTATTTGTTTTTCGTTGCTGTAAACCGCCCAGAGAGCTTCGGCTATGGGGCGGTATACAAGTTTAATAAATAAATAATGAAATAAATAAATAAATAATGAAATAAATAAAGCATATGTCCATGAAAATTGTTGTTATATGCCTTTAAGTCGATTACAACTTATGGCGACCCAATGAAACTTTTTTTATATATATTCATAGGGTTTTCATGGTGAGAGGTATTCAGAGGTGGTTTTCCATTGTCTTCCTCCAAGCCTACGGCACCCGGGATTCCCAGGCGGTCTCCCATCCAAGTACTGACCAGGCCTGACCCTGCTTAGCTTCCGAGATCAGAGGAGAGTGGGCATGTTCAGGGTAGCATGACGATAGGTCGTCTGTGAAAATAACTCATAAAACTGCATCACATTAGGGGAAAATGGCTTGCAAATGACAAGCATGTCAGTCAAAACGGCAGATGCAATTGGGCACATCAGGAGCCAACCACATTTTTGTGAGGATTTTTCTTTTTTTAAAAAAAAAATGCAAATTGTGTGGGAAAGATGGAGAACTGAATTTCAGATTAGAAAAAGGAGGGGTGGAGGCATTGACAGGTGCTTTTTATTTCTCTCTCTTTTCTTTCTTTCTCCCAGACAGACCTGCCTGTACGAATCAGGGAAGGAACTCCGGAGAGAGCATGATCGATCACACTGTGCGGTGCGTGCAAGCTGCTGGTCAGAGTTCAAAAGGTCTCTCTGCCTTCCTTTACCTTTGCTCGAGTCTTCCGCACTTCACTGGCAACAGGAAACTACTTGTTTCAACCGGAGGACGTCCTCTGCCAGGGACTTTTCAAAAGTACGTCCTGAAAGACTCAGCGGCTTGTTAACTGGGGCAGAGCCTCTGGTTTTGTGCCTGCTACATCCGTTCCGTGAACGCAGTTCTGGGAAAGGTAATCTGGATCCCAGAGACAGGATTCCATAAGAGGAAGCTGGAAAGGCCGGCAAGCTTCAGTGCCGAGAAGCAAACTTGTTGGAGAGGAACTATCTGGAACTGAGTGCAATCAGCTGGCTGTCTCAAGGGGGAAAACAAGAAACCACAGCTCAAGAGTGACCTTTGGTTTTTTTGCTGTTGTTACTTTCACTTTGGAGCTTGATATTTCGGATTGTTAGCCTGTGGCTGCTTTGACAGGTCCCAGGGATTCAAGAACAGGCCTTGCAAGTTCTGTTTCCTTTGGCCGGAGACCCAGAGGGGGAACGGCAACAGCCACAGTGGGAAGAATTCAGAATGCAATGTGCTCAGGTGCCGCAGATATGGACTCCAGGTACCGAATCCATAGGTATCAGAGGAAGGTAAACACACCAGGGTGTAGATAGCTACAGGGCATCGACCTTCACATGCCCGGTGACTGGATGGATTTGGGCTCTTCCTCAAAACATGTTTCTTGGGATCATGCATTTGGTAAGCAAATCTCAAAACTTCATGCAATCCCTTCGATCTGCCTGTCGGGTAATGTGGGTGCAACAGGGAGATCTGCCTCTCTCTGCCTGCTAAAATATGAGAGACACAAAGACAGGTGGAGTGGGGCAGGATCTTTCCAGCTCGCTTCCTTTCAGCTGACCTCCATGCCTTGGTTGCCCTGAGTTAGGGATAGGAGTGGAGAGAACATATTTGGCTCAGGACAGAGGAAGGCGAGTGTAACTAGCTGTGGTTGGGTCATTGGTTGGAAGCCATCGCAACAGGTATGGCTGGGAATTCCATTTGCACTTGTTTGGTTCTAAGCATTTGGCATTTCCAATAAATGAAAGTGAAAATCTGGGATCAATTTCAGTTCTCTCTGTTTCTCATTTTTCCAACCAGCTCTGCAGCAATTTTTGATTTTTTAAAATAAAACCTTCATGAAAATTCTTCCGCATTTCAGCTTGAAATTCTACTACTAAACACATTTTCGTAGGCGGTTCTGACATTTTTGCAAGCAATTCCTTGTGATACAATGCATCTTTATTATGTCATTTTCATGGATATGTTCATTTTTATGCACATTTCCCCCTAACAGATGCATTTTTGTAACGTTGTTAGGTTGCAGAACTGCATTGCAAAATTCAGACAAGTGCGAATGTCAAAGGACTGTGTTTTTAGTTCTCATAACATCGTTTCCAAAAGTGTGAATTTGATAGATTCGTTTTTAAAGGTGAACTGAATTGAATTTCTCCCCCCATCCCTAGTGAAAATATTTTAAAGGTGGGTTTTCCTTATCGCAATGACTGCTTATTCAGTTAAACTGAAAGGGACACTGTCTTTAGAATTTTTTAAAAAGTCACTTGCTTGGAATTGTCAGTAGCCTGCAAATTTATTTTCGCTTAATTGATGCATAAAATGACTGAGGGTGCAATCCAACGCATATTTATGCCAGGCTGAGAGGAGTTGGATATGGAGAAACCCCGCTGAGCTGACAGGATTCTAGCTTAGCCAGGCTCCACCAGCAGAAGTTCCTTATTCTGGCTCTGCCACGCTGCCAGCTCAGCTGTCTTCCAGGAAAGCCCAGTCTTGCAGAAGGGATGCCGGTGGAAGCCAGCATAAGGCTAAAAAAAGAGGCATTCTGGGGGCATGTCAGAGGAGGGGCTGATTGGGGGACTTTGGGCAAATCCAACTTGTGTTTGGAGTACTCCTGCAGGTCCCAAACTCTGGGCCAAAGTTACACCGAGTGAAAGGTCGGTCTAAGAAAATAATTTCAACTCTTTTGAAATGTGGTGTTGGAGGAGAGCTTTGCGGATACCATGGACTGCAAAAAAGACAAATAACTGGGCGTTAGAACAAATTAAACCAGAACTGTCACTAGAAACTAAAATGATGAAACTGAGGTTATCATACTTTGGACACATAATGAGAAGATGTGATTCACTAGGAAAGACAATAATGCTGGGAAAAATAGAAGGAAGTAGAAAAAGAGGAAGGCCAAACAAGAGATGGATTGATTCCATCAAGGAAGCCACAGACCTGAACTTACAAGATCTGAACAGGGTGGTTCATGACAGATGCTCTTGGAGGTCGCTGATTCATAGGGTCGCTGTAAGTCGTAGTCACCTTGGAGGCACATAACAACAGCAATGAAATGATTACAATGGAAGTCTATGGAGAGAGCTTACCATGAGAGCTTGCTTCCCCCCCCCCCGCGGTCCATTTCAGCTTCTCTTAGTTTCTCATTTTCTCCCACTCTTAAATTCAGTCCTCCACACTTCCACATCATTTTGTGCATCTTCCCCCCCCCCATGAAAATCCAGCAGCCTTGTAGTGCAAATTTCTCTTAATATACACATCTTTGTATGAATGTTTTGCCTAATATGCACATTTTTTTTACAAAGAAATTCCTCTTTCTGTCATGCCTTTTCATGTGCTGTTTTCCCCAATACAGCATTTCCCCCCCTGCACACTTTATCCTGTTCTATGCCCTTTTTGCACACCTTATGCTGCTGGGAGCTGTACTGCAAAATCCAGAGAAGCATGGAGGGTAAATGATGGTTGTGTTTCAGTATTGTTTTGGAAAGTGCAAGTGAGGTAGGTTTATTATTATTATTATTAGTTATCACATTTGTATACCACCCCATAGCCGAAGCTCTCTGGGCGGTTTACAACAATTAAAAACATTAAAAACAAATAGACAAATATACAAATTTAAAAACACTTAAAAATAAATAAAAACACATGCTAAAATGCCTGGGAGAAGAGGAAAGTCTTGACCTGGCACCCAAAAGATAACAGTGTTGGTGCCAGGCGCACCTCATCAATTTGGGGGCCACCACTGAGAAGGCCGTCTCCCTTGTTGCCACCCTCCGAGCTTCCCTCGGCATCCGGAGGAGGGCCTTTGATGTTGAGTGTAGTGTATGGTGGGTTCGTGTCGGGAGAAGCGTTCCATCACATATTGTGGTCCCAAGCTGCATAAGGCTTTATAGGTTAAAACCAGCATTTTGAATCGAGCTTGGAAACATACAAGCAGCCAATGCAAGCGGGCCAGAATTGGTTTGCCTCTAAATACAAACTGAACCAAACTTCTCCCCTATCTGTAGTTAAAGGCAGTTGACTGATCAACGTACAGCGCAGTGCAGGCAATCTGTAACCCTGTTGCTGGACTACAGTTCCCATCATTCCTCACAACCTGCAATTCTGGTTGGGGCTGATGGGAGAAGGAGTCTAGCAACACTTCACTGCTATACTTATTTAAGTAAGTCCAATTAAATTCAGTGGGGCTTTCTCCCAGGTAAATCGGTACAGGATTTCAGCCTAAGTTTGCAGCCCTAAGAACATGGGGATTTTTTAGGTTGCAAAAAGACAGGAGTTCTGACACAGCTTTCCTAGATTATGTCAAGTTTGGGGAGTATCCAATCACTTGCATGTCTCAGTTTTGAAACATTTCCTTCTGGAGTTCCCCAGCCTTCTGACCGAAGAGTGCTTTCAAAATCCCTTTCAGTTGAAAAACAGGCTTTGCCACAAGGCATGGGAACCGATGGTCAAAAGCCACAAGTCCAAAGCCCTGCTGTCTGCACAGAATTACCCGGCAGGTTGTGGCCTCGGCTTTGAGCGCAACAGTGACACTGTCGTTAATGCAGTCACCGTGTAGGCTCCAGACATCCTTTCTCAGTATCATTCTTTTGTTGTGGTGGAAATAAATGTGACTTGAGTGTTGCAGGGGAGAAGGTGACAATCTTTTTCCTTTGCTCGTGAGTCTCAGACTTGAGTCCTGTGTGGTTGCTGAAATGTCATGGGCACGTATTGGCTAGTGCCTGTGACGTCTGCGGTAATGAGTGACAAATCTTCTCCTCTCCGGCATGCTACTCCTTGTACTCTTAAAGCCTTAAAAAGAAAAGCTGTGCATTCCCGCTTCCAATGTGTTATATCCATTAAGGGGAAGAAGAAAAAGTTCAGTGGGGTCTGTCCCCTTTTTAGAGTTTCTTGACAGCAGAAGCAAAATGGATACAACTGATAGGAATAAATGGCCCAATCTGGTCTCTCAGCTAGTGAGAGGGCAGCGCCCTCTCCATCCAGACATCTTTCCCATCTGTGTCCCATCATGTGGTGACAATGAAGGAACTGGGGAAGACTGCACACAGGAGACCAAAAAAGGTGGCTGAATCATGCTGTGGGTTTGACATTTCACTTCCACAGGACCTGGTGGCAAGACTTCTGAGACAGTAGCATCCCATCTGTGTCCCGTCATGTGGTGAAATCTCATAAACATGGACATAGTTTTGGTCAAAATTATGTTTCCCACCTTTCAAAATCCTAAAATGTCAAGAATGATGAAACACCCCTCCATCCTTCACCAGCCAGATTCCATTTGGACTTTTCTTTTAGTCGCTATTGACATGTGTTAGCCATCTATGAACCTAGGCCTCTAAGCCAGCCTTTCTCAACTTTCACCATTTTTACGGCTTCGTGTTGAAGTCTTTTCGCTGAAGTCTGGTGACTGTCAGTGGCAGTGTATTCAGGGAGACTGGCCTTTTTGCCTCCCATGGGCCAACCAGCATTCTCCCATCCAGCCATTTCCAACAACTGGCATTCACAGGGGTCAGATCTGACAGGTAACCCACTGCGATCTCGGCCTATTAGCTTCCTCACTGTGGCATAGTGGCGTAGAACCAGCATGGTGCAGTGGTTAGAGCGTTGGACTGGGACCTGGGAGACATGTCTACTCAAAAATAAAATCAAGTTGCTTCCCATTCAGTGAAGTTAGGATTGTAGACTTTCTTAGTGCTTTGCATCAGAAACCTGTAGCTCACCGGATATTGCTGAACTACAACTCCCATCATCCTTGACCATTGGTCATGCTGTCCAGGGCTGATAGGAATTGGAGTCCAACAGTGTCTGGGGTGAGGGTTGCAGGTTCCCCATGCCTGCTCCCTTGTTGTTGTTATATCCCTTCCAGTCAATTATGACTTATGGCGGACCCTATGAATCAGCGACCTCCAAGAGCATCTGTCATGAGCCAACCTGTTCAGTTCTTGTAAGTTCAGGTCTGTGGCTTCCTTTATGGAATTAATCTACCTTTTGTTTGTTCTTCCTCTTTGTCTACTCCCTTCTGCTTTTTCCCAGCACTACTGTCTTTTCTACTGAGTCATGTCTTCTCATTATGTGTCCAAATTAGGATAACCTCAGTTTCATCGTTTTAGCTTCTAGTGATCATTCTGGTTTAATGTGTTCCTACACCCAATTATTTGTCTTTTTCACAGTCCATGGTATGTGCAAAGCTCTCCTCCAACGCCACATTTCAAATGAGTTGATTTTTCTCTTATCCGCTTTTTTCACTGTCCAGCTTTCACATCCATACACAGAGATCTGGAATACCATGGTCTGAATGATCCTGACTTTGGTGTTCAGTGATGCATCTTTGCATTTGAGGACCTTTTCTAGTTCTCTCACAGCTGCCCTCCCCAGTCCTAGCCTTCCTCTGATTTCTTGACTATGGTTTCCATTTTGGTTAATGACTGCGTCGAGGTATTGATAACCCTTGACAAGTTCCATGTCCTCATTGTCAACTTTAAAGTTACATAAATCTTCTGTTGTCATTACTTTCAAGGTAGGTTTTAAGACCCTGAGAGCTTCTGATGCCCTGAAAATGTTTTCCTTTTTGGAGTTGCAAAACAGTGCGATCTGGGCTGGTTTATTTGTTCCAGGAATTTCCCTTCCAAAGGTCATTGGTTTGTTTACTTCCCTCCTGCTCTGCTTTTATAGACAGGTACAGAGCTCCCTCTTGTGGGGAAATTAAAGAAGTACATTGTATTTTTGACACACACACACACACCTGTCGCACACCCAAAAATCTAAAAATGTTTTCTGGCATCAGAATTCCATGCACGTTTACACTGTACATGAGCTATTCTCCTAAGCAAGTGTGCATGGAATTGCATTTGGTGTTGGGGAGAAGTTCAATTCAGCTGACATTTCAAGGTGAACCTACCAAATTCACTCTTTCTGAAACAATATGTGAACCAAAACACTTCTCCAAATTTTGCAATGCAGTTCTCCACCCCGCGTAATGTGTACAGAAATGCATATGCCAGGGTAAAGTGTGCATTAAAATGTACATATGCAGTAGGGTAGTAGCAAATTTGGAAGTGCAGAGTCCCTTCATGATAGTCACAGCCACACCCTCTTCTATCTCCCCCCCCCAAATGAGATCCTTGTTAATGCAGGCATCCTTAGGAGCCAAAAAGCGTGAAAGGGGAGGGTGTTAGCTGCTGAGAAGAGTCTTCTCAGTGGCTGACTCAGCTCCTTTCACTCTGACTGGCTCCAAATCAGCCGGAAAGGCCAAGGTAGCATGTTATAATCCTCTTCTCAGGGGCTAACCCACTCTCCTTTCTTGCTGATTGGTTCATAGGATGCTGGAGACATTGGGACCCTGCTCCCCCCAAAAAGTAAGGGGTCTAAAAACCCCTGAGTCCCCGGACGATCACACTACTGAATGTATGAAAATGATATGCAAAGATGCATTATTCTGTTGGGGGAAATTGCTCTGCAGAAATGTGCACGTTAGGCAAACTTGCATAGAACGTTGTGTATATTAGGAGACATTTGCACTCAAGTCCTGATGAAGTTTCATGAGGACTTAAAAAAGAAAAAATGTGGAGGTGTGGCTTTCAGAGCCAGAAAGAGCGTTGTTCCTCAGGACAAGTTGCGGCTCAAAACAGGAAACCGTTTGCAGCCCTTCCTGATCCAAGGCGGCCATTTCCTCTCGGAAAGCCCCTGGATGCTACACCAGCCTGTTTTTCCGTCATTGTCACTTTTTGATGTGTTAACTGAGTGGTTCCCAAAGTTCCCCCTCCCCCACGGGCCACTGGAAAGCTGCCAAGGGTCTTGGTGGACCATTGCATCATATTGCAGCCTGTTGCAGCACAGCGCTAGAAACTGTATGCCTTTGGATTAATTTTATTTTGGGGGGGCGGCTTCTTTGGGTTCTGTTTTATGGCTACCATTTGAATGCCGTAGAACCCAAAGGATCTACATATGATACGTATGATCTTGGGATGAAAGAGAGTTTTATTCAGTTGGTGCATGGATTGGGCTCGGGATGGCTCACGGCCCTCGCAGGGTAGGCAAATCCTCTATGTGGCCCTGGAGCCAAAAACAAGGTGAACCACCCCCGGGGTAGTCACCACTGGGCTAGATCAGGAATGGAGATCCTCAGGCCCTCTTGACTGTTCTATTTGGCCCTTGGGACTAGTCCCAAACCACACCCCCTGCCAGGTCACATCCCCTCCCACCAGCCCTGGAGTGTTTCTGCAGGGCTAGAATGTGTCCACGAACCGTTGTTTGTCTGGATGAAGGATAAAGAAGGGTGTGTATGTGTAGAAATGAAGAGTTGGGTCCAACAAAGTCCTGTCCCGAGGAGGCCCATCCCAATTAATGGACCTAAGTTAGGGACATCCATTCACTTCAATGGGTTTGCTCTGAGTAGCATTGACTACAACCCTCACCTTGCTGTAGAAAGGTAACATTCGCTGCTGTCACTCTGCCCACTCAAGCCTCTGGCCCCACCCACTCCTGGCAAGCAGACCCCGACGGGACGCCCAGATAGGAATGTGGTCCTCAGGGTGGAAAAGGCTTCCCACCCTTGGGCTTGGTGGACCAGGGGCCTGAGAGTCAGCTTCATATGCCCAGTTCGTAACGCCAAAGCCTGGGGGAGAAAGTCATAAGGTTAAGAGCATCTCTCTTTGGAGGCCAAGGCGTTGTTGTGCCTCTGTTCCCCCACGAGGGCCAGACAGGGGGAAGACATGAGTTTCAGGTTTCCCAGCTGTCAGAAGGCGCGGAAGACCAAGGGGTTGTTGAGCCTCAGCAAGACCTTGGGAGGGGGAGTGAGGTTGACTCCGGGCCAGTTCCCACAGATGGCGCGATCCCTGAAGAGGGGAGTGTGCTGCCCCCAGACAGGTCGGAGGAGCCGTTGGAAGATGTTTTGGAGGGAGCATTGACTCCCCCTTTGCCAAGCGGCTCTTGGGATGCCTCAAGCATGTCACCGCCCCCTGACCTCGAGCCGGTTGCTAAGCAGACGGTTCTTGCGGATGAGCCATTGGAAGCACACACCCCGTCACCCCGCACTCAACGCCATGAGAAGTGGACAGGGCAGAGGCAGGACTTGCGAAGGAGCCAAAACTTTCCCTACTTAAGACTGCAGCTCTCTGGGTTGAGCTGCTGAGTCAACTTTCTTCACATGTTGCAGAGCATGTCTAGAGTGAAGTTAGGGAATTCTAGTGAGATAGCTTAGAGGTTTCTATGAAGCCCACTGCTTTTGATGTATCCATTACTTTAATAAAACAAGATTTAATTGCTCCTGCGTCTCAGCCTCGTGAATCCCACTCTGAACAGGACAGGCATGCAGGATGCCATGTCCTTTCCTCTGTGGCCTCTTTTGGGGGACAGGGCAAATCTGCCAAGAAGGACTTTGGAGATGAGGGGAGCTGGGTGCAGGACTAACAAAGTCTTCTTCTGTCTCCCTGAAAGAGTCTTCCCATTTTCCTTGCAACACAGCTGCTTCTCTACCGGGAAGCATTTTCCTGTGATGATGTTACGGACTACGAGATCAGTGGCGAATGCTGTCCAAAGTGTCGTGCAGGTATGCAAGCGCGAGCGCATGTGCACGTGCACACCCCCACGCTGCCCCCTGGGAACAGCAAGAACGTGGCATTCTTCCAAAGCTCTCATCAGATCGCGACCCACTTTTGGGAAGCCCAGGGAGTTAATGGCCACACCCCTTCCTGGAGTGGGTGTGGGGAAACGCAAAGCTCAGGAAGGGCCATAGCTCAGTGGAAGAATCATAGAATAGTAGAGTTGGAAGGGGCCTGTAAGGCCATCAAGTCCAGCCACCAGGAGCACCTGCTATGCATGAAGAAGGCCCCAGGATCCAGAGCCTAAGTAGAGGTGAACATCAGGAGAGTCAGGATCCCGACTCTGGGCAGCAACCAGGGCTTATCACACAGAGGAGTGTATCCAGCTATGCCCTACTCACAGTAGACCCACTGAAGTTAATGAACTCTAAGTTATAATGGAATGCCCTTTATCCCATTAAAACGAAGGAGGAGGAGAATGACCAATACTATCAATGAGTCTACTCTGAGTGGGACTAGGGTTGGATACTTCTCAAATGGGAGGAACCAGCTAAATCAGGGAGGCCAGCGACACAAGACATGGAAGTCCTGACCACAGCTCTGCTTGAATCTCTTTGTCCATAGGTTCCAGAGTCGATAGACATTGCACGGCTACTTCTGGTACAATCTGCCTTGCTTGTGCAGAGGGAACATACATGGACCTCCCAAATGGATTGCTACAGTGCTTTGTATGTGACGCATGCGAATCAGGTTAATAAACATATATATATATACACATATACATATATATACATATATTCACTAATAGGCAAAAAACTTTGCGGTTTAAGAATGTACCTATAGCCCACAGATATTTCTATCAAACTTTAAAAAGCAGGGAAATTGAGCAGCTGTAGTGAATGCACCAGGGGAGCAGGGGAGCTGACCTCCTCTCTGAGATATTGTACTGCCCTACAAATTGTTCAAAATGCAAAGACAATTTGGGTTGGTCTTTCACAGTCCAATCCACTTGCTGTGTAGCTGGGAAGAATTTGGTAACATGTTAAACTGTTAAACCAGTCTGGCCACTGGAGCTCTGTCAGTGGAACAGGAGTCTCCTCTCAGCACCCTTCACAAACTACACTTCCCAGAATTCTTTGGGGGAAGCCATGACTGTCTCAAGTGAAATCAAAGTCTGGTGTGGGTGTGGCCCCCTGATGAACCAAGCCAAGCAGGTGTGAGTCTGGCTTTTAGAACATTAACAGTGGGTTCTGACTGAGCATGCTCGACACTCAGTTCAATGCAAAATTTCTTAAATTAATTAAAAATCAGCCAGGCATTTTTTTTTACTTTTAAACTGCAGAAGATGAAGGTCAGAGTAAGGGGCAAGGCAGAGCTTGGAAGATTACTTTTAAAAAGTAATAAATTAGAGTTACAATTACTTGGCCCAAAAAAGTAGTAATTACCGCTACAATTACAATTGCTCTGAAAGTAACTGATTACTTTACTTTTCCTCCAAAGAAATCACTACAATTACATTTCAGTTACTTTTAAACAAAACACCTACAAGGTGCTGGCCTTGGCTACTGCACATCTAATAAGTAGCCTAAAACAACATTAAAATAAACACACACATACAGAGGTAGTAGAATAATTATTTGTATTCATAAGATAGCAATGGTGGTCTCTCCGCTGGTAAGGGCGGTGGGGAGGGAGGCAGAGGCCACAGCTCAGATTTTTGCACGTCAAACCAAGCGCAACCCCCCCCCACTCAGACAGACAGCATAATCTCTCTCACTGAACCATCTCCCAGACCCTGCCCTGCCACCAACTAAGGGACACTCACTCAAGCAAACACTTTCCCCTGAGATGCAAAAAAGTTAAAATACTGCAAATGCAGCACAGTAGCCAGAGAGGGTGGGGGAGGCCACTTTGTGTGCCAAGTGCAAACACAGTATTCTCTCTCTCTGTCTCTCTGTCTCTCTCTCTCACACACATGTTGTCATCTTTCACCTCCACAGTTCTTTATCTCCATTCTGCTGCTGCCTCCTTCTCCTTTATCCATGTTCTTGACCTCCGGATCCTTTTTCCCTCCACTCCATTCTTCACCACCACTATCCGTTTTTTAAAACAATTGTTTTCTCCACTCCACCCCGTCTCACTCTCTGCCTCCTCCCTCGTCGCCTCCGACCCATCCACAGAGCATGAGGAAAGAGCGACACTGCACAGAAGCCCAGTTTGAGGCACATGATTTTTATCCACAAATCAGAGGAGCAGAAGACGTCCCCTGCTCCCCACCAAGTAATACCCAAAAGTAATTCTGGAAATGTTACAATTACTCCACAAAAGTAGTAAAAGTACTTCTAGTTCTATTACAATCAAAATGTAAAGGAATTACCCACTCGTTACTCAAAAAAGTAATGAATTACAAGTAATTCGTTACTTGTAACTAGTTACTTCCAAGCTCTGGGGCAAGGTCGGATTAAAGATACTCTGTGAACATGGCTGATTTTTAATGAATTTCAACAGATTATGAGAACTTTGACAGAAAAAAGTCCAAAAGGGCTCTGGTTTTTCCCCCCTCTCTTTTTAGACTCTGAACTCTCTATTCTCTCTGACTGTTTTGAGTATCACCATGAAAATTTAGAGGGTTGTTAAGCAAGTGTTTCTGAGTTCAGGACTGTAAGTTTTATAAGTTTTTGTTTTGAAATGAGTTTATGAGAAGCATCAGAATGGCATGAGGAGTATTTTCCATTAAACATTGTGGAATGTGAAAAATCCATGCTGGCTATAGTATACAGCCACTCTCGTGCCTGTATAATATATACATGTTATTGATTGCAACATCCACTGAGCCTTCCTTCTGTCCAGAGAAAACCTCCTCCATCATAATGAGGTGTCAAAGAGCAGAGAGCAATGGATTCCATTTGTGGTAGATGTCCATCCAGCATCTCCTATCACCGAGCAACCAGGGAGAGCTACCCATTGCTGGCAAACTCTGAACATCTTGCTAGAGCTATCAGCAGACCTCTTGTTGTACCATTTTGCCAGCCTCCTAATTGGCACAGACTGTTAGTTAGAGCTGTGCTTAAGCCACCTATCACCAATCCTGGGTCTCATCCTTGTCACTCCAAACGCTGTATCACCTGTGTGTACCTTACAAGCCACCTTGGTAACAGCATTTATATGTTACCAGCTGACTTTATCTCCACCTCCACCTCCACCTCCACCCACCCACCCATCCACCCATCCATCCATCCATCCATCCATCCATCCACCCATCCACCCATCCATCCATCCATCCATCCATCCATCCATCCATCCATCCATCCATCCATCCATCCATCCATCCATCCATCCATCCATCCATCCATCCATCCATCCATCCATCCATCCATCCATCCAATGCAAGTATCTTGGCTTTAAAAAAGAAATCTTCCCATTTTCCAGCAATAGAGAAAAAGATCACCGTCAAAATGCATGATTGTTTTCTCCAAAGAAAGCATGTTTAAAATTGATCTAGAGTCTTTCAAAGGTGTGGACTTGTTTCTTGTTCTGAACCTTCCCAAGCTGGAGTGATGTCACCTTCCCACAAGCTCTGAGGGTTATCTCGTTCTAACATAGGAGAGGGGAATTTTTGGAATCTGGATGTTTGCTGAACTACAACTCCCATCGTCCCTGGCCATTTGACATGTTTGCTGAGGCTGATGGGAGTTGTAGTTCAGCAACATCTGGAGAACCAAAAGTTTCCCACATGTGCTCCAATACAAGGGGGAATTTGGCTAATTATTTTTCTTTAAGATGGCGCATTGGCTCTCACTTGGTCTTCTTTTCCAACTTGAAGAGACCAATGGACTTTAGAACATAAAAAGAGCCTGCTGGATCAGACCAGTGGCCTACCTAGTCCAGCATCTTGTTCTCAAAGTGGGCAACCAGTTGCCCGTGGGAAGCCCACAAGCAGAACAACCAACAGCACTCTCCTGACCTGTGATTCCTGGTAATTGATATTCAAAGGCATAGTGCCTCCAACAGTTGATCAATTAATGGTGGTAGAATGTAGCCATCACAGCGTGTAGCCATTGATAGCTTTACCTCCCATGGATTTATTCAATCCTCTTATAAGGACTTTTTGATGTTGTCAAAGCTACCGATTCTATGAATGACTTTCTGGCAAGGCTATCTCCAAGTTTGAGGAGGCTCCCAATAACGTCACTTCACTTCACTTCAGTTCAATTAAATTAAATTAAAATGAATGAATGAATGAATAATCCCAACATTAAGGGGAAAAATCATGGTAGTGGACAGCATAAAATCAACAATAAAATGAGATTGATATAATAAGGGCAATACTGTAGGTGCCTGCTGATGATCATTGGGAATGCATACTCCAAACGGCAGGTGCCACCACGCTAAAGGCCCTGATGTTGTTCTTCCTTCTTGTAATTTAAAATGGGGTTTTGTGGTAACAGATGCACAACTGAGAACTTTATTTGTGCAGGTTCAGTTTTTGTTCAGTTTATGTATGTATTACTATGAGTAAAAATAAAAACAAAGAGTTGTATCCAACTAACTTCTACACAGAGTAGACGTATTGAAATGAATGAACCCAACAGTTATGCTCATAAAAAGCATTCTAAAAAAAGTCACAGTTCAAAACATTCTTCCATTCAATGATCTCCGGGTTGCCAGGATCAGTTTAATAATGATGATGATTGTCTACCAATCCCCCAACCCTTCACATATGTAATTGTACCCCACAGGAATCCATCTGAGAGTAAAACAAAAATGCACTGCTACCAAGAACACAGTATGTTCCTGCGAGGCAAATTATTTCTGCAGCCAGTTCATTGGCAAGGATTGTGAAAGGTGCTCCAGACACGCCATTTCTCCGCCTGGCTTTATGGTGACACAGGCTGGTAAGACTCAAAAGAGTTGTGGTGCAATCCCCTCCTCTGCTGATGTTATTTTAAAAAAAAAAAAAAAATCTAGAGTGCCACTTTTAAGAAAAAAGTATATCACGGTGGTGAACAGCATAAGCCCAACAATAAAATTACATTGATAAAACAAGACAACACAGCAGTTAGCATGCTGGACTAGGACCTAGGAGCCCAGGGTTCAAATCCCCTCTCAGCCATGAAGCTCACTGGGTGACCTTGGGCCAGTCACCGCCTCTCAGCCTCAGAGGGAGGCAATGGTAAACCACCTCGGAATATCACTTACCATGAAAACCCTTTTCATAGGGTTGCCATAAGTCAGGATCGACTTGAAGGCAGTCCATTTCCATTTTGCAGAGTGTAGTGTGTGGTGTAGTGGTTAGAGTGCTAGACTACAACCCGGAAGGCCAGAGTTTGAATCCCCACACAGCCATGAAGCTCACTGGGTGACCTTGGGCCAGTCACCGCCTCTCAGCCTGATCAACCACAAAAAGGTGTTGTGAAGATAAAAATGGGGCAGAGGAGACTCATATACGTCACCTTGAGCTCCTTGGAGGAAAAATGGAATATATTTTATTATTATTTACGAAATGCACCACAAATAAGTAAATCAGCTTAATATGTCAACCAGTAGTGTAGTGGCAAATTCAGAAGTGCAGGATCTCTTCATGATAGTCATGCCATGCCCCCTCACAGCCACGCCCCTTGCTTGCTTGCTGTCTGTCATCATCAACACACTCCTCGGTCCTTCCCGGGCATGTCTTTGCTCACAACAATAGATGTCCCTAGGAGCCAATCAACATGAAAGGGAAGTGCGGTAGCTGCTGAATTGAGTCTTCTCTGTGGCTGACTCACCTCTTTTCACTGATTGGCTCCAATCAGCAGGAAAGAATAAAGAAGCATGTTTCTCAGGAGCTAACACACTTTCATGCTGATTGGCTTGTAGGACCCTGGAGTCGTAGGGACCCTGCTGGGACCCTGCTCTCAAGGAAGTAAGGGGTCTAAGACCCCCGAGACCCTGGATGACTATACCCCTGAATTGTCAACATTGCTGGATTACTTCTTCAGGGAAAGCCTGGGTGAACTGATGAGTTTTAAGCAGGCCCCGAAATGCCAATATTGTGGGTGCCGGCTTGATGTTCATTGGAAGCGGGTTGAGGGAGGTTTCCCTGAGTCAGTGCCTCATGGGCCTATTCATTTTGGGGTGGGTGAGAAATGAAGGCATGAAACCAATGGTTCGAGTCATTAAGGACACACGAGGAGCCCTACTGGATCAGGCCAATGGCCTTCCTAGTCCAGCACCTTGTTTTCACAGTAACCAACCAGATGCCCATCATGGGGACCCCACAAGACTGTAGCGCAACAGTTTCATGTGGTTCTGTAGCCACATCTAAAAGATTTTTCTCCCCAACTTGGGAGACATAGAGATGCCAGAATTTGAAAGAATGAACACAGAGATTAGGTTTGATCTAACAATTGACATACACCCTCTTGTGCTGATGAGAACATTCCACTTGGTGGTCTAACCCTTGGTTAGAAATCCACTGATGTGACCAGAGATGGAAGGATCTTAAATTCAGCTCTGCAGCAGTTTCCTTAAAAAAAAAAAAAAAAAATCCTCATGAACACTCTTCATCGTGCAAATTTCTCCTAGTAACCACATTGTTGTATGCAGTTTTGACTAATGAGCACATTTTGGCGCTCACTTGGACTTCTTTTCCAACCTGATTCTCCCCCATTCCTGAGTGAAATCCACCCACCCCTCAGCTTCTCTCATTCTTTTCAGGCACCGAAACCAACGACACCAAGTTCAAACCCTGCCCTGCTGGAACTTTTTCGGCAACCGAGATGTCCACATCCTGTGAACCTTGGACTAAGTAGGTGCCACCATAACCTCTCTCACGGTTGCACTTCCACCTCGTAGCTGTGTGATGGTGACACATGGTCTTAAACCCAACACACACCCTGTCCTGTCAATGCTGTTGCCTTCCTGTTGCTGCTGGGAAAGTTAGAGAATTAACCGTGAAGGTGACCTATTTGTTGAGCCTTTGTCCTGGTTTGCACAAAGCTCATGTGGAGGTTAGATTATATCCGGTGGCGGCAGGTGCCTATTGGGGCTGGCAGGGCAGATGGCACAGAGGCCTGAAGGAGAGGGAGGCAGAGCCAACTAATTTTAGTTTTGCCCCATGGAGGAAGACATCTTTTTTAAAAAAAAGGTTAAAAAACATATCGGTTTTTTTTTAAAAAAAAGGGTTAAAAACATATTAAAAACCAAATCCAACACAGACACAGACTGGGATAAGGTCTCTACTTAAAAGGCTTGTTGAAAGAGGAAGGTCTTCAATAGGTGCTGAAAAGATAACAGAGATGGCACCTGTCTAATATTTAAGGGGAGGGAATTCCACAGGGTAGGTGCCGCCACACTAAAGGTCCGTTTCCTATGTTGTGCGGAACAGACCTCCTGATAAGATGGTATCTGCAGGATGGCACTGCCCCATTCGCCGCAATGGGGCAGCCTCCACCAATTGTATCCGTCTTTGCAGCCATAAAGGCTTCCAGGGTCCCCTTGCGTTGTCCGACTCTCCGTCCCCACAGCACAGGAACATAATTTAAGACTGTGTGAACATCTGCAAATATCAAGGATTTCCCCAAACTCCCATCCCTAATTTGACCCCATCTTTCTGTTTACTCTTCAGTTGCACCAAGGCAGGGATGAAAGAGAAACAAGCTGGCACACCGACATCTGATGCACAGTGTGTGTGTCTCCACGACAACCACATCCCAACACCGGTATTTATAGCTACCGTTACATCTCTTGTGCTGCTGTTTGGCGTTGCAAGTGGCATCATAATATGGCGATGCAGGAAGCACATCAAAAAAGGCGAGTGTGCAAAAAGAGTATGCAGCTCAACAAAATATATCCAAAGTCTGCACCTAGAAATTGTGCCCATCCTGTGTCCGGCAAATGAATCTCTACTTTGAGCTCTCATAATCTTTTTTGACCTCCTGATGCTTGCGTTTTGGACAGACCCAAGGAGGTATGCCTGGCTTTTAAGCCAAGGACAGGGGACCTCAGGCCTGGGGGGGTGGGAAACGCACCCCTCCAGGCTTCTCTATCCGTCCCTCAGTCCCGTCCAGGCACTGGCCAGCCCTGACCCTGCTTAGCTTCAGCAGGGAGCTGGCCTCATGTGCCTTCAGACCATAGCCTGGGAGTTGACTCTTTTTGGTAATGCTCATGTGGCATGTAAAGGATAAATATATGTGTGTGAATAAGCCCCCAGGATTTCCTTGAAACTGATTTTGTGTGCAGCTTTAGTCATAAGTAAGAAATGCCTAAGGATGGATAAGGAATTTGTTTAAAATGGATTTATATAGAGACTTTGGTGGTTCTGACTAGCTTACGTCTGAGCTGCTTATGCATTCCTTTAAAAAAATAAAAAACCCAACTAATTATATGTAAAGGTATGCAAGAAAATACACATATTATATGTACAGTCACGTCTCATGCAGTATTATGGCTGTATCCAACTAAGAGTAGATCCACTGAAATGAATAGACCTATGTTAGTCATTAATATCAGTGGGTCTGCTCTGAGTAGGGATGGAAAGATCTGCCAATTTCAGATCTCTCAGTTTCTTCCCACCCCCCCCAGCCTTAAATTCAGTTCTCCACATTTCTGCAGCAATTGACTATTTTTTTTATTTAAAAATTCTCATAAAAAATTCTTCGGCATTTTCATGCACACTTCTAATGAACACATTTTGTCTGCAGTTTTGACTAATGTGCACATTGTTGCCAGCAATCTCTCCTCACAATTCCATCTTTAGAAAATTCCATCTTTAGAAATGCCTGGCACTGGGTTTTTGAAAAAAGCTTTCCCCTTTTTGTTTCCTTGTTCACAGGGGCTGTCAGAAGACAGGTGAGTGCATTTTTTTTACACGAGCCTTTGAAATCTCCTTCTGCCCACATTCCTTTCAAAACACAGTGTCAGACCTCATCCGCACCGAACATTTAAAGCAGTCTGATGCCACTTGAGCAGCCATGGCTCTCCCCCCGCCCTGCAAAGAATCCTAGGGGCTGTAGCTTGTTAATGGTGCTGAGAATTGTTAGGAGACCCCCTCACAGAGCAATAATTCCCAGAGTGGTTTAACAATCAATCCTTCTTCCCTGGGAACTCTGGGAGTTGTAGTTCTGTGAGGGGAAGAGAGGCCTCCTCTCCTAACGACTCTCAGCACCCCTCACAAACTACAGTTCCCAGGATGCTTTGGGGGGGGAAGCCTGTTAAAATGGCAGCCTAGTGCTTTAAAATGTGTGGTGTGCATGTAGCCTCAATGTACAGTAAGGGGTATTTATTTATTTATTGTATTTATATAGCTCCCCTTATTTGCCATTATATCCTTGCTTGTTGCCTTTGGTCTTGCAATGAGCTTCCTGCTCTCTTAAAGAACTCTACTGATTTCCCCTTCGCCTGCAACTCATTTCTTGATCATCTACCTCAGGGATGAGGAACCTCAGGCCTGGGGGCCAAATGTGGTCCTTAAGGCCTCTGTTTGGTCCTCGGGACTCTTCCAAAACTTCCCTGCTCTGCTCCCTCCTCGCATGCTTTTGCCTGCCTGGAATGTGCCTTTGAACGGTGATAATGTCTAGTTAGAGGATGCAGAGAGATGTGTGCATGTCTGTGAGACCCACTGCAATAAAAGGATCCCAATTAGTCATGTCCATTAACTTCAGAGGGTTTGCTCTGTGTTGGATTAACATTGGATGCGACCCATTGAAATTAATGAACCCAAGTTAGTCATGCAGATTACTTTCAATAGGTCTATTCAGTGTAGGATTAACATTGGATGGAGCCCTGTATTTCTTTGATGGACACTGGAAATCTCTAATAGAGATTTCTCAGCACCTCCCACCCAATTCTAATTCCCAGATCCTTTGGGGGAAACTAGGTCAATTACTTTGGCATGGCATTGATTTCAATGCAGTGTAAAAATATCCATCGGGTCATATCCCATTCTAGTCCTACTCAGAGTAGACCCATTGAAGTTAACAGGCACGACTAATTTAGATCCATTAATTTCAATAGGTCTCCTCTGAGTAGGACTTAGTGGGATACAACACATGTTCAAAATCAGAAATGTCAGGAAGCCTCACTTTGAGTTGGATCTTCATTGGTTATTAAAAAGCTTATAGCAGAGTATCCAATGTACAAAAAAATGGCAGTTTCCAGTCTACATGCTTATGCATTTAAGCAAGTTACTAAGTCGTATTCCAGGGATAGTCCTAGGTCAAAGTAGACTTACTGAATGAATGAATAAATGAATGAATGAATGAATTAGACCAGCTAATATTAATGGGCCTAAGTTAGTCATTATTTATTCAATAAAGCACCTTCACCCTCAGCGGTGCATGTCAGACCCCTACTCAGGGTCTGGTCTTGTAATAGATCTCTCACACCGGCCCCAGCACAGGTCTCTCACAATCGCACTACTAGGCCCCATCACCTGACACTCTGTAATGCAATACTGCCCTGAGACTGTGCCTTAGAGGTCTGACAGTGCGGTTGTGACCTAGCATTGAAATGGGGGGTGAGGGTTGCTTACATAAATCCCAGTTATTCAGCATTGCTTGAATTCTTCAATATATTGTATTTATTTTTCAAAAAATGTCACCTTGTTCTAGAGGGAAGAACTAAATGGAGATTATCCCCCTGTGCAAGAGAACTACAACAAGATGGTGGCTCCTATGCAGGAAACTGCTCAACATCCCGGAGAATCAACTTATGTCTTTGCTTGAGTTACCAGAATTTTTGGTTGGAAAAGCACTGGCATGGCTTATAGAGACAGCCACAGATTTATGTCCTGGTTGCATTTTTAGGTGGCGGGGGAACACATGAGTAGATATCATATACAGCAGAATACTACTGCTTTCCTTTTCGGACTTCTCAGCATGCATCTTGTAGGCGCCTGGCTAAATGAAAGAAGTGGAAGATACAAGAATACATATAGAAATAAAGGCAAAGGCAAGATGGAAGAACATCTCTAGGGGAAAAGGATAAGGCCACTTGTTAAACTGTGGAGTTCCCTCCCACAAAATATGGTGACCCCCGCCAACTTGGATGATGTTAAAAGAGAATTAGACCTGTTCATGGAGAAGCCAGCCAGGATGTTCTACCTCCACTGTTGGAGGGTGCATGCCTTCTAATACCAGATGTTGGGAATACCAGGTAGGGAGATTGTTGAAGTACTACTCGAGGGCTTCCTGTAGGCATCTGGCTGAGCCTTCTGCGAGAACTGAAGACAGGACTTAGAGGCCTTTGGTTTGATCCAGCAGGACTCTTCTGAAGTTGTGAAGGAAGGTAGAGTGTTTCTGACATAGGAGCTTCACTACAAAAATAAAAGCGACGCATCCCCCAGGGCCTGAAATGAAGCTGGCTTTAGGGGAAGATTTTGCTCTCTGTCCCCCTAAATATGGCAAACCGTGCCTGAGAACAGCCCTTTTTTCTTGTGGGGTTCTGACAATAAAATATGTTCAAGGGAGTGTGGGGGTGGAAGGAGATGTTGACTTCTCGTCTCTGGAAGCTTTCACAGGGAAATACTGTTGGCGTCCCCCAGTTTTTCTCTGATATTGGTTTGTACCAAAGCACTACATAATGTATACCCACTGAAATGAATAGATAAGTCATGTCTGTTAATGTCAGTGGGTCTACCATGAGCAGGACTAGCGCAGAGGAGAACCCAACATGTCTGATGGGGTGAGGGAATCCTCAGATTTACTCCAAGCTTTCCTTTAGAAGGGGGAATTCACTGATAACTCTGAGTATGAAAAACCAGCCTGTATGTAGCATTACATAAGAGCATAGGAAGCCACCCGGATTCCGTTAATCACCTCAAAAGAGATACCCGTAACTGTGATTAACAAAACAGAGGTTTTTAATCATTCTACCAAAACATTTCGGCATCCGCCTTCTTCACCAGCTGCTAACATACAAATGACAAGGTGGCAGTTGTAGAGCTTTGAGGATGCAATGCTGAGAGAAGCTTCATTTGCAAAGGCTAAGGAAGGTTTGTGCTGTCCTCCAGGTTCAGGCCATGTGGTGCCAATGTGCCCAGAGACTATATCCAAAAGTTCTCCCTCTTACTCAGTGCTGCTGGATCTGTTAGCATCTACATCACTGTTAAAGAAAAGTCCAACAGGCTGGGGCCCTTGGTGCTGAAATGTTTTGCAACTGGTTGCTCCACTTTTTTTGTCAAGATTGCCGATTTGTGGTTTCTGAAGCATGTGCGTAGGCCAGTTGTGGTCTTTCCTACGTATTGGATATGACATCCTGGTCTTTTGCATTCGATGACATAAATTATATTGCAGGACCTGCAGGCGATGTTCTGTTTGATGTAATATGTACTGCCTGTCCTAGTGCTTGTAAAAGTGGCTGTCTCCCTGAGGTACACACAGGTGACACAGCGTTTGGAGTGACAAGGATGAAACCCAGGATTGCTGATTGGTGGCTTCAGTACAGTTCTCACTAATAGTCTGCATGGCTGGGGCTACTGATGTGGCTTGGCTGGACTCTACGGGAATCCACAGCAGTGACATCTAGTGGCTCCATGTCAGTGGGGCAGCGGAATCTGCTGCAGGGTTTAGTCCAAACTTCCAAGGATCTGTCCAAAGTGCTGAACATATTTTGGGAATCACTGCAATTCCTGGAAAAAAAAAAACAAGTTCAGCAACTCAGACAGCTCCTTGAAAGTTCAGACTAAGATCTGGAATGGATTCCACTCCCCACTGACATGGAGCCACCTGTGGTTTACAGGTGGCAAGACTGTCGGTGCATTGCAGAGCAGGATTCAGAGCCTGAGAGCGTCAAGCTGTAGCTCAGGAATGAGAAACCTGCTTTTCAGAACAAGAGCCACATTCCTTCCGGGGTCTGCCTGTCAGTGGTGGGTGGAGCCAGAGCCAAAAGTGGGTGGAGCAACAAAAGGAAACAAAACCCTTTGTGCAGTGGGCTAATTTCTACACAGAACCCACTGACTTTCATCCTCTGTCTGGACAAACTGCAACAGGTTCAGAGGAGGGCAACGAGGATGATCAGAGGACTGGAAACAAAGCCCTATGAGGAGGGACTGAAAGAACTGGGCATGTTTAGCCCGGAGAAGAGAAGACTGAGGGGAGATACGATAGCACTCTTCAAGTACATGAAAGGTTGTCATACAGAGGAGAGCCGGGATCTCTTCTCGATCGTCCCAGAGTGCAGGACACAGAATAATGGGCTCAAGTTACAGGAAGCCAGATTTCAGCTGAACATCATGAAAAACTTCCTAACTGTTAGAGCCATACGACAATGGAACCAATGACCGAGGGAGGTGGTGGGCTCTCCGACACTGGAGGCATTCAAGAGGCAGCTGGACAGCCATCTGTTGGGAATGCTTTGGTTTGGATTCCTGCATTGAGCAGGGGGTTGGACTCGATGGCTTTATAGGCCCCTTCCACTATTCTATGATTCTATGACTAGCAAGAGGCATTATCAGAGCTCAAGGGCAAATTTCAGGCAAGGTAAAAATGCTTAAAAAATAATTGGGTGTTAGAACACATTAAGCCAGATGATAGCTTGACTCTTAAGACAAGGGAATCTAAATGTGCATCTTAACTGCGAAAGATGTAGGGCAGGTAGCTGTGCCTGAACTGGCTACTGTCAGGAAGAAAGGCTGAAGATGTAAGAGAAACATTTATTTATTGAACAGAATATGTATACTGTGTGATTGTTAACCATCCCCTCCCACCAAGCTGTTAAGTGGCTTACAAGAAACATTAAAGCTATCAATAATGACAGTTAAACACCTAATAATATTTAAAAACCTATTAAAACAGCAGTAAACTAAAAAGAGATCAGCATCTGTGTGTCTGGGTAGGCTTGCTTAACCAGAAATATTTTAAGCAAGGATACAGCAAAAAGGCCTGCCTGATGTCAATAGGCAGGGAGTTCCACAGTATAAGTGCCGCCACCATTTGTGGTGAAAAGAGAGGGGAGTTCAAAGCTGGGATGGGGAGCTGTTTTCAGACCGAGGGCCACACTTCCTTCTGGGCAACCTTCTCGGGGGCCATATGCCAGTGGTGGGTGTGGCTAGAGGCAAAAGTGGGTGGGGCAACAACTGTAAATGTTACCTTTGTACCAGTAGGCTGGTTTCTACACACACTGGCAGACACCTGTCTATCCTCCACCCAAGCAAGCAAGCGGCATTGTCGGACTTCAGGGGAACATGCCAGCCAGGCAAAGACTCTCAAAGAGGATGCAGATCAGGCCTTGTAAGGCTTGGGGAGGGGCCACATTGGTTCTTGGGCCTGACATTTCTCATCCCTGTTCTAAACCTTGTTGACAAGCTAAAAATCCACAGATCACCAGATCCGTGCAGGGTTTGTCAATTTCCAATTTGTTCTGCAAGAAAGAGGTATTGTTATAGGATTGGGGGGGGGAGTTGGGAATGCATGATGTCTGTGAGTCCCCTCCCAGCTTATATTTGTGTGCCTGCCGAGATGAAGCATGCAGTTTTTAGCAGAGCAACCTGCTGTGCTGGCAAAGCCAGTTCCTTCAGGGCAATGGGTCTGTCTAGAATGCTTTGATTTGGATTCCTGCATTGAGCAGGGGGTTGGACTTGATGGCCTTATAGGCCCCTTCCAGCTCTACTATTCTATGATTCTAAGTGCCCCATTCACATCTCTAAAGATTTTGGTCCAGGAAAGTCCTGTTGCTATGGGAATGCTTTCAGGAGAGAGGCCTTCCCGCCCCCTCACCTGCCCGGACCAGGAAGTTGTCTCTGTGTTAGTGTGTTAGGTGTAGCTGGGATGCTTGAAAGACATACAGAAAGGTTTGTTTTGTGTGCAGAATCCCAGGCTATGGCTTTGGGGAGCCTCCGTGGAATCCTGATGGGGGAAGCCAGATCAACTGGACTGTTAATGCTGTGAACCCCTCCATCGCACACCCATGGTTGCATATATGTGCAAATAAAACCATATATCTTAGAGATATCACAATCTCCGCTGACTTTCTTTTCAAGGAAATCAAATCCTAGGCAAGTGCAGGAACCCCTGAATGTCCTGCACCACTCGGAGATTGGGTGTGCGTGCAACAGCATATTTAAAGATTGGAGTGAGGCAAGCTGTTGCTTCTCAACAGAAGTCCCCTCAAATGTTGCATTTTCTCCCCCCCAAAATGGCTGCTGCTGGTAAACACAAACACGCACGCCTTTTAACATCACTGGAAAATGTTCCAGCTAGAACTTTTGACCCAGCGTTAATGCAGAGCGTTTGGCTTCACCATCAAGCCAGAGAGCTTCGGCTATGGGGCGGTCTATAAGTTTAATGAAATAAATAATGAAATAAATAAGCCATGACTTCTCTGCAAGCCCTTAGATGTGGCATCCAGTGGGTCTTGAAGGATGCTGGGTCATTTTGGAGAAAGCTCCTTGAAATGGATGAACAAAGTTGGGTTTGGGCTTTGATCTTCATTTCACACACCCCTCCCCCGTTTGCAGGCAAATGGTGTTGGTATTTATGGCAGCCTTTCTGGAGACCTTCTGCAGAGTGGCAGGAGAGAGGATGTAGACAAGTCTCTCCCGCCCAATCCTCCCTGTTCACCTTCCTATTGAAGGCAAAGCTAAGCTGGTTTTCCACAGTCGAAGAATAATACTCTGTTCCATTTTTGCAAATCTGCCCGGCAAACAGTTAATAAAATCGTTACCTACTGGTTATTGTAGTACTAGTCTCAATCTGTTGCTTTGGGGCGCAGTAAGCAGGGATGTGACTCAGCCTTATGAGGAATGCTGCCGCACGCATTGGCCATACCCCCACTGATTCTGACAGTAGATGGGGGCCTCTTCTCATACTGGCTGAAGACATGGCTAATGGGATGATGCACAGCCATTTGGCACATCCATAGTGGGAGGATGGTGCCTGCATGACCCTCTTGCACATTAATTGAATGGGTGAGGTGGTTTTGGCTGAATCCCTTATTTGCTGAAGGCTGAAGCCATGTCAGTGTAGAAGTAGGAGTATCTTACCACTAAGTTCTCCTGAAGCTGGATCAGTGCCACTGTAGAAAACAAACCTAATAGGGCAGGCAAGATCTGTTGGGCGTGTTAATGCTGTGAGCCGTTCCATCTTTTGCTCAGGTTGTATATATGGCTAAATAAAACCAGATATCCAGAAGACACCACTGTCTCCAGCAGGGATGGATCTGCCAGTTTTGGTTCTCCGATTCTCATTCCCCAGTCTTAAATTCACTTCTCCACTTTTCTGCTGCAATTTGCTATTTTGTTTTAATCCTCCTGAAAATTCTTCAGCAGTGTAGTGCAGTTTTCTCCTAACAAGCGCATTTTTGTAGGCAGGTTTAGCCAAGGTACGAGTAATTTTTCCAAATGCACTTTTGCATTTTCACTCATGTATTCATTTTTAGACACACTGTCCCCCTTATACGCATTGCTGCAAACATTGGTTGGAGAACTGAAACGCAAAATTTGGGTAAGTGTTAATTTTGGTTGTGTTCCGGTTCACATACTATTTTGGAAAGTGTGAATTTGATCAATTTGCCTTTAAGTGTAAACTGAATTGAATTTCTCTCCCCCGCCATGACCTTTATTCCAAGGAAACCAAACCTTGGGTAAGCACTGTAACCCCTGATACTCTCACCATGTGGAAATTGGGGTGCACACAAAAGAAAAGATGTGCCCAGAATCAATGGGTTTTAGCATCACTTTACAGCAAAATGTGACAGGCGTAAGAAAACGGTTCACCATATGAAAGCCGAGACAGGTTGCAACCGTTCACAACAAAGTTGTCATGACAATGCAAGCTGCTGAGATTACGCCGCAGCATACCGAGTCAGTTGCGCTAGATCTTTCTTTTGGGGAGAAGGATATGGAAAGGGACAATGCCCACCGCACCTTGCTCCTGCGCAGTCCCTCCAGCTCATTGGACTTGCATGGGAAGAAATTCCCCCCTCCCAAAGAAACAAGGCAGGTAGAACTGCCAAGCAGATTTGCACATCTCCGACATATCCATCCCTCTAATAGCAAACTCAGTTGCTGGGTGCCGACAGGATTATTAGTCCCAAACATGGTCAGTGAGAAGGTTAGCAGCATGCTTGCAAAGACCTCATAATAATAAAAAACCCTTAGGGGCGATAAGACCAAAGGAAGGCATCCCCCACAAGGACTGAGCGTGCCCAGTGGCCACTGAGTGTCTGTTGTGTGGTGGTAAACTGAGATGAAAAGAAACTGAGTATCCTGGAAGAGGATTTGCTGTGGGGCAGGCCCCATGCACTTGGTGTAAACTCCAAACCATAACATTGTATTGCAGGTCCCACTTGTATTTTTGATTATCCAGTGCTGGGGCCAAACAAATATCAGAAAAAAGGCTGCTGATTTCATGCTTATAATCCTTCAGAGGTACTTGGTTGGCCCATAATGGAAACAGAATACTGGATGTTTAGGAATGCAGTGGAGTTCTGCTCATATCTCTAGGAATGAATGGACCTTGGTTCTAGTCATTAACACCAATGGGTTTACTCTGGGTTGGATTAACATTGGATGCACCTCGTAGCCTGGAGTAGATAAGGGGGGGGTAGGATACCTGTCTACAGGGAAAGGCTGCAGCTCAATGCTAGAGGATCTACTTTGTATGCAGAAAGTCTCAAGTTCAGTCCCTGCCATCTCCAGGTAGGGCTGGAAGAGAACCCTGCCAGAAACCTTGGTGAGGTGCTGCTGGCTGGTGTAGACAGTACTGAGCTCAGTGGACCAATGATCTGATGCAGCAGAAGGCAGCTTCCTGTGGTCAAATATGTGAAGGGTTGTTTCAGAGAAGGTGGAGCAGAGGTGATCTCTGTTGCTCCATGGAGAGAGAACCAATGGGTAGAAACTGCAGGGAAGCAGATTCTAGCTAAACATTAAGAGCAACATCCTAACAGAGCTGTCCAAGAGTCTAACAAACTGCCTCAGGGAATGCTGGGCCCTCCTTCGCTGGAGGTATTTAAGCAGAGGCTGTACAGCCATCTGTCAGGGATGCCGTAGTTGCACCCTGCGTTGCAGATCCTGCATTGATCAAGGGTGTGGACTGGATGGCCTCCAAGGACTTCCTATAATTCTATGACTATATGTGCTCATCTGTTCCTAGTGGGGTCAATGTTCCTAAACTATGCTGGCATGTGTTAAGAGTTAGGAACACTGTAGATAGTTTTTTTTAAAACAACAACAACTTGTTTTGTAGTTCTCAGTTGTATCATTAATGGTTTTATAGATCTACCTTTTACAGGTGTTCCGGGTTTTTCTATGCTATTTATATATCCCTAATTATGTTAATAAAGCTACCTCATATTACCTGGGCTCCTGCTGGGAGGAAGGGCAGGATATAAATCAAATAATAAATAAATAAATAAATAAAAATGTTTACTGGTATGTGATCTTTTGGGCAAGCCTTGTTATTAAATCCAGCATCTTGGCCATCTTTGGCTAACTGCTACTGAGCAAGCTGTCTGCTTCTTTGGTCTCCCAGGGTTGTCCATTTAATTTAAGGTTTGGCGGACAGAAGGAGTGGTGGCAGCGTCCTACCTTGCAGGGTTGTTTTTGCCCCTGATATATTGGCAACTGCTGTGTGCCTTACAAGAGCTGATTCTCAGGTGTTTGAGACCTAGCACTCTTGGCATGGGAAAAGAAAAAGCAGCATGAATTAGCTTTGGACTGAAACGAGATTGTGCAGCTGAGCTGGAAGGGACTGGTGGCTTGATCCTATCATTCGACTATACTGAACTCACCAGCACAACAGAGAAGGCTCTTGGAAGGCTTTGCAAAACTTGCAAAAGGCATAAGATATACTAAAATTAATGCTTCTTGCTGGAAAAAAACCTGTCTTGTTTTTAAGCAGCTAATCTTATTATTATTAATTACATTTATAACCCGCCTTTCTTTTTTCATGAATCCCAAGGCGGCTTACATATGGTTCCCAAGCAGTCTCCCATCCAGGCACTGACCAGATCTGACCCTGCTTAGCTTCGGCAGGTAGCTGGCCTCAAGTGCCTTCAGACAGTAGCCTAGGACCTGATGTATCTTACACCCTGATGTATCTTAATAACAGTCGACGTCTTTAGAAACAGTCTTTTTGCTTTCTTTCCTGAAGCAACACAGGTGGCATTTTTTTTAAAAAATACTAGTTCTTAGGTACAGTTGAATCACCAAAATCACCACTGTGGCTTGACCCACCATTGTGGCAATAGCTGCACCATAAACCATGGCTGTGACCAAAACTGGGTGGGTGGAGAGGAGGAACACAATTAACCACCAGGCACTTCATTGGCAAAACCCAAACAAGTTCAGTGTTTTGGACTGCGGAGGTCTGACTATGAAGCGGAAGTCCTTTTGGCTACCAGATCCTGCATTTCTCGACGGGGTGCATGATGGTGCCCTTTTTGCAGTGGAACGCTTCGGAAAAGGCGTCAAAGTTTTGCAACGAGCCCATCACCCTGGAGGGAGGGGGGAGAAATAAGAGTGAAAGCAGCTGATGATTGGAAAGTTGGTTCAGTTGAGAGCGACAATTTTGCCATTGATCGATCTGTTGCTTAGGGCCTTAACTACATGTGTGAATTATGTGGTCAGCCATCAACACTGTGAATTTTTAAAAATTACAGACCGGGTGAGTTAGGGGGGATTGTCATCTCTTCCACAGTGCATGGGAAGGGAGGTTGCCTCCCCTCCCCAGTTGCAATGTTGGTGAAAATTCCTCCTGGTGCAGTGAACAAAGCTCCCATTGGGAAACCTTCCTCAAATGCTAATTGCTAGAGTGAGAGGAAGGATTTTCACTACAATTGCACCTGGGGAGAGAAGTCTTAAACTTCTCACACACTGTGTTTCTGAGGACAACAAGCCCTTGCAACATGACGGCATTGGTGTCATGTGTGTTTAGGGCTGTAGCTTAGCCTGGTAGCAAAGAGAGGCAAATGTTTGCTCTTGAGCTGTGTGAAGCAATCACTCTGTCCCTCTGCAAAGTCAGTTTCCTGAGGTTGCAGGGAGATGAATGGAGGTCATTTGATTCAAAGCACAGGATTTGCAGAAACTTAAATCATGCCAGATTAAGAAGCCCTGACACTCCCTCCCCCATTTACGTGGACAGCCTGGGCCCCCAGAAACATTGGGGTCAACCAAGAAGTGATGCTAACCACATCACTTCCTGTTGGATCTTTTTTGTTTTTAAATTGCTAATACTAGCCACGTGGGATATTTTTGTCAGGATTGTGGCATATAAGCAGGGGGTTAACTTTTTCCTTCCCTACCATTGTCCAGTTGACAAATTCTGCCCTCCAATGTCCAATACAAGTTCCAGGAGACTTAATGCTGGAGTCTTCAAAAAACTTCCTTGCTGTTGGCTAAGTGCACTCTGGCTGTAATGGATTGAAATGAGCCTTCTCTAGCCATTGGCTCAGCTGCTAGGGTGCTATGGAATCTTTACGAACATTCCAATTGTTGGGTGTGTCTGTTAAAGAACCATGGTAAAGCACAAGGCCTAGGGATAGATAGAACTGTTGGTGAGAAGGGGGTGCAGAGAACAAAAAAAAATAGAACTGCTGCAACAGTAATGAACTGGTCCAATAGATCAGGAGATGGGGGAGGAGTGCATGTAGGATGAGTGAGGGGCTCACAAGGGCTTTACCTGTACTTCAATGGACTGTGGACATCAGTTTTAATAGACTGGCTGGCATACTCTGGCCTATAGGAACCGCACCAGACCTGGGAGACAGACAACACATTGAGGGCAACCGAGTCCAGAACAACCTCTTAGCAGCACCCAGATATACCCATTCAAAAATCTACATTGACCCCAAAGCTTCAGACAACTGGATTTAAGCCCTGTATAGGGGCAAAAAACAGAAACCCACAAACGCCTTGAAGCAGCTTATGAGAATAACCTCCCCATTCTCCGCTGCGTTCCTTTCAGTGTTTTAGCCCTGTAGCAAGAGGTCCAAATGGTAATCCTGACCGATTCTTTTGATGGTAGGCAGTGGGATGGTGGAGCAGAAATATATACCATAGCAGGTATCAAATGTTTGTCCTACTAAGAGCAGACCCACTACAAATAGCGGGGATGTGTAACTTAGGCTCATTAACTTCAATAGGCTGCTCTGAGTAGGATTTGGTTGGATACAACCCTGTACATTTAAAGCACACGGCTTTCCCCCAATCCTGGGAACTGTAGTTTACCCCTCAGAGTTACACTTCCCAGCACCCTTAACCAACTACAGTTCCCAGGATTCTTTGGGGGGAAGCCATGTGCTTTAAACGTATGGTGTGGATGTGACTACAGAGCAGCAGGATAATTGATGCTAGCCGCATACCTCCAGCTATAACCATCTCATGCAATTCCTCCCTTCCCTCTGAAGTTATAGGCTGCAGGATGTGCGAGTAGCTTCATTGGAGGTGGAAGATCAGCTGGTGGCTGGGCAAAGCTGGAAAGGAGCAGCGGTGGAACAGTTGTCTGCATGGCAGTTATGTGTCAGTCATGGAGGGTTGCACTCATGCAAATAGACATGAGGAGAGCACAATGGCTGCCAATGCCACAAAGACTTTGGAAGTCTGCATATGCAAGCATATTTGTGGTGGTCCCCCCCCCCTTCTCCCTCCGTATTTTGAGGGATTTATTTCAGGAAGAAGGTGCCAGGTAGACCAAATTGAGGGCATTAAATCCCATCCATGCTGAGATTTTGGACTATACTTCTCCTACAACAAGATAGTTAAAGCAGCTCAGAAGGAAAAAGCAGACCTTCCAGAGAAGCAAATGTGGCACAATATACAAAAGAGACCGTCCCCCTCCATAAAGTTTCCCCTTCCCCACAATCAACAACCTGTGCAAAATTGAGGAAGAAGAGTTGGTTGTGGGTTAGATCTAGCCCAGGTAACCTTGATTCCTTTCCTTCTTTCCCCACCCATTTTAAATAGGCCTGCAAAAAAGGGGGAAAAAGAGTTTTATGCACGCTTTCCACAGATGTACACATTTTCATGGTTTGAGAACAGCTCTGCAAAATTCAGAAAAGTCCAAGTTCCAAAGCAGAACTGTTTTCCAAGAGTGGTTTATCAATCAGTCCCTCCCTTCCCAAGAAACTCTGGGAATTGTAGCTCTGTGAGGGGGACAGGGGTCTCCTAATAGCTCTCGGCACCCTCAATGAACTACAGTTCCCAGGATTCTTGGGGGGAAGCCATGACTATTTAAAGTGATATAACAGTGCTTGAATTGTATAGCACAAATGGGGCCACAGCATAATAATTCAGAAACAGAAAATACAGTATTACGACAGAAAATGAAAAAAGAAAAGAAAAAAACAAACAGAAATTTTACACAACAAGCTAGGTGGAGTACTTTTTTCCAGCCTCCAGTTTCCATAATTGAACATGGAAAATTCCAAAACATCTTAAGGAAAATGCACACAAGTAAATGTAAAATCACCTTGTAGGCCTGACGGACGCCTCCATTATCAGCAATGTTTTCTCCTAGTGTGTTGATTCCACTGACCTTTGACAACAAATTCTCGTTAGTCCCGCAGATAGTCATAAGAACATAAGAAGAGCCTGCTGGATCAGGGCAATGGCCCATCTAGTCCAGAGTTCTGTTCTCACAGTGGCCAACCAGGTGCCTCAATTGGAAGCCCGCAAGCAGGACCTGAGCACAGGAGCACTCTCCCCGCCTGCAGTTTCCAGGAACTGGTATTCAGAGGCATCCTGCCTCCGACAGTGGAGGGAGAACATAGCTGTTGTGAGTAGAAGCCTTTGATACCCAGACCACCATGGATTTGTCTAATCCTCCTTGAAAGCTCTCCAAGTTGAGTTGAGTTCTACAAGGGGCAATAATGAGACTAAGGAGGAAGGAAGTGAATGGGAGCACCACCCCCTGGACTGGTTGTAAATAGGAAAGTGGGCAGCAGGGGCTGAGGGCAGACTGAAATTTGTGGGGCAGTGCCCCATTTACCCTGATCGACCATCCTCCACTGCTTCTCAGCAGTTTACAAAGTACAGAAGTCAGTTGTATATGCATAATTTTAAAAATCCCATTAAAACATTAAAATACATGCATGCATAATTAAACCAGGCAAGGATCCTAGTCTTTATGCTCAGCACCTGGGACAGCTCCTGAGCTTTCTCAGGGCCCACTGGTGCCAGGGGACATTGGGGCTAGTGGGACATTGCCCTGCCAACCTCTGTCTACCCTCTGCCAGCCCACACCTGCCTGCCTTCTGATTTACAACCAGTCCAGAAGGTGGTCCTGGCTGTCAGTTTCCCCCTCTTTAGTCTCACTGTTGCCCTTGTAGAACTCAGCAGAACAGAGGATGGGGACAAAACTAGAATTCGTTGGCTCTGTTTGTCATTGGCTCTGGCTCCACCTACTGTTGGGCTGCCTGCCTTCTGCCCCACCAACCTCAGTGGACGCCAACCAGCATGGCACTGGAGTGGTTGTAAGGAAGAAGATAGGCAGGTGGGGGCTAGCTGAGGGCAGGCTAAGGTTGGTGAGGCAGTGCCCCGTTCACCCTCTTGGGCCAGCCTCCATCGGTGCAGATCTTTGGGCTTGCAGAGGTTCAACTTGCTATTTGGGGGAAAAAAGTGGTTGTGAGAAATTAGACCAAATCCTTTCCCTCTACAGATAGCCCCGACTCACATTTTGTCCCCCTGCCAGGTCCCACGTATAGTTTCCATACTGGTAGATCATGCAGCGGGACTGTTCCTTGAAATGCGTTGCGGAGAAGTTGCTCCACCAGTCGAACATGTTGCCATCTTTGTCAAAGTTCCTGCCTGGTTGGGAGGTGGGGGGGGAGAAAAGATAAATAAGCATCACAGGAGGGATCGTCTTCCTGATGTAGAGGTCCGAGGCCAGGAATGGGAGGCTGTTGGAGGGCACATGTCAGGGGTGAATTGTGAGTGGGGACTGAAGACAGTGGTAAGCAAGGGCCACCCCCTTTGTATTTAGAAATTTAGAAAGATGTATACAAACCACTAAAATCACAAAGTGGAGTACACAATAAAATGATCAAGAGCAGTAAAGGCTGGTGGCTCTAATATCAGCGGGCAGTGAATCTGCTCCCTGTTTTAGTCCAAACTTTCAGGGAGCTGTCCAAGGTGCTCAACACCTTGGACAGCTCCTTGAAAGTTCGGACTAAAACAGGGAGCGGATTCACTGCCCCACTGACATCGGAGCCACCAGCCTCCAGTGATAGAGAGAACTCAGCAGAAAGCCACACCGTTGTTGAAAAACAAAACAAGTACTCATAAGGTACTTATTAATAAAACACGTAACGTCAGCACAACTTTTAAAAAAGATAGATAACAAAACATTTAGTCTGGATAGGTTTGCCAAACTAAAAAGTTTTCTGCAGGCATCTCAAACAACTTGCCTATGGTTCTCTCTCTCTAACATCCCCTTCTCTCTCTCTCTTTCTGACACCCTTCGGAGTCACTTGGAGCTGCCCTTCTCCACCAACCTTTGACCAGCCTTGCCTTTCTCCTTTCTCTGTGGGAGCCAGCATCAGACCTGAACACAACAGTAGGGCTGGGAATGTTCCCCTGTCGGAAATCCTGGAGATGTGCTGCCACTCAGTGTAGGCAATACTGAATTAGATGGGCCATTGGTCTGACTTGGTACATAAGGTGGCTCCCTATGTAGCCCTGAGAGAAAGGGGATCTCGCTCAAGCAGCTCGTCTGTCTCTCCTTACCGTTATCATCAAACCCATGTGTGATTTCATGTCCTATCACCATCCCAATCCCTCCAAAGTTGAGGGCCTGTGGCTGGTGCTTGCTGAAGAAGGGGGGCTGCAGGATCCCAGCTGGGAACACTACAGAAAATAGGAAAAAAGAAACACATCTGTGATTGAAGATCAGCTAACTTTTAGCCCTGGAGGCTCAAGGGAATCATTGCAAGCTTCCCCCACCCCACCCGTGGTATTCAGTGTGATATATCTTGAGGAGGACTTAGGAATAGCTTCACAAAACATGTAATGAAGTAGAAGATTGCTTACTGAAAGAGAGCAGGGAATCTGTGAGATTTATAGCCAGCTATGGACAAAACCCTCTTCTTGTTTCATACAGGAAATAAATAAAGGGTGGACAACGCCATGAAGGTACAACCAGGAATGGGCAGATCTGTCATTTTCTGCTCCCCCATTTCTGCAAGAGTTTGTCATTTGATTATTGTGGTGATTTTAAACAATCATTTTTGTGCCCATTTCTCCTAGTAGACACATTTTTGCAAGCAATTTTTCCAAATAATGTGAATGTTTGTGTGTTATTTTAACTAAAATATGCATGTTTAGGTACACTCTCCTCTAATGTATGTATTTATATATCAGTTATTTGGCTGGAGAACTGCATCACAATATTTGGAAAGGAGGAAATTTCAGAAGGATACCAGAGTTTCATTTTGCATATTGCTTCAGGAAGTGCAAGCTAGATATGCTCACCTTAAAATGCAAATGGAATTACATTTTTTCCCATCCTTAGGTACAACAGAACCTGCTGATGTTCCACAAGGATGACAGAAGAACTGCACAGAAGACTTATAGCCTTGCTGGCTCTACCCGGTGCTTCCCAATAGGAATGACAGTATAGAGTCCCTGCCAGTCAACTTTAATCTTTCTCCTTTCTTGCATTTTCACTGCCTGAAGGAAGGTTAACTTACCTTGGAGTAAATGTTACTGATGTAACTTTGGGACCTAGTTTAAGTAGACATTTTTAAAGGTTAGCATCTAAATCCATTGGAATATTTTGGGACTTACCAATTTGGTTTCGGTTAGGAGAATAGAACGCATTGACCACGGCAGCTCCAATTAGCCATCTGAAAGGAATCAGCAATTGAGAGCCATTGTCAGTATCAATGCCAACTATATGAACATATGAAAGGTCATGAGTAAACATTCTTTACCTAAGAAGATTGTGTCTGTTATTATTTGTGTCTGAGGGAAAGGGTGGACTGGTTGATTCTCATTCCTCTGCTTGTATTTATATATCTGCTAAGAAATAGGACCACGAAACTATTCCTACTTCAAATATATTTTTAAAATACCAAACATGTACAAAGGTAACATTTACATGCATTGCTCTGCCCACTTTCACTTCCCACCCCGCCCACCCTGGCACATGGTCCCTGGACAGTTGCTCAGAAGGGAATGTGTCCCTCAGGCTGGCCAGAGGATCCCCCCCTCACCATCATGCCATCACTCACACGTCTTGGTCAACCATCTCCCGGAGCTTCCTCAGGCTTTTCTGGACTCCAGCGCGGAGGTTTTGCAGGATGTTTGCAAAGTACTCGTGCTCGCTGAAGTTCAGCTGAAGAAATACAAGCATTCATGTTGAAGGCCCTTCTGCTGGGTTGTTGCCCCTATTACCAAGTAGACACCAACACCCAGTAACCACAGGAAATGTGATTGCAGAAAAGTACTTGTCTGACAAAGAGTGTCTATCAGTGAATTGCATACAAAAACTGAAACAACCCCCCAACCCTGTCCCTGTAATGGAAATGGGGGGGGGCAGGAAAGGTCCAGGTATAGTCTTCACACTTACACTTGCATATTCCCGATCTAGCTTTTCATTCTGATCCTCGAGAACGTAATCTGGGTAGCCTATCTGCTCTCTAATTGCAGTCACCTGTGGGACAATGGCAGAGACCCCTCAATTTCTATTTTTCTCCAGGGCCCAAACAGTGTCACATCCATCTGTTGGGTTTTAATTTCTTCTACCATATTTTGTACACCATGTTTTAAATCACTCTCATTTTTTTTAAAAAAAATATGTATTTTACTCTACTTTTTCCCTAGGGTGTGACAGGTTACTTCCAAAGAACCAGACCATACCAAGATTTACTTCTCATTGGAGTTGTAAACCAGGGTTGGGGAAATTCAGGCCTTGGGGGGCCAAATGTGGCCCTCCGGGCCTCTCAACCTGGCCCTTGGAACTCTCCCCAGGCCACACATCTGACTGGCCCTGCTTCGCACCCTTCTCAAGTGTTTGTGCCTGGTTGGCACGTGCCCTTGAGCTCTGATCATGCCTCTTCCTTGCCTCGATGGTAAGTTAATCCCCATTTTTTTGCACAGCTAGAATGTAGCCTGCCGTACAAAGACAAGAGTCACATCCATTGCTCTACCCATTTTTGCCTCTGGCCCTGCTCATTGCTGCCATGCGTCCCCTGAAGGCTCTCCACAAGAGAACATGTCCCTTGGGATGAAAAAAGGTTACCCACGTAAGGCATTCCCATTTCAGGGCGGAAGTGGGGTCTCGAATAACTGAATGCCATTCCATACAAGAGAAGACACAAAGAACTGAGCAGAAGAGAGAACTAGATTTCTAGTTGGGCAGGCATTTAGAACTAGAACTATGTGTTCTGATATGTCAACTTTCTATGTCAGGGTTGGGGCAGTTCGAGGGCCTCATTCTCTTCTGGACAGTCTTCTAAGGGCCTGATGCCAGCAGTGGGCAAGGCCAGTGGGAAAGTTGGCAAAGCAACACATGTACAATTTTACCTTTGTATTCTGGGCTAGTTTCTACATACACTCACACACTCCTCTGTACCCTCCATCCAGGCTTAATCAGAGTTCAAGGACACATTTCAGCCAGGTAAAAACATTCAAGGAGGGATGCAAAGGAAGGATGGTATAGCATGGGATATTACCAAGAGCTTTGAAAAGTTACTTTTTTGAACTACAACTCCCATCAGCCCAATCCAGTGGCCATGCTGGCTGGGGCTGATGGGAGTTGTAGTTCAAAAAAGTAACTTTTCCAAGCTCTGATATTACCTAGGGAGAATCTGGAGGGCCATTGGCCCCTGAGCCTGAGGTTCCCCATCTATGATGTGTGTCATGGTGTGTGTGTGTGTTTAATGAAAATAAATCAGTATTGTGAAAGACAAAACCATGGTCTGGACATCACTGAATCTCAGACTCCGGCACAGCTATGAGATTGGCCAATTTCAATTCCAATTTCACATTAACCACGTGAAAACTGTTCTTATGCACCCTTATTTCTTCTGACCTTCTCCCGAGCTTTTCCTTTCGATGCCTCGTCCATCCACTGCAATTCGTCCAGGGTCTCGATAAACACTTCACGAATTTTTTCAATGAGGTCTCGGACCTAAAGCAAGGAGAGATGGGGAGGCACAGTTCTCCTGCTGCTTCTAAGGAGAGAATGAAGAGCTCCAAATGAAGATCAATTGGGTGTGGGCTCTGCTGGGCACATGCATCTGTCGCTGGAGTCGAGCATCATAATGAAGTTGTTCCACTGCTAGCAAAAATCTATCAATGGCAGTCCCCAGCATTGGGTTATATTATTGTGTGGAAACAACAACAACAAAATGGTCAGCATCCAAATAAACCACAAAGAAAGAGGGGGGACATATCAAAATGCTGAGAGGAAATTTATTTCTTCGGAAAGCCCAATGCTTTTTGGCCTGTAGTATATTGGATCTTCACCAGAGGCTATAAAGAAGACAATACACTTCATTAATACTTTAAAATGGACCAAAAGATAGGACAATGCTCTGGTTATCACTAAACCTCTGGCATGGCTATGAGATCAGTCAATTTCATTTCTGGTTTCACATTAACCACAGTTTAGCATTACGTCCAAACTCTAAATTGTGGTTATTCTTAGCTATGGTTTGTTGAAAGCAAGCCAACTTTATAAGCCATGGGTTGTATCACAGTAATTCCAACTCAGAGTAGACCCAATGAGATTAATAGGCTTGAGTCACTCATCAACGAGTCTACCCTAAGTAGAACCTTATGTTTTGAAGTTGGCTTGCTTCACTGAACCACAGACAAGATTAAACCATAGTTTGTTGGGTTTGGATGATGTGACAAGCTGCGGTTAATCAAAAGCTGGAAGCAAAAGCTTCCAAATTTGGGGCCAGTGTGGGATTCTCAGGCTCATCTGTCCTCATTCTTGCAATGCTAAACTATGACTAACATTACATTGGAACCAGCTCAAGGGATAGGGCAGGGCAGGTTGGAGTGGGCTTGATCCACAGAGGCTGGGATGACAAGAGGGAGGTAATCAGGAAGAAAAAGAAAGCCGGAACACAACATCCTACCATCCTTTTGCTCTTGCCAGCGAAAGTCTCCCTCACGTACAGAGCTCCAACGGCATTTTCCATGTTGGTGTTGACATAGCTCACACATTCCCGCCATCGAGCTTCTTCCAGCATTGTACCATAAAGTGCCTGGGAAGAAAAAGGCCCAAACGCTACTCTTATCATCCAGACCGTGTCCTGCCCCCTCTTGACACCCCCTCAGCTGGGTTCCTCTCCCTTTCATCACCCAGCACAAGATCCTTGGCCCCTTATTCTAACGCAGTCTTTCCCAACTTTTGCTTCCCCTGGTGTTGCTGGACTACAACCCCTACCCAGGGGTATAGTTGTCCAGGGTCTCAGGGGACCTTAGACCTCTTACTTTTTGGAAACAGGGTCCTATGTCTCCAGCATCCAATGAGCCAATCAGTATGAAAGGGGAGTGCATTAGTCACTAAGAAGAACCTTCTAACATGATTCCTTGTCCTTTCCTGGGTTTTGGAGCCAATCAGAGTGAAAGGAGCCGAGTTAGCCACTGAGAAGTCTCTTCTCAGTAGCTAACACTCTCCCCCTTTGATGCTTATTCACCAACTACACAACATTTACAGAAATGCATGCATTAGGGGAAAGTGTGCATAAAAACGAATACATGAGTGAAAATAACAGGCAAAAAGGCATGATGTGATGAAAAATGGCTTGCAAAAATGTATTCCTTTGTCATAACTGCCTACAAACGTGTTTATTTGGAGAAATTGGCACTAAAATGGTGGAGAATTTTCATGAGGATTTAAAAAAAAAGAATTTGGAGTTTGCTGTAGAAATGTAGAGAACTGAATTTAAAGTTGGAAAAATGAGAAACTGAGAGAAACGGAACTGACAGACCTTTTCATCTCTAATCACTACCAGTAAAATCTGCAAGTCAGAAAAGGATGAGCGTTACCTTTCGGAAGTTTGCTCTGGCATCTTTGAAACGCCGGCTCAAGCCGTTAACTCTGTCAAGCACCAGGCGCCATACCAGGTAGTTTTGGATAGTGCTGGGGGTGAAGGCAGGAAGAGGAGGCATTAGCAACATGAAATGGGAAACACTGTGGGTTACATCCAACGAGGCTGTACCCAGAGTAGACCCATTTAAATTAATGGACCCAAGTTAGGCTGCAATCCAATACACAAGTAAGCTCCATTGGGCTCAATGGGACTTTCTTCCAGGAAAGTGTGTCCTGGATTGTAGCCTTAGTCACGTTCATCAACGTTGATGAGTCTACTCTGAGTAGGGCTAGCACTGGATACAAACCCTTAATGATTAAGAGCATCTCAAGCAGCCTTCCCGAGTCTCTGGTGCCCTCCACATATTTTGGACTACCAGTCCCATCAGACCCAGCCAGCACACCTTGTCTGGTCTTGCAAATTCATCCAGGATCATTCATTTTTCCTGGAATTTGTATTGCTTGGGTGTTTCTGGAGGGGCTGGAAAGTATGATCTTGGTTTCCTGCACTTGTTTTGAAATTACAATAAGGGATGGGATCTGTTAGCCAGCGGCTCTTATGGTCTTCTATGCCAGCTGATGTCGACATGAGTCTTATTCTATCCCAGTCTGAGTCTGTGTTGGAACTGCTTTTCAATATGCTTTTAAACCTTTTTTTAAAATAGGTTTTAAAATTTGTTTTGTTTTAATATATTTTAGAGTTTGTTTTTATGATGTTTTAGAGTGTTTTTAGTGCTTCTGTTTGCTGTCCTGGGCTCCTCCTGGGAGGAAGGGCGGGATATAAATCTAATTATTTTTATTTTTTTAATATTTTTATTGTTATTGTTGTTGATAATAATAATAATAAATTTGTATAAACCATACGTTATTACAAAAAGTTTAAAACAAAAGTAAGCTAAATGAAACTATCACCTTTACAATCTTTCTATTCCTCTCTCTGCTTCTCTCCCTCTTTTCCTCTGTTACTGTATTTTTCTCCTTTGCTTGTGTAGTTTCTCTCTGTGTTTTTTTCCTTACTTATTTATTGCTTCTCTCTCTCATTGTGTATGTTTCTCTGTGTGGGTGTGTCCCAGAAATCTGACATCTCTACCTGGCTGAATAACTGGCAATGATGGCTTTTAGCTCCTGGAGATACGGAACTCCATGCACAACTACCTCCTCATTTGGACTGATCTCAATGTTGACCGAAGACATTACACTCTGGATCAAGTGTGTCCAATTAAACTCCTAAAAAAGAGAGAGAGAGAATGAATACAAGTCTTTGTTCTAAAAAAGATCTTGTGAAGTTCCATTTTCATCCCACCATTGGTCCTCTTGTAATAGCTTCCCCTTGACACAGCAAAGACCTTTGCTTCAGGAATTAATTTTTCCCCTTCATCCTGTGGCTGTAAGATTGGGAAGCACAAAAGCTGGTGAATAACTAGGATTCACATGCACACACTACTCCAGGAGATGTGGATCAGGTCAGCTGAGAGAAATAACAAAGATTGAATTCCTCAAGGGTCCCTAGATAATGGGCTGTTTCCAATGTCAGTCTTACTCAGAGAAGACCCATTGGAATTGATGGACATGACTAATTTCATTTCAGCATGTATACTCAGAGTAGAACTTGGTTGGATACAATGCAATGTATTCCTCACCAGGAACCATGCAATAGGTACTCATCACTAGGGATGGAAAGTGCTGTTGTCTCAGTTTCTCATTTTTCCAATCTTAAATTCAGTTCTCCACATTTCTGCAGCAATTCATGATTTTTTTAAAAAAAATCCTCATGAAAATTCTCTAGCATTTTAGTGCTAGTTTCTCCTAATAATAATAAATAATAATAAACTTTATTTCTACCCCGCCCTTTTCCCAATAGGACTCAGAGCGGCTTACAACTAAAAACACCATTAAAACATACAGAAGTATACAATTAAAAAAGAATTAAACTATGAGAAAAATTAAAACCATAAAACATACGTTAAAAGCAGAGGACAATTTAAAATAATAAAATATTTAAAATAATAAAATCATATAATATAGTCACCAATCCTATGACACTTAATCCTGGTTGTTCTCTTTCCCAAATGCCCATTGAAATAAAACAGTCTTTACTTGTCGCCGGAAGGACGGCAAGGAGGGAGCTAATCACACCTCACTTGGAAGGGAGTTCCACAACCTAGGGGCAGCCACCGAAAAGGCCATAGACATATTTGTATAGGCAGATTTGACTAATGTGCACATTTTTGCAAGCAATTTCTCAGCGTATAATACATTTTGCATGTAATTTTCACTCATATATTCAGTTTTATGCCCACTTTCCCCTAACATTTATTTTTGTAAACATTGTGTGGTTGGCAAATTGCATCGCGAAATTTAGATAAGGGCAAATTTTGAAGGAGGGCTGTGTTCCAGTTCTCATACTGTTTCAGAAAGTGTGAATTGGAGTTCATCTAGCTCAGTGTTCTTTAACCTTGGGTCCCCAGATGCTGTTGTCTACAACTCACATCATCCCTGACTATTGGCTAAGCTGTCTGGGGATTATGGGAGTTGTAGTTGTAGTCCAGCCACATCTGGGGACCTAAGGTTGAAGGACATTGATGTAGCCCAACCCTCCACACTCAATGACAGATCGACAATGCAGGAGATGCAACTACAACATCTTTGACAGGTAGATGCTCAGCCTCTACTTATATACATCCACACTCTTTCCTGAGGCAGTCTGTTCCATTGTTGATCAGCTCTAACCATTAGGAAGTTACTCCTAATACTTAGCTGCACTCTGCTTCTCTGCAATTTCCAACTGCTCACTCTACCCCTGTCCAGAACATAGCTATGGCCTCCTCCACTCCTATCTAGGGATGGGGAAGAAATTAAATTCACTTGGCATTTTAAGGTGAACTTACCCAATTCACACTTTCTGAAACAGTACACAAACTGAAAATCCTTCAAAATCCTCACTTCTCCAAATTTTGCAGTGCAGCCCTCAAGCCATGTGCAAACTCATGTGTAAATGTGGAGAACTGAACTTAAGAGTGGAAAAATGAGGAATGGAGAGAATCCAAAATGGTCAAATTTGCCCCTCCCTACTCCCTAACACTAAACAACTTTTTCTATTATCCACAGGAATGTTTCAGAATCAATGTTGTCAGTCAAGTAGCGAATCAGGCATTGCGTCTTGAAAACACTTACACTCAGCTCAAACTTTTCCTGGAGTTCGGCAACAGTCATTTTGTTATATAGCAAAGTCACGTCGTGCCTTTCCTCTGCTGGCACTGTAGCCTAGAAAGCAAAGAACAGAGGGTTGACTTCAACTTACTCAGAGTAAACCCATTTAAATTAATGAACCGTAGTCATTTCTATTGACTTCAATGGATCCATCCACATTGGCTCCAACCCAATATCAGTAATTTATATTAATTTGCAAGACCCTTCACAACTTGGGCTCAGGATACCACCTGATCCCTTATATCCCAGCCTGATCACTAAGATCTTTGGGAGAGTCTCTGTAGCTCAGATGCATGGCTTGTAAAGACTAGAAGCTGAACGTTCAGTATGGTGGGCCCAAGCCTGTGGAACTCCCTCCTGAGATCCGACAGGCACAATGCTTGCTAAAATTCAGGCGCATGACTAACTTTTTCTTATTCCAGCCAGCATTCTAAGATATGCTATTTTATAATAAAATTTTGCTACTCCCTTCTATGTTTTTTGTTTTTGTGTACTCCTCTTGGAAATGTGAATAATTAAAAATAAAATAAATGCATAGCTACGTAGATTGGATGCTACCTATCATTTTTGTACACCCAACAGCCTACTGTAAGCTTTTCAAGAACTAACAAGTAACATTCAACCCAAATTGAAGTTAGCTGAAATTTCAGATGTCTGAGAGACAATGGGTTTTATCCAACAAAGTCCTACTCAGAGCAGACCCACTGAAATTAATTGAATACTGGATATAATCCTATATACACTGCTGTCAACACATGTCATTTAGATTCACTCTTCAGCTTTCCAAAAAGAATACTGTTCTCACATTTGCAATATTTGTTTCAAACTCCATAACCTTTCGCATTTCTTCCTGGACAAAGTTGTCATCCTTGGATACATTCATATCTTCCCTGATCATCTTGGCAATGGTGATCATGTACTGGACGTAAGCTTCCCTAACCTAAAATATGAAATTAGGAATTAGCACTTAAACATAACCCTTAGGCAGTAAATCTGGCAAGCAAAGTTGTGACAGTCAGACGCACTGAAGGCAGGTACTACAGCTAGATAATTTGGTGGCATCCAATTTGTTTGATAGTCCTACATTTGGACCTATAGATATCTAAACCAGAAAAGGGGAACTTGTAATCCAACATCATCTGGAGGACTACAACTCCCACCACGCCTGACCATCAACAATGCTGGCCGGAGCTGATGGGAGTTGGTGGCCAACATCATCTGGAGGGTCACAGGTTTCCGATCTTGTTCTAAACAATTTGGGACCAGAGTCTCCAAAGGACCACTTTCTCACAGTTGAGCTTGGCTGTTGAGATTTTAATCAACAGAGATGCCAGAAAAGCTCAGAAGGTTCAGCTCACTAAATCAGCCGGGATACCCCCCCCCCACTGCAAGCATCCACATCCTTCTCTGTCTCAGACTGAAATCTGAGCCAGAGAATAATTCCCAGTTTACCTTCCAAAATTTCAAAGCACACCAGAAGAACGCCTCTCTCGCTATGTACCTACCCGTTCACTACGCTCGACATCGAAGGCCCTTCTCCGGGTCCCAACTCATAAAGAGGCCCGGAGATCAACAACTAGATCTAGGGCCTTCTCGGTGGTGGCCCCTGAACTATGGAATGCCCTCCCAGATGAGATACGCCTGGCGCCTTCTTTGTTATCTTTTCGGCGCCAGGTAAAAACCTACCTTTTCGCCCAGGCTTTTTAAACATTTTAAATTTAATTTTACACCTAATATGGATTTTAATTTATAAACTCATGGCAATTCTATTTCGGATTTTTATCATGTTATATTTTTCACACTTGCTCATATTTTAATTGTGATTTTATTTGTTGTACACCGCCCTGAGAGCTTTCTGCTATAGGGCGGTCTAGAAATGTAATTAAATAAATAAATAAATAAAATAAGAATCTTGCTTAGGTAACACACTCTAGCAGAAAGCAGAAAGGATTTGCTTAGATTAGCACAAGTTCTGGGATGTGGGGAGATCACCACACCTCCCCATCAGTGTTTTAGGGGACCAGCATATAGACAGCTAACAGAGCAGAAAATAAAAGAACAGCCATTTAGAAAGTTATTAATGTGATGTGAGGGATCCCTGAATGTCATGATTCTTAAAAGATGAGAGCAAAGTTTGGGAACTGTGAACATACTTACTTTTTGATAGTTGCCATCATTAAAGTAGTAATCTCTAGAGGGCATCCCCAACCCAGGCTGGTCAATCTGGAGGAAAATAATCTCTTAGTGAGTGAGTGGGAAAAGATACAATATAAATGTCAATATCAAAGACCTGTTGCTTAGAACAAATTCTTTGCACATAAAAACTCCCCAGATTCAATTCCTAGCACCTCCAATTCAAAGGGCGGTCAGCAGGAGAGCTCTGGAAGATTTTCAAATAAGATGCTGAAGAGCTGTTGCTAATCAGAGCCAACAATACACAACTCCCCTCAGATCTCAGGTGGCACATCATATATAGCAAGGGCAGCCCATGTGGTGTCCTTCAGATGTTGTTGAACTAAAACTCCCATCAGCCCCAAACAGCACGGCCAATAGTCAGGGATGATGGGAACTACGGTCCAACAAAATAAGGAAACCCTTTCTCATAGAATCATCAAGTTGGAAGGGACATCAAAGGTCATTTATTCCATGATCCTGATGGTGCAGAAATCTATTGTGCAGCAGCCCTGGTCACATCCAGACAGTATACACTTAAAGCAGTATCGTACCCCTTTAAACAGTCATGGCTTCCTCCAAAGAATCCTGGGAAATGTAGTTCATTAAGGGTGTCAGAAATTCTAGCTCTGTGAGGGGTCACAGCATGCTTAACAAACAATAGTTCCCAGGATTATTTGGGGGGAAAAGAGCCATCACTGTTGAAGTGGTATCGTCACGCTTTAAAATGTATGGTGTGGATGTGACCCCTGATAGGTGGCCATTCAGATATCTTTGGAAGTCTGAATTTAATACCGAGATCTGTCTTCTGTTAGTCACATACAAAAAAAAGAGGGTATCTTTTGCTACACCTGATTGCTGCCATGCCCTTCAATACTGCGTGGAAATAGCAGACAATATAGGCCTTCCTGGTTGGGGAAATGGCATGTTTGAAACTCGGCATATGGAGAAGAAGAGTTTATCTCAGCTTCCTTCTGAGTATTCCAGCTTTCTATTTGGAGAGGCTGTTTTTTCAAGGAGCGCGTGTAATTTCCCCACCTACCATCTGAAGTCCTAGAATGGTACCATGTGCTATATCTTTCTGAATCAGCCCTTAAACACAACGAAGATGAAGACGGCCAGCATGAAATTTAACAAAATCTTGTGCATGAGCAAGTGGGATGCACAGACATGCAATGGGCTAACAACAGCAGCCCACCGGCCTAATGTACCAGAGTCTTCTGTTCTGATGCCTTCTTACATAAATTATATTTCTGCTGGAATCCCGGTCGTCATGCCATACAAACATATCAATGAGGACTCGTGTGTTAAACTGGAAATTCAGTAAGGCAAGTTCATCTTCCATATTCCAACTTGGTTCTGCAGCAAAAGGATTAAAGAAAAGAAAAAGAGATACTACTTTTGAAGTATATCCATCTATCTAGAGATAAGATATGATATAAAATCAAGGTTGACCAGCTTGGGTGGTCACATATCTATCAGTTAAAAAAAAAGCCTGCTAAAAATTATTTTTGGAAACACAGATATCAGTATTTCCTCCGCTTAAACAGTGAGGGTCCCATTCCACCTAATATTACTGATCATTTTATTATTTTTGACAATTTATATACCACTTAATTACAGTCATCTCGGGACTTCCCAGGAGGATCCCTCCGCCTGTGCAGCCTCTGAGATGGCTCCCGTCTTGGATGAAACTTTTTCAGTTTTAAATCCAGTCAGAAGGGTCTTTTTTGACTGGGGATAATTTCTTCCGGATAAGGAAGAAACGTGAGATTTCCCACACAGCTTTGTTGTGATTGTTGGAGACTGGAATTCGTCAGAATTGTCTGTGAAAGAAGGTCTTCCAGCAGCTCGGACAGAGCGAGGATTTCTAGCTAGCTCAGCTGAAAAAGTGACCCGTTTTTTTTTCTTTAAAGGAAAACGGTTTAACAGGCAACCATCCTCCTGTCTACACTTATTATTTTCTTATCTACACAGCTAAAGAGATTTGTCAGAGAATCAGCAATTAAGAAAACCTGGGTGAGCCAAAACTTTCCTTCTTTTTTACTCATGGAACTAAGGGGGAAGAAAATAAAAATAGCCTATCTTTTTTTTATTGCAAAAAGCTGACATGGAAAATAGCATTATAAAGATTACAACGGATGAGGGTTTTCTTTTTGACTTATAAGACTTTGGTGTAATATATGTCTGGGACTATTTTTTCTGATCTTTTTTTTTTTTTGACGAATCTGCTCATTTTTTCTGCTACTAGTTTTTTGGACGCTGTGCACTAAAGCTGTTTTTGCACTTCTGGGCATATACGAGATAAGGGCTGTCTAGAGTGTGACGCCAGTTGGTTTGAAAGATTAACTCCTTTGTAACTGGATAAAGGAATAAACTGCTCTTTGCTTGGGACATTGAAAATTGAAGGAGTTTTGTTCCTTTGGCTTTAAGAATGACAATTAAGAAGATCATGGATGTACAAGAAGGGACTTTATCTTTAGACATGTTTCAGAAAATAATGAATGGGATTAAGTCAATAAAACAAGAACTGAGAAATAATAGTCAAGCGTGGAGAATTGAATTTGACGAAATGAGACAGGAGCTGAAAGAAATTCAGGATCCTATGAGAAAGGAGAATAAAGATGGATCTGGAAAACCAAAAAAGGTTGAAAGAGAAATTAAAGGCAAGGTTCAAACTATGGAGATTGGATTAAATATGGATATGAAAAAAGATTTGGATTTCCTGGCTGTGATGGATTCTGGAGACAAATATTACGGTTTGGAACTCAGCGCTGTCACTGAAGGAATTGAAGAGATTGGAGATAAAGATATTATCGGTTCAAAAAAATTCCTGGACTGGAAGGATTTGATGGAACTTGAAATGGAGAAAGCTAACAGAATTAATCCCTGTTTTGTGTCAATGGAAAAATCTTCAAGAGATGTGCTAGTGTATCATATAAAAAAGAGGAACAGAGATGCGGCTTTGCAACAATACTTCAGTGATATGTTTGGAACTGATGGCAAGAAAATATCTGTGAAAAAGGAAATTCCTATCAGACTCTTATTATATGACTATGACAGCAAGATTATTGGGCGTGTAAAGATGGAAGATGGAAGATGGAACCAATACGGATAATGGAAGAAGAGCGATTTGAAATTACTGGATTTAGTAGACTTGATGAGTTGGATTAATTGACATGTTTATCTAGAAAAAAAATTTATGGACATATATCTCAAGAATTGGAAACTTCTCTTTGACTTTTTGTGGAAGAATAAAATGATATGATGTTAATGAGATTTGTAACCAATTAAGATAACCGCTGGAGGAAGGTGATTTTATAATCTATAAGATACAGGCTTGTTATATATTATAGACTTATAGCTGAACTACGACAAACCGGAAGTCAATTTTTTATTTTTTTTTATTTTTATTGTATTAGTTATGGATTTGTGTTTTTTCTTTTTGTACTGTTTTGGTTTTGAAAATTTGAATAAAAATTAATTGAAAAAAAAATTACAGTCATCTCAAACCAATGCCCTGGGCTCCTTCAGGAAGAAGGACAGGATATTATTATTATTATTATTATTATTATTATTATTATTATTATTATTATTATTATTATTATTATATAATGACGACTAAGGTCAAGTGAAATGAAATGTACAAGTTGCTGCTAGCTTAAATTACTATAGCCGTTCCGAGGCCACAGGACAGGACAGCAAATAAAAAAATAATATAAATCCTAGGGTGTGAATTTGGATAATATTTTGCATTGTTTCATCCAGTGAGAGAGATGGATGTGTCAGTTATGATCCCTGAATTCCTCCCAGATGTTAATCCAAGCTGGAGAGGAATTCCCCTCCAACTTCTTCCCTGATTCCAAACAAACATAGATCACATCCACACCAGACATTTATTCCAGTCCTGGCTTTCCCCAAAGAATCCTGGGAAGTGTAGCTTGTGAAGGGTGCTGAGAGTTGCTAGGAGACCCCCTATTCCCCTAACAGAGTTACAGTCCCCAGAGTTCCCTGGAGAAAGGGATTGATAGTTAAACCACTGTGAGAATTCCCTCCCCACAGAGAGGTGTCTGGCACCTTCCTTATGGAGTTTTTGTTAGATGCTGAAGAAGCACCTCTTTACCAACAGGTGGCACTGCAGACTACAGCATGTCAAAAGACTTCTGAGAACTGTTAGGTGACTGGAGGAGGGAGACAGGCAGGCAGCCATACAGGGGCGGGGTGGGTGCTCTTGGTGAGGGAAACGAGCAGGGCACAGCCCCTAGTGTGCTTGTGTGTTTGAATGAGAGAATATGAACTCGCCCTGTTCTCTTGATTGCATTCCATTTTAACCATTTTTAGTATTTTTTTTTTAATTGTTGCAACCCGCCCTGGGACTTCATGGTAAAGGATGGGTAATAATAATAATAATAATAATAATAATTTTTATTATAAGGCAGTGGGCATAAGGTGATTGCATTGAGTGTAATTAACAAGTAAGACCTTTCAGTTTCATACACTGTGTTAAGGGTTTCCCATGTTCATCTAAGCTGAGAAATAACAAACATGAAATTATTCAGGTAATGTGGTTAACCCCAACCCTAACCCTGTGGTTAGTTCCTGCTTCATCGATACCTTGGAGCTGGATGTCTTTCAGTGACAGAGCGGTGGACTGAAGTCCAGATCTGATATTGACTTGAATGGGCAAATAGAGTGCATGCAACTGAAGCTACAGTTCGTTCCATATTAGAAGTCCCCAACTAGCACCCAATACCATCCACTAGGAACAACAAGAGTTGGAAGGGTATGATGGCCCCCAAGAGGCCTTCACCCTCCGTCCCTGTCCATGGACCAGAATTTGGGATTCCAACTGATATAGCATCTCTCCTCAAAGATGAGCACGGCCTCTGTGTTACCATTTGTGATATTCCAGTCTGCGGAAGCCACCGGCCAACCTCCAATCACACGCAAGACTTCTAGCAGAGGCAATGAATCGTGTTGCTCTATAAAGCCTAGAAATGGGACAGAAAAAAAAAAGAGAGAGAGAGAAGCAACAGGAGAAAAATAAATTAATGATAAGGAGACTTAAGATGGACACAGGAAGCTGCCTTTGTAGATAGACCATTGGTTCATCTAGTTCAGTACTGTCTATTCTGACTGGCAGTAGCTCTCCAAGGTTTCAGACAGGGGTTAACCCCAGCACTACCTAGAGATGCTAGTGACTGAACCTGGGACCTTCTGAATGAAGGATGCTCTCCCAGTGAGCTACAGCCCTTCCCTTAAGACACAGGCAGCTGCCTTATTTGGTCAGAGTTCAGGATTGCCTATACTGAATGGCTCTGGGTCTGCAGGGTTTCAGAGATTCCCTCTCCCACTGCCTAAAGGAGCTGGGAGTTGAACTGGGGATGTTCGGCATGAAAAGCATGCTCTCTACCACTGAGTTACAGCTTTCTTCTTTTCAATGTATCTTTTATAATATATAATAACGCTGAGGAGGAAAATCCATGGGCCTCCAGCTGTTGGATTCCAACTCCCGCTGAACACTTATGGGCTTCCCAGAAGCATCTAATTAACTTCTGTAAAGAGGGATGCTGCACTAGAACGCCTCCCTGGGGTCTTCTACATGCACAGCAGATGCTACCAGCGAGGCAGATGCCCTACCACTGAGCTCTCCAGGGAAAAGACACTCGAGGGTTTCAGACAGAGAGTCCCTTCTAGCCCTACTTGGCCATGCCGGGGATTGAACCTGGGACCTTCTTCTGCATGCAAAAGCAGATGCTCCACCACTGAATGATGCCCTTTCCCTGTGTTCAACAAAATATGCAAAACGGGCATTTTTTTTCATTCTACATGACACATCCAACCACAGGCTCCCACTCAACGCAGTAAAAGTACTGACTGGGGTAATCAGCTGAAGGAGCAGAGCAAATGGGTGAATAGAGAGGAGGAAGAGACTCACTCTCATTCATGCAGGATCTGTAAAGCATTTTTGCCTTCTGGAAGGCTTCTCGATCTTCCTGCTCCGGTGTCTCCAGCACCCCTGCAGGAAGAAAGGGTCGTGAGGATGAAATAGCAGCCTGCAGGTATAAGGGAGTAGCATATTATACAAGCAACAGTAGCAGCTCAGTGAGTCCATGTGGTTGCTCTCCAGGTTTTGTAACGGGATCAGACCTTGAGTGCCGGCAAAACCATGAACGCCAAAGGAGATGATGTTTTAGTGGCTTTGATAAACCTATAGAAAAGGGAAATATAGCGGGTGCAGCTTCTCACTGCACCTGTCAAACTGCGCCTGCACTGGAACAACTATTGAGTGTACAGGAGCTCTGTCTTCCTTTCCATCTGTCATTGTGGCTGTACAGATGTCTAACTTACACAGGGCACGGATTAATGTATAACAGCCTTTTCACCAACTTTTGGACCAGACATATTTGGAGTTTTGAGTGAATGGTGTGAGCACTCACCCCCATCTGACCACTTCTCCTCCCTACCCCTCAAGAGACAGGAAGTGGACACACAAACTTTGCATGTTCAAGGAATCTGGGTAGAAGTCTAGTAGCATTAATCTGAGCCTTGAAAAGCACTTAGAGCTGAAAGAGGAAGTGGAAAAGAGCACCACTCTCCCAACTTCTTCCTTCATCACTATGTACTCTTCGAGGGAAATCGCCCTCACCACCTCATGACCGGGGGGAGGAGGACCTCATGATCGGTGGTGGCAGTGAGAAGGAATTAAAGGCTTCATGGGCACCAAAGACTAAGGGCACCATTTTGCCCATACGAGTCACATAGGGATGGAAGGATCTGTCTATTTTGGTTCTTTCAATTTCTCATTTTTTCCAATCTGAAATTCGGTTCTTCACATTTCTGCAGCAATTTGCACATTTTTATTCTAAAAAATCCTCATGAAAATTCTTCAGCATTTTTGTGTGAACTTTTCCTAACACAGAGATTTTTGTATACTGCTTTGAATAATACATTTTTGCAAGCAAGTCTCCTAATGCATTTTTGCATGCTGTTTTTATTAATGTGTTCATTTTTGTGCACACTTTCCCCTAATATATGCATCTTTGCAAACACTGGTTGGTTGAACAACTGCATCGCAAAATTTGGGTAAGTGCAGATTTGAAGGATGGCTCTGTTTTGGTTCACAGATTGTTTAGAAAAGTACAGGTTTTTTTTTTTTATAAATTCAGCTTTAAATGCAAACAGAATCAAATTTCTTCCTCATCTGTAGCACCATGTTGGTGCCCGCGATCCAGAAGATGTCTAGCACCAGCTGAATCTAACATTTTGCCTGAGGAAGTCAGCTGGCAGTGGTGAAAATAGGTAGGAACTGAGGGGGGGACACGATTCTGGCAACCCAAAGTCTGAGACTCATGGGGTGGGGACATAGTGATGTCACCAGGCAGGGTGCACTGATGTCATGGTGTGTAGAGTTGGGCTACCATGGCCTGTCAGCTCTTGAAAGACAAACATCTGACATGGTGGCAGGGCCCAGTGATGTAGTTCAGTAGTAAAGGGTTGAAGAAGTGGTACAAAGGTCCAAGAAAAATGAAATGTTCTCCCTCCTATATATAGAGGATTCTCCTCCTCATTTTTTCATTGAAAAAACTGAACATTTCATAATTTTATTAGGGTTTACTGGGTTGCAGGTAATGCCAGTCCTACTCAGAGTAAACCCATTGAAGGTAATGAACATGACTAACTTAGGTGCATTCATTTTGATGGGTCTGTTTTGAGTACGACTGTCCCAGACAATAAAAGTCTGTTTTTATTGCTATATTTTAATGAATATTTTGTGCCATTTTATGTAGAGATTTTTTTAAAGTGTTATATAAGTATTGCCAAATAGGATTGTATCAAACCTTTATTCTACTCAAAGCAGACCCATAGAAATTAATAGATATGACTAACAGGTCTATTAATTTCAATGGGTCTACTTTGATTAAGACTAATGCTGGATTAGGGATGGGATTCATTGAGGCTCCTCATAATCCAAGGCCCTGTTTAAGAGCTTAGATTATGCATAGATCTGCCCTTGAGTAGGAAAATAGGTGGATAATGGAGAAGTGCAGAAAAAGACTTCCGGGAAGGGTGACTTCGCTTGTGCCTGCTTTTGGGACGGGCTCCCGCCTCAAAAGAAGCTTATTCAGATATAAATCAGTCAGAACATTTTTTTTTTGACTGATGAAATTTCTCCCGGGCAGGGAGAAACGTAGAGATCAACCTCAAAGCCTGTTTTTGTTGGGAGGACTGGATTTCATTAATTTATGAGATAAGGTCCAGCCAACAATGCTGGACGGACTTCCTAACAAGCTCTATCTGCTTAAGCGATACGTTTATCTTTTCTTGAAAGAGAGAACGGACTAACAGGCAAGCACCCTTCTTTCTATTATTTTTTTTACTTGGTTTAAATTGTTGCAGCAAAAGGAGATTTGTCAGATTGATCGGCTTTGGACAACTTCTGGGTGAGATATAGCTCTTCTCTGTTATTCACAAAATTAACAGCTTATCTCTGTTTCTGTCGCAAAAAGCTGTCCTGGAAGTGCATTCTAAAGATAATAAACAGAAGAGGGATTTCTATTCCTGATTTCTATTCCGAGGAATATTATATTGTCTGGGACTATTCTCTTTTTGGTCTATTTTATTTTGACGAATCTGCTTCTTCACGACGCCACTAACTGTTTTGATGCTGGGAACTAAATTTATTTTGCATTCTTGAACATAGAGAGATAAGGCAGGTTGCTCTGTTTATACTGTGATGTCATCAAGCCTGGAATATTAACCCAATTGTTGCTGAAATAAGAAGTGGTTCTTCTTTATTTTTGTTTTGCTTTGTTTTCGTGGTTTTAAAAATGGCAATCAAGAAAGTGGCTGAGAATCTGGAAGTAATTATGTTTCAGAAAATAATGGATGAGATTGAGATAACGAAACAAACCCTGCGACAGGGTAGTAAGGAGCTGAAAATTGAACTGAGCAAAATGACGCAGGAGTTTAAAGAAATAGGGGACCCTGTGAGAGAGGAGAATGAGATCAGAGATGAGAAAAGAAAAAATAAAGGGAAGATACAAGCCCTGGAGATTGGAACAAATGTGGAATTGGAAAAAGATCTGGAGTTTATGGATTTTAGAAATAAAATCTACTGTTTGGAATTTAACGTTATCTCTGAAGAAATTAATGAAGATATTAGAGATAAAGTTATCAATGGCTTGGATAATCTTCTGGACTGGAATGATGTGATGGAGCTTGATATAGAGAAAATCTATGGAATTAACTGCAGTCATGTGACAATGGAAAAACTCTTAAGAGATGAGCCAGTGCATTTTCTAAAAAAGAAGAACACAGATATGAATTTACAACAATGTTTCAGCAACTTATTCAGAATGGATGGCAAGAAAATATTTGGGATAGAGGAAATTCCCATCAGACTCTTATTATATGACTATGGCTACAACAGCAAGATTATTATGGAATACTGATAATGGAAGATTGGACACTGAAATTACTGGACTTAACAGGACTATTGAAGATGGAAGATGGAACTAATAGGGATAATGGAATAATGGCTATTGAAATTATTGGACCTAACAGATTCTGATGAGATGGATTAATCGAAATGTTTATTTGGACTATGATTATGACAATAAGATTATTATAATTATTAACGAGATGGATTAATTGACATGTTTATTTGGAGAAAAATTGATAGATATATTTCTTAAAGAATTGAAACCTCTCTTTGACTTTTTGTGGAAAGAATAAAGTAATGTTTATGAGATTTGATGATTAATTAAGATAACTACTGGAGGAAAGTGATTTTATAATATGATTTAAGAGACAGGATTGTTATATATTGTAGACCTATAACTGATTTGATATGTGACAAATGGGAAGTCAACATTTTATTTTTTTTTGTTTAATCATTTTTGTTTTGTTTTGCTTTTTGTCTTTGAATGTTTTATGATTTTGTTTTCTATGTTTTATGAAAATTTGAATAAAAATTATTGTAAAAAAAAAAAAAAAAAGAGAAGTGCAGAAAAAGACCCTCACCTTTGAGAATAATCTCTAGTTCATCCCTCAAAGTGTCAAAGATGCTGTATCTGGAGCTGGTTTCTGGGATGACATGCCGATTGAGCCAGCCTCCACAGGCATACTGGTAGAAATTCTGACAGGGCTCTGCCGTCGGGTCCATGTACTGAATTATTCTGGCAGCTACCGGTTGTGAAAACATAGAAGTGTCAATTGTTGCAGGACAGAAATGCACGGAAGTGCCCTTGTGGGATCCACCACTCATGGATAAGAGATAGTTGCATATAGGACTGCATTGAGGAAAGTACATATAGGTTTGTGCAGGGGTCCATCCCTACACATGCCTACTCAAGAGTAAGGTCCCATCTGCACTATACATTTAAAGCAGTATTGTACCACTTTAAACAGTTACAGGAAATTAGGACATTGCCTTATATTGAGTCAGACCATTGCTCTATCTAGCTCAGTATTATCTACACTGACTGGCAGCAGCTCTCAGGGGTTTTAGGCAGGAGCCTTTCCCCACCCTACCTGGAGATGCCCTTGGGAACTGAACTTGGAACCTTCTGCATGCAAGGCAGATGCTCAGCCACTGAACTATGGTCCTTCCCCAAAGTCATGGCTGCCCCCAAAGAATCCTGGGAACTATAGTTTGTTAAGGGTGCTGAGAGTTGTTAGAAGACCCCTCTTGCATTCATAGAGCTACAATTCCCAGAGTTCCCTGGGAAGAGGGACTGAGATTGTTGCCTAAAAAGAATGATTTAGGGAAGATCATTATTACCTGCAGTTACACATCCATGCGTGGTACATATGTTCTCTGGACTGGCACCATACTGTATATCTGTGGATGAAACAAAGGGTTATCACACACACACACCATTCATGGGGGATTGTACAAAATTCCTTGCACCAAGTTTTCAGAAGATGTACTCTTGGAACAGATGCCATTCAAATTGGCCAGCTGAGGATGGTCTATTCTGGGGTTGGGCATGTGCTAGAATCCTTCCCAATCTGGATTTGGTGCTGAATTTTCCATGAATTCGCTTATCCTCTGTCATTGCTGATTCGATTTTTATTTAGTGATTTTTTAAAAAAATCTGCCTCTAACATTGAAAATATTGAAAATGGAAATGGACTGCCTTCAATAGCTGTTCCATAGATTACTCTGTTCCCAGGGAAACCTTGGAGTATAGATGGTTGGAAAGGCCTTCATCACCATTACATAATTGCCTGACTGCTATGGCCTTGGGACCCCAACATGTTATTTTAAACCATCCAAAGTTAACTGCCTGTTGGCCTCCTTTCGACAGTGAGCATACTTCAAAAATATTTGCGGAGTATTCTCGCTTCTGTTCAAGTGTTCTGTTCAAGTGGCCAAGCACTTGTTGTTATTCCACCTTTCAATATCTGCTTGTTTGCTCAATGAATCAACCTATGCGTATTTTGACCTAAAAACCCCAAAACATTTCTATTCAGCTAATGTACATAACAGGCTGTTGCACAAACGGGAAGAGTGATTGGGTAATGTCTCTTGTGTGACAGTTTGTTGGCCGTAACCATCTTTTCTCTGAAGGCTTCATGGTAAACGTTAAGAGAAATAAGTATCGTCGTATAAATAGCAATATATCTGGAGATGCTTCCCAGTCATGGTCCAAATCATCCTTGCACTTCCCACTAAACCCCATCGTGAGAATTGTTCTCTTTGGCTGGAATTCAATAAATAAGAATACAAGAAGAGCCCTGTCTGGATCAGACCACAGGCTCATCTAGTCCAATACACTGTCTTCACAGTGGCCAACCAGATGCCCTAATAGAAAGTCCACAAACAGGACCTGAGCGCAAGAGCACTGTCCCCACTTGCAAGTCCCAGCAAATGGCATTCAGAGGCAGACTGCCACCAACCTCAACAGTTATTGGCACCCAGGGCTGGTTCTAAAGGGCGGCCAGGTTGGGCACTGGCCCAAGGGCCCCAGAACTACAGGAGCCCCTGAGGGGGCCCTGAGGGGCCCTCCACTCCCCTTCCGCGATCCGAGCCCCCCCCACACCCCCACTTACCTGTCAGCCGGCTTTTTAGCATTGCCCTTAATGAAGATGGTGGCCGCAGCTTCCCTAAGGTACTGAAGCTGCTGCCGCCATCTTAGTTGATGGCAGAGATGTGCACGCGTAGCACGCACGTGTGCCATCAACAAAGATGGTGGTGGAGGCTTCATTCCCCTTAGGGAAACTGCGGCCGCCATCTTCATTAAGGGCAATGGTAAAGACTAGACAGGTAGGGGGGCCGTGGGGGGCATGGGGTGCGTGTGCACACACCCATACCCACCGGGGAGGGCCAGGGCAAGCTGATGCCCAAGGGCCCCCGCATGCCTGGAGCCAGCCCTGTTGGCACCTCTGGAGTTTACCATTGTGTTAATGGTGTCTCTAGCATCTTCATCACTGATGGCTCCAAGATTTGGTGGGGACTTTGGACAGGACGCTATTGGTAGGACCTCTTAATCTTGTAATGATGGGTATATATTCAACAGTTCAGTGTTCTGTTCTCTGCTCAATGTCTGTTGGATTATCACCTTAAAGCAGGGGTGAGGGACCTCTCTCAGTTGAAGGGCTGCATTCCTTGGTGGGCAACCTTCCATGGACTGTATACAGTTGCTGGAAGGGACCAGACAGATAAGTGGGCAGAACAATGGATGCAACACATACCTATGTACAGCAACACACTCACCCCAATCTCTTCATCCAGATAACCAAGAGGCATTATCACAGTTCAAGGGCACAGTCCAGTCAGGGGGAAAAACACACCCCAAAGATGGTGTGGCCTCTGTGAGAGACTGCAACCTGGGGAGAATCCTGTGATCCAAATACAGAGACCTGGAGGATCGCACTTGGCCCCTGGCCTCAGTTTGCAATTTTGGAAGTATCATGGTATCATCAGACTCAAAACTTGAGATGTACTTGAGAAAGTCCTTGACTTTCTGTCAAGTCAGCTCAACCGTATTATTTTTTCCCAGCAAGCAGAAGACAGTTCCTTAGGATTTCCACCCTCCACTCCTCACCAAAAACTTCTGTGAACTAACACTTGCTTGATCGGCTCCTTTGGTTTCAGGAGCCCTTATTGGCCACCAGGTTGGGTGGCTTTAAAAGAGGATTAGACAGGTTCATGGAGGATGAGGCTATCAATGACTACTAACCCTGATGGCTATGCTCTGTACCCATAGTTGGAGAAGGTGTGCTTCCAAATACCAGTTGATGGAAACCCCAGGAGGGGAGAGTGCTCTTGTGCCCTGCTTGGGGTGCTCCCATAAGCATTTGGTTGTCCACTGTGAGAACAGGATGCTGGACTAGATGAGCCACTGGCCTGATCCAGCAGGCTCTTCTTGTGTTTCTAGGTAGGTGGAAAAGCATTGGGACCATGAACCCTCAGGATACTTCCACCATAGGGAATGGATATAAATGTGTAAACTTTCCACAATGTTCCTGAATGTCACACACTTGGAGGATTTTACTGACACTGATCACATGAACATTTTTATATAAAAGTTGCCACTGGGTGAGATTTGTTTTTCTTATATTTGGAAATACACACATCACACAGTCCACTATTTTTACTCATTGTGACAGAAGCTTACCTCATCTAAGAGCCTATTTTCACAATGATTTGTCCTGGCCTAACCTTCCACTCATCCTGAATAACTTCAGCGAAGGGACTAAATCAAAATGGATTTGGCAATAACGAGAGGTTGCAGTGGCCACCAACTTGGAGGGCTTGAAAAGAGGATTACACAAATTCATGGAGGATTATAAAGCTGTTCATAGCTACTAGCCACGATGGCTATAGCTGTGTTCTACCTTCACTGTTGGAGGCAGCATGCTTCTGAATACCATTTGTTGGAAAGAGGAGGAGGGGAGACTTGCTGTTGCACTCAGGTCCTGCTTGGAAGCTTCCCAGAGGCATCTGGTTGGCCACTGTGAGAACCATCTGATGGACTAAATGGGCCTTTGACCTAATCCAGCAGGGATCTTCTGTAGGAAGCAGATCCCTATGTTTAAACAGCTCCTCATTTGGAACCACGAGGACTAGAATCTTACTTTTCCTTTAAAGGAAAGGAGCACAGCTCAGTGGTGGAGCTTTGCACGCAAAAGGTCCCAGGTTCCATCCCTGGCATCTCTAGGTAGGGCTACGAAAGACTCCCTTTCTGAAATCTTGGGGAGCCGCTGCTGGTCAGTGTCAACAGTACTAAGCTAGATAGACCAATGGCCTGACTGGGTATGAATGGGGCCCTCAGTCTCAAGAAAGGGTCCCTGCCCCTCAGGCATAAATCTTCTCGCGGTAAAAGTGAGACATGAAATAAAATTCTTTTGTCTGCCCAAAAATCTCTTGCCAAGTCAATTTCATCAAATGTTGGACTCCCTGTATTATGAAAAGAGGGGGGAAACTTCTCTCTATCCACTTCCCCCCCCAATATATATATATATATGCTAGACTGAGATTATGCTTTAGTTTTAGTGGGTTGCCCATGGCTGTCATGGGATATTTTGCTCTGTTCTATGGTTCTATGTATTTATATTTACGTCATTAATGTAAGTTGTTTGGATACCTTTGGGTAACAAGCAAGTAACATTGAATCATCACCATTGGACTCAGTTCTCATTCAAAGCCGAATTTGTCACATTCGTACTTTCCAAAACAATATGAGAATTGAAAAACAGCCACCCTTCAAACTTCACCCAACCAAAGTTTACAAAATGCATATATTAGGGGGGAATGATATATAAAAATGAATATGTTCATTAAAGTAACGTATGAGGAGAAATGGCTTGTAAAAATTAACATTTTACAAGCCATTTCTCCTCATATAAGGCATTTTGCTAGCTGTTTTCATGGACATATTCATTTTTATGTACCCAGTTTTAACTCAAGCTGCATGCAAAGCTGTGTTTACTAGGAGAAAATTCATACTAAAAGGCCAAAGAATGTTTATGAGGATTGTGGTTTTTTAAAAAAAATTAAAATTACTGCAGAAATGGAGAGAATCAAATTTCAGGCTGGAAAAATGAGACACTGAGAGAAGTGAAGTGGACAAGGTTTTTCCATCATCAACAAAACCATTTATGATTTTATAATCCTGGAGGCAAAATGCTCAGGCATTACTTTATCTCTCCCTTTCTATCCCCCCCCCGCCAATGCCTCACACCAGCACCTCTCAAAGAAGCTTTCAAAAGGCAGAATAAATACAGTGTGTCTTTCTTTCCCTCCTCCCAACTCTGTGTGGGTGTTCTTTGAAAACTCGCTCTTCCAGCGACAGGCTGCATTTTGAGCTTCTGCAAAAGAGACAAAATCACAGCACACACGCTTGTTGCACCCTCTGCAAGAGAGCGTTCAGCTTAGCAGAGCCCCGACTGTCTGCATTCAGATAACTATCTACTACCTACTATCAGAATGCCTCGTGCCTCATTGCATAAGGAGAATCCTTCAACAGAGCCAGGTGTGAACGGACCTTTCAGTGACTACCAAGTGTTGTGAATCTGGGTTCTTGTTAACGCAGGCCAGCTTCTCAATATTGTTAACTGGGGTTGCTATTTCAAACTATTTCTACCCCCCCCAACTTTTTCAGTTATTTTCTCTCCATCTTAAATTGGCACGTGTGTGCATGCGTGTGTCTGTGCGAAACAGAGGAGGGCAGTAGCTCACTGGCAGAGCACCAGTTTGGCCCGCAAGAGGCCCCCCGGTTTGATCTCCAGTTCAGGCTGAGAGAGAATCTTGCCTGAAACCCTGGAGAGGAGCTGCCAGTCAGTGCAGGCAATACTGATGGACCAAAGGTCTGACTCAGTATAAGGCAGGGTCCTATGCATGTATATGCAACATACAGCAATTTTCTCAGAGCCTAGAGCTCCCTAGTTAGTAGACTCTGTGCAGGAGTATTTAATCCTAGGTGTTCCATGTCCAAACGCAACAGTTTGATCCCCAGGTTACTCCTACTCAAAGGAGAACTACTGAAATGGGTGAACATTTCATTGGGTCTACTCTCCAACACTTGGACGGAGACCACCCTCAACATTTAATCCACTGCATTACATCAGGCAATAAAAGCTATCTTTTTTTGCCTGAAATCTGGGGTTATTTTTAATCCACTGTTAAGTACTGCAGGGACAGTCCTTGAATACACAAGGGCTCTTTTCTCAGTTTTAATTCCTTTCAAGTTGAGATTTGCCTCTTGAACTTAAAAAACTACAGGTAGGGTTCTGGTTGGTTAAGGCACATTTCTTTATTTTAAAAACAAAAACCACCTTAGGAGAAGAGATCTTACAAACACCCTCCCTGCAAAATGCCAGCTAGTTCTTGTCCATATAGTTGCTTTTTAAAAAGCACCGCAGATGATAAACATAGATTTGCCATTAAAGAGATAGAGAATCCACCTTAAGTTAACTGTAGTTCTCTTACCTCTGCTGTGCGAGTACAGAATTACAAGGGTGACCACAGCACAGGTCATGAGGACTAGCAGGACAGACAGGCCGACAGCTACCAAGCTCCAGGACTTCTGCCCAGATCTGGTAGATTTTTCCACAATATCCATTTGGCTTTCTGACTTCCCCATTATGGTCACTCTATGGGAGAAGGGGACAAAAGGATTAAGCACGTGTCCCTCTCTTAGGTATTAAAAATCCAGAAACCATTGGAACAACAGAAAGCAGGTGGGACAAGAGTGTAAATGCAGAACAAAAAACAGTTAGAGAGAAAACGGCCAAAATAAAAAAAGAGACCCGGAAATAATTACATGTATTTATCCATTTGGTTATCCACAGATTTCACAACCTCCTTCTCCATCTCCTGTTGTTGCAGAGTGAGCTTTGATCAACAGGGATGGTGGGGGTGATCTCTCCCATGCAAACCTACATCCAAAAGAGAGACCTCGCCTTTGGTGCTTGGGAAGGAGAGCCTTCTTGACCCCAGCAAAGTGGGCGGATTCAGATAATCCCCTCGTTCACTTCTTCACGTGTTAATTGGGATCTTCTCACGGCAAGGAAGGAGAGAAAACAACCCTCAGATAATCCCATCAACTTTGGCTAAAACGCAGGGAAGCCAAACCACATTGCACCAGGTCCTAGAAGCATCACTGCGCTTGGCTTCCCCCTGGCAGAAGGCACAGCAGCGTGGGAGCCCAGCAGGGCTTTGGATGAGTAGCCAGATTGCTGGGGCATGGAGGGTTCCAACTTGAAGCCCCTCAGGCTCTCCGAGTCCATGTCACAAACTTCTCAGCTCAGCCTTGCTGCTGCTGCTGCTGCTTTCCAGCAAATGAGCCAGAGGAGGAGGTGCACAGAGAGAGAGAGAGAGAGGGAGGGAGGAAGCTTGCTTTTTTTTGCACATAAATAGCTGAGCAGCAGAAGCAGTGTCTGCTGAGCACGCGCTGTGTCTCTCTTGCTAGCGAATGGATGTGATCTTGCCCATCTCTAGGCAATCCGACTGTTCTATCAGTCAGGCTGCTGTTGGGAGAAGTGTCCGTGACTACAACGCTACAGAGATCTGGAGCGGGGAGGGAGGGGGGGATGCCAGCCAGCCAAGGACCATCATTCATTTCCCTCGGTCTTGTCAGAGGCAACAAAAAGAGCAGCAAATGTCCGTTGGCTTGAAAAACAAACAACGACAACAGCAAGAACTAGTGTCTTTCATCTTCTTCCAAAATTACCAGCAATGCTTATTTATCTGGCCTTGAAGCATCATGCAAGGAGATCTGCGGAAAGGATGCTTTGCACTTTTGCCAAAGGCCACGAGGCAGAGGTTGGAAGAGAGGATTAGAACAGGGATGGAGGACCTCAAGCCTGGGGACCAAATGTGGCCCCCGGGGCTCCCTGTTTGGCCCCTGGGACTCTCCTAGTGCCTTATTCCCATCTCGGCCACACTGCCTTGCAGGCCTTGCTTTGCAGCCTCCTTTGCTGGCTGGCATCCGTGCCCTCTGATAATGCTTCCGGTTTGCCCTGATGGAGGTTCGAGAGGGACGTGAGAGGGCATTAGGCATGGAAAGTTCCTTCAACCTTAGTTCTCTCTGTTTGTCATTTTTCAGATCTTAAATTCAGTTCTCCACATTTCTGCAACAATTTGGGGTTTTTTTAAAAAAAGAAGAAATGAAAATTCTTCAGCATTTTAGTGAGAATTTCTAACACTTTTTTGTAGGCAGTTTCAACTAAAGTGCACATCTTTGCAAGCAATTCCTCATCATATAATGCATTTGTGTATGTTATTTTCATCCATATATTCATCTTATGCACACTTTCCCCTAACCTATGCATTTTGGTAAACATTCTTTGATCGGCAAACTGCATTGCAAAATTCAGAGAAGCGCAAATTTCTAGGGGTGGCTGTGTTTCGGTTCTCATATTGTTTTAGAAATTGCGGATTTGATAAATTCTGCTTGAAATGCGAACTGTTTCGAAGTCCTCAACCATCCCTCGAGCGTGCTTAGAGAAACGAGTCTACTGTACAAAGGTAGCTGTCACATTACATTCCTCTGTACCCTTTTGCCTTTGGCTCAGTCCACCCATCACAGGCATGCAGAAAGCTGCCTTGGGCCTTCTTTAAACCTTAGATGCTATAATGGGGATTTTCTGCTCTCCACCCTGATCGCCAGACAGGTGTCTCTGAATTTACACAATGGCTTTTGCTTCAGTCTTCAAGAAGGGGGAGCCCGGGGCCCCTCTGCTTCTCAGACAGCTTGAAAGATATGATCCGTCGCCTGACATTGGCTGACTCAGAAGATGTCAAGGAAAACACTTCCTCACAATTATCCAATCCTGGCATTCAATGAAATGTGAAAATTTCCAATGGGAAACCTGTCTCAGATTCATTTGAAAGCCGCACGATTCAGGGGGCAGAGTGGGTTCACTATCCTAAAGGTACAATTTTCCAAAGAAGCAGAAAAAAAGAGAGAATTCTCAAAAGGTGCTTAAGAACATAGAGTTGCACCCAGTGATAGTCTTACACAGAGCAGACCCATTAAAATTAATGGCTGTGACTAACTTCTGCCCATTAATTTCAATGGGTTTATTCAGAGCAGGACTAAGTTAGATACAGCTTATATAAAAAACATCCTACTGGATCATGGCAAAGGCCCATCTAGTTGAGCAACCTGCTCTCACAGACACCAAACAGATATCCCAATGGGAGGCCTGAAAGCCCAATGGGAGGACCTAGGCAAAACAATACTCTCCTGACCTGCGATTCCCAGCAACTGGCACTCAGAAGCATTTTTTAAAACCCTCTTCTTAGGCTTCCAAAGTCTAGCGACCCAGCTGACCATGCACAAGAACCCATGCATATACAAACATAATTTTTAAGACATGGAGCATTCTTACCTGTCGCTTTCAAAAATCTCCCCTTTCCAGAAACAGTGACAAGATCAGCACAGACGCCATTTGGGTTATCGATTTGCCACAAAAGTCCTCTGGTAGGAAATATGTTTCTTTTGTAAATTTACCCTTTGGGTGGGGAAATCATGGAAGCGACATCTGGCTTGCTGCCTTCCTCACCCATGCTGGCTCACAGGTGCTCTGGCATGGCCAATGAATTACAGTCCACTGCAAAGAGATTATTCAGGAGCGCTGGAATAAAAAAAGGTTAGGAATCTGTTGTACACCGCCCTGAGAGCCTGTTGCTAAAGGGTGGTTTAAAAGTGCAATAAATAAATAAATAAATAAATAAATAAATAATCGTCCTTTCCAAGACAGATCTCCCAATCAGACATGGCAGGCGTGTCTGTTTGCATTGTTAGCAGAATTCTTCAGCAGGTTTGGTGCTTTTTAATAATAATAAATATACAGGACCCGATTGTTAATTAAAAGGGAAGAAAAATGTTTTATAATTTATTCTGTGAGGTGTTGCATTGAAGCAGCAGAAAACTAAGAGGAGGAGGAGGAGTGTGTGTGTGGGGAGAACCTAGAAATATCATTTATTTGTATATGTTTCTAGTAGAAATCCAAAGTCAAGAAAAATCTAAACATCCTCCATCCCAATACTACCACTCAGGGCATTTTTTTTTTACGGAATTGTTACTGGTGTCATTTTTTTATCATTCATATGGCTTGCACGTGAAAGCTTCTCTACCATGTAGAAGTCCTGATGTTTAGACTGAGGCGAAAGCAGCTCAAACTTCAAAAACAAACAGGAAGTGAATACAGCCTTGGAAATGCATTTATACAAATGACTAGCCTAGCAAAATTTGTACTAACCTGCCCACCCACCAGTAAATACTTGAATTAAAAAGCAAATGAAAAATGAAAAATGCCTGCTTATAGCCTATGCCCTGCGGTAGCAGAATTCTTAGGGGACCAAGAACGAAGACATGGAGAACTGCTGTGCCCCTATGTTCTGCTGTTTCTCTTCAATTTCATTAAAATTTCATACCTGTAGTCAGTGTTTCAGTAGCTTCCAATTTGTTCTTGGTTCATTGATTGAATGTTATGTTTCCATTTGGGTCCACAGGGTGTCCAAAAGCTAGGGCTGGGTGTCCATTTGGACACACAACTGTTACTTAAAAATGCCTTGCCGCTCCTCCTCCTACCACTACTACTACAAAAATCAGTCACCTTCCTCAGATATTTCATGGGCCCTCAGGTTGAACAAGTATTTTACGTCCCTTGAAGATCTTCAGATGTTTCTTATGGGGAAGAATCCCCAAATTTGTTTCAGATTTCACTTGTGGTGAAATCTAGTTGCAACCTATGGTGTAGAGAACTCTCCTTATCAACACCCTCTCAACTTCCCATAAATTTCTTAGGGTCCAAAGGCAGAGTGCACAGGGGAAAGTTATTGGTCAATCTTTGGAAGGAGTGTATGTTAGTGACACAGCAGATGCAGGAAGTCCCATGTTCAATCCCTGGCATCCTCAGGTAGACCTGTGAATGCCCCCTGACTGAAATCCTGGAGAGCCATTGCTAGACCCTGAGGGTTTTCTGTCTGACCTTTTTGAGCGGTAATTTTAGGCAGGACAACGGGTGTATTCTGGTGAATGATGGGGGAGAAATTAGATTCAGTTCCCATTTAAAGGCAGACTTACCTAATTCACAATTGCCCAAACAACCAAACTGAAAATAATTTTAATCTATTTGTGTTTTTAATCTATATCAGGTTGTTTACTTGTTTAATAATGTATATTTTGCTGTTCTTGTGATTTTATTGTATTTATCCATGTTGTGCACCGCCCTGAGAGCCCTTGGGCTGTGGGCGGTGTATAAATCGAATAAAATAAAATAAATAAAATAAATAAGTAAATGCAACCATCCTTCAAAATTTGTGCTTCTCTGAATTTTGCAATGCGGTTCTCCAGCTAAGTAAAGTGTACAGAAATGCGTATACTGGGGTATAATGTCCATAAAAATGCATATAGCAAGTGAAAATAACATACTGAAATGCATTATTTTAGGGGAATTGCTTTTAAAAAATATGAATATTAGGCAAAGTTGCATACAAAAATGTATATTTTAGGAAAAATGCACAGATGCTGGTGAATTTTCATGAGGAGTTTTGTTTTTTTTAAAAAATCACAAAAAGATGTCGAAGTGTGAAGATTGGGAAAATGAGAAGCTGAGTAAAACTGAAATGGGATGCTGATGTCTTAAATATTGGTATGCTGTATGTTATTTCTTAAGAAAATAAGAAAAAAGCCTTCTCCGCTTAGAGTGTCTGGTTTGACAAACTTGGTCTAAAATGGAGAAGCCGAATCACAATGCCTCCAGAGCATATGGAGAAGCCTCCCCACACGTGCTTGAGATGATGGGAGGAGACAGGCTCCTCCCTTAGAAAGCACAGAGGTGACATTTATGGTATCCACTTGCATTTCAGGAAGGACTGTAGCTCACTGGTAGAGCATCTGGCTTGCATGCAGAAGGCCCCGTCTTCAGTCCCCAGCATCTCCAGTTAGTGTTGGGAGACACTCTCTGCCTGAAACCCTGGAGAGCCACTGCCAGTCAGTGCAGATAACACTGAGCTAGATGGGCCAATGGTCTGACTCCGTAGAAGGCAGCTTCCTATGTTTCCATGCCCTGTCTTTGTGGTAGTTTGCAGCCTTCACAGATGCACTAGATCTGCTTCACCGTAGTTCATTCATCAAACACAACTCAGGTTAGAGAATTGGGAGCCTGGGGTCAGCAGGTGGTATTGTTGGGCACCCGCCAGGGCCCACTGCCTAGATGGCCTGCTTAGGAGTAAGGCCACTCCTGATACCTGGGCCTGAGAGTCACCATCCATTTACATGCCTTAAATTAGCATCACTTTTTGGCATTGTGGGTAATTGTAAGAGGACCCAAGCTGCCCGGTACTTATCACAGCTCAGCCACCACAAAGCAGACCCATCAGAACCCACTAATGTTGTGGGGCAGGGAGACATCAGGGTAGTACTTTGCTGAAACCCCCCTCAGCTCTGGAGCCAGCCTTGGTTCTTAGAATACATCCCACATGGAGCTTCTCAGCTGACTTCTAAGGAAGCTACAATCACCACAAAATACAGCTAACTCACCTTTTGGTTGGGGCAGGATTTAGGGAGCAACCTTTTATGATGCAAGCACTGACCTCACCCAAGGCCACCACTCAGCCTACATGCTAAATACAACAAAACTCTAACATTGCTTCAACAACAGCCCACTTTCGACTGAGCCTTATATAGGGGCAGTAGCCCTGTCTCAGTCACAAGCTCCACCTTCCCTGAAATGATTCAGCAGATATTGTGTAACTTGGATCTTCGAAAAGCTTTCTGTACAGTCCCTTGCCAAAGACTCCTGAGCAAGTTTAGCAGCCATGTGATAATAGGACAGGTCCTCTTGTGGATCAGTAACTGGTTAAAGAAGAAGAAGATGCAGAGAGTAGGGACAAATGGCAGTTCTCACAATGGGAGGAGGTTACGATGTGGGTCAGTTACGGGAACCTGGAGTTTTTAACTGGTTCATATATGACCCGGAGTAGGGTGAGCCGAGATGTGCCCATGTTTGCTGATGTGAACAAATTGTTTGGGTGGTAAAAACGCAAAGAAAAATAGAATTGGGAGGAGCTCTCCAAATGAGGCAAATGGGCCAGAGGTAGCTTGTGAGGGGTGTGTGTGCACCCACGCCAAGGCAGTGAGGCAGAAGAGGCACGCCAGGTGGGGTGGAACCACTGTGCTATCTTCCCAGGAGTTGGCTTGTTGTTGATTACCCAGAAGCCCCCCCTCTACTTTTCTTGTTTAGTTCGCTAGTTTGCACAGCGCTGACCTTGCCCTTCCTCCTTCTGGTAAGCAACAGCAACCTCTGCAAGTTTAGGCTGCAAAGAGGGTCTCCTCTGCCTTTTCTTTTTTTGACACCTGCGGGTTTATGAGACCCCTCTGGACTCCTGAGAGCCGAGCCTCTAGAAATAAAAAGCTGCTTTATTTGAGATGGCATTGATGAATGGCTTTGCTAACTGGCAGGTTCTGATGCAGACTGGTTGAGCTAAAATGTGATTAAGGAGCCATGCCTCCGAAAAGTCAGTCTGGGATGCCAGTGGTAATTTTGCATAACACATTAAATTAATGAGGATGCCGGCTCCACAGAACCTTGGCAAATTGGAAATTGCTCGATGTGCAGGCAAAGCGAACCATGGCACAGCTTCCAATCTTGCCCGGGGAGATGGTAGTAAAACAAAATGGCTTTTAGATGAGCTGTCATTAAAACAGAAACATCTGCTTGCCAGCTTTAAAACTGCGTCCTTATATACTCCCAAGGAATTTTTTTTTAAAATGAAGTTATTGGTGACTGTGGCAAGGCAAAAACAGTGGGCATCCTTGACATGCCAGGAAAAGGCACCATTTGACTGAAAGTCATCCTGAGAACTTGATAAGGCAAGGAACACTGGGGGTGGGGGGCGGACGACAGGCAGCCCAACAGCAGGTGGCACCAGAGCCAATGACAGGCAGAACTGAACAGCAACAACAGAAAGGAGATGTATACCCAGACTGATGCAATATGGCTACCAAATCAAGGGTGCCCAACCTTGTGGAAGCTGTTGTATATAAAAACACCAAAAGTGGCTGAAAAACTATCAAAGTCCAAAACCAGAATTATTATAAAGAAAGAAAGGAAACCTCATGGTAGAAAGAAAGAAGACAAAAGAATATGCAAATTTCACAAATCGAACAGAAAATATGTGCTAGAATCCCACCTAATCCAGATTTGGTACCCATTTTTTTTTTATTCCTTCACTTATTCTCTATTGTTTTGTGGATTGGATTTATGGAGTGATTTTCTGCAGCTGTTTTTGAAAATGTGTTTTTTTTTAAAAAAAATCTGTCTCTAATATATCAATATTAAGGATGATAATTTTATTGGTGTTTCATTTTTCCCTATTGCCTTTCAAACTATCAATATTAATATCAATTTTTGGGTGAGGGGGAAAAAGGATTGGTAAAAAGCAGCAGTTAGCAGACAAAGAATGAACTCAACCTGATATGTGCCTTCTAGGTTGACAGAATGCTTTTGAACCAGCCCTGGCCAATGGATCCCATCTGTATGTGAAGGTTTATGTGCATGAGGGATGAAGAGCCACAGGCCCAGAGGTCAAAGCTGGCCCTCCAGGCCTCACTGTCTGGCTCGTAGGACTCTCCTCAGACCATGTTCCTTCCCCGACTGCATTCTTTCCACTCAGGCCGCAACCCTCACCATCCCTGCTTTGCACTGTCCAAAAGTGTTTTTGCCCGGCTAGAATCTGCCCTTGAACTCTGATCATACCTCTTACTTGCTTGGATGGAGGAGAGAGAGAGAGGTGAGTGAGTGTGTGTCGAGACGAGCCTACTATACCAAGGTAGCATCCATATTCATTGCTCTGCCCCGGACCTCACTTACCACTTGCGTGTGGCCCTGGAAACATTTGTCCAGAACTGAATGTGGCCCTCGGGATGAAAATGGTTTCCCACCCCGGTGCTATATCCTAAAGGAATCTCACCCTGCAATGCATACTTACATAGAAGTAAGCCCTGCTCAGCTTGATGGGCCTTACTTTTGCATAGGAGTGAGCTGTATAACTCGAGTATCCTCCTACCTTTCTCAGTTGCGCTGGGATCCCTGACTGGTTGTATCAATCCTCCTTCCAAAATCAAGCAAATTCTGCGCAAAAAGACCTCATGTTAGGGGTATGCCAGTAGATAATTATATCTCCTGATTGCCAGCGAAAGACCTCAGAACACTTTCTTCCAAAACACACATTCCGATTTCCATCCCTCCGTGCCCACACTCTTGAAGTGACAGGCATTCCGTTTAAAAGTTTCACTGCTGAAGTTTGGGGAAGAAAATATGATTGACTAACATAACGAGACACATCATATTCCCCCCTCCCAAATGTCAGTGATTCCACCATATCATCTCCTCCCTTTTAATTGCTTCTTTATTCTTCTGTTCTGAACAATTGGTGTCAAATTAACAACTGTCAGCTTTGTCTCCTTAGCAAATGTGCCTCTCTTTTTTCATCAGTTGAAAGATGGATATGATACTCATGCTTCTGTTTTGCTGGTGGTGGTGGTTGTTACTTTAGACACTTCTGTGCTCCAACAGATGATTTGGGAGGCATCTGCTTAGAGTCAAGTGTCCCCAGGTATTTTGCAAGCAGTATCTTCAGCTTGCCGTGGCCTAGAGTTGCTGCAATTGACAGCCCTTTAATTCGGGAAACAGAAGCCCAAGCTTTCTCTAGCTGGAACAAGTGATCCTAATTAGGTTATTTTCTAAGTGCCTGTAGGAATCCACAGATGTAATCACTAATGCAATTTTCAGCTGTGCGAAAAGGGAGTGGTAGTTGCCAAGCAATAGGTAGTAATTGCTCCACTTTAGTCTGCACTACCTTGACCTCATCTAGAGTACTATGCCTAGGTCTGGGGTGCCATGTTTTAAGACACAGAGAGAGAAATCGGGATGAGAGCCAGTGTGGTGTAGTGGTTAGAGCACCAGACTCTATCCCCGCTCAGCTGTGAAGCTCAGTCACTGTCTCTCAGCCTAACCTACCACAGAATGATGGCCATCAACTTGGATGGCTTTAGAAGAGGGTTAGATAAACACGTGGAGGATAAGGCTATTGGTGGCTATAGCACAGTGGGGAGGAGAGCCTGGCTGGGAGTCCAGAGTCTGTGAGTTCAAATCCCCGCACGTGTCTCCTGGGTGTCAAGGGCCAGCTAAAGATCACCCCACAGTGAGTGGCTCAGTGGTTACGTGCCCTGCCACCTGTGCAGCCGTGGGCAAGCTGCAGAGTCCCAAGGAGCCCCGTTGCCCCCCAACTGGCAGTTGCGGAAAAGGAAGGGCTGGCTTGTGCATCTGTGGCAAGCTGAGCAGGCCCTGGCCAGCTGGAATGATAAACCCCCTCTGAATACCTCTTGCCATGAAATCCTTATTCATAGGGTAGCCATAAGTCGGGATCGACTTGAAGGAAGTCCCACTAGCCATGATGGCTATGCTCTCCCTCCATGGTCGAAGGCAGTATGTTTCCAAATACCAGCAGGAGGGGAGAGTGCTCCTGCACTCAGATCCCGCTTAGGGGCTTCCCAATGGGCATCTGGCTGGCCACTGAAGGAACAGGATGCTGGACTAGATGGGCCATTGACTTGATCCAGCAGGCTCTTCTTATGTTCTTCATTTGGCAAATTCTCCCCTGCATAATTTCACTACCCATAAAATAGAAGAGCCCCCCTATTTTGCTGTATCCTATTTCCTTTATGGTGCGATAGATAGATAGATAGATAGATAGATAGATAGATAGATAGATAGATAGATAGATAGATAGATAGATAGATAGATAGATAGATAGATAGATAGATAGATAGATAGATAGATAGATAGATAGATAGATAGATAGGATCAGCATATCCTTGATTAAATTTCTACTTCAGAAGATCAAGAATAGAAAACAATTATGGAAATAGATCCTATCACTTCTATAAATGTCTATTCAAAAGCAAGTCCAATTGAATTGGGTCAGTCTTACTCCGAGATAAATATGTATAGGGACTGCAGCCATATATAGTTCTAAAAATACCATATTCACCCATTTTTTTTAAAAAACTCACCTTCTTCCTGTCTTTCAGTTCTTCATATCTGTCTAGCTCCAACTTTCAAGTTTATAGGAATAGGTTTAAGCACTTTGGACAGTTCCTTGAGAGTTCAGACTAAAACCTGGAATGGATTCACTGCCCCGCTGACACCAGAGTCTCCAGCCTCCACTGCATATAGATATAGATATAATTTCACAACTTTGGACAGAATTATTTTGTTATATGAACAGAATCTAGCAAACAGCTGTTCATGATTAAAAGCAGACATGAAAATTCAGCTTGATTGCTGTACAACAGGAGGCATCTCTGGATGCATTTTCTTGTCTTTAAGAGCAAAAAGAAAGAAAAATGTGTTTGTGAAGGTTTCCAGAACCAAAACTCTGAATAATAGGGAGGGAGGGATCAGTCTGTTTCACTCTACATCAGTTTTGAATGTGTTCATTCATATGTCCATTCCATCCTATTTCTGCACCAATCTGCATTTTTTTTTAAAAAAGCACAAAATTTGCATTATTTTTCAACATGTTTTATTTTACAAAATACACAGTTTTGTATGTCTTTACCCTAAAATGTGCATGTTGGTACACATCATACCCTAAACTATGCCATTTGGTACATTTTCTGAGAACTTTATCATAACATTGGGAGGAGTGTGAAAAGCGTAACTGCATTCTTGTCTGTGCATTAGTCTAGGAAATGTGTATCCACTTGGTTAACTTAACAATGGAGACTAAACGAAAGCCTCCAGCAACCCTCTTGAACAAATCATTGCACTCTGCAACCAGATGCCTCCCGTTTAATTCTTATTTTAAGTTTCTTAAGCTCAGTGTTGTTTGGGTCGACCATCAGGCCATACTCCACAGTCTTCCAGGCTTCTTCATAATGGCTCGCTGCAAAGGAGGACTGAGCCATTTGTAGGAATGCTTTGGACAGTGTGTCCCTATTGCGGTCAGCAGGGATAGTCATCAGAGCCAAAGACTGTCCCAGCTGAAGGGCTCTGATGTACTGTTTCACGGCCATTTCCTCCTCCGAGATGGACAAGAGCATCTCCCCCTGCAAGCAGTAGTCCTCAATTTGAGTCTTCAGGCCATTTGTCCCATGATTGTGAATCACCTTCTCTATATCCTTCAAAGCCTTCCTGTAGTCCTTCAGGTGTGCTAGGCAAACAGCACGTTGGCGAAGATAGCGTGGATTGCCATTGCTTGCCAAGATGGCCAGGGAGTAGTAGCCAAGAGCCTTTGCGTAGTATTGCTCCTTCACCAACGCATTTGCTTCAGTGGAAGCTACCTTTGGACAGAAAGGGTATCGGTTACCCCAATCCTAAATTAAGGTCTTATCTTGAAAGTAAGTCTGATTGAAGGGTCATAGCTCTGTGGTAGAGCATCTGCTTAGCATGAAGAAAGCCCCAGGTGCAGTCTTTGGAATCTCCAGGTGAGAGGGGGAATGTCCCCTGTCTCACATCTTGGAGAGCCACTGCCAGTCAGTGTGGACAGCACTGAGTTAGATGAACCACAGGTTTGACTTGACACAAGACAACTTCCTATGGTTGTAAGATTTTACTGTGACTTTGCATCCCAAGCATGTATGCTTAGGATCCAGTAACTCATGATGCTTTAAAGAAAATCAAATAAAACGAGTAGCGTATCTTTGTAAAGTTGCCCGCAACTAGATACCACCTGAAGGCGCTTTTGGCTCTCAGATGTTATACTTTCTATTCTCTTTTAAAGAGAACAATGGATTTAGCCTGAAGCTACAAATTTGAAACAAATTTGGATTTTCCACCCAAAGAATTCTGAATGGTGCAAGAGGAAATTTAATAACAAAAGCAACATGGGTTGGGGGCAGGGAGGTCCACAGATGCCGATGCAGACTGAAGCAGTGATATGGATGCTTTCAGCTTGTCACCAGTTTCGGCGGTTCCGTTGGGAACCCTGGCCTGGTGAATGAGCTCCCTTTGAAGTGGGAAAAGCTATTATCCTGAAGGATCACATGGAGTAAGGATCACATAGTAGCTGTTCAATTGGAAGATCCAGGCCAAGGATCCAGAACATCCAGGTGCATCTTCACACCATACAGAGTTAAACTATGGAATTTGCTCCCACAAGATACAGGCTCCACATACACTATGAATTTGAAGCACCTTTACAGCACATGACCTCCCCCAAAGAATCCTGAGCTGTAGTTTACCCCTCACAGAGGCTACAAGTCCCAGCACCGTTAAACTACAGTTCCCAAGATTCTTGGGGGGGGACTATGGACTTTAAATGTATGGTGCATACACAGCCCTAGTGATGGTCACAAACTTGGATGGCCTTCAAAGAGGATTATTTATGTGTTTATTATTTGTTTATTAAATTTATTAGTTGCATTTCTTCACAAAAATGAACACAGTGATGCAAAATAAAATGATTCAAATATCAAACTAACAAAATTAAAAAGTTTTTTTTTTAAAAAAAACTACAACACATAGACACGACGGTGGAACAAGACACCCCCTTAAAAAGGTTCCAACATCAAAAGCCCTCCCAGAATTAAGAGCTGAATGACTGGGAGACAGAGAATGTTTTTGCCTGGCGCCAAATGAGAGATTATGATAATGCCAGGCGTGCCTCTCGGCCTATAGAGTTCCATAAAAAGATTAAGGATTAGACAAGTTCCTCTCAATGGCTGAAAGCCACGATGGCTGTGTTCTCCCTCTGCTGTAGGAGATGGTGGGCAGTATCCAACTAGACCCTATACAGAGTAGACCTATTGAAATTAATGAACCCACGTTAGTCATGGCCATGACTAAGCAGGACTGAAGTTGGATACAATGCTCTATGAACGCCAGTTTCTGGGAATCACAGTGGGGAGAGTGCTGTTGTGCTCAGGTCCTGTTTATGGGCTATGTTGTTGTTGTTGTTAGTAGTAGTAGAAGTAGTAGTAGTGTTGTTAATAATAATAATAATAATAATAATAATAATAATAATCCATTTTTCAGGGATTGACCCTGGGGATTTAACTGAGCTATGGCCTTCCTTATGATTGATCGATTCTAGGAGGAACCTCCCCCCCCCAATTATATGTCAGCAATCATTTAGTAATGGGGGGGGATGATCACTGCCAACACAGTTCAGAAGGTTGAGAAGAGAACCAGGAGAGAGAGAGAGAGAGAGAGAGAGAGAGAGAGCACATATTTCCTTCCATTTCAATTCATGAAGGTCAATTAGGGGAACTTCATTAGAACAGCATGGCTCTAATGGATTTCTCATTAACCCTCCTTTAGCACTTAGAAAAGAAAGCAGCGCTTTTGCCGCACTGCTGCAAAGTGAATGTTTCAGTCACAAACAGCACTACCAGTTAGCCACCTATAGTAGTGGAGGCTACCATACTGGGGCAAATAGGGGACTGCCTCACCACCCTCAGCCAACCTGCACGTGTTTGCCCTCTTACTTACATCCAGTCCAGAGGGTGGCCCTGCCTGTCAGCTTCTTTCTCTTTAGCGTCTGTGTTGCCTTTGTAGAACTCGGCAGGGAGAAGTCAGCAGGAGAACGTTCTCCCTTCTTGGAGGTTTCCAGCAGCTGGTATTCAAGTGGCCTCTGACAGTGGAGGTATAACACAGCCATTGATGGCCTTATCTTCCATGAATCTGTCTAATCCCCTTTTAAGGCCATCCAAGATGGCGGCCATTGGTACCTCTTGAGAGACTGAATTCCACAGTTTGTGCTGCATGTAGAAGCCCTTCTTCCAACATTCAGCTTCATTAGATGTCCCCAAGTTGTGAGAGAGGGAGGAAAACTTTTCTCTACCCACTTTCTCCATGCCACGTGTAATTTCTCCATGCCCATCTGCCAGGAAGCTGCTTTTATTGCGGCTTGCACCCTAAAGCTGGCAGCATAAGAACAAAATTAAAATTGCGCTGCTCCTATTCAAGTTCCTGCTTATCCACAGAGGTCCAGTTTAGCTCCACAAATGTCAGGGCGGCTTGTGAAATGCCAAAATTACATTTGTATTCATATTTTATTTTGCTGCTTATTGACAGCTGTGGAATATTGAGGCAGGCTCTGGGCTTGAGACACCTAGTCTGGCTGTAGGCTTTCGGAAGCAGCCAAACATTCTCATTTCCCACAATGTCCCAGACCGAATGCGGCCCTCCAGGCCTCTCTAGCTGGCCCTGGGGATGGTTCCGAGGCACACCCTTGTTCCCAAGGCCACTCCCCTCCCCAGACTTGCTTCACACCATGCTCAACAGTTTTTGACTGGCTGGAAACGTGTCTTTGAACTCGGATCATCCGTCTCGCTTGCTTGGATGGAGGATACAGAGGGGTGCGTGAGTGTGTGTAGAAATGAGCCTCCTGTACAAAAGGTAAAATTTACATTAATTGCTCTGCCCACTTTTTTCCTCTGGCCCCACCCACCACCAGCATGCGGCCCCCAGAAGGTTGCTCGAAAGGGAATGCGGCCCTCGGTGCAACTGACGCTAAAACCACTACGTGATTTCACCTCTGAAGGATGTTGCTCAAGTTTGCTTGGTCATGTCAGTTTGTAAGTGTGATTCAATCACTCCCCCCCGGCTGGAAATTTGGAATATTCCAAACACCCCCACTTATTTGGAACTCGGAACAGCCATTCCCCCTAGCATCTTGGGCGGGGGAAGGTTTGCAGATCTAGTTTCCTGCAGAGATAAACTACCCAGGCCAAATAAATGTTTTAAAAAATGGTGCTAGGAACTACTGGCCAAGAAACATTTCACTTAGAAGGAGACACTTCCCACCTCCCTTAAGAAATGCTCTTGACCACCCTTTTAACTCCCACATTAAGTCAGTGATTAGCAATTAGTCCTTAAAATCTCCCAGCTTCTCTCTCCCAGCACAGAGATGCCGCCTGCCTTGCTTACAGTAGAGAGGCTCTTGCAGCGAGGATTGATAAATTAATATGTGCTTACTTAACGTCCTCCTGCTGGCTTGCTAGGGGCGCATTCAAAGCCAACTTCTCAAGGCTGCTCATTTATTTAGCATATCAGCACACAGCACCGGGTGTTTTCTTTGGTTTGCTTGCTTTGGAGGGTGGGGTTGTTTTGTTGTGGTTCAGGCCAGAAAAAAGGCAGTAACAGACTTGCCAGCCCAATGAAAAAAGGATTTAAAAAATAAAAAAGATGAAGGGCCTCATTTGCAATTGGGGAGAATAGGATTTGGGGAATAAAGCCAGCATCTTGGGTTAGCTGAACAGGAATAATCTGGGACAACTGGGGTGGAGAAAACCTCTTCACCTCCATATGGACATTGGTGCAATCCTAAGTGCATATTTGTGTGTGTGTGTGTGAGAGAGGGACCCATTTGCACTATACATTTAAAGCACTCTTGCACCATTTTAAACAGTCATGCCTTCCCTGCAAAGAATTCTGGGAAATGTAGTTTGTTTAGGGAGCATAGAGTTGTTAGGAGGTGTCCTGTTCCCCTCAAAGCCCTACAATTTCCAGAGAGGTTTGACAGTCAATTCCTCTTCCCAGGGAACTCTGGGAATTGTAGCTCTGTGAAGGGAGATAGCGGTCACCTAACAAACTCTCGGCACCCTTAGCAAACTACAGTTCCCAAGATTCTTTGGGGGAAGCCATGACTGCTTTAAATGTATGGGGCAGATGTTGCCAGAGAATGAGAATGAACACAGACGAGGTGAAATCCAAAACATGGGAGATGTTAAGGACTGAGCTCTGTAAGATCCTAGAAGCAGCATCTCAAGAGCTTTATGAAACAAACCAGCATGAAATGCAGCAATGGAAGAGGGCTACAAAACTGATCAGCACAGGGGTGGCTAACTCTTTTGCCTCTCCCCCCCAGATGCCAGGACAGAGTTCTTCACGCAGCTCATAGTTAAAACTATGCTCCCACAAGACGTCATGATGGGCATCGACTTGGATGGCTTTACAAGAGGATTAGACGAATTCATGGAGGAGAAGGCTATTGATGGCTACTAGCCATGATGGCTATGTGCTGCCTCCACTGTCAGAGGCAAAATACCTCTGAATACCAGTTGCTGGGAATCACAAGCGGGGGAGTTGCTCTTGCACTCATGTCCTGCTTTTGGGCTTCCCATGGACCTCTGGTTGGCCCCTAAAAGAAGATAATGCTGGATTAGAAGGGCCTTTGTCCTGTTCCAGCTGAAGGACTCTTCTTGGGTTCTTAAGGTGCAGTTCTAATGGCAACCAGGCAGACAGTAGGCAATTCCTGGTTCTAGCCATGATGCCTCCAGAATATCCATTGAATTTGTGTGTAGATGCAGCACTGTGTGAGGCTATCTATCACAGGGATGAGGAACCATTGGCCTTCCAGTGTTGGGACTCTGACTTCCAGCAGCCTCAGCCAGCATGGCCAATGGTCAAGGATGTCCAAAAATATCTGGAGAGGTTCTCTACCCTTGCTTTACAGGAGAGATGCTGCTGGACTATCATCAACTCCGGCCAACATGGTGAGTAGAAACAAAGAGATATAGAACATAGGAACACAGTCAGACATGGTAGGAGTTGTAGTCCAACAACATCTGGCAATGAGCAAGCTGTGGTCCTCCAGACATGGTTAGGACTCCCATCAGCTCCAGCCAACATGGCCAATGGTCAAGGTTGATGGCAGTTGTAGCCCAACAATGTCTGGAGAAGGCCACAGGTTCCCAAACCCTGATCTGGTCTGTTTAACCATTCTCTGGTCCTTCCAGCATTATCTCCCAACATGCATCGACACACGATTTGCATCATAAACAAGAACAAGCAGGTGATTCTACCTGAGCAAGGCTTTGTCGCTGCTTGGTGTCCAGGAAACTCATCAGGTATCCTAAATCGGCATAGTCTTTTGCAGCCAAACTGGCCAGAAGGTGAGCTGCGGCGTTCATGTTGCCTTTCTTGGCCTGAAGCATCCCAAAGCGAGAGTTGATGGAGTCGTTGGGTGCAGTGTGGCCAAACGCTCCCTGCAGGTGAGTCAGAGCCTCTTTGTGCCTCCCTGCCAATCAACACCAAAATAGTAGTTACAGGGAGGGGTCAATATGCCAATTTAAGGTTTTCTCCCTTTCTCATTTTTCCAGTCTTATATTGGGTTCTTCATGTTTTCACGTCAGTTTGAGATTTTTTTTTTTAAAAAAAGTTCTGGTTGAAAATTCATCAGTTTAGTAACATTTTCTCCTAATATACACATTTTTGCAAAACCATTTGCCCAATGTAATGCAGTTTTGTATTTTGATTTTCATGAATGTATGCATATATATGCACTCTTTACTCTGGTATATGAGTTTTTGTACACATCACTTGAAACTGCATTGGGGAATTTTTAAAAAAGTGCAAATTTTGAGGGATGGCTCTGTTTCAGTTTGCTCATTGTTTATGAAAGTGCGAACTGTGTAAGCTATATAAGGGGCAGAGCAATCCAACTTGCTGGAGGCTGGTGGGAGTGAAGCCGGCAGAGGTGGAACTGGCAAAAGGGGCTGCCACATCCAGCTGCCACTCAAAGGCCTCTTGGAGGGGAGGATGAGGCTTGTGCCAGCGGGGCACCGTGGAAGGAAAGAAAATACATGTTTCCTTCTGCCACCCCTTTTCCTGGCATACCAACAGCTGAACGGGGCCTGGATATCACATAAGCCCTTGGCCCCTCCTCTGACATGCCCCCAGAGTGTCGCTTTTGCAAGTATTCTGCCAGCTTTCTCCGGCTGCCCTTATGCTGGGCTGGGCTTCTCCGGCAGACCTCCAGCTGAGCCAGCCAGGTGATGGACTTATGCCGGCTTAGCCCAGCTGAGCCGAGACCTATCCAGCTCATCTGGAGGTCCACCATATTCAACTCCCCTCAGCCTGGCATAAACGTATGTTGGATTGTGCCTTAACTGGTTTAGCAATCAACCCCTGTTCCCAGGGATGTCTGGGAATTTTAATTGCTGTGTTGTTTTTAAAGGTAACACTGGTGCTACTAGTGAAAAAGCCCACTTCCACGTTACCTCAAGCCGATAATCATCATGCTGCAGCACGACTAAACGTGTTGCTGGGAAACAATGGAGGGCAGTCACAACAAGTAAGGTGGAAATGGTCCTCCTAGATATTAGGAAGATCTCTTACCATCCACAGCTAAGAGGTCCACATAGAGGATGTGACTCTCTGCTTCTTTGCTCTTCAGTTTCACAAGCAATTCCCCAACTATGGCGAGTTCCTTCAGAGGGCTTCCCATGGGTGGCTTTTTGCTAGCAAAGAATTCCGACAGCCTGGCCTTGCAGTGATCCACCAGCCACTGATGGATCAGCACTTGGGCTTCCTGCTTTAACGAAAGGATTTCTGGAACTGCCAAGACTGGATCAGCTTTTAGGGCTGAGGTTAGATCTTGCACCGCCTCCTACATAAATAAAACAAGAGCAACTGCAGCTAAAAAAGTGTTATTTCTTTGCTCACCCCTGGATTTGTTTGCACCAGTTGTTATCCCAAGGCAATGATTGCTTCACTCACTTCTGCTGAGGGATGGACAAATCAACCAATTTTGGTTTGTCTCAGGCAGTGTACACATCATATATTTAAAGCACCTGGCTTTCCCCAAAGAGTCCTGGGAGCTGTAGTTTACCCCTTACACAACTACAATTCCCAGCACCCTTAACAAACTGTTCCCATGATTCTTTCAGGGAAATCATGAGCTTTCAATGTGTTTTGAATGTATGGTTCTGAACACAGCCTCATTTATTTGCAGTTCACATGTCCACATTTCTACATCAGTTTGTGATCTTTTTAAAAAAAGTCATCTTGAAAATTCATCAGCATTTCAGTGCTATAAGAATTGTATGCAATTTTTGCCTGATGTACACATTTTTGCAAACAATGTTCCCTAACAGAATGCATTTTATGTTATTTTGCATGAATATATGAATCTTATGCACACTTTCCTCCAATATAGACTTTTTTGTACACATTGGTTGTATTGAACAACATCTACACAAAGCAGACCCTTTGAAATCAATGGGTCTAAGTTAGTGATGTTCTGAGTCAGACTTTTGTTGGACACAACCCATTATTTGGCTGGAGAACGGCATCACAACATTCAGAGGTGTGAATTTGGAAGGATAGCCATGTAAAGGATTGAATATTGTTGTGGAAAGAGCAAATTAGGTAGGTTTGCATTAAAACCCGGGCCTGTCTACCTTCCTAGTTTATCCAGGCATCAGATGGCTGAAGGGCAACCTGGAGTTCACTGTATGGAAGAATGTTTTTATACTGTAACTGTGTTTTAGAATAAATGTAACTGTGTTTTAGATGTTTCTCAACTAACTGTGTTTTTAGAATACTGTTCTTTTTGTTGCTGTTAAATTATTTTGTTATGTTAGCTCCCCTGGACACCTTTGGCAGAAAAAGTCGGTTGGTCGGTTGGTCGGTCGGTTGGTCGGTCGGTCGGTCGGTCGGTCGGTCGGTCGGTCGGTCGGTCGGTCGGTCGGTCGGTCATCCATCCATCCATCCATCCATCCATCCATCCATTCATCCATCCATCCATCCACCCACCCATCCATCCATCCATCCATCCATCCATCCACCCACCCATCCATCCACCCACCCATCCATCCATCCACCCACCCACCCATCCGTCCATGTTGGCCAGTGTGTTTGCATTGCACAAACCTCTCTACCACCTCACCCTTCCCAGTAAGCAATAGCGACCCACTTAGTGGTAGCTGATGCCCATTGGGACTGGTGGAGCAGAAGGCAGAGAGACCACCAGTAGGTGTAGCCAGAGCCAATGACAGGTGGAGCCATCTAATTCTGCCTCCATCCTCCTCCCTGCTGAGTTCTACAAGGACAAATCTAAGACCGAGGAGGAGGAATCTGACAGGCAATGCTGCCACCCCCAGGACTGGCTGTAAGTAAGAAGGTAGGCAGGTGAGGGCTGGCTGAGGGCACATTGAGGTTGATGGGACAGCACATCATTTGCCCTAATAGATCAGCTTCCACTGGACTCCTCTGCAGGAAGCTAGAATTCCAGTTCCCACTTTTTCCCTAAGTAACCCTTGTTCCAGGCTTGGCCTGAGTTAAAACCAGACTTTGGGGCTAAACTCTCTCTGAAAACCAGTGGAAGCTGCTGGCTGCAATGTCATCACTGGCTAATTTCTCTGCTTCTCCTCCCCCTTGCTCAAAGTCAAAAAGACATTCAATTATCTGCCTTTTCTACTCCTTTGGTAAACAAAAGGCTTCCTTTTCAATCCAGTGGTATTAAAGATGCATGCAACTGGAAAAATTAAAGCCTGTTTATTGTGATGTGCCTGCTATCTTGGAAGGCAGATAAGCCAGTCATCACAACCTTCCTATTAAGACAAACCACTTGGGGGTTTCCGATATAGAAACAGTTTGCCTTTAATGGTTGAAAAGAAGAAGAAAAAAGGAGGGGGGGGGAGAGGAAAGGTTTTTAAAATGTTAATCCTGTTTAACCTTCATCAAATGATTCTTTTTATCACCTTCAGGCCTTTTCGGGGATTTTCATTGCCTTTGCAGGATTTTGCAGAGAGAATAAAGGTTTCTTTATAGCTTAGGTGGATCTTTGCTGTTGTGTCTCTCTCCCCACCTCCTCTTCTGTAAAGAATGCTTTCTTCACAGCATTATTTGGTATGGCTTAAGAGCCGGCATGTGGTGCAGTAGTTAGAGCAGTTGTGCACAACTTGCAAATATCAGGATAACAAAAGTGGAATTGTTGAGCCCTTATGGCTACAAAGAGACTTATATTTCGAGCCTGTAAGGGTAAATACCCACTGTCTATTATGCAATGCTCTGAGGACCTAAACACCCTTGCTACATTTGAACATATTTCTCAGAAATGACCATTTTGTGTGGACACCTACCTGGCCATTTGGATAGCTTATATTGATTTATATGTTTACATTAAGGATGGGTGGTGTTCAATGCTGGTCCTACTCAGAGTAGTCTCACTGAAGTTAATGGACATGGCTACTTCATATTGATTCAATGAACTATACTTATTTTTAAAAAAGCTCTCCCTTTCGGCTTAATTTTGTTGTTATATACCTTCAAGTCGATTACGACTTATGGCAACCCTATGAATCAGCAACCTCCAACAACATATGTTGTGAGCCACCCTATTCAGATCTTCTACGTTCAGGTCTGTGGCTTCCTTGATGGGATCAATCCATCTCTTGCTTGGCCTTCCTCTTTTTCTACTCCCTTCTGTTTTTCCCAGCATTATTGTCTTTTCTAGTGAATCATGTCTTCTCATGATGTGTCCAAAGTATGATAACCTTAGTTTCATCATTTTAGCTTCTACTGATAGTTCTGGTTTAATTTGTTCTAACACCCAATTATTTGTCTTTTTCGCAGTCTATGGTATGCATAGAGCTCTCCTCCAATGCCACATTTCAAATGAGTTGATTTTTCTCTTATCCGCTTTTTTCACTGTCCAACTTTCACATCCATTCATAGAGATTGGGAATACCATGGTCTGAATGATCCTGACTTTAGTGATACATCTTTGCATTTGAGGACCTTTTCTAGTTCTCTCATAGCTGCCCTCCCCAGTCCTAGCCTTCTCCTTTTTCTTGACTATTTCAGCTTAATAGATACACTAAATAAATGAAAATAAAGGTATATGTTTTAAGAAGCCCAGCCAAAAAGCCAGTCATTTTTGCAGTCGATGTTGGTCCATTGGGGCTAGTGGGCACTGCTCCACCAACCTCAATCTAGTCCAGGAGATGGCCCTGGCTGTCAGCTTGCTTCTAAGAACATAAGAACATAAGAAGAGCCTGCTGGATCAGGCCAGTGGCCCATCTAGTCCAGCATCCTGTTCTCACAGTGGGCAACCAGGTGCCCTTAGTCTTCAGCGTAGCCCTTGTAGAACTCAGCAGGGAGGAGCATGAGCTCAAGACTAGGATTGGTTGGCTCTGCTGTCATTGGCTTTGGCTCCACCAATCATTAGCTCTGGCTCCACCTAGTGTTGGGCTCCCTGCCTTCCACCCTACCAGTCCCAATGATCAACAGCTGCCCCTGCACATACATACACGTTGGAAAACCTGTCTGCTTTAGCGATGTGGATCGCAGCGTTACTATGCATGAGATACTGGACTGTAATTAGGTGGTACTGAAGGAATGATTCTCTGCACATGCTTAGAGACATTATTCTTATGTCACATACCAACGTTAAAGGGGGGCTTCCTACAAAGGTGTCCTCTCCCACCTTGATTTAGAGTCTGCTTCCGACAGATTCATTTCTTCCTTTTCAGGCACGTTTGCAAAGGAAGACATGTTGCCTCCCCAGTCTGAATGCAAACCTGGGGTGCAAAGGATGAATGCAGTGTTTGTGGAAGGGACCGGCTGCACTCAGGGAGCTCCTGAACGGAGCTGATCCCAGAGGGCTTGGATTTGGGACAAAAAATTCAGCTGGCTATGGGATTCTTCTGGAGAAGAAGTAAAAGAAGAGGTAGGGACGAGCACATCTGTTAGTTTCTGTTTCTCCTGGCTTCTCATTTTCCCCAGTTTTAAAGTCAGTTCTCCACATCAGTTTGTTATCTGTCTGTCTGTCTGTCTGTCTGTGTTTATGTTTATGCATATGATTGATATATGCATATATCACATACATAATATATGAGAGAGATATGATACATGCATATCATTTTAGCGCCCCTTGTGGAAACACTCTTCTGATATTCCCATATAATATATGGTTTTAGTGCTCCTTGTACAACAACAACAATTTGTTGTATCCAACATTAATCCTACAGTATATATAGTTTTTATCTTTGCAATTGTTCTACATATGTTTTTATCAGGCTGCATCCAATATTAGTCTGCTGGGAGTAAACCCAGTGAAATTAATGGACATTACTAACTTTTAATTAGTCTGCTCTGAGTAACATTTAATTGAAAGCAACCTACTACTACTACTAACAATAATAATCTGAATTCCTACCTTTTTCTGATTCAGAGCTAGATGAACGAATCCTTTCCCACTCAAAGCCTGTGCATTGGTGGGGTCTTCTTTTAGGATGGCATTGAAATCAAATATGGCTGTTTTCTTCTGGCCAAGGTGCCCATAACAGCGGGCCCTGGTAAGAAGGGAATCAACAGCATGACCTCCTATGGTGAAACAGAAACAAGCAGGGTCAAAACCAGCATGCTTTTCTTTAGGACACACTGAGCTTAAAATGGACAGTATTAGAAATTTGAAATAGACGTCTGAGATATCCTAGAAGATATTGTGATAGTATATGCCATAATATCAAAACCATTACAGTGGTTAGAGTGTTGGACTAGGATTTGGGAGACCAAGGTTTGAATCCCCACTCAGCCATGAAGCTCACTGGGTGACCTTGGGCCTGCCACTGTCTCTCAGCCTAACCTACCTCACAGGGTTGCTGTGAGGATTACATGTACAGGGGGAGAATAATATATCCCACCTTGGAGGAAAGGTTGGATATAAATGTAACAATAAATAAATCAGTTTGTTCCTTTATATCCAAATGTTCCTGTATGGTCCAGAAACTTACTTTTCCCCTCCTCCCTCCTCTTCTGTTTTTCCTCGTGTGCCGTGCCTTTTGAGAATGTGAGGCTAGGGGCAGTCCCTGTGCACCATATGTCTGGAGGACCACTGCTGGTGGATTCATGCAGATTTTGAACAGTGTGAGGGACAAAATGAAAACCGATGGGACCCCACAGCATTAAGGCCATGAAGCTGAGCAGGAATCTTGTCGATGCTGTCCTCTGGAGGCTTGCGGAAGTATATTAAAAAACTTTAGAAAAAAGTATACCCAGGAAAGGGGGGATCCCATCACATCCTAATTGGTCCATCTGTCTCAATATGGTCTACTCTGACTGGCAGCCCCTCTCCAGGATTTCAGGCAAGGAGTTTCTCCCAGCCCTACCTAGAGATGCTGGGGAATAGAACCTGGGCCTTCTGCGTGCCAAGCAGATGCTCTGCCAATGAGCTACGGCCCTTCCCCAAAGCCACTGAGGATATTCAGGGGCTATGTAATGCCGAGTTTCTTCTGGGAGGACATGACAAAGAAAACCAGGAAGGGAGAGGAGAAATGGAATGGAATCTATTAGGTCATGGGTGGCTGGCATTTTGCTGTAAGCCCTACTTGTAATTGCTAGAAACATCATCATCATCCTCAGTATGCCTTCTACACAAGGCAACGAAAACAACAGCAGGCATATTTTGGAAACCATGCCAAATGGACACCCATGGCAGAGCCTTCTTCATCCAGCTGGCAAAGGCCTGTTGGAACAAAAATGTCTTCAGTTGTTTTGGAAAGTGCAGAGAGCGGGTGGCTGTTGCATCTCGACAGGGAGGCTGTTCCACAGAAGAGGGGCAGCCACGCTGAGAGCCCTGCTCCGAGTGACTGTGGAGTGGGCTTCTGATAACTTTGAAACTTGCAGGAGAAGCTCCCTTGCAGGCTGCAGTGACCTACTGTGGGTATCTTAGGCACAAGGCAGTCCTGAGCTGTATAGGGCCTTATAAGTTAGCACCACAACCTTGATCTTGGCCCGGTAGCAGATTGGCAGCCAGTGCAAAGTGTTATATGCTGGTGATAATTTGCTGCCACAAGCAACCTAGTTGCTACCTTCTGCTGCAACTTCCAGACCATCTTCAAGGGTAGCCCCACACAGGGCGCACTGCAGTAACCCAAACTTGGGGTTACCAATATGTGGACAAGTGTGGTGAGGCTGTCCCAAATCCAGGAAGAGAAATAAAAAGAGTTGGGACAGGTTTCACGTGCCACCATGAAGGTGGGATTGATGCACATCTTTTTGCACAAAGATGATAACTCTGCAGCATCTCACCTGCAGCGATGATGGCAAAGGAGAGGTAGAGGATGGCTTCTTTGATGGAACTGTCCCCTTGCTTATGCTTCAGAATCGTCATGGCCCTAGAGTGACAGTGGCTTTGCATCAATGCCCGGTCTTCGGCTTTTAAAATCTTCATGACAGTCAGAAGGCAAGAAGTCTCCCCAGCTTGGGTCATTTTCTTCAGTAGCTTCAGGAAGGAAAATACAGAGAAAAGAGAGTTAGACACCAAGATTTTGGATGGACGGATCTGCCGGTTTCTATTTATCATTTTACCATTCTTCATTTTTCAACATTTCCGCATCAGTTTGTGTTTGTTAAAGAAGTTTTCATGAAAATCTGTCACCTTTTTAGTGCAAATGTTTCCTAACATACCCATTTTTGTGCTGTATCCAGTGTTACTTTACTCAGAGTAGACCCACTGAAATTAATAGACATGACTAACTTAGATCCATCAAGTTCAATCGGTCTGGTCTGCATAAAACGTAGAAACAGCCCATAATATGCAATTTTGCCTGACATACACATTTTTGCAAGACATGTTCTCCTGATTGCATGCCTCTTTACCTATGTTGCTTTCACTGCATTTTTAAGTGTACTTCCCCCCAATATACACATTTTTGCACACATTATTTTATTGGAGAACTGCATCACAGCATCTGGAGAAGTGCAATTTTTTAAAATAGAAAAACAGCCGAGTTCTGGTTTGCACATTGCTTTGGAAAGTGCGGATTTTGGGAGGCAGTTGAACAGGTTTCCCATCATCTGGGGATGGGATTTCATTGTCCCACGTAACTCGTTTTTGTTTTGACTGCATTTTTTTTCCTGGCACAAGGTTATAACGGCACAGGATTAAAATGTTTGCATTAACTATTCAAAGGACTATACTGCTGTACCACTGGAAATAATTCATTTCTGTGAATTCCAAGCAAAGGCAACACTGTCATCTACTGGTAAGTAGCAGGTAGTCCTGGACTAGTTTCCAGCTCTCCAAAATCTTAATGCATGGCCAAAGTTCATTTAATTTTTTTTTTTTATCCTCATGGGATGGATGCTTACTAACACCTTGTGGCTGACCCCTGCAGACATTCCTGTCCTGCCAACAGTTCATTATACATCTGGATTTCAGAACAAGGATTTAGGATTTCTCCCCTCCTTACCTGGTTGCAATCATATAAAAAGCCTTTCTTCAGCTGAAGCAGAGCCAGCCTGGCTAGGATGGCTGATCTCTGGGAGGGTTTGGAGAGAGCCACCAGAAGGACCTTGTGAGCTTCATCCACTCGATCCATCTGGTACAGAGCATCAGCACACAGGAGCTGAGATGTCTCATCTGAAGCGTCCAGGTCCAAGAGGAGAGAAGACAGTTGGTGAACCCCAGATGCATCCCTAAACCAGAAAAGGGCTTCTACAGATTATCTGTTCCTTGTCCACTGACACTTCTGTATTAGGTCTTTCCAGTATCCAGATCACTTCATCCGCATACACAACTTCAGTAAGCCTCAAACATCTTCGTAAGGGTGCTCAGTGTTATTCAAGTCTCTGAAAGGCATGCAGAGCTCAACACAAGAAGAAGTTTCAGTGTCAAGGAGAGCTTCACATATGCGATGGAGAAGCTTGAGAAAAATCGAGGAAGCTCCTCCTTGCATGGAGCTCAGTGTAAGAGCTCTACAAATGCATGGTTTGCATTGAATTCAGCTCGACAGCAGGCCTCTCTTCACAACTGTTTCTGCCTAAAGCAGTCACAGAGGCCACATTGACTTTTTCAACTGCAGAAGCAGTTGCAAACAAGATGTAGATAATATGCTCAGTCATGTGCCCAGATTGATCTGAGATATGTCAACAAGTCCCCCCCAAAGCTGATCAGGGCAGAATCTCTTGCATATATTAGACAGGTGCCATCACTGTTGTCTTTTTGGCGCCTTCCTCTTTCAACAAACCTTTTAAGTAGAAACCTTATTCAAGTCTGCATCTCTGTTGGAATTGTTTATAAATGTTTTTAAACATGTTTTTAGTATTTTACCACTTGTTTGCTACCCTATATATCCTATAGACATAAAATGGTAAGGTTATTGTCATGCAGCTGCAGTTTGCGTGGCTGCTGACAGGTGGCGCTGCAAACTACAGAGTGACATGGGAGGAGGTGGGAAGCTTTAGTGGAGGAGGCAAAGAGAGAGGGAGAAGGAGGCAGGCAGGAGCAAAGGGAGGGGATGGGAAGATTTGGTGACTGGTAAAGGGAGGCAGTAGGTGGTGAGGGGCAGGAAGGGTTGGCAAGCGAAGCAAGCAGGGGCACAGCCCCTAGTTAAAACTATATTTCTCAAATTCAGCAGGACAAGCGAATGTCAATTTATAATGCCTGAACTCCACAGCTTATATTTGCAGTTCTCAGATCCTCATCATGTATTTGAAGATGAATTCAGACATGTATTTACCCCATCCCTCTATAACAAGCATGGGGAACTTGTTCTGGCTGGCAGGTTAGGTGCCTATCTTCCCTCAACCTCAATGGCCAACTTTGACAGGTGGGTGGGGCTTCTTACCTGCCAATCACCTGGCATCAAAACAATACCAGGTGATGTGGCAGCTCCGTTTGAGCAAGACTTCCATCTTGCAGAGAGAGAGGTGGTTTTGCCCATGCATCTAGAAATCATACCTTGCAGGCAAAGACACAGAGCTGTCAAAACCCAGTGTGTGGCATTTTGCAAGCCCTGATGATCAGCGGATTGTCAGCACTTGCAAAATCCAGTGTACAAGGCTTTGCACAGCACAGGGGTGGGGAATCTCTGGCCCACGGGCCAATCTTGGCTCACCAGAGACTCCAAGTTGGTCTGTGAGGCCATTTCCCCCAAACCTTGTCCACCTGTCCATCAGCTGACATTGCTAGTTGATGTCATCTGATGGATGGGGGGGACAAAGTTCAATCCTGCTTGATGCTACAATCCTACTGGGCTCTGTTTCTCCACCCCTTTTCTTGTGGGGAACATGCTGGTGACGCAGCACCCTGCAGTTGGTGAGTGGACAGTTCAAGGCTTCCGGGTGCTGCTTCGCCTTGCATTCCCTGTGGAAAATGCACTGGTGTAGCAGACCTCCTTCCCCACCCTCACAAATCACCTTTGACAGGTGGGTGGGTGGGACTGCCCACCTGTCAGTCACCTGACTTCATCATGACGTCAGATCTGCACTACTGCACTCCAAAACGGACTCATCTGTCCTTAAAGCATCGGCCCAGGAAGATACACTTACCCTTCTTTCATCTGGAAGCTGTTCAGCTCTCTCGATTTGGTCCGTCGGGACGCCGAGCTGCTGCTTGGGGCTTTGTTCCGTTCCAGGATCTTCCTTGCTTCTTCTTGGAGAATAATCAGAAGGAAACCTCTTTGGTTCCAAGGGACGTAGGATTTGATCACAAAGCTGGTTTCTTCAAATCTAAACCTACAGGCAGTAATATAATCCAGGGCTGTAAGGTAAGGACTTCCACCCCAAGCTCGGATCAAGCCACGACCACAAAGAGCCTTCACACAACTGCTGGGATGCGGGGAACTGTATTCGATGATCTTCTGAAAATCCTGAAGAGCCTCTTCGCAGCGTTTGGCATGAAGATGGCAAAACCCTCGGATGGCAAGAAGGGTATTATAATATGTCTCCTCTTCTGAACCCAGAAGACGGTTGCAGATTTCCGAGGCACTTTGGATATTGCCCTCCAAGAGGGAGCAATCTGCCAGCCGGACATTTAGTTCACGCCTGGCCACTGGGGAAATCTGAATGAGGAAGCGGAGGGTGCGGATCACCGGGGGGAGAAGCTCTTTGCCGCCATCGCTTCGGACCTCAGGCCTGGCACGTACAGCTTCTCTGTAAGCAGCAAACTCCCCATCTAGGGCTGCTCTGGCATGCTTTCCTACCCTCTCGGAATCCCCAGCAGAGAAAAGCGCCTTGAAGCGCCTCATTGCCAGGGCTGGGCATGCCTCAAAGGCCGCTGTCAAGTCCTGCATCATTTCCTGCACCCTTCCACCAAGAGAGAAATAAGCAGCAGCCCTGTCTATGAGAAGGCCGGACGCTCTGTCATTCCAGAATGCACCGGCGTCAGACAAGGCCTCTAAAGCCTTGCTGTAGACAGACACACTCTCCTTGTATTTGTGTTTCTCAAAGAGGTAGGCTGCCTGTGCCTGGCAGACACGGATGTCCTCTGGTGCAACAGCAGCCAGGAAGTCGTGGCAGTTCCTTTGCCAGTTTTCTGGGCCCTCGCTACAGCAAGTGCTCTCCTGAAGCGAGAGGAAGTCAAAGAAGGCCTCAATGATGTGCTGGAGGTGCTCCTTTTGTCGATTGCGTATGAACTTCACAGCCTCGTCCCGATGTTCTGCAAAGACGCAGAGATAATCTGTGATGCCCTTTTGGAAGCGTGTCTGCAACAGCACCTGCGCCAAAGCCTTGGTAAGGACCAGCTCCACACAACGGTGTTCATCAAGCAGAGAGTCACATTGGCTCATCACTTCCTCATAGTGGCCCAGTTTGAGCAAGGCTTCCATCTTGCAGAGAGAGGCAGCCATGTTGTTGGGGTCGAGGGTTGAGAGGAAAATGGCAGCAATTCCAACACTGAGAGACGTGTCCTTCAGGCCTTGAACCCTTGGAATGGGGCTGCCATCTCGACACCACCTTGTTAAAGTTGTAATCACTTTGGCACGAGACTCTTTACCCAGGGAAGCCACCTTGCCAACAGCCGTCGGGATGCTGCAACTGAATGCGGCCGTATAGAAGGCAGTGGCAATAGATAGGTCTTCTACAGCTAATCGCTGCTCCCCTTCCTTACAGAGCCACAGAGCCTGCTCCTTAGATGACATGGAGACTGTTGAAACTTCTCTGGTACCAGCAACCACATTTACTCCACTTGCAAGCCTGTTTTTTTTTTTTAAAAAAAATAATAATTAAAAAATCTATTAAAAATTAGCCTGAGGGATTGCAAGACTGACGGGTTTGTTTACAAGACAGAAACTGATCATAACATATTATGATGTTATGGAGTCATAAGAAGTTTAGAAGAGCCTGCTGGATCAGGCCAGTGGCCCATCTAGTCCAGCATCCGGCTCTCACAGTGGCCAACCAGATGCCCATGGGAAGCCCACAAACAGGACCCAAGTGCAAGACCACTCTCCACTCCAGTGGCTTCCAGCTACTGGTATTTGGAAGCATACTTCCTCCAACTGTGGAGGCAGAGCATAGCCATCCTGGCTAGTGGCCACTGAGGCATAGAAGTGAGGGTCAGCTTCCTTTACATGTTAAATGTGTCGCAGCCAGTATGAATGTTAGCAAAGGCCATTATGGAGCGTCTTTCCCCCTACTCCCATTTGTTTAGCTTTTTTAATTGCCTTTCATTAGTTTGAAGCACCATCTGCATGCTTGACTTCATACAAAATATGACAGAAAATTCCCACAACTAGTGGCTCTGATGTAAATGGCTAGTGAATCCGCTCCGGGTTTTAGTTCAAACTTTCACGGAGCTCTCCGAGGTGCTGAAGTAAGACAGGTGCATTCCCGGCCCTTGCATCCATCCCCAAGACAAGGCTCAATGTTGCCTTCATAGCTTCATTGAACCAAGGGGAACATAACCCTTTATAACCCTTAGCAGACTGATTGCACCTTCTCTTTCAGCAAGCCTTCTGCGTGGATATCTTTATCCCAGCTGGTACCTACATTGGATTTGAATTGATGCTATATATGTGTTGCCGTTGTGTCACATTGTTCTTGTGCCTGTCACTGTTTTTAAATTGCTTTCAAATATATGCAGTTGTCCTGTGTAGATTTTTTTAGCGTATTGCAAATTGCTTTGGGATGATTCATTTATGAAGCGAGTCATAAATGAAAGAATTATTTATTTATTTATTTATTACATTTATACCCCACCTTTCCTCCAAGCAGGGCCGATGCCTGCCCTGGGATTGTGGGTGCCATAGCTCACCACACCCTCCCGATACAGGCGGCATGGGGATAATAAGCCTGCCCACATGACCCATATACCTCTTTTGTCAGCATGCACAACCAAGGTGGTAGTGGGGATGCCAACCCCTTATAGGGAAGTCCCCCCCACAGCCATCTTGGGTGACGGCAGACAGGTGCACATAGCAGGCATGGTTTGCATACTGATGGGAGAGGTAGGTGGGGAGCACAGGCAGGCTTATTGAAGCCCACACTGCCTGTCTGGGGCAAGGGGTGTGCCTGGGAGCTCCTGCTTCATGATCCATGGCAGCATCAGGTTGCAGGACCTGACACTGCCACAGATTGCAGATTGTGGGTGCCGCACTCCCACCCTAAGGAAGAGCCCTTAGGGTCACAGGGGCTCTTGGACAGGGCCCAACCTGGCTGTCCTCTGGCACTGGGACTGCCTCCAAGGAGCTACATGGTTCTATTGTGTCTCCATTTTGTCCTCGCAACAACCCTGTGAGGTAGCTTAGACTCAGAGACTGGCCCGAAGGTCACCCAGCAAACATCATGGCTGAGTGAGGATTTGAGGTCTCCCAGGCCTTAGGTTCAACACTCTAACCATTACACCCTAAAATAATGATAATAATACACTACTCTGAGCTCCTGTTAATAGATAATACAAAGAGCTGAATTGAAATGTCTCAGAAGGCCTTTTTCCCCCCTGGGAAAATTTCTGAATTTCTTTTTTCACCAGCAAAGGTCTTTTGTTTCCTCACCAGCAAAGGTCACTTTGCAGAGTGAATATTCACTGCAATGTTTTGCGTGGTGGTCGCCTCACACACACCCCACCCCCACACACAATGCACCAGAATGGTGCTAGATCCCATGTACCCAGCACCTTCCCCTTCTGCTGATGACTGCAGCAAAATCGGAAGCGAGAAAGCAAGAGTCTGTGGAAGGGGTGGGAACTCACATGTTGGAAAAGCAGTAGCGTGGAGTCTTCCCTAGGGGTGCCTTGTAGCCCCATCCTGCTTTCATTGAGAGTTGTCATTACCGTCGCACACCAGGGAGAGACCTCAGCTCTCATGAACAGAAAGGGATAGGGAAAGGAAAATAGCAGCCCAGACAGCCACATGCCTTGCTTGTTTCCCAGGAAACAGTAAACACTGAAGCTGACTGCTTGCTCCCAGCAGAGAAAGAGAACGAGAAGAGTATGAAAGGCCCCTGGGCAATCAGCAGGAGAAGCAACTTGTGTCCACAGCGGAGAACCAGGAACACAGAAAGCGGGTGGCATCCAGGAAATAGATCCACCTAAACTGGACGCAACTAACTTAGGCTCAATGATTTCAAATGGGACTACTCTGAGTTGGACTTGGCTGGATCTAATCCTTTGCTTTCACATTTGGACAAGGCTGGGTAGAGATTCCACCCTCTTTCCCCACAAAATGGGGAGCCAGTCGTGGCGTAGTGGTTAGAGTGTCCAACTATGAACTGGGAGACCAGGGTTCAAATCGCCACTCAGCCATGAAGCTCAGTGGGTGACCTTGGGCCAGTCACTGCCTCTCAGTCTAACCTCCCTCACAGGGTTGTTATGAGGATAACATGGATGGGGGCAGAACCATGTACGGCACCTTGAGCTGCTTGGAGGAAATGTAGGGCATAAATGCAAATGTAATAGGAATAGAAATCATCACCACTTTTACCATTGTCTCCCCCTGCAAATATATTCACTAATAGACAAAAAAAAAACCTTGCAGCTTAAGAACGTCCCTATAGGCAACAGATATTTCTATCAAACTTTAAAAAGCAGGGAAATTGGGCTGCTGTAGTGAATGCACCAGGGGAGCAGGAGATCTGACCTCCTCTCTGAGATATTGTACTGCCCTACAAAGTTGTCAAAATGCAAACACAATTTGGGTTGGTCTTTCACAGTCCAATCCACTCCCTGTGTAACTTGGAAGAATTTGGTAACATGTGCCTCTGAGCATATGCTGAGTGGTGGCAACACTGCAATCAGCCCAAATAACAGAAACAAGACATGTGCTTTGCTGAACTTGTTTTAGCAGGGAGGAAGCAACAATAAGCCCCTTTCCTTTCCAAAAGGAAAACATTGTGAACAATCTCACTGTTTTTCAGCATTTCTCCCACCTTTTTATTCTACAGCAGGCACTTGTAGTCTCCCACCCAAGTTTAAACCAAAGCTGTCCCTGGCCACATCCACACCAGACCTTTATTTCACTTTAGATAGTCATGGCTTCCCCCAAAGAATCCTGGGAAGTGTAGTTTGTGAAGGGTGCTAAGAGGTGCTAGGAGATGCCCCATTCTCATCACACAGTTGCAATTCCCAGAAGAGGGACTGACTGTTAAACCCATCTGGCCACTGGAACTCTGTCAGGGGAATCCTACAGCATGTGTAGTGCTAATTTCTCCTAACAGAACACATTTTTGTAGCCACTTTTGATTAATGTGCACATTTCTGCAAGCATTTTCTTGTCATGTAATGCATTCATGCATACATTCATTTTTATGCACCCTTCCCCCTAACGTATACATTTTTGTCAACACTGTTTGGTTGGTGAACTGCATTGCAAAATGCAAACAGGTGTGAATTTTGAAGGGTAGCTGCGTTTCCGTCTTCATATTGTTTCAGAAAGTGTGAATTTGATAGATTTGGCTTTCTCACCCATCCCTAATGGTGAATGCAGGGCAGAGGCCACTTAACTGGTAGAGTCAGTGCATGCATTTTCTCTTCCTGTTCCTCCCAAGGACCTTGATTCTCTTTGCCTGGGAGTGCAGGCGCGTTTTCATATGACTTGGGAGGGGCTCATTTGCAGGGCAGAAAAATTGGTGAGTGGGAGAAGGGTCAAGCAACTTCTACTTGCCAATTCCTCTCATCTCAGAAACTTCTCAATTTGCATTATTGTTAAGGGCAAGACAGTTATGGGGAGCCTGATTTTCCTTCGTAACATGGAGATTGAGAACAGGAAATATAGGAAACAAAGGGTTGTCTCCAACTAAATCTTACTCAGATTACATTAGGGATGGGCGAGAAATTCAATTCAATTTGCATTTAAAGCCGGATTTATCAAATCCGCACTTTCCGAAACAACATGAGAACCGAAACACAAGCCATCCTTCAAAATTTGCACTTACCTGAATTTTGCAGTGCAGTTCTCTAAGGAAGCAATGCTGGCAAAATGCATATCCATTAGGGGAAAACATGTGTAAAAATGAAAATATTCATGTAAACAACAAACAAAGATACACTAGATGAGGAGATGCTGCTTGCAAAAACGTGTACATGAGTCAAAGCTGCTGAGAAGAAGATGTTTGGTAGGAGAAATTTGCACCAAAATGCTGGAAGTTTTTCATGAGTTTTTTTTTTAATGACAAATTGTTGCAGGAATGTGGAGGAACGAATTTAAGGTTGGGAATCATGAGAAACTGAGACAACTGAAACAGACAGATCTTTCCATCCCTAGAGCAGACCCACTAAAATAAATATGTCCATGAGAAGAGCCCTGCTGGATCAGACCAGGGGCCCATCTAGTCCAGCATTCTGTTCACACAGTGGCCAGCCAGCTGGGAAGCTGGTAAGCAAAAAAGGATGTGTTAGTCATGTCCGTTAATTTCACTGCGTCTGCTCTAAGTAGGACCTAGCTGGCAAGAACGCACATGAACTGCAGTAACATTAGATGTATAACTTACCACAACTTTCTGCAGGATCTGCAGGGCCGAGGTGACTGAGATCAGCTGTTTTTCTTTCCTGGTTTATTGCATCCAGATAGGAACAAGCATCCCCAAATCTGGCTCCAAAACAGTATCAGAGAGAGAGAGAGACAGAAAAAGAATGAACAAGGCTCTCCAGAACTCTATTTAAATATTAAAGCATGCAACAGGTCCTTCTTCTGTCACAATGCAGACAATGAATTTTTTAACAGGAGGAAGCTCCCAGGTGGCCTGATTGCTGTCATAAGAAAGCAAGATAGGTTTCACCCTTAGGTGGAAGCAGAATGGGTGCATCTCTAGGATGAGGAACTTTTTTCCCAGCCCTATTCTTTTTTGGGAGATCTTCTGGGGCTACATGCAAATGGTGGAGAAGGCCAGAGGAAAAAGCAGGCGGCACAATGAATCCAAATTTCACATTTATACAGTAGGCGACTGTCCACACACACTCAGACTCCCTCCCACATCTGTCTTCCATCCAGTCAAGCAAAACGCACAATTGGAGAGTTCAAGGACGCATGCCAGCCAAGCAAAAACTCTAAAGGACGGTGCATTGTAGATCCGGTAGGGGGGTGACCTGCACCGAGTCCCATGGGCCAGCTAGCTAGACTGGCTTGGAATACTGCATCTGACACCTGGTCCTCAGGTTTCTCAGCCTCGGTGCATCCCATCCATCTATCTTGAGCCTTGGATTTCAAAAACCAAAAGGGCACAAGGCATCTTGGTGTTAACCAAGACCAGCAATATTGTGTGTGTGCGCATGCCATCTGCTACAGAGGATGATGTGAGTGCAATCTATATAGTGTTCAGTATTTTTCCCTGTGGCATGCCCCATCTTTTAACATTATCCCAAGAAATCTTTCAGCCAAAGTTTGGAGAGCTTAAAGGGATGCCCGCTGCTGCAGATAGGTGATGACCCAAGCAGCGGGAAGGTCAGTAGTTCAAGGCAGACACAAAGGCAAGGCAGGATCAGCACCTTGGACAGGGGCTTAGGTGTAGGTTTCAGGACTACAGTCAGCGAGCCTGCCACTGATGCAGAGCATACATGTTGCTCCAGCAGTGTCCTGGAGCACCTTGCAGATCTTTATAGCCTGGGGAACATATTCACTGACTAGAATCCCTTTGAATTCTGCATCAGCCTCATTAAAGGGCCAAGGTGTTCCTCGACAGCCAAGGGATTCTGCTAGCACCTGGGGTTTTAAGGCATGGGTGTATCTCCTCAAGGTGTCCTGATTCTCCAAGGAATCTGTGGACCAATAATGGGAATCTGATGGTGGAGGGTTCAAAGGAGGATATGCAGACTCCGGTGACTCACTGTGGCTCCATATGGGACAGGCTAGGGAGTGGACTCATATCCACCTCAGGGCTGCCATTGTCGGAGGACTCTATATTCAAGGATTCCTAGGCTGGGGCCACTGCAGTATTCCTCCCCCGCCCCCAAAGATACACATCTGTGTATGCTTCTGAATGCATTTTACCCAATAATACACATTTTTGTATGCATTTCCCCTAAAATATACAATTTCCACCATCAAAATCCATATTTGGTATGCAGTTTTTTGAACCAAGATTGCATCACCAAAACTGGAGAAGTGCAACGTCTCATCGCTCACTGCATGCCAATCCATGCATTACTCAGAGAGGCAAATTAGGTCACTTAAAATGCTTACAGAATGAAATTCTCCTCCACCCCTTACAATGGCCTCTAGTTTGTATGGCTTTTAAAGAAAGAGATTAGGTAGGAAGTGTATGGAGGGCAGGTTTATCAATAATGATTGTCTGTGAACTAAATAGAACCTCCCTGCATTAGAGCAGTATACCTCTGAATATCAGGCACTAACAGTCACAATCTCTTATGGCAATCGTAGTCATCTTTTGTCAGGGGTTGTTGAGCCCCAGGTCTTTCATGAAGCCCCGGGAGGGGACAGGCATGAGTTTCAGGTTCCCCAGCAGTTAGCAGGCACGGAGTCATTGCTGAGTCTTCTCAAGACCTTGGGGAAGGGAGTGAGTTTGATGTCGTGCCAGTTCCCATGAACGACGCTGCCTCCAAAGAGGACAACACGCAGCGCCCGGACATGCCAGTAGAGCCATTGGGCGATGCTTCAGAGAGCGCGGTAACCCCCCTTTACCAAGTGGCTTTGGGGATGCTTCAGATGCTTCTCCGCCCCCTGACCTCAAGCCTGTCGCCAAGGAACCGGTTCTTTCAGATGAGCCACTGGAAGCACGGCCCCCTTCATCTCGCTCTCGATGCCGTGAGAAACAGACAGGGCAGAGGGAGAGCGTGCGCAGGAGCCAGAGATTACGATCCAAGACTTTCCCTATTTAAGGCTGTCGCTTTTTGATTAGGGCGCTGAGGCAACTTCCTTCATACATTGCAGAGCATGTGTAGAGTTTAGTTGGGGAATTGTAGTATGCTGGCAAGGGGAATCCTATGAAGTGCACTGGCTTCGATGTATCCATTACTTTAATAAAACAAGAATTACTTGCACCTGCATCTCAGTCTCGTCTTCAACCCCTTACTGTTTTGGGGAGCTGGGTCTCCAGCATTCTATGGACCTATCAACATGAAAAGGGAGTGTGTCAGCCACTGAGAATAGTCTTCTAACATGCGTCCTTGTGCTTTCCTGCTGAATGGAGGAGTGAAAGGAGGTGAAGCAGCCACTGAGAAGACTCTTCTCAGTAACTAATGCTCTTCCCTTTCATGCTTATTGGCTCCTAGGCATGTCTGTTGTTGTAAGAGAAGGCATTGACAAGGATCACATTCTCAACCCAGCAGCAAAAAGGGGTGGGCGTGGCTGTGGCTGTCATGAAGGGACCCCGCACTTATGGATTTGCCACTACGCTACTGTCCTTTGCTAGTGACCTCCTAAAGGCATCTGTCTCGCTGTTGTTAGAAGCAACTCTGTGGACAGTTGCAACACTATCTGATCCACCAGTGGCTGTGCTTAAGTCAGCCTTTTGCCAGCCTGGTGCACTCCACTTGTTTTGCATCTGAACAGCCTTGCTGGCTGGGGCTAATCGGAAAAAGAAGGGCTGGCTTAAGTTTTTGACTTTTTTAAGAATGCTGTTCACATGCTAAATGGTCTCTTATCTGAATTGTAAGGAAAACTGACAGAGGAACTACTTTGTGGGGAAATGGAGCGCACACACATGGAGAACGTGTGTGCGTGCGTGCACATGTGCATGAGTGTGAAAATCAAGTTTTCAATTTCTGAACATTTAGAGTTCTTAGGAGAAAGGGGAAAAATCCCCTTCTGACTCCATTAATCTAACTCTTGCTCGTATATCAAAGTGTAGCGCATTTCCTTGTAAAAATGATTAAGCTGCTAATTAAGCTGTTTATAACGTGTTTCGCTGGTTGCTAATGATAATTAACATGCAAATTAGCTGAGGGAAGAGAGGCACAGGGGTCCTCAGTTCATTACGAAGTTAATTACTGTTTGCATACTTAAACATTACAGTTATAAATGGTGGCATTTAATGTAATGGGCAAGCTGATAATTATGCCAGCGACATTTTGAAAAGACATTTTTGCTCTCTGTTTTTCCCACCCCTCTACCCCCGCCCTGGGTGATTAATGTCTTTATGCTTGGCTGATAAACTTAGTTCAAAAAACCAATATAAGTTGGGAACTCTAGGGTAACCAAATAAGTTATCATTTAACAATGATATGTTTCGTTCTCTGCTCTTGATTTAAAAGTGGGGAGGGGGAGGGAAAGGGCTTGCAAAGAAAATTGCCAGACTGATAGTAAGAAACCAGTGGGACCTGCAACAAAATGTTGCAGCGTATCCTTCCTCGTAATAGGAACACTCCATATCATGGTTGGGGAAGGGCTGTAGGTCAGTAGTTAGAGCATCTTGCTTTGCATGAGGAAGGCCCCAGATACATGGAGGACTGGGAGAGGCTCCCTGTTTGAGACCCCTGTTTAGAGCCACTGCCAGGGAATGTTGACAGTGCTGAACTAGATGGACCCAGTAGTGTAGTGGCAAATTCAGAAGTGCAGGGTCCCTTCATGTTAGTCACAGCCATGCCCACTTTTTTGCTGCAGGGTTGAGAATGAGATCCTTGTTAATGTCTTCTCCCACAACAGACATCCCTAGGAGCCAATAAGCATGAAAGAGAAGAGTGTTGGCTACTGAAGAGAATCTTCTCAGTGGCTGACTCACCTCCTTTCACTCTGATTGGCTCTAATCAGCGGGAAAGGACAAGAAAGCATATTAGAAGACTCTTCTCAATTGCTAAACACTCCCCATTCATACTGATTGGCTGGTAAGAGACATAGGGACCCTGATGGGACCCTGCTCCCAAGTAAGGGGTCTAAGACGCCCTGAGACCCTGGACAACTACACCCCTGGATGGACCAATGGGTCTGACTCGGTCTAAGGCAACTTCCTATGCCTCTGTGGCTCCAGCCCACCATTCCACAATCCCCCAGTTTTCCATTTTTCTTTTCCAATGGCACTCAACATTCCAAGCCTACTACTCATCCTCAGCCAGTCATAATTGGACTTTTTGGGGGTGGAGGTAAGAATGATTGCCCCCTCAGGATTTTGTTTTGTTCCAGTGCTATTGGCACACACCACCTGAGTTCGCTGTTCGAGGGGGAGAAAGCCAGATCCAAAAGCTCTGGTGCATATTAAGATCCACCTTGCTCAATGAGACAAATGGTTAATCAAAGCCTGCATTCGGTCTCTAACACTGGATAGCCGTGAGGTCACCAGGCTTTCTTAGCCCTTTTGGTATGTGAGAGAGTGTCGTGGGTAGCACCCCACTGGTCACTTCCAGTATAGATAATCGGAGCCTTGAAAAGGACATAGAGCTGAAAGAGGAAGTGGGGAAGTGCGTCACTCTTTCAATGTCCTCCTTCCGCTCTATTTGCCTTTCAGGAGAGGAAAAAGGTAACCACCCTCACCATTTAATGGCCAAAGGGACAGTCAAGAGTTGGTGGTTCAGGGACCTTGGGGGCATCAGGGGAAGACCTTGAGGGCACCACTGTACCCATGGGCACCACATTGGTGAACCTAATGCCTCTGGAAGCAGGACAGGATCCAGGCACCCATTCTGCAACTCTCTGCAAAAGGTGTTGTGTTACTGAAGATGGAGGCCCAGAACCAGGTGTGAACTAATCATATATGCATCTTAGTAACTGGTTTCCTCTCCCCTCCAAATACCATCATTTGGGTATTTTAGATTGTTTCTAAATTGTTTTTAATGTCGTACTTTAAAATGGTTGTAACCCACCCTGGGACCTTTGGGTGAAGGGCGGGTAATAAATGATGATGACGCTGATGATGATGCAATGGTTCCCAAACCTTTTTCCCCCCCCAAGGAGCACTTGAAAATTGCCGATGGTCCTGGCAGACCTCTTAAACGATTTTTCTGCCTGTTGTAGCAATTGACATGTGCTGTGACAGATGACGTATGATTTTCAGTGTTATCTTTTATTGCTTCTTCTGTCTTGTCTTTTACTGCATTACATTTTGCATTCTCTAGAATTTAAACGGTTGCTTGCCCATTTTTACTTAACATTAATTACATACGTGCATGGATAACAGAAAGAAAGGAACATCGTCACTGATAAATCTCATATTACATGGTGGTCGAGCAGTCGCATAAACAAAGGTCTTCCCAGACTTATATTACCAACCTGGGAATTCAAATAGTAATATTAATAAAATACAAGATAAGAAATAAATAAAATACGATTAAAAAGCAATATGAATATTTAAGATGGGCATGCCGTGGACCACCTGAATGAAGCTCATGACTCACCTTCCCTAACCAAAATCTCACAGCAACATCTGGGCCTGGGTTGTTGTTTTTCTAAAAGTCAAATCAATATACCATCAAGCAATACTGAATCATAAAGATTCCCCACACCAAAGGTTCCCCACACCGGGTCTACACTGACTGGCAATAGTTCTCCAGGGCTTCTGGCCAAGGTCTTTGCCATCACCTGCTTCCTGTATACAGTTATAGCTCAGTTAATGAAGTGCATGCATTCCTGAACATTACTTCTATAACAGAAACTTTGGTACCAGAGGTAGAAATAACATGGAAAGAAGAGGGATAGGTTCCTACACCACAAAAAAAGACGAGCAGTTCAACATTTTTCAGCAAACTTTTTATTCAAAACTAGCAATACGCACGTCTGAAATGAAACAACTGGGTCAGGTAAGCCTTGCATACAGACCACTTGAAGGATTCTTCTAAAATGCATCCAGGGATGCCTGCCTTGTCTTTTTTCTTTTATCGTGTAGCATCTTGCTATAGCAATCTAAAGTTTTGAGCACAGTTCTCTCTGTACTCTTGAGCAGGCAGGCAAGGAGAGAGGGGGGGAGAGGGAGGGACCAAGCACCACCACCATTCTGTGCTTGGTCCCCCCGTCTCTGTCTCTGTCTCTCTCTCTGCCACCCTCCCCTACGCTCGAGCAGATGTGTCTGCAGTAAAGAGTGCTTCCAGGGCACCCGAAGCACTGTTTACTGCAGAGGCGCCTGCACCACCTGGCATTTAAATCACCATTATATTATGATTATTATATATTGAATTTATATCCCACCCTTCCTCCGAAATAAGTCCAGGGAAGAAAACATATCAACAAAACAATTGAACAACAAGGGGGTGGGAAATCTAAAACCAGTCACAGTTAAAACATTCTAAAATACATTCAGCTGAGCCCTATCTGCACTATACATTTATTCATTTTATTATTTATTACATTTATACCCCACCTTTTTTTCATTGTAGAAACTCAAGGTGGCATACATGTGGTTCCCATGGAGTCTCCCATCCAGGCACTGATCAGACCCACACCTGCTTAGCTTCAGCAAGGTGGTGGCCTCATGTGCCTTCAGACCATAGCCTGAGAGCAGTATCATACCACTTCAAACAGCCAAGGACTCTTGGAGCTGTAGTTTGTTAAGGGTGCTAATAGCTATTAGGAGACCCCTATTTCCTCTCACAGAGCTACTATTCCTGAACTGTTTTAACAATCAATCCCTCTTCCGAGGGAACTTTGGGAATTGTAGTTTTATGAGTTGGAGATTTTTTTTTTTAAAAAAAATGAAAATTCATTAGCAAATTTCTCCTAGCATACACATGCTTGTATGCAGTTTTGCCTAATATACACATTTATGCAAGCAATGTGCCCTAATATAATACATTTCTGTATGTTACATTCACTAACAGACATATTTTCACACACGCTTTTATAGTCATTACATGGCTGGATGGCCGTGTGTTCAGTTTGTATAAAGTTTCAGAAAGTATGAATTGAATAGATCCGCCTTTAAATGTGAACTGTATTCAGTTTCTCTCCCAGCTGTATTGGTGGCTATTGAGTGCTTGGGAAAACTGCTTTTAAACCATACTGAGACTGAAAATGGTTTTATTATTAACCTTGTCATTCCAAGAAAAGCCATTAGAGGGTGCCAGCATTCTGTATGTAGCCCTCAAAAGTTCCAAGCAGGGTGGGTGATGCTGATGGACAATTTCAAAAGCCTGCTTAAGCTAGAGCTAGTAAAATTAACCAGTGTTTGGAAAGTTCATTTTTAAAAAAGAAATTAATCCCAGTTCACATTCAGTTCCTCCAAAAAGGAACTAATTCTGTTCCAGTTCAATTCACAATGCATTCATGTGGCCCTGGGAATTTTTTTTTTCAGCCTTCAGAATTCTGCAAGCTGCTCTGCCAAAGTATACAATATACTTAAGAAGACTAAGAAAACGTCAGAACATGCAGCTGGTGTCATGTGAGCAATTGTTTTATTTATTTTCGCCAATCTTTAAGCTTAGACAGCAGCATCACCTTGCAGAGGTGAGGGGTTTCTTTCCTCACATCTCTCCATCCAGGCAAGCAGGAGGCATTACTGCAATTCAAAGACAAATTCAAAGTGTGCACCAAATGACTATATGGGTTGAAACAACATACAAAAATGTGTTATATTAGGAGCAATGGCTTGCAAAAATGTGTACATTAGTCAAAACTGCATACAAAGATGTATTTATTAAGAGAAATTCACACTAAAGCGCTGAAGAGTTTTCATGAGGATTTTTTTTAAAAAAAATGCAAATCGCTGCAGAAATCTGGAGAACCCAATTTAAGATCAGAAAAATGAGAAATGAGAGAACCAAAATTGGCAGATCTTTCCATCCTTCGTAGCCAGTGCGATGCCTTCCAGATGTTGCTGGACAACAACTGCCATCATCCTTGACCACTGGCTATGTTGGCTAGAACTGATGGGAATTGCAACCCCCAGAGGGCACAATGTTAGTTCCTCATTTCTAAGACCATATAATTGACAGTGCTCGGGTTCGATGCAATGTGGCCAGTTGTGTGATATTTTTTAAACACAGAAACCATCATTTCCCATTTCAGTGGCTCCAAACATTTTCTCACAGTCTCAGCCTGCCCTCTAGACTAGAATCCAGTTTTAAGGGGGGGGGGAGAGAGGGAGAGAGAGAGAGAGAGAGAGAGATGACTTCCTTTGCTATAGTCAGTAGATCTCTTATCGGTCCGGGTAATCTGAGACGCCTTGCTGAACATTCACTCTGTTACAGTACCTGGAGCAAGTTGCTATATGTTAATGCAAAGCCGTAGAAATTACAGCCCAGGATTTCAGCATCCTAATTTAAACTTCCTCTTCTTTCAAGCTGAACAGAAACCAGAAGCAGAAAGCGAGGGGAGGGGGGAAAGGGATGGATTAGATGGGGTGGGGGATGAGAAGAGAGAGGCCATTCAAATAAGAGTGCAGAGTTTCAAGAAACTCATTAAGTGTCTATAGAAAAAACAAGGCCAACGTGCGGAAAACCTCGGCGCATTAACAGATCACATTATTGTTTACATCACAGGCTTTAGGACGCAAGTCCTCTGCACAATTACCTGGGAATTAACCACATGGAGCAAAGTGAAACTTACTTCTGAGTAAGGATGGACAAATCTGTGCTTTCTGGTTCTCTCACTTCTTCCAGTCTTAGATTCAGATCGCCACATTTCCCCAGGAATTTGTGAATTCTCACTGAAACAATCTGCATGAAAAAATCATTAGCATTTTAGTATGACTGTCATGTAATCAACACGTTTTTGGATGTGGTTTTGACTAATATACATTTTTTGCAAGCGTTTTCTTCTCCTAATATGCATTTTCCATGCTATGTTCATTAATATATGCATTTAAATACACATTTGACACTAGCATATGCATTTTTCCACATATTTGTATGCTGGAGAACTGAATTACAAAATTCAGAGAAACGTTAATTTCAAAGGATGGCTGTGTTTTGGTTTATAGCTTGTATCAGAAAGTGCAAATTAAGTAAGTTTGCCTTTAAGTGTGAACAGAATCAAATTTCTGCTCCATCCCTACTTCTGAGGAAGCATGCAATAGGATTGTGCTCTAATAGCTCTCCATTCTTCGCAGAGAACTGTGGTCATTTTTTAAATGGATGTGTATGGGGGGACTGGGTAAGGCATTTTCAACAGTCCCCCTCTCACCAGACAACAATTCCTATGGGTGACAGTGAAAGTTAAGCTAGTATAGGGACCTGTGCTCTGTGAAAGTATCTATTTTAATTTATTTATCTATAATAAGGGAAGGAAGAAGTTAAGAGCATGAATCACCAGGTAGAGTCATTGGCCTCCAAACTATAGTCCCCTTTTAAAGCTTGTTACTGACCATGGTGGATTGTTTGTTATAACCGTTGGGCAAACTCCCCACAACTTGACTCAGAACTGATCTAGACAAACTGCGCTTCTCTCTCTCTCTCTCTCTCTCTCTCTCTCTCTCTCTCTCTCTCTCTCTCTCTCTCTCTCTCTCTCACTCACTCACTCACTCACTCACTCACTCACTCACTCACTCTCTCTCACACACACAGAGACTTGTTTTTGCTTTCCTGAGACCAGTTCCAAAACTGGGCTCTTGATGACATCGTTGGAAGCACAATGGAGGACTGCGTGCCTCTCCAAAACCCCTTTGCAAACCCACCCTGTCCTGCAATTCCCTCATGTTTGAGAACACCAGAAGAGCTTGGCCACTGGATCAGGCCAGTGGCCTATCTAGTCCAAGATACTGTTCTCACAGTGGCCAACCAGATGAGAAGCCCACAAGCAGGACCTCAGCACAACAGCAACTCTTCCCACTTGTGATTCCCAGCAACTGGCATTCAGAGGGCTAGTGCCTCTGATGGTGAGCACCCAAAGCAATTGCCAATATAACAACATATGTAAAGCAGTCACATACCAGCTGGTATAAAGATGTTAGAAGGCTTGTTGAAAGAGGAACATCATCAGCAGGTGCAGAGAGGACAATAGTGGAACATAGCCATAGTGACAAGTAGCCATTGATAGCCTTCTCCTCCATGAATTTGTCTAATCCTCTTTTAAAGCCATCCAAGTTGGCGACTGCTATTCATTTTGCCCTGTCAACCCCTGACATTTTTGTTTACCTAGCAGTGGTGTTGGGGAAGTCTTTCTGCAAGGCCTCCGTTGCTTTCTGCATTCCATGAGCTTGGGGCTTTGGGAAATTTAATTCTCCAGGACTCCAAAGTCATTAGTATGTTAGCTATCCTAGAAGCTACATGTTGTTACAGTGTGCAACGAACCAGGATGGGAGGTCGTGGCTGTCTTATAAAAATGACGCAAGTGTTCACCTCCATCAGGTAAGAGGAAAGGACAGTGTCAGCCCTGGTAGTGGTGATCCTACGGACAGCACCAGTAAACTAAATGTGAGCTGAGCATGAACCTAATAGGAATGTGGGTGTGGCTCTGAATCAGTTCAGGAGGGGGAACTCATGAACTTGCCACTGTGAGCCACTTCTGGATTTCAATGTTATTCGTTGTCAACATTATGTAGAAGGGAGAATTTCAGAAGCTGCCACTTCTCCCATCATCAGGCTCTGCCGGTGGGAAAAGCAGCCAGTTAGAACCATAGATGAAAATTAGAATGTTAAAGACAAGAGTTGGTTGACAGAATCACAACGTTGACATGTATATAGTTCAAGGGGAAACCATACCATTGGAGTGATATATGTTGGCAGCTGATAAGTTATTCATCAGCAGGTAACAGACTGATCAATTTCACGCCTGGAGGTTTTTCTCTTCACTTGCGTTTCCTCCCTCCTCCGCCCCGCCACTAACTCTTAAAAAAAAATCTGGAAAGCACAAAATATTTTTCTAATTAAATAAATCTATGGTGCCCACATTAGTAACAGCCAGCCTGTGAGTCTGCGACTGGGTGATGGTGCGGGTGGGTGGGTGGAAAAGAGTTGAGTGGAGCGAGACTGAAATAATGATTTTATTTTTTCATTAAATAGAATTATAGGCAGTTACTCAAAGCAACTGTGGGCCTAATTGAAAGAAAACCATTTCTTCTTAATTTACTTTCACGGTTCCGGATGATAAAAGAGCGTGTTGGCTGGAAAATTAAATAATAATCATAAAAAAAAACACAGCACAGCTCCAGAGACGCTTGACATAATGACAGACAGGCACAGGTGGAGCAAGATGAAAGGTGATGCACCTTTGTTTCCACTTTAATAAGATGTCATTAACATGCTGAATGGGGCAGAAGACCCACCCTCTCTTGGCCAACCCCAGCCTAAGCACACAACTCCCTTCTCAAGACTTGTCACCAACATTTTGCCAGAATCAAACTTGGCAAAGAATATTAAAAAGAATTTTGTAAGAAGCAAACCCAAGAGAATTCCATCAGGTTGTGTTCACCCAGAGTAGGCCCACTGAAATCAAGGGACCTGAGTTAGTCAGGTCTGTTAATTTCAATGGGTCTACTTTGAGTAGCACTAGCATTTGCTACAACCCATTGTGCCCAGTACAGCTGAGCAAATCTGTCCATTTTGGTTTCTTGTTTTTTTCATTTTGAAGTTTGGGGGTTGTATTCCATAGTTAGTCCTATTCAGAGTAGACCCATTGGGTTGCAGCCAACTATATTCCACTCAGAGTAGACCCACTGAAATTAATCAACCTATGGTAGTGATGTCCACTAACTCCAATGGGTCTGCTCTGATTAGAATGAGCACTGGATGCCACCAATTAAATTAATAGACATGACTGAGAGCCAGTGTGTTGTAGTGGTTAAGGTGCTGGACTACGACCTGGGAGACCAGAGTTCGAATCCCCACACAGCCATGAAGCTCCCTGGGTGACCTTGGGCCAGTCACTGCCTCTCAGCCTCAGAGGAATGGTAAACCCCCTCTGAATACCGCTTGCCATGAAAACCCTATTCATAGGGTCACCTGCCTGAAACTCTCGGAGAGCACTGCCAGTCAGTGCAGGCAATACTGAGCTAGGTGGAGCAATGGTCTGATTCAGTATAAGGCAGCTTCCTGTGTGAACTGTACCTTAAGGAAAGGGTTGTAGCTCAGTGGTAGAGCATCTCTTTCATGTGCAGGTTCAATCCCTGGCACCTCCAGATAGAGTGGAGACAGACTCCCTGTCTAAAACCAATGCTGCCGGTCAGTGGCGAGCAGACAACTCTAAGCTAGATGAACCCTGATTTGGTAGAAAGGCAGTTTGCTATGCTCCTATCTCTGGACACAGGTTGGAAAAGAGAGAGTCCTCCAAATTTCCCCCCAAACATATTACATTTAGCTAAGATTAGCTGTCTGTAGTAAGTTTCCATGAGCCTTGTCCAAACTGGTACCCCCCCACACACAGAAGTTTTGTGCTACAACTCTTGTCAGCCCCAGCCTGGGGCTGATGGGAGTTGTAGACCAAAACACCTGGGGGGACACCAGGTTGCAGAAGGCTGCCCTCCAAGAATCAGCCCATAGAAGCTTGAAGAATGGTATTTTGAGCAAGGGAGAAACCCCAAATTTGGCAGGGTAGGAGAGAGAGAGCGCAAGAAGAGATTTACGGAGGGGGAGTAAGAGCAGGAGACATGGTAAGTTAAGCAAATTTCCAGTTCTTTCCCCAAGAATCTGCTTCAAAGGCTCTTTCTGCCCTCAGCAAACGTTGGCTGTCAGAGCCAGTCTCCACTCTTTGGCCGGAACAAAACCGACCCTGTGTTCCAGTCCCAGTGGCCAAGGTGAATGGCGGGTCACTGCCAAGCCGCTGCGGTGCACTCCACCTGAGGCACTCTCTCTCTGTGTGTGCGGAAGAGCAAACTGCCTGGCACTGGGCCACCACGGATGGCTGTCTTGGCCCTTCTCTGCATTGCAGATTGTCGCCACAGATCAAGGATAGTCTCGCCTCTCTTTGGAAACCCTCCTTCAGTTGAGAAGGCTTCTGTCATTAGCTGTGTGGGCCAGGGTCCCCTCGTATATGCACGTGCATGCACACCCATGTCATTGTGGCCAAACAAAACCACACCAGTGTGACTGCATCTCCACTGAGAACCAGATGGTGGATAACGTGCGCACAGACACACATATGCACCTCCTCCTTAAATTAGGCCCCAATGAAAGAGCTTTCAGCACCTGGGAAGGCCAAATTATTTTTACCCTTAGCCTCACCTCATTCATCCTCTGTGCAACACAGAGGAGATATGCTCCAGCTTATCAGCACTACAACAAACCTCTTGTCTGGGCAGGGCAGGAGTGAAAAGGGACAATGAGATGCATTGTCAATGGTTTGTCACCAAAGTGTTCTTAAAAAGGATGCTCAAGTTTGGAGGAGGGCACACGCTGCAAACATCTGTGCATTTCTGCAAGGCTGCGTTGCCCATCTGTTCTCATCTCTGCTGTTTCACACAGTGGACTTGGAATATACAAATAAAAGCTGTCAAGTCCTGTTATCAGTTTATTGATGGAACTGTCTCATTATCAAAAGTAATTCAGATCCAGAACTCAGACTTGTAATTTGTTTTCCTGAGCTTTCATTTTTTGAAATAAGCAAGTTTCTAGCCCTTATGGAAATCAAGATAGCTGACTGTTGGACGATTCAGGACAGACAGCAAAAAGTATTTCTTCACACAGTGCATGCTTAAACTATGGGATTCATCACTCTGAAAAGTGATGACCACCAACAGGGATGGCTTTAAAAGAGAATTAGACAAATTAATGGAGGATAAGGCTATCATTGGCTACTAGCCATGATGGCTGTGTTCTCCCTCTGCTAGAAACCACAGGAAGGGAGAGTTGCTGTTGGGCACAGGTTCTGCTTGTGGGCTTCCCATTGGAGCATCTGGTTGGCCACTGTGAGAACAGGATGCCGGACTATGTGGGCTATTGGCCTGATCCAGCACTGTTCTTTCATGAAAATACATAGGCACTTAGGCGATGCATACTGAAAAATCAGACCGATTAGGAATGGAAGTGGCTTTAATGCTGCGCTGTTTCTCTCGACAAACATAAACGTAATTATGCAAATGAAGCTCCCTGCTTTGCATAACTTACGCACGTTGCAGAATCCAACTTTGGGGGCACTTTTTTTTTTCTGTTTGCATGGGCTGGACAGTGCCTCCCAGCATGTGCTTTTTTGATTTACCCCCCTGGCCCATTCCAAATTCCTTATGAGATGCCCTCTCATTAGTCCGTGCCATGGCTCGCTGCGTCTGCATTGCACATGCCACCGTGGCCAGCCACACTTATAAGAGCTGTGAAGCACAGCTGCTCTCAGCAAGAAGCAGAGGTCACAACCAAAGCAGGCTGAGAAAGTTACAGCTGTCTGGCGTCTTTTGCTCACCTGGAATTTTAACAGCCAACAGAAGCCAGGGCAAGCGTTGGACCTCTGCTTTTAATTTAGCTCATGGAGGAAAACAACAGCAACAACAAACATTTGAAAACATGGAGCAAAAGTAACAGGGGAGCAGGGAGATTTTGTGTTTGTAATTTAATCCCTGCAGCCAAAACCTTTTTTGCATGCTGGGGGGAAAAAAGCTCAGAAGCGATGCTTTTAAAAAATGTGTTTGCTGGGAAAAATTACATCTCCTGCAAAAGGTGACTGGCTAAGCACTCTGTCCTATTATAAGCACCAAACAAGAACACCAGAGTTGTCTGGGTTGCCAACAGCAATGTAAAATCCTGATGGGTTCAACCAAGGCAAGGACGGGGAGCCTGTGGCTCTCCAGAAGTTGATGGGATGAACCCCTGTCAGCCCCAGTCAGCATGGGCCAATGATCAGAGACGATGGGAGATGCAGTCCGACAACACGACAACCCCATCCGCGAGTGAAGATAAAGGGAAGAGATAGAGAACCGTTTGCAGGCTGAGGGCCACATTCCCTTCTAGGAAACCCTCCAGGGGCCACATGCCAGAGGTGGGCGGGGCTAGAAGCAAAAGGTGGCAGAGCAATGAATGCTAATTTTACCTTCGTACTGTAGTCTTGTTTCTGCATACACTCACCCATCCTCCATCCAGAGAAGCAAGAAACACGAGCAGGACACGTTCCAGCCAGGCAAAAGCCCTCTAGGAGGGCACAAAGCAGGGCTGGGGAGGAATATGGCCTCGGGAGAGTAGGTGTGGCCTGGGAAGACTCATGCAGGCCAGACAGAGAGATCTAGAGGGCCATATTTGGCCACTCCGATCTGAGGTTCCTTCTCCCTGATACAGGCGGCACAACTGAGTGACATTATCAAAGTCTGGTAATTGACATTGTTCACCTGTTGGACTTTCAGCCCCTCCTGACACCATTCAAGAAGAACTGGGGCTCTTGGGCATTGTTCAGCAACCATAGAAGGTCCTCTCTCTTCCATCATGCTCTGCGCTAAGAGCTGCAACAAACCTGCTCTTGAAATTTCTCTGAAGAGCATGGCTAAGAGGTTCCACGAATTCTCCTCCAAAAAGTGTGGCCAAGTGTCCTCCTCTGCAAAGGACCATGGAGTCCCACCTGGAAGCCGGTCTTGAGACCTGGGGATGTCCAGCCTCATGGACTTTCCATCCTGCTGGGCCTGAAGGAATTGCATGCCAGTTGTCCTGTTATCTGGGCAACCTGGGCTGTGCCAGGGACTGCCTCTTCTGACTGACGCCTCTAGCCGTCTCATGGTTGCGAGGTCAGGCTGCTGGGGTCCTATCCCACCAGCAAGGGCTCTCCTGCTGAGAGTCATGGAGCTGCTAACTTGATTCTCACGTGGCGCAAGGCCTAGCCAGCTCAGACGGCGACAATCCCTGTGCAGAATAAGAGTATTACCTAGAATTAACTGCAATGGCACAAGGGATTCTTTTAACTTCAGGCATCCCACAGCCTTTCCTTTCCATATGTTTACCTTCCTAGCTGGAGTCTACAAATAGGGGAGGGTCATAGCTCAGTGGTAGAATATCTGTTTTGCATGCAGAAAGTTCCAGGTTCAGTCCCTAGTGTCTCCAGGTAGGGCCGTGAATGGTCCCCATCTGAACTCTTGAAAAGCTGCTGCCGATCAGTGTAGACTGTACTGAGCAAGATGGACCAGGATGGTCTGACTCAGGATAACGCAGCTTCCTAATTTCAATTTCTCATAGTGTCTCATTTTTTCCCAAGCTTAAATGCAGCTCTCCACATTTCTGCATCAGTCTGGGGTTTGGTGTTTTCCCCCCCTTAAGTCCTCATAAAAATTCAGCAGCATTTTAGTATCATCATCATCATCATCATCAATTTATTGCTTAGCCATAGGCCATCGCATATAACATCACATATAAAATTTGAACAATAAAACCAGTACATTTAAAAGGTGGAGATATAAAACAATGCAATTACAATGAAATTACAGTTAGAAGTCTAAAATCCACTAGCTAATCTGTTGCGAGAAATAACCATAAATGACCTAATAGGTCCAGGAAGCCTATCTAGTATATATTTCCCCTCATATCCACATTTTTGTACACAATTTTGCCTAACACGCACATTTTTGCAAGCAATTCTCCTTAAGACATTTATTTATTTGTTTATTTAATTTATATCCAGCTCTTCCTCCCAGACAAACAAAAACACTAAAAACACTCTAAAGTACCATAAAAACAGACTTAAAAAATGAATTAAAACTAAACATCTTTAAAAACAACTTTTAAAACAAGCTTTAAAAACATCTAAAAAAGCAATTCCAACACAGATGCAGATTGGGATAAGGTCTCCACTTAAAAGGCTTGTTGAAAGAGGAAGATCTTCAGTAGGCGGCCAAAAGATAACAGAGATGGCGACTGCCTAATACTCAAGGGGAGGGAATTCCAAAGGGTAGCTGCCATTACACCAAAGGTCTGCTTCCTACGTTGTGCGGAATGGACCTCCTGATAAGATGGTACCTGCAGGAGACCCTCACCTGCAGAGTGTAGTGATTCTTGCATGTCATTTACACTAACCTATGCATATTTATTCATGTTTTCCTCTAACACAACCTATCCTAATGTTTTAGTCCTCAGATGTTGCTGGACTACAGTTCCCATAATTCCTGAACATTGGCCATGCTGACTGGGGCTGATGGGAGCTGTAGTTCAGCAACATCTGGGGACCGAAAGGTTGGGCAAGGCTGCTCTAATAGATGCATTTAGGAACACACGACAAACTTCAAAGAACAGCACATTTCAAAAGAAGGCTTCATTGCCATTCACATCACTTTAGGAAGTGCAGATTAGGTATGTTCAATGTGAAAATGTGAACCAGACCAAATTTCTCCAATGTTCATACTTCAAAGAGTTATTGTGCTCTCTTAGCCTAAGGTGTCCAAGGACCACTTTGCAACCCAGCAAAGCTGGAGGTAGCCCTGGCCAGGATGTCCCTTGTGCCCTCAGTCCATGGGCAGGAACTCTGAAACACAGGTATGCACATATTGCTCCATTATTGATTCCATTACCTTAGATCAATATGCATGCCCTCATTCCCTCACATATCAACTTCCCTTTACTATACATAGCTCAGTGACACCACCTGAGGCCCCTGGGATACAAATATTTCTTTTATGGATATGGGGAAAGTTCCTCAAGAAATAAAAGATGGTTTCTCCACTTTTATTTCAGGCCCCCTCCTACACACCCCTGGGACTTGTTATGTTACTTCGGTGATAAGTCGCCGTAGTAATCCAAAGATAGGTCATAGCTCACCACTGTGGAAATTCATGAAGAGCATAAATCTGAAATGAGGGCCATTTGTTTGGTTTGGAGAATCCAACCTCTCATACGCTAGACAGATTCATTTCCTTTATCCCTGTCAGTTAATCATTCACCACGTTCCCATAAATCAAGGGAAGGGTTCTGCTGAGCTTGTCTGGAGAAGGAGTGCCATGCAAGGAGATTCAGAACTCTTCCAGTCTACCTACAGAACCAGTCAAGGTGATTGGCTTATCTAAGATATTTGCAACCCATGCAAGGGAGAACAGTGGAAGGGACTGAGAAATGCAGAAGGGCACTAGCTTAAGCCCTATGCCACAGATGGGCAACTGATGGCCTTCCATATGTTGTTGGACTTCATCTCCCACCAACCCCAGCCAGCATGGCCAATGGGCAGGGAGGATGGGAGTCCAGAAACATCTTAAGAACCAAAGTTTCCCCTGGAAGCCCAAAGGTGATCTATGACGACTGGAAGCAGTTCTCCAGGATTTCGGGCAGGAGTCTTTTCCAGCCCTATCTGGAGATGTGGGGGATTGAACCTCGGATCTTCTGCATGCAAAGAAGAGCCTCTAGCGCTGAGCTATGGCCCTTCCAAAGCAGCAAATTGAATGGCTTTAAAAGAGGACTAGACAAATCCATGGAGGATAAGGCTATCAGTGGAGACTCGCCATGATGGCTATCCTCTACCTCCATGGCTGGAGGCCCCATCCTTCCGAATGCCAGTTGTTGGGAACTACAAGAGGGGAGAGTGCTTATGTTTAGGTCCTGCTTACAGGCTTCCTGTAGGCATCCAGCTGGCCACTGTGAGAACAGGATGCTGGACTAGCCGAGCCTGATCCAGCAGGCTCTTCTTATATTCTTATGTTAAGAAGTATTCTCTTTTGTCTTCAAACATTCAGCTTCATTGGACGCCCCAAGTTCTACTATTAGGAGAGAGGGGGGAAAGCTTCCACTCGATACCCTGACCATCTCCCACCCCTTCAAGCCTTCAGCAATTAGGCTGTTATGAGAAAGTCCGCTCTGAGTCAAAATACATGGCAGGCTTTTTAGAAGCAAGTACCTGGGGTTAGAATTCCAGCTGCATCATTCTTCATTTCCCTGAAGGTTTGGTGTGAGTTTTCAGAAAGCGCCAGAGGGCTAGCGAGCGTCAAACATAGTGTCTATCTTAAGCAGCAAAGCATCCTTTCAGCCCAGCAGGATGTGTGTGTGTGTGTGGGGGGGGACACTGACTATTTGGGCTACGTTTCAGTTATGACTCTGCTATGAAAACTAAAACTATTTCAACTTCTGCTTGGGAAACTCATGGGTAATTTTATCTCTGTGATAGTCTCAGGCCTGCATTATTGTGGCTTCTGTGGATCCCATTGTTCTCACAACTCTCCTAGGGGCATGCTTTGGAGATCTTTTAGAAAACAGTCAGCGTGGAAGTGGAGAATGTCCCTATGGGTATCTCCTTCAACCCATGACCTGGAAAGAGACCCTGATCTTTGATCCTTGACACAAGCTGTAATGTAGAACTAACGATCCCGCAGTCAACGCTGTGGGTGGCTTTGAGCTCTGTGCCAAAGTGTGACTCTATCTGTCAGGAGATGTCCTGCGTTCAGAGGCAGTAATGCTCTGAATACCAGAAAATGTAGGCCAGTGTTCTCCAACCTTGGGTCCCTAGATGTTGTTAAGACTTCCAGCTCCAAGCATCCCCAGACAGCTTGGCCAATGGTCAGGGATGATGGGGAGTTGTCATTGTGATGATCCCACAGCTGGCTCTACCTGTGATACTCCCACCAGGGCCACCACCTGTCAGGATCTTGGTTTTTATTTTTTCTCTCACATGCTCTAGCACAGATCTCACAAGATCCCACTGCTAGGCAGCACCACCAGCCACTCCCTGTAAACAATACTGCCAGAGACTTCGCCTTAGTCTCCCTATGGCTTATTGTTACTTTGTGTCTGGGTGCTCTTGCTGTCCACAACCCCCTTGTATCTTTGTCTATAAAGCGTACAATCCTGGATTGATACTTGACGGTGTTACAATATCTCCCTTCACCGCTGCCACCATTTATTTGATACTGTTTCCCTCCAGCCTTGGTAATTACCCTGCCCTCCCTTCTGGTCTGTGTATCCCCAGCCAAGGATCAGGCTTTTGGTAAACCAATAGAAGTATTTATTTGATAACACCAGGAAATAACAAGATTACTTTAGGAATGTTTATTTAGTGTATGGTTTCATTTAGTGTTACTTTTTATGTTTCCAGATATATATATTCTGTCTAAATACCAGCCAAATATAATCCAAACCTCCCTCAGAACTCTGCCAATCACTCCTCTCAACAACACTCCACTTCCTCTCTCCAACAACTCCCCCTGACTCAACTGTCATCCTCTCCTTTATACCTTCAGCCATTCAAACACTCAGCCAATCATCATCCAACATTCTCCAGCATTCTAGCCCATGTACTCCCCCCTCTCACTGAGTCACTTACCATATATCGCTTAATAAACCCGCACTTACCATATTTACAGTTATCAAACCATAGGGACATCACAGTCGTCCACCAACATCTGGGGATCCAAGGTTGAAAGATCAGTGATGTAGGCCATTCAACAGTTGATGGCTATGCCCCTTGTCAGGAGCTCACCCCCCTCCCCATCCAGGCTGATGTTGGGTGCAAACTAGAGCACGTGTTGCAGGTGATCGTGTGCCAGAACTATATCATAGGTGAGCCAACAGGACAGCCAAAGCCTAGCTTAGTCCTGAGGAACAGCTGCATTACTGGGAGATGTGGCTCTGTTGCGGCATAACAGCATAAAAAGAGGCCTGATGGGCCAAGCCAAGGACCTAGTCCAGCATTCTGCTGTCACCCTGGCCAACCAGATGCCTATGGAAAGCTCTTAAGCAGAACCTGAGTGCAAAAACACTCTCCCTCTATGTAGTTTCCAGCAACTGCTATTCGGAGGCATACTGTCTCCGACAGTGGAGGTAGCACATAACCTTCAAGGGTAGAGGCCGTTTCAGCAAAAGGCTCACTTTATTTCCTACCCAGAAGCCCAGATATGTTGAGACTGGGCATCTAGGGGGTGGCGTTTCTCTCTAGCTGGCTGTTCATAAGCCAATCAGGTACCAGCCAAAGAGCCGAGGGTGGAAGAGAGCTTGAGGGGGGAGAGAAAGAGGGCAACCTATATGCACCTGCTCATTCCTGTGGGATCTGTGGCATTCCCTGTCACAGGTATGGGCAATCTTTGGCCCTCCTGATGTTGCTGAACTACACCTCCCATCATCCCCATCCATTCTCCAAACTTGTTAGGGCTAATGGGAGCTGTAGTTCAGCAACATTGGGAGGGCCAAAGGTTCCCCGCTCCTACTCTCCACAGTTTCAGGCTGGGGTCTCTCTCAGACTGGAGATTCTGGGGATTGAACTGGGGATCTCCTGCATGCAAGACAGATGCTCTGCCTCTATGGGTGTCCCTTCCCCACCCACTTAGACTGATTTAAAAGGGGGATAAGGCTGATCCATGGAAGCTAGCACTTTCAAGGCTACTAGTCATGATGGCTGTATATTGCTACCTTCAGGATCAAGGGCGACATGTTTCTCTATGCCAGTTGCTAAGAAGCAATAGCAGTGCAAGGTTATTGCTCTCAGACCCTCCTTGTGAGCTTCCCAGAGGCATCCAAAAGAGTGACTAGGGAAGGAAAGATCCAACAGTTTTAATCTCTCTGTTTCTCATTTTTCCAATCTTGAATTCAGTTCTCCACATTTCTGCAGCAGTATGCATTTTTTTAAAAAAAAATCCTCATGAAATTTCTCCAACATTTTAGTGCGAATTCTTGCAAATGAACACATTTTTGAAGGCAGTTTTGACTAATGTGCACATTTCTGCAAGCCATTTCTCATCATTTGATGCATGTTTGGCATGTTATTTTCACTCATATACTCATTTCCATGCACACTTTCCCCTAACATACACATTTTTGCAAACATTTGTTGGTTGGCCACCTGCATCGCAAAATCCAAACAAGTGCAAATTTTGAAGGATGGCGGTGCTTTGCTTCTCATATTGTTTCAGAAAGTGCGAATTTGATAGATTCGGCTTGAAATGCAAACTGGATTATCTGGAAGCACCCTCAACCTACTCAGGCTATGCATTGGGTCCCCACCTGCAGTAGCCCGGAGGGACTAAAAAGACTACCATAGAGAAGGGCTGCATGGGAAAGGGCCATAGCTCAGTGGAAGAGCATCTGCCTTCCGTGCAGAAGGTCTCTGGTTCATTCCCCAGGTATGGCTGGGAGAGACCCCCATCTGAATCCCAGAGAGTTGCTGCCAGTCAGTGCAGACAATACTGATCTAGGTGGATCCTTGGGTATGCCTCAGGATAAGGCAACTTCCAAGGTCCAGGCCATGCTGGAACTTTACCTGCAACAATGGTCTCTGCATTATTTGACTCTTGGCTTGTGGCCCCAGCTTCTTATTCCTGGTTCTTGTTCCACAGCCACCTAAAATGGTCCAAAACAGCTTCTCTCTCTCTGACAGACACAGCTTCTGGTATTTCCAATAAAATACATGCTTGATTTATTTACTTACTTTTACCACCTGTACTGATGAGTGTGTTTGATGGAGTGACAATTGTCAGGCGGGCAAGTGGGCGGAGAGAAATTGGGGTGCTCCTAGTCAGAGCAGAATAGGGGGCGGAGCAGCTGTGCAGATTGATTAAACCCCTGTGACAAAAGAGGTTCCAGTTCCCAGGCACACAATCACACTTCAGCTGCAGCGATGCCTGTCACCACTTGGATTGTCGCGGCTTAAGCTGACCCATAAAAATCAGGGTGTAAGGTTCTTCTAACCAGACCAACCCAACCCTCCCCATTCCCCAACCCTGCCTTCCCTTTCCTCTCATCTGGATGAATTCTCTCTCTAACAGTTTTCACAACTCTAGATGACTCAATAGTGATTTTTTGCAGTGGGTACTTCTAGCTAGCATTCAGCTTTCTGCTTTTGACTCTGACATCCCGTTCAAAATGGGAAATTCCTTAAGGATCCCTTAACACCTTCTCTCTTTCTTTCTTTTGCTATCTTGTAATATTTGCAGGAAGGGTGCAGAGGAATGAATTCATTGTGAATTTATCTCAGCTAGGGGATATTTTGGGGAAGGGGGGAAGGGGTTGGCAATGTTTTTGTGGCAAGATGATTTTCTCAGGGCCATGCAAGAGCGAGGGTGAAGAGTCGAATGTATTCTGAGCAACAGACGTCTTGATTGATTTATGCGCCCAGCTCTTGAGCAGAAACGATATAAGCAAGCAATAAATCACAGGCTTTGCAGAAGGCAAAACGATTGCCCAAGACTTGTTTAAGCAAAGCACTCAAAGGATTTTTTTTAAAAAAAAACTTTGAGAGTAAGAAAAAATTGTCTATTTTGACTTAACTAGAAATGAGCAACCCTCTCCACCATCCCTGCTTGTCTGATTCATAATTGATCAGCAGGGTGGGGAGGGGGAAAGGATTAATTCATCCCTTGTTTAGACGAAGTTGGTAAAACTATGTCAGGGCTGTGATGCTTTAAATGCAGACCGCTATCATTAGTGTGCTCCTACACATACCCTCACAAATAATAATTATAATAAAACTAAAGATCCCTGCATATAGACACCTAGCATGTCAGGAAGAAAAGGCTTGAACCCTTCACCCCTGGCATGCTACTTTTCTACATGCATGGATTCTGTAGTGCTAACCTCTATCTGCTCTCTGAAGGGCTACTGTTCAGGTTTGTCACCTCAATGAGAAGCAGGCCTCAGAAGATGCCCACTGAGTGTCTGAACATTAATCTGTTTGTTTCTGGATCAGTTACAAATTGGCATGCTTCTCCCAGCATCCAACAGTATCCTTTGGGAGGAAGAGCAGGATGCATATTTAAGATAAATATCACCAGGTATATGAAAGGGCCTAGAGCAGGGGTTCCCAAACTGGTCTGGGGACCACTTATAGTCCACGAGCTTCATTCACATGTAGTATGGCATGTCTGCATTGAATATTATTAATGATTTTCAGTTGCATTTTTGTTGCTTATTTCTTCCTTAGATTGAATTTATATGGAACAATTAAACAAAGCAATTAAATACAATATAAGAAACAAAAAAGAACCAATAAAATACAATTAAAAATCATATAGAATCTGACACAGGGCATTACAATTGCTACAACAGGCAGGAAAAATCATTAAGTGGTCTGCCAAGACCCTCAGCAATTTTTAAGTGGGAAACACTGGCTTACAGTACACGAGGCCCATTACTAAACATGGGCTGCATATATCATCCACCCTTGCTTACTTTATTTGGAACATTTATAAACTGCTTAATTTAAAAAAAATCTAAGCAGTGTACAGCATAGATGCAGTTAACCCATATCTTTAAAACAAAAATATGAGATCAATTAAAAAAAAAAGTAGCGTAAAAGCATATAAACACAAAACAGGGATTCGGGGAATTCATACTGATGAAAACAAGGTCTGATGTTAAGGGCCCGGGAAAGCCTGGGCAAGAAGATAGGCCTTCACAGGATGCCTAAAGCAGCAGTTTGCCCCCCAGTGACAATTGAAAATTGCTGATCATCTTGGCGGACCATAGAATTTAAACTGTAATACGATCAAATGCATAGGTAGTAGCGTAGTGGCAAATTCAGAAGTGCAGAGTCCCTTCATGGTAGTTGTGTCACACCCTCACAGCCACACCCCTTTCCATTTTCCTTATAACCCTTGCTCTCCCTGTCATTATGAGAGTCCACACTCCACTACAACAGATGTCCCTAGGAACCAATCAGCATGGAAGGAGAGGCTGTGTGTTAGCTACTGAGAAGAGTCTTCTCAGTGGATCTCATCTCCTTCCACTCTGGTTGGCTCCCAATCAGAACTGGGAATTGTAGGCTGTGCTAGAATTTCACCCAACTCAGATTTGGTACCAAATTGTTGATTAATTGACTCATTCTTTATTGTTACGGGTCGGATTTTTATGTAGCGATTTCCCTGGCTATTTTTGAAAATGGATTCTCCCCCCAAAAAACTCCGCCTCTAAAACATGAATATTAAGAATGATAATTTCATCAGTATTTCCTTTCATTGATCAATATTTCCTTTCAAAATATTGATATTTCCTTTAAAATCATTGAAGCTTCCTTGAATAATCATTGATATTAATATCAAAGGTGGGGGAAGTAGATCGGTAAAAGCAGCGACTAGCAGACAAAGAATGAACTTGAATCGATACAGGTTGACAGAATGTTTTTGAACCGGTCCCAGCCAGTGGATCCCATCCCTAACAGGAATCCACACAACAATAAAGGAATGGAATGGTGGGATGTTTGCTCATCCCTAGGTCTGATCCAGCAAGGTGATCCTTCCTCTTGTTGGGGCCTCTTTAGGAAGCTCTTCCATGGTAGCTGTGCCTTCTTAGCTTATATTATCTCCTGCCTCCAGGTATACTCTTGAGTCCAAGATAAACACTTCCTTGGCCCCCTCACTTATTGCTGATCTAAACGCCCATAAAGCTCACCACTGTGCTTGCTATCGTGCCCACTATCGCCTTTTTGCAAAATGTAATCCATAAAATGCTTTCATGGTAACCCAAGACATCAGCGGACGGCGATAAGATCTCCAGGCCCCCGTGACAGGCAGGAACTTGCAAGGATGGAGTTAATAACGCAAACTTTTGAGGGGAAAAAAATGAAACTGGCAGAAAGAGATGGGGAAGGGAATAAAAAGGGCCGGTGTGGGTCTAATTGGGACCATGTGAGTCTCCTTAGAGAAGGATTAGAGGAAAGAGACAGGCCTCGCCCGGGAAGATTAGTTTCAATTAGATGGGCTGGAGGCGAAAGTCAGGACTTGGTGAAAGATTAAAACAAGGAGGGAGAAGGTTTCCATAGCTTTCGCTTGGGGCCTGCATAGGAGGGTTCATTGAGATTTGGATAATTGAAGGAAAAAAGCAAGGAAGAAGGCCCATTAATTGATTTGATACTCCATTCCCCCCCCAAACCCACTTTGCAATTGGGTTCCTTAGTTTTCCCTATCCAAACATAACCCTGACATTTGTGGGGGGTGGGGAACCCTCTCTCTTTAGAAATTTGAAATATGGGGCTTGGAAAATGAATGGGACATTGCAAGTGGGAAGAGCTACTCAGCAGTGGTGGTTGCCCCTCCCGCCGCTGCTCCCAAATTGTTGCAAGTGGTGGATTGCACCCACAATGCAAGTCAGAAAGGTGGTTCAGCTAGCCACTAGCATAACTCCTGTATAGTCGTAGCACAGGGATACACGGAAACATAGGAACCTGCCTTATATCAAGTCAGACCATTGGTCCATATAGCTCATGATTGTCTACACAGATTGGGAGAGGCTTTCCAGGATTTTAGGCAAGGTTCTCTCCCCACTGTATCCTAGAGATGCCAAGGATTGAATCTGGGACATTCTGCATGCAACTCAGCTAAGAACATAGGAAGCTCCTATATACCTAGTCAGACCATTGGTCCACCTAGCATTGTCTACACTGACTGTCAGTGGCTGCCTGGGATTTCAGACAGGATTCTCTACTTGGAAATGCCAGGGATTGAACCTGGAGTCATCTGCATGCAAAGCAGATGGTCTGCCACTGAGCTAAGGTCCTTCCCCAGACGCTCTGCCACTAGGGACAGGGCAGTTTGCATTGAAAGCTAAATCTGTCAAATGGCACCTTCTGAAACAATTTGAGAAACGAAACACAGATATTTTTCCAAATCTGCACATATCTGAATTTTGTGAGGCAGTTCAGAAAAATGAGTATATGAATGGAAACAACATACAAACGTGTGATCATAGTACACTACATGTACCCTTTCAAGTATCCATCCATGTATTTTTCAAAGCCCTTCGACTAAAGTGTCTCCAAGGAAGAGAATATTAGAATAAAACTTTAGTCAAAAATAATATTAGTTAGCACTGCCTTTCTTTCTCATATTTCCTCCCCAAGATGACTTACAATAGCAGGAAACAGACCAATTTAAAGAAACATCAAGGAAAGCACAACACGCCAGCATAGGGATGGTATGAGCCAACATAAAAACAATATATTGAGTTATTAAAAGTCTTGCAGGCCAAAAAGAGAAAGGTCTGCAATGTCCATCTAAAAATAGAAAGAGACAGGGTTGGCAGATTTCCCTGAAGGAGGAATTCCACAGTTGTGGAGAAGCAACCAAGAAGGCCTTCTTAATCAAACAGGAGAAATTATTAAACTTGCAATAAGACCAATACAATCAATGGAACGGCAAATCATCAGACATTACTGAGAAGCCTGAGCAAATAAAAAGATCTTTATCTGGTGCCAAAAAGACAAAAGACACAGGACATCCCATCAAGGAGACCCTCTCTTTGATCACCATCTGTCATAAGCAGGAATCCATAGGTGCCAAGCAGGAGGTAGCATCAGGCTAGAAACATGGGTCCATTGATACCTCCAAAGACAACTTGCTTCAACAGATGTTCTTCCCAGATTGTTATTGTGTTGCAAGGCTATATAAAATGGAAATGGACTGCCTTCAAGTCAACTCTGACTTTTGGCGACCCTTTGGATAGGGTTTTCATGGTAAGCGGTATTCAGAGGGGATTTGCCATTGCCTTCCTCTGAGGCTGAGAGGCAGTGACTGGCCCAAGGTCACCCAGTGAGCTTCATGGCTGTGTGGGGATTCAAACCCTGGTCTCCCAGGTCGTAGTCCAACACCTTAACACAGCCTTTCCCAACCAGTGTGCCTCCAGATGTTGTTGGACCACAACTTCCATCAGCCTCAGCCAGCATTGCCAATGGCTGAGGCTGATGGGAGTTGTGGTCCAACAACATCTGGAGGCACACTGGTTGGGAAAGGCTGCCTTAACCACTACACCACACTGGCTATAGGAAAGACCCTATTACTGCCACCTACTGGTTATAGTGTTATTGCCTCTGAATTGGAATTGTTCATGAAGTTTGGCATCTCACATTTAAGTTCCATACAGTTGCCAGGACTGAGCCCCAAAGACTTTTGGCCTGAAAGACAGCCTCCCAAAGACAAGTTTATAATACCCAAATCAGGAAGTTTGTGGGGGTTGGACATGATGGGCGTATAAGCCCCTTCCAACTCTATGAAGGATAGGATCCCTTTAATCTCTTTATCTCACACAACCCCATATTACACAATCAGCTGTTTCCTTTGCCCCAGAAACATCACAAAGGTGAGTGTCAAGAGAGTGAAATTTGATTCAGTTCGCATTTCAAGCTGAATCTATCAAATCTACTTTCCAAAACAATGAGAGAACCGAAACACAGCTATCCTTCAAAATCTGCACTTATCCCAATTTTGCAATGCAGTTCTCCACCCACACATTGTTTACAGCAATGCATATATTTGGCAAAAGTGTGCATAAAAAGGAATATATTTTTGAAAATAACATACAGAAGTGCATTAGATTAGGAGAAAATGTGTACCTTAGTCAAAAAGGCATTCAAAAATGCGTTTATTAGGAGAAATCTGCACTAAAATGCTGAAAGATTTCCATGATCACTTTAATAATAATTAAAAAATCTTAAATTGCTGCAGAAATGTGGGGAACTGAATTAGAAAAAATGAGAAACATGAGGGAACCAAAATTAACAGTTTCTTCCATCTCTAGTGTTGATCCTTCCAACCCTGAACAAATTCCTCCAGAGAGCTCACTGTCCTATCAAAGCCCTATACATTAGCAACTTCTTTCATCTTTCCATTAAAAATAATAAAAACCCAAACCTTTTAGAGTTGGACAAATGGCAAATACTCTTCCAGCTGTGAGACAGTGCCTGCTACTGTCTTTACCATTCAATCATGAGCTTCTGCTTAGTGCAACGCTATACTGTCAGGGAGGGTAATGCCTTTCTGTTCCTATGCAGCCTGAGACACTCTCATTAGCAACACAACAGAATCTCCTTATCCTTGGCATTTAAAAGCATTGCAAAGCCAGAGGAAAAGCCCTGTTACCTCCACCTACTGGCTACAGTGTTATTGCACCTCCCGCACACTGTTCGCAGAGCCTTACATCTCTGAAAAACTTCCGCAGAGTCTCTGCCACCGAGCCCATTGCTCCATCAATTTCAGCCTGCCCTCAGCAAAGCTGGGCAATGAGAAGGAGCAAAGTGGTATGAAAAGGGCAAGGTGTGTGCGTGTATGTGCATGTGTGTGTAAGGCGACGGGAGTGTCAGAAAACATTTCACCCTGTATCTGTTGTAAAGCTGAGACTTGGTCTAGATTTTTTTAGACAGTTGGGGGGGCGGGAGGGGAGTGACAGAAGCAGGGAACCCTTGAACATGAAGGATTTCAGAGCTCCTCTCTCTAAAATGTCAGGTGTTGAGAAAGCTGAGGTCCGCCCTTCTGCCTTTTCACTTAAAAACAAAAGTCTTGTGGTCATTCATATAGTAGCATCTTTGCACTAGATTCTGGCAAGAAACAGCACAGAGTGCCTTGCGGTGACCACAAGGTTTTTTTTTTTCAGGCAAACGCAAAGAAATCCCCATTGGTCACCCCATCATCTAAGACAACCCGTCCCTCTCAAACTTCACCACCCCTGGCCCAAAAGCAGCCAAAATTCCCCACCGACTTTTGCACTGGATGAATGATCCCCTGAAAACCAGGAGAGATCTCTGTTAACTACTCAGTGTCCAGTCGACGTCCTTAAACAGTTTCCCCTTTGAAGTCTATGGCCCCAAATAAACAATCTGGGTTGGACCCAACTAAGTCTTATGCAGAGTAGATACAATGAAATTAATGAACCTAAGTTACCCATGTCTGTTAACTTCAATGGGTCTACTCTGAGCAAGACTGGCATTGAATGCCAACCATTGTTTCCCATGTGACCATCTATTTGGAGCATTTGTTTTGAAAGGGGGGGGACTTCAATCCAGACTGGGTTCAGAAGTACATTGGGTAGGGTCAAGGTCTGACTTTTCCCTTTGCACCATTTCCCCTTCCAAAATTGCTTTCAGACTTTTGATGTACCCCCAGAAGGTGCCGTTTGCAGCAATGGTCACTTTCAGGACAGAGAGCAGCCCAGAGGGAGGATGTCACATTCTTAGTCTTAGTTTGAGGATTTGTGGATGTAAGTCCTTTCCCTCCTTCTCCCTTGCAGATGCTCTTGGCTCAAGGTCACTATCTGAGAGGTTGCTATCAGATGGGCAGAGGAGATTCCTGGCTCCCAGCCCCAAATCTCATCAGGTCTACGTTGCGCAATGCTCCCGGCCTCCCCTGTCAAACTGCTGGAATATGACAAGGAAAGCTATGTCAAATTGATCCATATTAGATCAATCTTCTGTATGTGCCTTGTTTCCTTTACAGATTTCATCGGAAGATTGCAAAAGCATTGGAATTAACAATGCTGAGTCAATTACACTTAAATGCATTTTCACAGCAGGGCCAGAAAAACATTAGTACTAATCAAAACCACCACATCAACAGGAATTCCCAAGTAGACTTCTCCCTCCCCAACCGCCTCCTTTATAAGAATGTTCTAGCGAACAGGCAGAAGCATGAGCTGTGAAAATGTGATAAAATAATTCATTTCCTTGTTGCAGCGGGGAAGAAAATCTGTTCTCTTGTATAGATTACAGTTGGCCCAAACATTTGCATTTAAGCTAATATCCATCACCGGCATGACGGGTGTTACTAATGATGATGCCATCGAGCTAAATGCAAGGCCATAATCTTCAAGCTCTTGGGACAGAACCAGTAGGGTTGGGAATAGCCTTGTTGGTTGATCATATGTCTGTACCAATCATGTTTATTGTGTGCATATTTATCACTAGTTTACTACAAAAGGTCATAGAATGGTACACCTAGAGGTCATTCATCTCAACCCTGTGGTGATGCAAGAAACACTACTGCTGTAGCGTTCCCAGTAGGTGACCATTCAGGCTCTGCTTTAAAGCCTCCAGTGAAGGAGAGTCTACCACCTTCTGAGGCAGCCTGTCCCACTGCTGGACAGTTTGTACCATCAGCGGATTCTTCCCAGTTTTATTTTAATTAATTTTAAAGCACCTCTCGCTACCCAAATTTTGATCTGAAAGTCCTTAAAGGAAGTCAGGCTCATCCCGAAGCTGGTGTTGGACCATCCACATCCTTCGGTGCCTGAAGAGGGACTTTGTGTCCTTCGATACCAGCCTTTGGCAAAGCCTGAGAGTCTTTAACACTCATCACAGTGTCCACATTGTGTGGAGAACTACTGTCAAATGTGGTGGTAGTTGGTGGCATGGAGCCACACCATTCAACGTAAACATCAACATAGCAAGTGGGACTCTATATGAGCTTGAGTCAAGTGGACTAGCTGACACTATAAGCCTGTTCATATGCCGCTTGATTTGCCCAAACATTCAGAACCCTTAAAGAGAGTTGGAAAGGACGTCAAAAGTGCAACCTCTGCTGCTGCAGAAAATTCACTGCTGCTGCACCCCTGTTGGGTGGCCAGTCAGCCTCTGATTAAAAACCCCGGGCAAAGGAGAATCCATCATGCTCTGTCTGTCCCCTGTGTCTACTCAGAAGTAAGCTCCATTGGGTTCAAGGAGAATTACTCCCATGTAAGTGTGTATTGGATTGCAGCCTAAGCTGTTTTACTTGCTTAGTATTGTATGGTTGAGGGCTGCAGCTCAGTGGGAAAGCACCCGCTTGGCATGCAGAAGGTCCTAGATTCAATCCCTGGCATCTCAAGGTAGCACTGGGAATATCCCCTGTCTAAAAACTAGGCCACATTCACACTGTACATTTATTCCACTATTATTCCACCTTAAACAGCCATGGTTTCTCCCAAATAACCCTAGGAAGTGTAGTCTGTGAAGGCCCTATACAGCGTGGGACCAGGATACCTGAAAGACCGTCTTACCCCTTATATACCCAGCCGATCACTGCGCTCTGCAGGTGAGGGCCTCCTGCAGATACCATCTTATCAGGAGGTCCGTTATGCACAACATAGGGAACAGACCTTTAGTGTGGCGGCACCTACCCTGTGGAACTCCCTACCCTTAAATACTAGACAGGTGCCATCTCTGTTATCTTTTCAGCACCTTTTGCAAACCTTCCTCTTTCAACAAGCCTTTTAAGCAGAGACCTTATCCCAGTCTCCGTCAGAATTGCTTTTTAATGTTTTTAAAGCTTTTTTAAAAAAACAACAACAATGTTTTTAACCTTTTTTTTTAAGATGTCTTCAAAGTAGGGTTGCCAGGTTCATGGCCTGAGACTGATCCTGTATCTTTAGGAGAAGAGAAAGTCAGCCAAGTGCAGGTGTTCTTGCAACACTGTAATGGGAAAAACCACAAGGTGGGATTCTCCCTTTCTCCTGCACAACTTTTAAAGATACAGAAGACCTCTTGGAGGCCCGGCCTGTCCGGAGCAGCGAAGGACAAATTTGCTCCATTGTCTACATGACAGCCCTCTCCCACCCCCAGTATTTGAAAATGGTGATCGTATCGCCCAGTGCTGGCTGGTGCCCATTGGGACTGGTGGGGCAGAAGGCAGGGAGACCAACTGTAGGTGGAGCCAGAGCCAATGATTGGCTGAGCCAGAGCCAATAACAGGCAGAGCCAACGAGGTCTAGTTTTGCCCTATTCTCCTACTGTCTGCTGAGTTCTAGAAGGGCAGCGTTGAGACTAAAGAAGAGGAAGTTGACAGGCAGCGCCACTCCCTGGGCTGGTTGTGAGTGAGAAGGCAGGCAGGCGAGGGCTGGGTGAGGGTGGCGATGTGGTGCCTCATTTGCCCAAATGGACCAGCCTCAAATGGATATCGCCTCTTAATCGTCACTCCTCTCTATCTGTGAAAGTAGCCCTATTTTCCAGAAGCGCTCAAAGCAATGCCGGGAAGAAGGAACGGCCACTAACCTGGGCTACAAGTTTCAATTTCAGTTTATTACAGCGCATACCAATATTACCAATCTGACATTCTGGGTTGCGGGTTGACTCGATGTTATCGACCGTCTCCCCCGAAGGAAACCTGGGAGCAAAGAAAACCTGTGCATATAAATCAATGTGTTCCCTAGACCTTGTCTGGAATAATAGAGAGACTTCAGCAAAGCACGCACACACACACACACACACACGTATTGGTGACTCTTTGTTCGGGGGGGCAGAGACGGAAAACCTGCCTTCTCTGTTATTTCAACAACTGTTCTGAACCCCTCCACACCCCAACACTCTCATCAACTGATGAAGCCAACAGTGCACTGACTAGGCTGCAAATTTCCATTCCCCATCACCCTCATTTTTTCCATTATTTTTGGAAAAACAAAAAAGCTTAGGGAAAAAATGAACACCCCCCCCAAGAAAACAAGTGTTTCCTCAATTTTCCTGTTTTTTTTCTGGGCCTTCACATCTCTAAACCAAAGGTGTAGTCATCCAGGGTCTCAGGGGGTCTTAGGCCCTTTACTTTTTTCAGAGCAGGGTCCCAGTAGGGTCCCTGTGTCTCCTGTATCCTGCAGGCCAACCAGCCTGAAAGGGGTTTGTATCAGCCACTGAGAAGAGTCTTTTAACACGCTTCCTTGTCCTTTCCTGGGGATTGTAGCTGATCACAGCGAAAGGAGGTGAGGCAGCCACTGAGAAGACTCTTCTCAGTAGCTAACACTCTACTTTTTCATGCTTATTGGCTCCTAGGGATGTCTGTTGTTGTGGGAGAACGCATTAACAAGGATCTTATTCTCAAGTCAGCAGCAAAAAGGGGGGAGGAGGTGGCTGTGATGAACACAAAGAGACCCTGCACTTCTGAACTTGCCGCTACACTACTGTTCTATACGGGGGGGGGGCAGGCCACTCTCTTCGGCCCTTGAGACCAGAGCTTGGAAAGTTACTTCTTTAAACTACAACTCCCATCAGCCCCAGCCAGCATGGCCACTGGATTGGGCTGATGGGAGTTGTTGTTCAAAAAAGTAGCTTTTCCAAGCTCTGCTTGGGACACTCCCTATGCCAAACCCACCTTGGTTGCTTTCTGCCCAGCTATGAATGAATGAATTTATTTCGGTCATGGACCAGCCAACATAGTATGAACACAATACACAAATTACACAAATTACAGAATATATGATTTACAATAAAACCATTAGGAGGCATAAAATGTATAAAATTAGGAATACTAAAGTATATAAAAGGAATCAATAATTAAAATAATTGATTCATATCTAAAATCTTCTGTCTGCAGGTGGTGGCCGCTGCACAGAATTTAGCTACCCTGAGTGTCACCATTGGGCTAGTGTCTGCTAAGAAAAGATGGAGGTAGTCAGCTTCAGACTTTACAGAAAGCTCGTGTAAGATAGGAGTAATAAGAACGTGCCGGAGGTCTCGGTAAAAAGGACAGTTCAAAAGAACATGTCCAATGGTCTCCACCTCCCGTGCTTCGCATGGACAAACTCGATCTTGATAGGGCACTCTATTATACCTACCATCGAGCAGGGCAGATGGCAAAACATTGAATCTGGCCAGAGTAAAAGCTTTTCTATATTCTGCCCAGCTAGAACGTGTAACTGAACTGTGGATGATGTCTCTTGCTTGTCTGGAAAGGAGGATGAAGAAGTGTGGTGCTTGTCGAAACCTCTGACTTTCATCTGGCTGGCATGCCGCGTACTGTACAAAGGACAGAGTTATGCCATTGCACCGCCCGCTTTTGCATCTGGCTCCGCCCACCAATGGTGTGTGGCTCCCTGGGAAGTTTGTAGAATCCTGTGCAATGCAAATGGTAACACAATAAAATACGATATGACAGCTGAAAGATGCAAGACAAATACAATTAAAAACCATACAGCACCAAGCATAGCACATTACAATGGCCACAACAGGCAGCAAAATAATGAAGGGGTCTGCCAAGACCATCAGGGATTTTCAAGCGGTCTGTGGGGGGAAACATTTGGGAACCACTGCTCTAAATCTAATCTAAATTACACTTCAGTAAGCCGTTAGTCCTTGTCAAAAATGTCCCTTAATTGGTAATATTTCCCACCACTTCCTCGTCTCCCATCATATTCCACCCAGAGTTTGGAAAAGTTACTTTTTTGAACTACAACTCCCATCAATCCGATCCAGTGGCCATGCTGGCTGGGGCTGATGGGAGTTGTAGTTCAAAAAAGTAACTTTTCCAAGCTCTGATTCCACCTATTTCTAAAAGCTGTGATAAGCTTATCTTTGATTGGAAGTCAGCTGGGGGGGAAATCAGATCTGGCAAGCCAGACCACAGTTTCAGTAAGAAGCCTATCAGGTCTGTACCATCGACTGATTCTTTCAGACAAATGACCCATATATTCTTCCAGTGGCCATAGTTTTCCAAATTGTTGACTTTCACTTATAGCTCTTTATGTAAGCTAGGAATAGGAAACCATTTAAGGCCATTTGGAATGTTGAGAAAATGTTGTGGTTGTCAGTCACAAAATGGCTGTTGTAGCATGTGGGGGATAATACAAAATGGCTCCCATTGAGGCATGACGTAATACAAAATGGCTCCCAGTGAGGCATGGCATAACACAAAATGGCTCCTGCTGAGGCATGGCATAACACAAAATGGCTCCTGCTGAGGCATGGCATAACACAAAATGGCTCCTGCTGAGGCATGGCATAACACAAAATGGCTTCCATTGAGGCATGGCATAACACAAAATGGCTCCTGCTGAGGCATGGAATAACACAAAATGGCTCCCATTGAGGCATGGTATAACGCAAAATGGCTCCCATTGAGTCATGGCATAATACAAAATGGCTCCCAGTGAGGCATGGCATAACACAAAATGGCTCCTGTTGAGGTGTGGCATAACACAAAATGGCTCCTGGTGAGGCATGGCTAACACAAAATGGCTCCTGTTGAGGCGTGGCATGATACAAAATGGCTCCTATTGAGGCATGGCATAACACAAAATGGCTCCTGTAATGGTGTGGCATAACACAAAACGGCTCCCGGTGAGGCATGGCATAACACAAAATGGCTCCTGTTGAGGCGTGGCATAACACAAAACGGCTCCCGGTGAGGCATGGCATAACACAAAACGGCTCCTGTTGAGGCATGGCATAACACAAAATGGCTCCTGTTGAGGCATGGCATAACACAAAATGGCTCCCGGTGAGGCATGGCATAACACAAAATGGCTCCTGCTGAGGCATGGCATAACACAAAATGGCTTCCATTGAGGCATGGCATAACACAAAATGGCTCCTGCTGAGGCATGGAATAACACAATATGGCTCCCATTGAGGCATGGTATAACGCAAAATGGCTCCCGGTGAGGCATGGCATAACACAGAATGGCTCCTGCTGAGGCGTGGCATAACACAAAACGGCTGCCAGTGAGGCATGGCATAACACAAAATGGCCCCCAGTGAGGCGTGGCATAACACAAAATGGCTCCTGTTGAGGCATGGCATAACACAAAATGGCTCCCGGTGAGGCATGGCATAACACAAAATGGCTCCCGGTGAGGCACAGCATAACACAAAATGGCTCCTGCTGAGGTGTGGCATAACACAAAACAGCTCCTGTTGAGGGTGGCATAACACAAAACGGCTCCTGTTGAGGCATGGCATAACACAAAATGGCTCCCGGTGAGGCATGGCATAACACAAAATGGCCCCCAGTGAGGCATGGCATAACACAAAATGGCTCCCAGTGAGGCATGGCATAACACAAAATGGCTCCCAGTGAGGCGTGGCATAACACAAAATGGCTCCTGTTGAGGTGTGGCATAACACAAAATGGCTCCCGATGAGGCATGGCATAACACAAAATGGCTCCTGCTGAGGCGTGGCATAACACAAAACGGCTCCCAGTGAGGCATGGCATAACACAAAATGGCCCCCAGTGAGGCGTGGCATAACACAAAATGGCTCCTGTTGAGGCGTGGCATAACACAAAATAGTTACCTCATCCAAAAGAGTGTCATTCTGACCAGATGCTGGATCCCACGGAGACTGAGGCAAAGGTTATTAGACCACAGACAGCGCCAAGTCAGCAACTTGCTCCAGCAAAGGATGGGATCAGACTGAGGCCTTTTAAGCTTCTGCTTCCTGAGTGCCTGCCTCCTCTAGGCTCCACCCCCTTATGGGGAGAACTCCAGAGCCTGAAAAGGCCAACCTGCTGGCCTGAAGATGCCCTCTCCTCCTCTGCCCCATAGCCTCCCTCCTGGTGCATTCCCTGGGCTGCCAGACTGGTGATGTGTGGCGAGAGGAATCTGGTTCTTCAGGCTCAGGGGAATGTTCGCCTGTGAGGGCCCAGGCACTGGCTCTATAGGCCCTAGAGGTCTGGGAGGTTCCTCGGGGTGGCTCCTGCCCAACAGCCTCAGGTGCAGTGGTCAGCTCTGAGCCCTGACCGTGACCCTGCAGCCTCCAACTTCTTGCACTGCTTCTAGGGGCCAGGACAAGGAGCAGAAATGGCCCCATCAATAGGAAAATAGGGAGCAATGTCAGCTGGCACTGTGTTTCCTCACAGACAGAAGCTCTTTACGCCGCTGTGCTGTTCAGAATGGATTGGAAGGTGGCTGTCCAGTCCTGGCATCCATTGAAAGTTGGGCTCGCTTAAGTCAGTCATAGAGCCATCTAGCTTGCATGCAGATCCCCGGCACCTCCAGCGAGGACTAGGAGAGACGCCAGCCTGAAACCCTGGGCAGCCCCTGCCAGTCAGTGTAGACAATACTAAGCTGGAAAATGGACTGCCTTCAAGTCATTCCCGACTTATGGCGACCCCATGAATAGGATTTTCATGGTAAGCGGTATTCAGCGGGGGTTTACCACTGCCTTCATCTGAGGCTGAGAGGCGGTGACTGGCCCAAGGTCACCCAGTGAGCTTCATGACTGTGTGGGGATTCAAACCCTGGCCTCCCGGGTTGTAGTCTAGCACTCTAACCACTACACCACACACTACACTCTGCAAAATGGAAATGGACTGCCTTCAAGTCGATCCTGACTTATGGCAACCCTATGAAAAGGGTTTTCATGGTAAGTGATATTCCGAGGTGGTTTACCATTGCCTCCCTCTGAGGCTGAGAGGCGGTGACTGGCCCAAGGTCACCCAGTGAGCTTCATGACTGTGTGGGGATTCAAACCCTGGCCTCCCGGGTTGTAGTCTAGCACTCTAACCACTACACCACACACTACACTCTGCAAAATGGAAATGGACTGCCTTCAAGTCGATCCTGACTTATGGCAACCCTATGAAAAGGGTTTTCATGGTAAGTGATATTCAGAGGTGGTTTACCATTGCCTCCCTCTGAGGCTGAGAGGCAGTGACTGGCCCAAGGTCACCCAGTGAGCTTCATGGCTGTGTGGGGATTCAAACTCTGGCCTTCCGGGTTGTAGTCTATCACTCTAACCACTATGCCACACTGGCTCTAAATGGACCAATAATCTGACTCAGTAGAAAGACAGCTTCCTCCTCCTAGGTTTCCTATCACGTTTACTCCTCCAGTTAAACCTGTAGTCCAATTATCCCATTAGCTGGCTATTTGGTGTCCTTTCTTCTCTCCTGAATTAAAACTTCCTTTAAGAGCTTCCAGACAAGTTCAAGGGACATCAACAAACAAACAGGCCTTATAAAAGCCACATGGGTACTTGCGTGTGTAATCCTCTCCCGGATTTAAATGAGAGGTGGCAACCTCCACTTTAAGGAGCTCCAAGCCACCCGAGTTGCCAACCAAAATACGGGGAAATGTGCTGACGGCTCCCACTTTGCAAATTTCAAAAATGATGTATCATTAGGCTCGCAACCTAAAGGCATTAAATTAAAAAAAGGGGGAGGAAACGAATGTAAGAGAGCAGAGCTTGCCTAATTTATCCTGGTGGAACACGACCAAAACCTGTGAGTTAGCTCTGTACTTCATTCAAGATCGTTCCCATTGGGGACATTTTTTTAAAAAAATCTTTCTGTAGGAAATGCTAGACATAAGTAGGACTTTAACCTGAAACCTGCTCTTATGGAAGACTGGGTGGCCCTTGTTGTGCAGAATAGACGCTTCAGAGGCCTGAACTTCTGGAGTAGGCTTAGCTCAGATTTGCAAAGGAAGGAGCTTGCGGAACAAGATGCCTACCGGGTGAGGCTGTTTGTTTTGGCCTGGTGGGTGGGCCAGATCTTTATTTTCCTGCACCCTGGGGGCCAGCTTTGACAGGTGGGCGGGGTCAGTGCCCCACCAACCTCAGTCTGCCTTTAGCCAGCCCCCATCTGCCTGCTTTCCTACTTACAACCAGTGGAGGCTGGTGACTCCGAAGTCAGTGGGGCAGTGAATCCTCTCCTGGTTTTACTCTGAACTTGCTAAGCAACTTGGACAGCTCCTTGAAAGTTTAGACTAAAACCTGGAGCGGATTCACTGCCCCGCTGGCTTGGAGCCACCCATCTCCACTGCTTGCAACGAGTCCAGGGGGTGGCACTGCCTGTCAGGTACCTCCTCCCTCGTCTCAGTGTTGCCCCTATAGAACTCAGCAGAGAAGACAATAGGGTCAAAGCAAGAATTAGCTGGCTCTGGCTTAGGCTGTCGATGATTGCCACTTCAACTACTGTCCTACCAGTTGCAATGGGCACCAGCCCCCACTGGGTAGGGCCACCCACCTGCCAATCATCTGACATCATGAGCAGATATCATGTGCTGAGCAGATATCATGTCAAGCAGGTAACTCGGGAAATAAGTCAAGCCCAAAGTGCAGGTTAACTCACAGATCAAGTACAGGTATAATGGGGTTAATGAATTAAGGATTTAGAAGACATTTCAGCTGGTTAGTTGGCAATCCTCTCATGCCAAATATCATGCTAGGTCAGGGCTGGGGAACCTCTGGCCCTCCAGATGTTATTAGATTCCATTTGCCATCATCCTTGACCCTTGGCCATGGTGGCTGGCGCTGATGGAAACTGGAGTCTAACAATGCCTGGAGGGCCACTGGTTTCCCATTCCTGTGCTGCTGTTAAGGTTGCCAACTTACTGGATTTTGATGAGTCTGGCCAGTTTTTGGTCTTCTGTGAGGGGAAGGAGATGAACAAAGACTTGGGGATGTGCTAGAATTCTGTCCAATTCAGATTTAGTACCGAATGTTCCATTAATTCGCTTTCTATTGTTGCAGACAGGATTTTTATCCAGTGATTTTCTATGGCTTTCAAAAATGATTTTCTTTAAAAAGAAAAAGAAAAAAAAAGATCTGCCTCTAAAAGATCAATATTAAGAATTATAATTTTATAGATATTTCCTTTCCTTTATTAATATTTCCTTTCAAAATGCTGGTATTTCTTTTCAAAATATTGATACTTCCTTTTAAATTACCGATCAATAAAACAGCAGATAGTGGACAAAGAATGAACTCAAATTGATACCAGCCTGTTAAGTCAACAGAATGCTTTTGAAATGGCACCAGCCCATGGATCATATCCCTAAGGGAGACTACGGTTTTAGCAGGGGAAATCCACACCCTCCAGTTCCTTCATTAACTTATGTCTATCTATATGTCTGTTTAAAGATGTATCTATGTCACTGCATGAGATATTTAAAATTGCTACTTGTCCTGCAAAATAAAAATAAAACAAAATACTGCTCCTCTAGCAAATTTTCCAAGTCTCTGTTTGGGAGATGTATTTTGTGGGAAGCAACAAAACTTTTTATGAGGTAAGTAAAATTCCTCCAGTTGGTTCTTCACATCTAATGTCTGTTCCATTTGATTTTCCAGGAATAGCTGCCAGAGTCTCCAAGGAGACTGGTTTTCCAATACTTTTGCCCAAGACTGCAACAAGAGGAACATAATTTCCTTATCAAAGATCACAGTGAACTGGATGATGCCCCAATGTTGCATTAGATGTGATTGTGTAGATATCAGCAAATAAAGCCACATCCAATCAAAAATGGCTGCAATGTGATGTAACTGAGGGCAATGGAAAGCAAAGGCCAGTGAGGTCAATAGGAAGACATTTTTTGCTAAATGTGCCGAGAATCACACAGATGGAAACAAAAGATCACAGGCAACTGGATGCTGCTCCAACTCTACACTAGATGCAATGATGTCACCAAATAAAATCACATCAAAAATGGCTGCACGGTGACATCACTGAGGGCAATGGAAAGCAAAAGTAAGTGAGGGCAATATGAAGACAGTTTTTGCAAAATGTGCAGGTAATCACTCACTCACGCACACACACACACAGAGGAACCTGGTTTCCCCCCCCACACACACACACATTGTTTAAAACGTTCATGAACAATAGTGAATGGTTTCAGGCTTATCCTATGAAATACATTCTGTATCCATTGACATTTTCTTCATATTGGATTGGTGGTGCTAGCCTTCTTTGTTGTCTCTTTCACAAATGCAGTCTAGTATGTAGTTTTCATCACGTCCGGGTATAGCCCTCCCAAGAATCTGGTCCTGGGCCTCAGCCTAGCTAGGTATGCGAGGAACAGCTGGTAGTACTCTCTGAACAAGAGCTAGGTAACCGGTAAACAAACTAACCCCGTAAAATGAGGGTGGAGGGGAAGGGCAGGGGGAGAAAGAGAGTCGAATGTACAAAAACCATATTCATTTTCCCAGCAATGGGAGAGTAATGAAGAGCACGTGCGTGCAAGAGAGAGCGAGAGAGATGACAAATTAAATCATTTCTCATTTGACGCCCCTTTAAGTGTAACAGATCCACCCTTGTGCTATCTGACAGGCATGATTGATACGATGAAGCCCTCATCAGATTTTAAACCCACAAGTGGAACAAAGAGTCACTTCATGCTGGCCCTTGTAATTTACAGGCAGGCCTGGGCTGTACTTCATAAACTCCCGCCCTCTGTTTTCCTTGGAAGCCTTCTCCCTTTTGGTGTTTGGACAACTACCTTGATTTTTTTTTTTTTGTAACAAGCTTTAATACCATAAGTAAACCAGTTGACTCGTCAGTCGTTTCAAGGGCTCTGCGGCTCACATTGCTTTGGCTGAGATCCTTCTCTTTCCCAACCCCTGCGATGGTTTACAATGGTTTGGGATCTTAATCTGTGTGCTTTTTCATATTTGCTATTGAAATTCATAACACAAAATGGGTCAGTAGCCAAGGATAGAGGGATCAATTTAGGTTCTCAATGTTTTTTCATTTCCCCCCCCAAGCTTAAATTCAGTTCTTCACATTTCTGAAACTATTATTATCTTTAATATTATTATTTTTAAAATCATCATGAAAATCACCAACACTTCAGTGCAACTTTCTCCTGGTCTTTGTATTCAGTTTTGCCTAATATACACATTTTTGCAAGGCAATGTTTCCTTATACACTGCATTTCTGCATGTTATTTTTACTAATACGTGCATTTTATGCACTCTTGCAGCAACTATATGCATTTTTGTACACACTTCTTGGCTGGAGAACTGCTCTGCAAAATTCAGAGATGTGCAGATTTCAAAGGGTTCATGTGTTTTGGGTTCATGTATTGCAGGTGTGAGAAACCTGTGGCCCTCCAGATGTTGCTGAACTACAACTGTCATCATCCCTGGCCATTTCCATGCTGGGGCTGATGGGAGTTGCAACATCTGAAGGGCCAAAGGTCCCCCATACCTAATTCAAACATGTCAGGTAGTTTCTCATTAAAACACAAACAAAAATCAAATTTATCACCCACTGAAAACACGAATAAAAGGAAGTTTCTGGGCACCGCAATCCATCCAAAATGCAGGGAAGGGAGACAAAATATGGCCAGTGGGGGATTCTTAATGCATCAGTTCCACTTATACAAGACTAAGCATGTCAGGACAATTCAGAGCAAGGGAAATTTGGAAGCATCCCTATTCATAACTTCCTTCCATGGTAACATTACTGAAACTATATATATATATATATATATATATATCCCCACAAACCTAAAGCATATCTGAGGTCTGGCACACAATCTGTGTTTTCAGAGGTTTGCAGATGAATGTCATGTGGACATTGTAACCTTGTTAGTACAGGAAGTGGAAACAGAACAGGCAAGAGGGGGGAAAAGCTTCAAACCATTCTCATGCCTGCTTCAAATTGCGAGAGATCTGGAGGATGAATCTCCATGCAGATAGACTCCATTTTAATGGCAGGTCAATAACCACAAATCTGGCATCTTTTGAGGAGCATCAACTCCCCACCCTCGTCTGAGTCTCAAGCAGCAGAATCATCCACATTCCTACTCAGGAATAAATCCCATTGAATTCAATAGGCCTGAGTAGGCGAATAGAGGATTGACGTCCTAGTCTCTTAACTCCGTTATGGGTAGATGAAGAACTCTGTTTATTTAGACTACAGAGAAGGGAGGGAGGAAGAGAAAACCTGACAGTTCCAATCAAGTTAATTCACCTGAAAGAGACCAACACTCGGCTTTATTTATTTTAAACTATTTTACGGAGGTAACCCAATCCAGACCATCTCCACATCTTGTTTACAGGGGCGGCCTTGGTGACAACATCTGTCCCATGTAAGACCCCCAAAAGTGTTTCTCCCCCCCTTTTTAACACACAGCACATAGAGAAAGATGCCAGCTTAGTTTTCACCCACACTTACACATACACACACTTTTGCCTTTGGTGCAGTCACAGAGGCACCCAGGCCAGGTTCAAGCAGAGCTTGGAAAAGTTACTTTTTTGAACTACAACTCCCATCAGCCCAATCCAGTGGCCATGCTGGCTGGGGCTGATGGGAGTTGTAGTTCAAAAAAGTAACTTTTCCAAGCTTTGGGTTCAAGGTTCTGGTTTTAGTGTACAAAGCCCTATACAGCTTGGGACCAGGATACCTGAAAGACTGTCTTACCCCTTATATACCCAGTCAATCACTGCGCTCTTCAGGTGAGGGCCTCCTGCAGATACCATCTTAAACGGACCTTTAGTGTGGCGGCACCTACCCTGTGGAATTCCCTCCTCTTAAATACTAGACAGGCACCATCTCTGTTATCTTTTTGGCTCCTATTGAAGACCTTCCTCTTTCAACAAGCCTTTTAAGTAGAGACCTTATCCCAGTCTGCATCTGTGTTGGAATTGCTTTTAAAGCTGGTTTTTTTAAAAGATGTTTTGTTTTAATATGTTTTAAAGTCTTTTGTTTTTAAGATGTTTTAGAGTGCTGTTAGTGTTTCTGTTTGCTGCCCTGGGCTCCGTCTGGGAGAAGGACTAGTTATACATTTAATAAATAAACAAACATGTGCATGTCCCACATGGTGGTGCTGGCGTGTGTGTGTGTGTGTGTAGATTAGGGATGGAAAGATGTGTCGGTTCTCTCCGTTTCTCAATTTTCCAATGTTAAATCCAGTTCTCTACATTTCTACAGCGATCTGTAACAAAAAACCTCATGAAAATTCTCCACCATTTTAGTGCGAATTTCTCCAAATAAACACATTTTTGTAGGCAGATTTGACAAAGTGTACACATCTTTGCAAACCATTTCTCATCATCTCATGCCTTTTTGCACATTATTTTCACTCATGTATTCATTTTTATGCACACTTACCCCTAATATATGATTTTTTGTAAATATTGTTTAGTTGGCAAACTGCATCCCAAAATTCTCATAAATGCGGATTTCGAAGGATGGCTGGGTTTCGGTTCTCATATTGTTTCGGAAATTGCGAATTTGAGAAATTCTGTTTGAAATGCAAACTGAATTGAAATCCTCACTCATCCCTAGTACAGATAGAAATCTTACATGTATTCCTAAACGAACAATGAGCAGATCTGGGGCTTCTTGGTCAACAGTCTATTTACACATGTTTGAACCAAGCTGGATTGTCACCTTGTAGTGGTAAGAGGGCTTGCGTGTTCCAGTGAACCCTGTGAGCAATGCCGTTGGTAGTCATGTACTCCCAGCAGGGTCACTCATCGCGGTAAGGTCAAGGGAGAGGAACCAGACAAAGAACGATCCAAGGAAGTCCTCAATGGCAGGATAACAATGTGTACATTACAACGGCTGTGAAGGCCAATGAAGGCTGCAGCAGTTAAAAGACTTCCAATAGTCATGGTATCCATGCCATTGGATCAAAGCCTTTCTCTGTCAAGATTGTGTGTTGATTGTTGTGCACCAATCTCCCCACATAAAACAAATTCATGCACAGGAGTCTTCCAAACAAAGACCTTATCTTGGAAGACAATCTTACTCGGCCACAAGTGATCGCCAATGGAATGAATGAATGAATGACCCAAGCTTCAGCCATTTCATGTAAGGAGCCATCTTCTAAAAAGTCTGCACTGTACTGCTCCCAGGAATGGAACAGCACTAGAATGTGCTATGAGTAGCTTCTGGGAGCTAACTGTTTGAGGGGGAATGTGATTGCTTTCTTCAGATTAGCCCTGGTGGAAGAGATTACCTGCCCGAGGAGGATGGTGGCTCTACTGCTGTCCCCCATACCTCCTCCTCTTTCCCAATGCACCACCTCTAATACCTTCTCTTCCCTCTGTGTACTTTTATCCTTTGCTGGTGCATTAACAGTGGCAGTGCTGGGGCTTCCTCCTTTCTTCCCCTCCTCTGCCCCACTCAGAGGAAGGCCCAAGGCATCCTGGGTGAGGTGACAGGGAGAGTACTGCTACTGCATCAGAGGCTGGAAATGGTGTTTAGACTGGGGATGGAAAGATCTGTCCATTTTGGTTCTCTCCGTTTCTCATTTTTTCCAATCTTAAATTCAGTTCTCCACATTCCTGCAGCAATATGTGATTTTTTTTTGTAAAAAAAAATCCTCTTGAAAATTCTCCAGCATTTTAGTGTGAATTTCTCCTAATAAAGACATTTTTGTAGACAGTTTTGTCTAAGGTACACATTTTTGCAAGCCATATCATGCATTTTCGCATGCTATCTTCACTTATATATTCATTTTGTGCAATTTCCCCTAATATATGCATTTCTGTAAACATGGTTTGGTCGATGAACTGCATCACAAGATTTCGACAAGTGTAAATTTTGAAGGATGGCTGTGTTTCAGTTCTCTTATAGTTTCAGAAAGTACAAATTTGATAGGTTTTACTGTTTACAATTTTATTATGTACATGTTTGATTTTATTTTTGTAAGCCACCCTGAGTGCCCTATTATAGGCTAGAAGGGTGGAATAGAAATATTTTAAATAAATAAATAAATAAGTTCAGTTTGAAATGCAAACTGAATCAAATTTCTCATCCATCCCTAGTTTAGACATAGAAAAAAGTTTAAATGTCAAACTTTTTTCTGTGTTTAGACTGCTTTTCCAGCTGTAGCAGAGCTTCAAGTCTATTTTTTATTAGAACATAAGAAAAGCCTACTGAATCAGACCAATGGACCATCTAGTCCAGCATCCTGTCCTCACAGTGGCCCACCATCACCATCATCTTCTGACATTCTGAAACAGTTGGGGAATTCAATAATATAATAATATATTTTTTATTATTATTGCCAATATTGTTATCATCATCACCTCAAGTATTTATATAGCTGCCTTTTGTTTAAAAAAATGCAAGGAAGTTTACCAAGACAATTGAACAAGAAAAATAAACAGCTATGAGTTCTAGCCAACAAAATCCTACTCAGAGTAGACCCACTGAAAGTAATTCAGTCATGTCTGTTCATTTCAATGGGTCTCCTCTGAGTAGGGCTAATGTTGGCTGCAACCTGCAATATGTAAAACAATCTCCTCTTATGATCCCACTCTCTAAATACTTTTCCACACACTCGATACCCAGCACAAATTCCGCAAGCCACTAACACACCTGTGCGTCAATCAACCCACACTTGCACACATAGAAATGCATTTTTCTTCACTCTCAGCAATGATCAGTCACAGCAATCCCCTGACCATATAAGAACACTGTCAGCCTCAGACGATGAGACTTCAGACCAGATTAATTTAGAACTCCACCAACCCCTATTTGCCTAAACACTCGTGATGATCACATAGGCTGGATGAGATATGGATGAGAAACCAATGGATGAGAAATCCCACACTAGCTAACGTAAAAGTCAGAGAGAAAATTCTCCTCTGAAAATGTTTGGCTGATATTGTTAGTTTAGACCATCACTTCTTTCAACAAGTTTAACAGAATACTGAAATGGAAATGGACTGCCTTCAAGTCGATCCCGGCTTATGGCGACCCTATGAACAGAGTTTTCATGGTAAGCGGTATTCAGAGGGGGTTTACCATTGCCTCCCTCTGAGGCTGAGAGGCAGTGAATGGCCCAAGGTCACCCAGTGAGCTTCATGGCTGTGTGGGGATTCGAATCCTGGTCTCCCAGGTCGTAGTCCAACACCTTAACCACTATACCACACTGACAATGATTAAAACTGGATCAACAACTGCACTAAGCCATCTCCACTTGATTCATGAGCAGAGAAAAGTTGTAGCTGGTGATGGAGACATTTCAGCCAATATTCTCTGGTGGTGTGAAGTTTCCCAACAGTTTGGAGTGAGATCCCAAAAGAAAAGCAAAATCAGAAAAAAAAAATTATCGGGGAAATGCCTCCTTCATCTCCTATAATCTTGGAGTACCTCCTGTTCCTCATAGGCTATTCTGGAGGGGTTCTTTGTCTTGATTTTGGGCTGGTATGAAATGTATACTGAATTGCATGAAAGTTTGTTACTCACCCAAAGAGGAGCTATACATTGATGCATGGGGATATCCAAAATTGTAGCTTAACCAGTTATACACACTTTTTGATGTACGTTTGTTTGTCTAGATGTTGTGTTTGATCATCATCGTCATCATCATCTTCATGATCATCATAATATTTTTTAAAAGGAAAAACAAATGTTAGCCTAGTCCTAAATCCAAACATGCTTTCGATAAAATCAGGTTGTAGTTCTTTCCTTGAGAAAGGGCTGTCGCTCAGTGGTGGAATACCTGCTTTGCATGCAGAGGATCCCAGGTTCAATCCTGACATCTCCAGATAGGGCAGGGAAAATGCCCTGTCTGAACCTCTTGAGACCCGCTGCCAGTCAGTGTAGACAATACTGAGCTACATGGTCCAAGGAGCTGACTTTATATAATACAGCTTCCTAGTTTCCTCCTTTTTTTCCATGCATGTCGATGACTTAGGATCCTCTCTCCTGGGTGGTCCAAGCCTTCAGAACTGGAAGATTTTATCTGGGGAGAGAGAAAGGGGAAAATGTGACCCAAAATCATATTGGCTCCAACGGTTCATGGTTTTGCAGCCTGCAGTCAACCAAAGCAGGTGTCCCTGACATTGAGCAATTGCTGTAGCATATCGGAGGCCATTTGACGTGCAAGCTGAGAGCGCCTATCCTCACTTTTTTTGCCTTTGCATTCTTTAGCTGCACAGACCTGGAACAAATTAAGAGGAAGTTGCCATGCTGGCATCCAAACAGCCACTTGGCATCGCAGGGCTCCTGAACCTCTTCCAGGGACAAGGGTGGGCAGCCTTTTTTCTGCAGTGACAGCATCTGACTTGCTTGCTTTGCTGGGTTTATACTTGCACGCGTGCACACTGGGTAGCATTCAGCTAAATACAACTCAGAGCAGACCCATTGAACTTAACAGGCCTAAGTAAAATATGTCCATTAATTTCAATGGACGTTATTTACGTTCCGTGACTCGCTTAGGGCCACTAATTTCGGTGGGTCTCCTTTAACTGAGTTGAATACAACTCAATGCGTCTACTTGTAGTAGAACTAACACTGGACGCAACTCTCTGTGAATAACATAAACTACAAAATTCACACTTCAGCAATGCTACGACCAAACTTCTTGTCTATGAAATTGCCTTCCTTTGGGGTTTTGCTTGGGGTTGAGCCAAAATGCCCCCCTCCATTTTGTCACCAGATCCACAGGTGGTGAGATGAGGAAGGCATGCCTGGGATTGTTTTGGAGGTGGGAGGGAGGGGGTAATTTTAGGAAGCTTCCCCTCAACTGAATAGTGGTCCTGCCACCAGCCAGTGGCCACCATTTTGATTACCCCATAATGCCCCAGTGAATGACATCATGTTGTTATCAGGTAGCATTGTTACAGATGGGGGAATAGTGCCAGACCTACTTGGAAATGCTGGGGATTGAACTTGGGACCTTCTGCATACCAAGTAAGATGCTCTGCCTCTCAGCTATGGCTAGGGATGGGTGGATCTATTGGTTTCGCTTCTCTCTGTTACTCATTTTTCCAATCTTAAATTCTGTTCTCCACATTTCTGCAGCAATCTGCAAACTGAATCGAATTCCTCCCTCGCTATGGCTCTTCTGCATCTCCCCTGATATCGCTGCATCATGCAAATATAGATTTTGGTTGAAGTAAAAATAATATATATTTTTTAAAGATATATGGTAGTGATGCTGTAAATTTCTAGGCAAATGTAGAAATTGAAGAAGCTGTTGTTCTTGTATCACACCTGCCTCCAGGTGAATTTGTTGAATTCTAGGATGGTCAAGAAACAAGGCTCCCAATGAACCACTCTGAAACTTTCCCTGAACCAGGATTTCAGCTTCTAGCCAATGTTGCTTGGAAAGGCCACCTCAGAGGTGAGGTGGTTTTAGGTAGCTGAAGTTGGATTAGCCCTCATGAAAGACTCAAGGGATATTTTTTCTGAGCAAAAGTTTAGAATAATATTTGAAAGACTCTCCATCGACACCAGCCTTTAACCTTTGAAAACAGATAGTGCCTTTTTAATGGGATTGCTCATCTGACAAGGAATTTGGCTAATTCCTGCAATAGCGGTCATCTTCTGTTCTTTCTTGCTCACTTACGAAAAGGAATGGGGCAGGGGGGGATTAAAACAGCCACCCCATCCCCTTTGTCATCTCTTGGTGGACCACCTGGAAAAGATCAGCTGAGTTCCTCCTCATCCCACAGACGCAGAAGGAAGGCTGACCTCTCCTTGATCTATCCTAAGGAAACGGGAACCTCTACAAAGAAAACCAGGAGAAAGGACCATCCAGGGGCAGTGTAATTCAATGGAAATGCCAATTAAGAAGTGGTTGGGAGGCTTCCTGCATTTTCCACAGAGGGATGTCTCTGAAAAGCTTTTCCTCCAGGAAGGTTAAACCAAATGATCAAAAGTTTCAAAAGGCCAGTTCATGCTTTTTAAGATGTGCATTTTTTTAAAAAAAAGAAAGGTCAAACCCAAGGACAATGGCCACTAGCCACAATGGCTATGCTTCACTGTTGGAGCCACCATGCCCCTGCGATTGAAACTGCAGGAGGGGAGAGAGCTCTTGCGCTCAGGTCCTGCTGGTGGGCTTCCCGGAGGCATCTCGTTGGCCACTGTGAGAACAAGATGCTGAACTAGATGGGCCTTTGGCCAAATCCGGCCGGCCTCTTCTTATGTTCTTAGGCCAAGATGGGTGAACACTGAAGAGGACACTTTGAGCATCAGGTACAGGATCAGCTAGCAATCTTCTTTGCTTGACTGTCCTGTTTTAGGGTCCCAGGTTGCAGACCCTAAGGCACTGAGGGCACAGACAGCCAAGGCCAGGCCAAGATCCAGTTGAAGGCAAGAGGCAAAGCCACTAGCAAGACGTGGCTCGAACAGCTCCCTCAGCCTCACACTGAGGCTTTTAAACCAGAGCTGCCACAACCCCACCCAGGGCTCAGCTGCAGTCCCTGAGAAGTTTCAGCAGAGAATCCCCCTGTGAGGAGGGCACAGCTCCCGAGAGGCTCTCTAATTGTTAGGAGTCCACCTCTGGAGCCAAGCACTTCTCCTGATGACCAAGGTCTCAGCCTGCCTCTTGAAGTGACATCGCTCCAGGGCGGGATTGGGGTTCGCCGGCTTGTGCTTCAGAGGCTGAGCTGCCTTTCTGTGGTGAGGGATCCCTTCCAGTCTCCCCTCATCGGTCCCAGCTCCTTCTCTGGGCTGCCCCTGAGTTTCTGGGGGTTTCAGATCTCCTCAGCCAAGTCCTCCTCACAGAAGGACTCATCAGGCAGGGGCATGCCACTTGCTCACGGTGAGTCAAAAGAACGTTTCCCTCTCTGCCATTTTTGAAGGCGTGCATAGCTGCAGAAACTTCCACTCCTAGTGCGCCGAGCATGCGTGCGTACCCCTCCTCTCCACCCACCACCCTGAGTTAATTCAGCCTGGGCCTCTTGCTAAGGTCTCCCCTCTTTGCATCTGAGAAAAAGCAGCCTGTGCTAGCTTCTTCCCCTCGGGAAGAGATGCCAAAGACTGCAGCCTACCCATACATCTCTGTCAAAATCTCTATGAATAAATTAACCTTTTTAAAGATTAGTGCACCCTCATACCGCAGGGTTTTTGGTTGTTCTCCCACCGCCCCGCCCCTCCCCGCCAAACGCAAAACAAATGCTAAAAATGCTTTGACAGGCTATGCCAGCCTCTCGGCACCGCGGATTGCCAGCCAAGGGATGGAAGCAATTTAAAGGCACAGCTGTAACAATCCAAGGTTGGAAGCGGCCAGCCTGGGTTTCTTCCTGACAGGAGCAGAGGGAGGGCTTGGAAGGGCACCCCGTCTTCATAATAATAATAAATACATAAATCACAATAAATAAATAAATATATCAAATCATGACCAGAGAATAGGGATCAGTTCTCTCACGTTGCTCATTTCTCCAACCGTAAATTCACTCCTCCACATTTCTGCAGAAATTTGCAATATTTTTTTTAAAATGTGATGAAAAGTCTTCAGCATTTTAGTGACCACACACATTTCTTCAACCACACACCTTTTTCTGCTCAGATTTGACTCATGCACACATTTTTGCAAGCAATTTCTCCTAACAGAATGCACATTTGAATGTTATTTTCACAAATATACTTATCTCCATATGACTATACTGCCCTGAACACGCCCGATCTCATCTGATCTTGAAGCTAAGCAGGGTCAGGCCTGGTTAGTCCTTGGATGGGAGACCGCCTGTGAATACCGGGTGCCGTAGGCTTAGAGGAAGGCAATGGTAAACCACCTCTGAATAACTCTTACCGTGAAAACCGTATGAATACATCCAAAAGTTTCATAGGGTTGCCATAAGTCGTAACCGTCTTGAAGGCATATCACAACAATTCATTTGCATGCACCCTTGCCCCTGATATATTCATTTATATGCACACTTTCCCAAAAATATATGCATTTTGGTAAAGATGGTTGGGATGTAGAACTTCACTGCAAAATTTGAACGTGCAAATTTTGAAGGATGCCTGTGTTTCCATTCTCACAAATTTGATAGGTTTGGCTTAAATGCAAACGGAATTGAATTTCTCCTCAGCCTGCCAGAGAGCCAATTCTTGGAAAGGACCAATGAGCCCATAGAGCTGGGCGAGGAAACCGTTGGCCTGTCCAATGTTGCTGGACTACAGATCCTGTCATCTCCAACCATTTTCCGTGCTGCTGGGGCTGATGAATTGAAGTCCAGCAACATTGGGAGGGCCAAAGTTTTCCCAGCCCTGCTACAGGGCAAGGGACTCCAGTTGCTGGTACTGCAAAAGTGCTATTGCGCACATGCCCTGCCTGTGGGCTTCCCAGAGGGCATCTAGATGGCCACTGTGATAACAGAATGTTGGGTTAAGCCAGGTGTGAGGAACCTGTGGCCCTCCCGATGTTGCTGAACTTCAACTCCCATGACCCCTGGCCATTGGCCATGTTTGCTGGGGCTGATGGGAGGTGTAGATCAGCAACATTGGGAGGGCCAAAGGTTTGCACCCCTGGGTTAAGCAGGCCTTTGGTCTGATCTAGCAGGGCACTTATTAAGTCTTTATGAATCGTCAGTCCAAGCAAAGTGAATCATCCTGAATGATCTGTGTGGTTTGACCATTCGGTTTTCAAAATCTGGGTTGGGACCCAGAAGGAGGGCCCAGAGTGATCTTTTACTCTGGGAAATGAGCAAAGGTGACAGTTGTCTTTGTGGGCTATATAGCCTTGGCCTGGGTGTGCTCATTGCTATTCAGAATGCACATTTGACATCATAGTTTCCAGTGCTCCCCACTTCAATGGATTGGGTCAGGGTGCCTTGGGAAGCATAGTTGCCATGCATGCCAGGAGCAAGAGATGCTCCTGAACATGTTTAGGTGCACTGAAGCTTTAAGGATTATATCTGCCAGGTCCCCACAATCGCTGGCCCACTCTCTCTGCCTGCCAGTTCCCCCTTCACATAAGCAAGTTTTTTTGGAAAGCAGGAATGGCTGGTGTGATGTTCCCCCAAGACTGCCACCATTCTAATGACTTTTTTCCTGAGATTTCTGGGGGAGGGAAGGGAGCTATTTCCTAGGCAACCCATGGGACTAGCCCTTCAGTACTTCATTTATGGTGAGGATGAGGAGTAAGGATCCTATCCTAAACATACTTACTAGGGAGTAAACCCCATTGGGCACAAGGGGCTGTGTGTCCAAGTAGACCTGCACAGATCTATGGTGCTTGGGAGTAAGCCAAAGATGGGGTGCCCGCAACATCGATCCCATTGGTTCCCAGACTTTTCTCCCCACGAACCACTTGAAAATGGCGGAGGGTTTTAGTGGTCCACTTAATGATTTGCTGCCTGTTGCAGCAATTGCAATGCACTGTGCTAGATGCGTTGATCGCATTTTATGGCTTTCTTTATTTCTTATGGTGTATGTTATTGCATTCCAATTTGCACCCCCACAGAATTAAAGTTGTCATACAAGAAATAAAACAAGCAATAAATATACAATCAACAACCAATATAAATATTTAATGCGGACATGCCATGGACTACCTGAAAGAAGCTCACGGACCACTGGTGGTCCATGGATCACAATTTGGGAAGCCCGGTCTATCCTATCTACAGTCCTCAGTTTGAACATTCAGAAAGTGTGGAAGCCCACAGTTAACTAAAGGCATTTGGCTCTGAAGGGGGAGAAAGAAGCAGTGTCTTGGGGGTAGGACAGGCTCCAGGTTTGGGGGAGGGCCCTCTGGTGGGTCACCTCCTCCACTGAGAGGTCCTGGCAGGCTGACGTGGCAGTGGCCAGCAATTTTCTGAGCAGCAATGAGCTTCTGGGCTGTTCAACACAGTCCTCCACTGTAGCGTCACTCTGGGGCATTGTGGGAAATTTAAATGGCAGCTAGACCCAGCTGCCTGGCATTGAGCAGAAAAGATGTAACAGGGACCCAAGGCAGGACCAAAGGAAGTGGCCTGATACCAAGTCAGAACCTTGGTCCACCTTAGCTCAGTATTGTCTATACTGGCTGCCAGCATCTCCCCAAGGTTTCGGGAAAGCTTCCCTTTGCCCTACCTGGAGATGCTGGGGATTGAACCTTAGACCTTCTGCATGCAAGGCAGATGCTCTACCACTGAGCTACAGCTCTTCTGCAGAGCTTGGAAAAGTTAGGTTTTTTTTAACTACAACTCCCATCAGCCCAATCCAGTGGCCATGCTGGCTGGAGCTGATGGGAGTTGTAGTTTTAAAAAGTAACTTTTCCAAGCTCTGTTCTTAGGGAGGTGTTAGTGGCCCTGCTTAGAGGAAAGCAGTAAGAGATTGCATTTGAAACAAGGACGGACAAGAAATTCACGCTTCCCAGAACAATACACAACCAAAACGCAGCTGCCTTTCAAAATCCACACTTCTCTGACTTTTGGAATGCAGCTCTCCAACCCTCAAAATGTATACACAAATACATACATTAGGGGAAAGTATGCACAAAATGTGTATATTGGTGAAAACAGCAGACAAAAATGTATTACACTGGGGAAAATTGCTTGCAAAAACATGCATATTAGAAGTACACACTAATTAATTAATTAATATTAATATTAATCGGGGACCTTAGCTGTACTGTGTTTAATGGTGCTAAAAATGTCTTTAGCATGCAATTGTAACATGCACAGTATATTTGGTTTTTAAACTGCTGATTTTTATTTCTATTTTGATGAGTTTTATTGTCAGTTTGTTTTTCACGTTTGCTTCGATCTGTATTTTTAATGATTGTTTAACATTGTCTTACGTAAACTGCTTAGAGGTTTTGGTCAATTTAAGCGGGATATACATCTTATCAAATGAAAATATGTAAAAGAAAATGCTAATGAATTTTCATGAGAACTTTTTTTAAAAAAAAGCAAATTGATGTAGGTATTTTGGGTGGTATTCAGTGCTAGTCTTACTCAGAATAGACCCATTGAAATTAATGGACATAACTAACTTAGGCCCATTAATTTCAGTGGTTGTACTCTGAGTAGAATTTAGTTGGATACAACCTGGGAACTGTAGTTTGTTGAGGATGCTGAGAGTTGTTCACAGAGCTACAATTCCCAGGATTATTTGGGGGAAGCCATGAAGTAGTAGAAGGTGCTTTAAATGTATGGTGTCTATTCGGGATGGGTGAGAATCTCAATTCGGTTTACATTTCAAGCTGAATCTATCAAATGCACGTGTCGTGAAACAACATAAGAACTGACAACCATCCTTCAAAAGCTGCACTTATTCAAATTTTGTGAAGAAGTTTGTCAGCCAAGCAATGTTTACAAAAATGTATATACGTAGGGGAAATGTGCATAAAAATGAAGACACTAGTAAAAATAATATGCAGAAATGCATGACATAACTATATGCATTCATCAAAACTGCCTACAAAAAGTTTATTGGGAGAAATTCACACGGAGAATTTTCATGAGATTTTTTTTTCAATTGTAAATTGCTGCAGAAATGTGGAGAACTGAATTTAAGCTTGGATACATGAGAAATGAAAAGAACATCCCTAGTGTTGGTATGACCTCACACAAACCAAAACTGACAGATCCACTCACCTCTATTTGAAACCCACCTCATTTTCCAAAACAATTTCGCATGCTGCACGTGAGACTGCTGTTTGAGACTTGCATGGCTCGATCCTCTCTGAGTCTGCAGAACTCTTTGCACTGTTCTATGGATCTGGGCAATGATGTTCTCACAGGTCGAGGGGGCTTTCCCTAAAATCTGCTCTCACCCCCCCCCCCACACACACATACAAACATGCACTCTAAAGCTATAGGATGAAAACACTGCATGGCTTATGAAAGTCAAGCTGGAGTTTATTTCTTCTTCTGTTAAATTCATTTTTAAGTCTTAGTTTTCTCAGCTTCATTGCAGCCCCTCGGGAGCCGGGACTATATTTAGAAAGCAAACTTAGGAGTGTGTTAAAGCGTGCTTGAAACAGAACATATTGCAACCCTCCTTCTTTCAATATTTATGCCTTTTAATAGGCAACTTTAAGACACTGCTGTTTGAATATATAATTAACAGGTGGATAGCTCAGCCTTTTCTTTGGGGCTTTGAACCTACAACTTTATGGGAATTTCAAGAGATAGCCTAAGCAGTGTGTTACATTTTATTTGCCTACTGTGATGCAGAGTTGTTATAGAAACCAGCGAGACTGCCAGAGGATCACTCAGGGAAAATATGGTTATTGGCTGGTGCCGGGATACCGAGCCACATTCTTCAAATTTATTTATTTTTCTGCCAATTTGCTTAGGAAGAGCGCTGACAAGTAGCAATCGCCCAGCACATGCCCCCGCCCCAGGGCTGGCATTCCACTAGCTGGGATTCTTCACCAGTCAAGAATATTTTCTATTCTTGTTTTCAAAATAAAGAAACAACTGTATTGTTGATTTAATGAACTGGAATTGGTCGGTTTCAAGCAGGGGAGGGCTAAAAAAATGTTGGGACGATGGCTGTTTTTGCCTCTGGGCTGCAAGTGGCTGACCTTTCCTCTAGGGCAGGGATGGGAAAGCACAAGCTTAAGGGCCGAATACGGCCCTCGGGTCCTTTCTGTCTGGCTTTTGGGACTCTCCCCAGGCTACACCTCTCACTGGTGGGCCTTTGTACCCCAAATGTTTTTGTGTGGCTTGAACATGCTCTTAATAGTATTATTATTAGGGTTTCTCAAACTAAGCACTATTCAGAGTAGACCCATTGAAATGAATGCTTGTTAACTTTAGTCACGCTTGTTAACTTCAGGACGAGCATTGACCACAACCCATTATTTATTAGGATCATAATCTAATTTATACACTTGCCAACATAGTTTCTAGTTCAATGAGTCCTTCAGCTCTGATAATGCCTTTTGTTGGCCTAGATAGAGGACAGAGAGGAATGTGTGAGTATGAAGATGTTAGTGTCCCACAGAAAGAGGAAAAGCACATTTTGTTTTTCTGATCACTCTGCCTTTGGCTCTGCCCACTAGTGGAATGTGGCCCTCAGAAGACTGCTCAGAAGGGAATGTGGCCCATGGGCTGAAAATGGCTTCCCACCCCTGAATGCAAGAAGAGCCCTATAGCTGGATCAGGCTAGTGGCCCATTTAGTCCAGCATCCTCATAGTGGCCAAACAGATGCCTACAAGAGGCCCACAAGCCCTTAACCTATATTAGAGGTGGAAAGAGCTGTCAGTCTTGGTTCTCTCAGTTTCTCATTTTTCCATTATTAAATTCAGTTCTCCACATTTTTGCAGCAATTTTTTTTAAAAAAAATCCTCATCAAAATCCTCTAGCATTTTAGTGTGGATTTCTCCTAAGAGACACAATTTTTGTTTGCAGTTTCGACTCACGTACACATTTTTGCAAGCCGTTTCTCACCATATTGTACATTTCTGTATGTTCCTTTCACTCATCTACGCATTTTATGCGTGCAAATTTGTAAACATTGGTTGGCGAACTGCACCACAAAATTCAAATAAGTGTGAATATCAAAGGATGGCTGTGTTTCAGTTATCATACTGTTTCAGAAAGTGCAGTATGGTGTGGTGTAGTGGTTAGAGTCCCCAACCTGGTTTAGGGAGGCCCAGATTAAAATCTCCACTTAGACATGACGCTGACTGGTTGACAATGGGCCAGTCATTTTTTCTCTGCCCAGCTGCCTCACAGGGTTGTTGTAGGACAAAAGGCAGGAGTGAGGAAGCTCCAGCTTGGAAGCCAAATGCAGCCCTCCAGGCCTCTCTATCCGGCCCTCAGAACTCTCCCAAGGCCACAACCCTCACTATCCCTGCTGTGCATCCTAAGTGTTTTTGCCTGTCCAGAATGTGTCCTTGAGCACTGATAAGGCACCTTCCTTGCCCAGATAGGGAAAGCATGAATGTGCACAGTGGAACTAGCCAATTGTACAAATATAAAATTTGCATTAGTTGCTCTGCCTACTTTTGCCTCTAGCGTGTGGCCCTCAGAAGGATGTCCAGAAAAGAATTCAGTCCTCAGGTTGGAAAAAGCTTCCAAAAGAGAGGATTTGTTCGCTTTCCCCAAGAGCACTTGGGCTGAAGGAAAGGTTGAAAATTGCTTAAACCAGTCACTCTGTCCAAGAGTAGGCCTTTGGACTTTGCAGTAATTCTTGTCTTCCCCCCCACCCAGCCATAATTATTTCCTGTGTGCAAACTTGGATCTATTCCTTGACAAGCCTTTTTTTAAAAACCTGAGTGGGTTTTTTTGCACCGTCTCTTCTCCATCATCTGAGCTGTCTTCTGTAGTCAGAACATTCTCTCCAAAGAATGCAAGTAGTTGCAGAGAATCACTTCCGTTCATTTCCTCCATGACCTCCTCGCTGGTGGCTGAACGGTTCCTCGTGCAACGGCTTCTTTCCTGCGCCACTGCGTATTGGCACCTGGTTGTACACAAAGCTGATGATTTACGGTGCCCTTTGTTGTGGAAGCCAGTTTGCAAACCCCTGTCCACTTTGTTCCATATGTTACAATTGGAATCATATGGGTGATCTCCCCCCAAAAGTCAATTCAGATGTGAATTGGTGGCTATCAATAGCTACTAGTCATGATGGCTATAGATTAGGGATGGCTGAGAAATTTGATCCAGCTCCCATATCAAGCCAAATCTTTCACATTTGCACTTTCTGAAATAGTAAGAGAACTGAAACACAACCATCCTTCGAAATTCGCACTACTCCAAATTTTGTGATACAGTTCTTCAACCAAGCCAGTTTTATACCAGTTCAGTTTATTGCACAATAGCCAAACATATGCCACAAAAAGACATATACAAAAAAAGGACAGATTAAAACAGCGATTTTAACAAATGTGATAAATTAGTTATATACGTATCGAAGATCGAATATTTAAATTAGTGGATTAATTAAAATGGCTCTAGGAATATATATTATCACCAGAGGGAATAGCAACTAATAAGTTATACAGAAATTCGTTCCTGGTAATACAAATACAATTTTATTTAAAGAAGTATTATCTCTAAAATCAGCAATGAGGGGGACAAGATATTGAATTCTTAAGTCTGAATATAAGGGACGTTCTAAGAGAAAATGAGCTATGTTCTCCATCTTGGACATCCAACAGGGCACTCATCCTGCATTGGTGGTTATATGGTCCTTTAACGTCCATCAGCTGCAGAGTATTAAGTTCTCCAGCCAAACAATGCTTGGAAAGTTGCAATATTAGAGCAAAGTATGCGTAAAAATGAAGATATCAGTAAAAGATAACATAAAAATGCATCATATTAAGAGAAATCGCTTGCAAAAGTGTAATCATTAGTCAAAACTGCTCACAAAAAAGGTGCTTGTTAGGAGACATTTGCACTGCAGTGCTGAAGAGTTTTCATGAGGATTAAAAAAAAGAATTTGCAGATTTCTGCAGAAATGTAAACCTCATTGATCACAAGGGGCCTTATGTCGAAGCAGAGCTGAAGAGATCTGTGGAACGGTGTGCATGTCGTCTATCCCAGCGGTTCCCAAACATTTCCCCCCACAGACCACTTGAAAATTGCAGAGGGTTTTAGCTGTCCACTTAATTTATTTATTTATTTATTATACTTGTATACCGCCCCATAGCCAAAGCTCTCTGCAGTTTACAGTAACTAAAAACAAATACAATTTAAAATTTTTTAAAAAAAATTAAAACACAATTTTAAAATTTAAAACAATATAAAGCACATGCTAAAACGCCTGGGAGAAGAGGAAAGTCTTGACCTGGCGTTGAAAAGATAACAGTGTTGGCGCCAGGCACACCTCGTCAGGCACATCATTCCATAATTTGGGGGCCACCACTGAGAAGGCCCTCTCCCTTGTTGCCATTCTCTGAGATTCCCTTGGAGTAGGCACCCGGAGGAGGGCCTTTGATCTTGAACGTAGTGTACGGGTGGGTTCGTATCGGGAGAGGCGTTCCATCAGGTATTGTGGTCCCAAGCCGTGAGGTACTTATTTGGAGAAATTCACACTGAAATGCTGAAGAATTTTCATTAGGATTTTTTTTTAAAAAAAATGTGCAAACCTCTGCAGAAATGTGAACTGAATTCAAGATTGGAAAGAAGAAGAAATGGAGAGATCCGAAATGGATGGATCCTTCCATCCCTTCTTGGGCTCAATGCAAAATGATGCAGCATCACCCTCAAGACATTCCAGAATACATGGACGGAGGGAAGCTGTGGAGAGAGCCCCTCACACCACTGTGCATTGCGTGTAGCTTTTATTTACATTTAACAAAATGAGATAAAATGGAAAACCTTTGGCCAACTCAACAGGTTAAAGGACTTAAGCAAAAACTGCTTCTCCTGAACATTTCAGAGAAATTTCTCCCACCTCACTTCCCGTGATTTCTTTTTTTTTTAGAGTTTTAGTTCATCCCACCCCATAGACAACTGAAAAAGAAATGACTGAAAGCCCCAGTCCAGCTCTAATTATCATCGTTACATTGGTTTAGGGTGAGAGACAGTGAGTGGCTCAAGGTTCACCCAGTGATCTTCAGGGCTGAGTGGAGATTAAAGCCTTGGTCTCCCAGGTCTTAGTTCAGCACTTTGACCACTACACCACACTGGCTCTCACAGTTACCAAACTGCAGCTATGCTATTTCTTCCCAGAAAGTGCATTTGTCTGAGAGTTTAAAGTAGCCTTGATATGGAGGTCCCTCTACTCTTCCCCTGAATTTTCTTCTGTAACCATTTTGGCCAGTAGGTGGGGTTGCAGCCCTGTTTTACCCAAAGACCCTGAGAATCCCATTTTCTCGCCTACCAGTTCCGTGCTCCCGATTCCTCATCTTTCACTAATATGCCCAAGCTGGCCACATCTGGAAATGTTTGATTTGATATAGTGTCGTTTTACATTGCAGAAATGAGCGTAAGCGGTTTCTTAACCCACCAAGTGAGAAATGTGATCTGGATTTTACTACCGACCCTTTAAATAAAAACCAGAGCGCTTTATTAAACCATTATCTATCAAGGATGTATGGAGAGAGTTAGAAAGATCCCAAGATCATAATCAATATTGAAACTGACACTTATCTGTCTACTGTCTAGTTCAAACAGCAATTTTTTTCCTCCTTTTCTTTTTGAGGGGTAGAGGGGAGACGCGAAAAGAATGTTGCCATTCCCTTGAAATTTATTTGTGAATGAGACAGCAAGATGAAAACTAGGGCAGTCAATGGATGAAATAATTTCAGTTGCTTTATCACTTCTCTTTTAATTAGTTAATCAATTCATTGAGTAAATTTCAGTAAACTGGGATTGTACAAAAAATACAATATAAATTACCTTTGTGACATAGTGAAGGTGTGAGATCATTTACAAGTCGGAAAACAAAACAAGTATGTCAAGCCCAAATAGCAAAGGAAGATGTCACATCATGGTCTAGTCTTATGATCCGGGGCTTCTAATAGCGAAGGTGTAGCATCGCCCAAGGTAAGGACAGACCAATGCTGGATGGTGCCCATTGGGACTGGTGGGGCAAAAGGCAGGGAGGCCAACAGTAGGTGGCACCAGAGCCAATGACAGGCAGAGCCAATTAATTCTAGTTTTGTCCCCATCTTCGTCCTCCCTGCTGAGTTCTACAGAAAGTCACAGCACTAAGGAGGAGGAAACTGATAGTCAATGCTACCCCCTGGATTGGTTGTAAATAAGAAGATAGACAGGTGGGGGGTCTGGCTGTGACCAGATTGAGGTTGGTGGGCCACTGCCCCATTTGCCTTCAGTGGGCCAGACAGATTTCTGAGATGTTTCCCAGGAGGGATGCCTACTGAATTGCAAGACTCCCTAACATAAGAACATAAGAAGAGCCTGCTGGATCAGGCCAGTGGCCCATCTAGTCCAGCATCCTGTTCTCACAGTGGCCAACCAGGTGCCTGGGGGAAGCCCGCAAGCAGGACCCGAGTGCAAGAACACTCTCCCCTCCTGAGGCTTCCGGCAACTGGTTTTCAGAAGCATGCTGCCTCTGACTAGGGTGGCAGAGCACAGCCATCATGGCTAGTAGCCATTGATAGCCCTGTTCTCCATGAATTTGTCTAATCTTCTTTTAAAGCCATCCAAGCTGGTGGCCATTACTGCATCTTGTGGGAGCAGATTCCATACTATGCGCTGAGTAAAGAAGTACTTCCTTTTGTCTGTCCTGAATCTTCCAACATTCAGCTTCTTGGAATGTCCACGAGTTCTAGTATTATGAGAGAGGGAGAAGAACTTTTCTCTATCCACTTTCTCAATGCCATGCATAATTTTATACACTTCTATCATGTCTCCTCTGACCCACCTTTTCTCTAAACTAAAAAGCCCCAAATGCTGCAACCTTTCCTCGTAAGGGAGTCGCTCCATCCCCTTGATCATTCTGGTTGCCCTCTTCTTGCCCTGCTCATGTTCTTTGAGTGAAAGTAAACAAGCGAGTGTGAACATAACATAATCAGGTGTGAACATGAGAAGAGCCTGCTGGACCAGATCGATGGCCCACCTAGTCCAGCATCCTGTTCTCCCAGTGGCCAACCAGATGCCCATTATGGGAAGTCAGCTAGCAGGACTTGAGTACAACAACGCCCTCCTACAGTTCCCAGTAACCGGCATTCAGGAACATGCTGCCTTTGACCACAGGAGCTGTGTGAATTATGGACTAGTAAGGTGTGGTGTGGGGAAGAGGGCTGGGGGAGAGATTCAATTTGACATGCATTTTTCCCCTTTGCATTGCATTTCCAAGTTCATATTACTCCAGACCTATTAAATTGTGCCACTCTTAATAAAACTGATATGCCACAAGGCTCTTGCTGTAACTGTACCTTCCAGAAGCCTCAGAACAGGTATTTTGTATAAGCTACGGCTAATATCTCGTTTTAAGTCTATGAAAAATGGGTATGTCCAATTTGTGTCCTTAATCAGCCAATAATTGATCGTGTCTAATCGGCTGATAATCGATTGTTCCCGATATTGTTATTGCATGCCATTGTTCTAAATAAATAAATAAACAAATGGACAAACAAGAAATGGCAAACTCTGCTCTTCGAAAACAGTGACTAAAATGTTTTTTTTAAAAAAATCTGTTAGGACAAGATACCATTTTTACATCGTGGCAGCCAACGTGGAAACCTCCAGATGTTTTGAACTACAGCAGCTCCCACCATCCTTGGCCATTGGCCATGTTGGCTAGGTGTGAATTGGGGCTGCAGTCTCAAGTATCTGGAGGGCATCAAGTTGGCATCCCCTGTATTAGAGTTTTAAAAAATCCCTATTTGCAAACGGTAATAAGTCACGAAGTACGTCAGGATATAGGGAGAGCCTGCTGAACCAGGCCAATGGCTCATCTAGTCCAGCATCCCATTCTCACAGTGGCCAACCAGAGATCCTGAAGCGAAGCCTGCAAGCAGGACCTGAGTGCAAGAGCACTCTCCCCTCCTGCCGTTTCCAGCAACTGGCATTAAGGAGCATACTGCCTCCGACCATGAAGGCAGAGCATAGCCACTGTAGCTAGTAGCTATTGACAGGCTTATTTTCCATGTGTTTGTATAATCCTCTTTTAAAGCCAAATCAGTGGCCATGACTGCCTCCTGTGGGAACTCATTCCATAGTTTAACTGAACACCGCATGAAGACATACTCTCTTTGGCCTGTCCTCAATGTTCCAACATTCAGATTCATTGAATGGCCCTGGGTTCTAGGCCACATTCACGCCATACATTTATTTATTTATTTATGTATGTATGTATGTATGTATGTATGTATGTATGTATGTATGTATGTATGTATTGCATTTATATACCGCCCCATAGCCGAAGCTCTCTGGGTGGTTTACAACAATTAAAAACATTAAAAACAAATATACAAATTTAAAAAACACATTTTTTAAAAAAGCAATTTAAAAACACATGCTAAAATGCTTGGGAGAAGAGGAAAGTCTTGACCTGGCGCCAAAAAGTTAACAGTGTTGATGCCAGGCGCACGTCATCAGGGAAATCATTCCATAATTTCGGGGCCACCACTGAGAAGGCCCTCTCCCTTGTTGCCAGACTCCCAGCTTCCCTCCGAGTAGGCACCCGGAGGAGGGCCTTGGATATTGAGCGTAGTGTATGGGTGTATTTATTCCATTAAGCAGTCATGGCTTCCCCCAAAGAATCCTGGGAAGTATAGTTTATAAAGGGTGCTGGGAGTTGTTAGGAGACCCTTATTTCCCTCAGAGAACTACAATTCCCAGAGTCACAGGGACCAACTGTGAAACCACTCTGGAATAAATGTATGGCATGAATGTGGCCCTAAGTGTTATGAGAAAGGGTAATTTCCTTCCAAAGACCTGCTGAAAGAATAGTTAAATGTTTTAGCTATTTTCCTACAGGTAGTAGCATTAGGCGGCAGAGCTGGACTGATGATCTGCTTTTGAAAAAATAAGAGTTATTTGATTAGGGTGCCAGGACTGTAAAGGCCCTGCCCACTGCCCACTTAAAGGTCAATCCATAAACAGGACACTCAGGATGAAGATGTCCAAGTGTTGAACTTGAAGGCCATGATCAGGTGTGAGGAATCTTTGACCCTCCAGATGTTGCTGATCTACAACTCCCATCATCCATGGCCATTGGATTGCTGGGGCTGATGGGAGTTGTAGTTCAGCAACATCCGGAGGGTCAAAGGTTCCCCACACCTGACTCAGATGATCTGGATGGTGGAACCACAGTTGCCTTGCTGAAACAGTCAGATAGCCTTCCAAATGACTCGTTGCCATGGTGTAACTTCTATTTCACAATTTCTATACAAAAACAAATCAGCATGGGTTCTCCAAGAGAGGAAACATTTCCCCTTATACCTGCCTCCAACTATGCAAAGTTCAGCCCTTTCCCTAGTAGAAGCCACTCTGACCTTTCCCAATAGTGATAAGTGAAATAACATCTCACCGTATTGTAAAATTAGTGGCATGACAGAGGCGATAACCAAAAGCATTGTGAGCTTCACTTTCATCACATCAAGGGGAGGGGGGATCTCTGAGGTGCACAATCCTTGATCGGCTGTCAACTCTTCTTGACATGCCCTGCTGCCTGCCGTGGATTGGCCAGGGGAAAATTTATATCACCCTGTCACAGCCAATAGAAACCTGGTGTTTCTTGAGTCATTGTTTAGTTACAGTGACAGAACCCTGATAGGCTGAAGCTGTGTGATTTATGGGGTTTTGCTGGAGAGTAACTGAGTTTTATCAGAACATAATGATGTGGTACTAATGCCCATTGCCAACCAACTTGGCTGACCAGTTTTTAAAAAGTCCAGCGTTTGACCTTGCCGGGATCTAAGCAGAACTCATTGTGGAAGAGGCAAATCAGAGCTTGGGTATTCATCAAGAATAAAATATTTCCCTTCTTCCCATCCCCTCTGCAGCAACCATCACTGACACCAATGGCTTTAAGGTTGCAATTTGATACCCACTCAACATAGGAGAAAGACCACTGAAATCAGTGGGGCTTATTTCTGTGCACAGGCTTGCTTGCCTATTTATTTATTTAGTTTATTTATTGAATTTGTATCCTGCCCTTCTCACAAAGGAGCCCTGGATAGCAAACACACCCACCACAAAACATTTTTTTAAGAAGAAAACATTCTAAAAACCATCATAGTTAAAAACAGCCAAGAACATTCAACAATATTCATCCAGTGATCTCAGGGTTGCCAGGGATAGTGTCCTTCAGCCATCAAATGACTGGGCTGAAAGTGAGTAATGAGGGAGACAGACACGCCTTACCAGGGAGAGCATTCCACAAATGGAGAACCACCACTGAAAAGGGCCTGTCATTGGTCAATGCCAGCCAGTCTCTAGAGAATCTTGAAGGTTGTCAGTTCCCTTTCTTATTGATGGTACGACAAGGAATTTGTCCTCTAACTCTGCAAAATTCAGGGGCTGCGAAATCACCCAGACTGACCATCCTGGCTCTGAGCCATTACTAGTGGACCACTGCACTGGGAGCGGAAGATCATAGATCTTTATGGCATGTTTATAGCAGAGGAGGGCCATAGGTGAGTGGCAGGGCACATGCTTTGCATGCAGAAGGGCCCAGGTTCATTCCCTAACATTGCAATTTTAAAGGCTCAAATAGCAGATAACAAGACCCCTTTGCTGGGGCCCACAAGAGGTGCTGCCAGTCAGAGTAAATACTGGATGAGATGGACATATCCAACAAAGCCCTGCTCAGAGCAGACCCACTGAAATTAATCAGATGATGTTAGTCATGTCCATTGATTTCAATAGGTCTGCTTTGTGTAGGACTAGCATTGGATGTAACCCAGTGTCTGACCCAGCCCAGAGCAACTTTCTATGCTCCTGACCGTTTGGGGGAGCACAAAGGGTCCACAAATGAGCATCCCTGGGCAGCGATGTAGGGTCATGTCTTTTGAGTGGGAAGTGATGACTACGCTTCAGTTAGTCTGGGATCATTTTAGATAGAGCTGAGCCAAAACGTGGGGCACTAAAGATGCAACATGGCCACAAGGCTACCCCCTGCAGACACAGTTTGAAAAGACCTTGGGGGGGGCTGGGGACCCTTGGGCTCAGAGGCCAACTGATGTCCTCCTGGCCCTTGAATGTGTCCTTGAACTTTGATCATGCCTCTTGCTTTCCTAGATAGAGGATAGGGAGAAGTGTGTGTGTGTGTGAACTAGTTGGCTATACAATGGTAAAAGTTGCATTTGTGGCTCCAACTACTTTTGTCTGTAACCTCACCTATGACTAGCAGGTGGGCCCTGGGTGGTTACTCAGAATATGACCTTCGGACTGAAAAAGATTCCCTATTACTGACTTAGCTGGGGGGGGGAGAGAAATTAGTTATGCTACTGCCACTGCTAATGGTGACTCCCAGCCCACCATGAAAGAATTGGAGAATTAATCCTCCCTCTTCATTGAAATGGTCCTCTCAAATTTATCAGCCTGCAAATAGGGCAAAGAATTCCCAGGGATCATTTGCACACATGTACACTCATTTGTAGCGTAGCGTTTTATATCTTGCAAACCTTTTAAAAGGAAGACCATCAGAAGAGACCAGCTGGATCAGGCCAGTGGCCCATCTAGTCAGCATCCTGTCCTCACAGTGCCCAACCAGATGCCCCAGTGAGAAGCCCGCAAGCAGGATCTGAGTGCAACAGCAACTCTCCCCTCTTGTGATTTCCAGCAACTAGTATTCAGAGAAGCTCTGTCTCCAACAGTGGAGGTAGCACATAACCATCAGACACAGGCAAAAACATTTCTCTTCTACCAGGCATTCAGCTCTTAATTTTGGAGGGTTGGGGGGGGGTTGATGTTGTGGTTTCTTTGGGGGCGGGCTGCTCCACCGCCTTTTATATTCATGTCCAGTGATTTATAACTTTTTGTTTTAATCTTTTTCTTGATTTTTGTAAGACTCTTTGGGTTCACCTTTGTAAAGAATAGCGACTGATACAGTTTATAAATCATCATCATGATGATCATAGCCAGTAGCCATTGATAACCTTCTCTGCAATGGATTTGTCTAATCCTCTTTGAAGCCATCCAAGTTAGCGGCGGTCACTAGTTCGTGTGGGAGCAAATTCCAGAGTTGAAGTACGTCCTACACAAAGAAGGACTTTCTTTTGTCTGTCCTGAATCTCTTGCAGAATGCAGTGATTGGTTGAGTAAATAAAGAATGAGACAATCTTTTAGGTATCCTGATCCTAAGCTGCACAGGGCTTTGTACACTAGTACAAGGTCAATCTTCACCCCATTTCCTTCCTATTTTCTGATGTCCCAACTTATTTTTTTCTGGTTAGCACAAAGAAATCTCACATGGTATCAGAGCAGCAGGCCAGCCAACCTGGTGCTGATTACAAGTGAAACTCCTGGATAAAGATTGCAAATTCAACCCATCCTTGTGATGTGATTGTATCAGGCTGCAAGTACATCTAAAAAGTTGCTTCCGATTTCCAGATCATTCATCTGGTTTCCATACAGGCCCAGCTGTGCACAGAGAACATTTATGAAGGTCTTTAATCCATGCCAGCTCAACTCGGGAGAAGTGCTCTGTTGCTGTTATTGTTGAATTACTGTATTAGGGAAATGGATAGAAGTTATTTGAACAAGGTGGCCATTCCTAACGGAGGGGGGGGAGAGGACTCATTCCGCCAATGAGAGAGATAACCACGCTGTGTTAAGAATGGATTGACCACACGAGTACACAGTCTTTTTCCACATGTGGTGCCAGAGTCTGGTTTACATGTGAATCAACCCCTGGTTTAACCCCATCAAAGGTGGGGAAGTTATGCTATGGACAGACATGGTCCCAGATTTTGTTGTTGTTATGTGCCTCCAAGTAGATTTTGACTTACGGCGACCATATGAATTAGTGACCTCCAATAGCATCTGTTATAAACCACCCTGTTCAGATCTTGTAGATGGCTTCCTTTATGGAATCAATCCATCTCTTGTTTGGTCTTCCTCTTTTTCTACTCCCTTCTGTTTTTCCCAGCATTATTGTCTTTTCTAGTGAATCATGCCTTCTCATTTTGCGTCCAAAGTATGATAACCTCAGTTTCGTCATTTTAGCTTCTAGTGATACTTTTGGTTTAGTTTGATCTAACACCCAATTATTTGACTTTTTCGCGGTCCATGGTATGCGCAAAACTCTCCTCCAACACCACATTTCAAATGAGCTGATTTTTCTCTTATCTGCTTTTCTCCCAAACAGAGAAGCAGACTCAGGACTCAGAGACTGGGTTTTTCTGCATAAAGCTTTATTATAGAAAATGCAACACGAATCTAGTATCTCATACCAGGCCTAAACCGGGACTGAAACAGGAGCAGGCATCTAGATGGTGGAAGCAAAAAAGATTTGTTGTCACAACAGCAAATACAAGCAATATCAATACTTGATATGATGAATTATTTCAGATCCTTTCCAGCACAAGCTACGAGGCAGGAGCTATGATGGGGAGGGGGGACATGGCAATCTCTGCTCTGCTGAATTACTTCAGTTTTCCACTGCTGGAGACATTCCAAAGTCTTTATTAGGGCTAATCTCATCAACTGTTGTTTATTTTTATTTATTTATTTATTAGATTGATATCCTGCCCTTCCTCCCAGTAGAAGCCCAGGGCGGCCTGGCCTTGATGTTAGCAGAAAGTTCATAGCAGCTGGCTGAGACGAGGAAAGGCTGGCTGCACCTTTCTCAGCAACTCTAGCAGCCAGCTTTAAGGCTTCTGGAGACAACCTGTAACCCTCTCATTTCCATCATCAGAGCTGGCAATGTTCTCCACCATGTCTGTACCCCACTTTCTATTCTCCCAACCTTGCCAGTGGTTCCCCATGGGGCCTATGACATTACTGAGAAAAAAATGTCAGGAGCATCAAAAGTGCAAGGCTGCATTTGTGAGCCACAGGTAGGGAATGCAAACCCCCATCCACCCAGCCCAGTGTACAAAATAGATAACAACGCCCTTGGCTTGCCTGGAGATAAAGCATCCTGGAGGGCTGTGTGAATGTGTGTAAAACTGCCGTCCTCTACCAGAGCTTGGAACTAACTAGTTACAAGTAACGAATTACTTGTAATTCATTACTTTTTTGAATAACGAGTGGGTAATTCCTTTACATTTTGATTGTAATAGAACTAGGAGTAATTTTACTACTTTTGTGGAGTAATTGTAATGTTTTCAGCATTACTTTGGGGCATTACTTGGGGGGGAGCAGGGGAAGTCTTCTGCTCCTCTGATTTGTGGATGAAAATCATGTCCCTCAAACTGGGCTTCTGTGCGGTGTCGCTCTTTCCTCATGGGAGTAAGTCCCATTGAACCAAATGGAGGTGACGAGGGAGGAGGCAGAGAGTGAGATGGGGTGGAGTGGAGAAAACGGTTATTTTAAAAAATGGATAGTGGTGGTGAAGAATGGAGTGGAGGGGAAAAGGATCCGGAGGTCAAGAACATGGATAAAGGAGAAGAAGGAGGCAGCAGCAGAATGGAGATAAAGAACTGTGGAGGTGAAATATGACAACGTGTGTGTGAATACTGTGTTTGCACTTGGCACACAAAGTGGCCTCCACCACCCTCTCTGGCTACTGTGCTACATTTGCAATATTTTAACTTTTTTGCATCTCCGGGGAAAATGTTTGTTTGAGTGACTGTCTCTTAGTTGGTGGCAGGGCAGGGTCTGGGAGGTGGTTAAGTGAGAGAGATTATGCTGGCTGGTTGAGTGGGGGGTGCACTTGGTTTGACGTGCAAAGATCTGGATAGTGGCCTCAATCTCCCTTCCCACCACCCTTACCAGCGGAGAGACCACCATTGCTATCTTATGAATAAAAATAATTATTCTACCACCTCTGTATGTGTTTGTTTATTTTTAATGTTGTTTTAGGCTACTTAGATGTACAGCAGCCAAGGCCAGCACCTTGTAGGCCTTTTTTTTAAGAAAAGTAACTGAAATGTAATTGTACTGATTACTTTGGAGTAAAAGTAAAGTAATCAGTTACTTTCAGAGCAATTGTAATTGTAATGGTAATTACTACTTTTTTGCGCCATGTAACTGTAACTGTAATTTATTACTTTTTAAAAGTAATCTTCCAAGCTCTGTCCTCTACAAAGGTAAAATTTACTCTCATTGTCCCACCCATCTTTGCCTCTGGCCCCATCCGCCATTGGCATGTGGCCTCTGGAAGGTTGCCAGGAAGGGAATGAGACCTTCAGACTGAAAAAGGTTCCCTCTACTTGCTTTAACCCTTGCTGAAACTATCCTTGATTGTAGAAAGTGACTTGAAATTTTAAAAGTGGGAATACTTAGAGAACAATAGCTTGACCCTTTGTTTCTGCTTGACGTCATTTTGGTAGCTATTCTGTCTTTTTCCTCACTCTGTATTGCCTGTTTGGGACACATATCCCCAAGAAAGGAGATGGAATTTGCTTGTTTGGGACATTTATCTCCAAGACAAGAGATGGACTTTGCCTGTTTGGGACACTTATCCCCAAGAATAGAGATGCAATATTACTAATGCTTGGAAAAGTTACTTTTTTAAACTACAACTCCCATCAGCCCCGGCCAGCATGGCCACTGGATTGGGCTGATGGGAGCTGTAGTTCAAAAAAGTAACTTTTCCAAGCTCTGAATTACCTGCTGTTGGTTAATCACATTGCCCATACTGAAAATGCCACAACCATCCCTTTAATTAAACTAATACATACCTGTCCAATTGTTTTCTATGACATGTAATAACCTCAACTGGGTGACAGTTTGCATCTAATCTATGAGAGGTGTTTTTTCCCCCCGTGATGGCAATATTCTCCCCCAGCCACCCAAGTTTTGCATTATTATTGTTATTAATTAATTAATTAATTTACCCCCCCCAAATGAATAGGGGTGAGGAAGACACTCAATTTTGTCAAAGAAAAAGAAAAACGTCCCCTCCAGTTCTCTCGTGCTTGTCATGGAGGGGTAAAACACTCCCAAGCAAACGAAGGCCTATTTAGGAAGGGCCGAGGGAAAGCCGCAAGAAAAGGATGCTGTATCCCATTTTAATAGCAACAGGCCGGAGCTAACAAAGATGGTCCCCAAACAGCGATGTCTTCTAACAGCTTGCGTGCTATTATTTACCTTTTTTGGGGGTGGTGGTGTAAAAAACCCAAAACATACTCTGTACCTCTGAACTGCTTCTTCCACCTTCGTGACGGTGGCTCATGGCCCCATCGCTGGGAGATTTTTATGCTTTCTGCATTACCAGAATCATGGCTTCCCCTCTCCTGTCCCCACACCCCTATGGAGCACGGTGATTTAATGTTACTGTTCCTTTAACAGCCGCATCACCAGAGTGGCTACGCGGTAGTTGTCTCCTGTGTGACTGTGCTTGGGAAAATCCATTACAGGACTGTCATTAATCTGTGCCTGCAGCCCCTGGCAGTTTCTGACTCTTCTATTTAATGGGCGCCTGCTTCCTGAGCTCTGGAGACACGCTGTTTTCCTCTCTTGATCAGCTTTGTTTAATTATCAAAATATTTGATGCAGAAAATTGACATTATTTGTGAAGGTTGGGGGGCCTCTCTCCCCCTCCTCATTTTTCCCTCCCCCCTGCCCCTCGCTCACTCTCCTCCCCTGCCACGGAGTGACATTGAGATCCTCCACATGTACCCACCGTTGCCTTAAAATAGCAAAATCGCTAGGACAATCAAAAGCGCAAGGCTGCATTAGCAAGCCACAGGTAGGAAATGCAACTCCCCCCCCCAAGTGCCGTGTGAAAAGTGGACGGTGGCAGATGATTTCACATTGGCACCTCCATATTGCAGAACATGCTCCCCTAGACTGCAAACCCAGCTAGGAATCTCACCATCTCCTTTCTCTATGTGCCCCCCATGCATTTTTGCGAGGAGTGTTGCTGCTAGGGATGTGGGAGAAAGTTGGTTCCGTTCACTTCTTAAGATGAACCTACCAAATGCACACTTTCAGAAACAATATGTGAACCACCCTCCAAAATTCACACCCATCTTCTTAAATTCACAAGGCCAGCTAAACAGGAGTCGGACAAAAATGGGCATGTTTGGGGACTGTGCTTAAAAATGCATATATCTGGGGAAATAACATGCAAAACCACATTATATTCAGAAACATTGCTTGCAAAAATGTGCGTGTGAGGCAACAGTGCATCTGTTAATGGACAGTGTGAGTGAAAATGCATATATTCCTGAAAATAACACACAAAAATGCATTATATTAAGGAAAATCGCTTGCAAAGATATAGGGGGGAAGGCCGTAGCTCATTGGTAAAGCATCTGCCTTGCATGCAGAAGGTCCCAGGTTTAATCCCTTATGCAAGAAATCCTCTTCGCAAGAATTGTATCTAGCTATCCATTTCCAGCAGGGCTAGTGAAAAAGACTCCCTTTCCCATCCGTATTCAAAAGCAACAAAACTATGTGTGTGTGTGTATGTACATGTGCAGGGGCTCTGTTGGGCTTCCGTTTTTTATTTCCTCAAATTCCCCACTCCAAGAGACACTTTGAAGGGAAACAGCAGCCCCCACCGATCAATTTCAGCTCTTTTCAGGGGGTTGGGGCAAAACTTACCTGAGCTCTTGTTTTCCCAGAATCCCCATTCTGAGAGGCATTCAGGGGAAAAACATGGCAGCCCTCACTGATCATAATGAAAGCCACATGCCTAGTAATGATATAAATAGGGGTGGGTGGATTTCCCATTCCTTTTCCATGGAAGGACTGTTGCTCAGTGGTAGAGAATCTGCTTTGCATGCAGATGGCCCCAGGTTCAATCCCCAGCAACTCCAGGTAGGACTGGAAGGGACTCCCTGTCTGAACCCCTGAAGAGCCTTTGGCTTTGCATGCAGAAGGTTCCAGGTTCAGTCCCTAGCATCTCCAGGTAGGGCTAGGAACATCCCTCATCCCAAAATCCGGAGAGCCACTGCCAGTCAGAGGAGACCACTGTTCTTCGGTCCCAAGGTGTTGTTGGACTACAACTCCCATCATCCTTGGCCATTGGCTAAGCTAGCTGGGGTTGATGGGAGTTGTAGTCTGACATCATCTGAGGACCGAAGGCTGAAGGACAATGGAGTAGTCAATAGTGAGCTAAATGGACCAATGGCCTGCTTCCTAAATTCCTTTGTCCTTCTATGTGGTTCTTTGGCCCCTGCATTCAACACTTTCTGAATTCTGGGTTTGTGCAGAGAATGTTTTAGAATTCATTAACTAATTAATTAAGGTTTCCTGCAAGTTCTCTCATTCCTTTAGTTTAGTTGCACGATCCCCCCACACATACCATGCTACCAATATACAGATGTGCCCTGGTGAAACACGCTTTCCTTGGGCGTTCCCATGGTTAGAACTGCAGGGGGGGGCAGAGAACATGAAGGACAGTCTAGCAGCAAAAGAGGGTTGCTCTTCTCCCTCCACCCTCAAAGGCAGCACTCTTCCTCATCCATTTCAACCAGAGGCTGGTGGTGAGGCTCCCCTTCAGAGCCTTCCTCTGCAGCCACCTCCTGTAGGGCAGCTGCCTGAAGCAGGGCCGCTTTGTAGGAGGCTGAAGAGGGGCCAATTCCACAGAGAGAGAGGGAGGCTGTGCAACACCAGGCAGACAAACACCAGGGGTTGTTGCCAACTAAGTCCTAGTCAGAGTAGACTTGTTGAAATTAATAAACTCAGATTTGGCTGCAATCCTAACCATGTCTAGTCAGAAGTAAATCCCATTAATTCAATGGGTCTTTCTCCCAAATAAGTAGAGTTTGGATTGCAGCCTTAGGCTGTAATCCACTACACACATACCTGGGAGTAAGTCCCATTGAACCCAATGGAGCTTACTCCTGAGTAGACATGTATTGGATTGCAGCCTTGGTCATGTCCATTAACTTCAATGGGTTTGCTCTGAGTAGGACTAGGGTTGGTTTTAACCCTATGTATTTCAGTACAATTTTTGTATGGATTTGTTTTTAAAATAAAACCTGAAGATTAATGCAGAAATTTCTAATGCACTAAATTTGGGGAAACAAGCAGGTAATTTGGAACTCACAACATTCAGGGAGAGATTTCAGAAGCATCCTTGGATACAAAGAAAAAGAGGCAGAATGAGCAGCTCAAATATTACTGATACAATCCACCAGGCACTTTTTCAGCAAAAGTGAGGGAGAGAGAAATCCATTTGTTTGGCTCAACAAGCCCAAGCAGAGCTTAGTGGATTGTGCCCCAATGAGATTTCAGCTTCGCAAGCATAATCCACCACCAGGAGTTTTTATTTTATTTTATTTTATTTAAAAAATCCTGTTTGGATTCTCCAGCTAGAGCCTCAGGCAATAGTTTTCATATATATTTCTCAGTGGTCAGAAGTCAGGCCAGCTCAGTGCTATCAAAAGACCTTGACTTTTTTACCTGACAGTTACAATTATTACAGCCCCGGGGACTCATTTCCCTCAGACTGGCCACCCGCTGACCTGAGCCAGCAGCCAGAATGTGCTTTCCAAACAACAAACATCAGCAAAGGCCCCTTTTCTTCGTTCAGCTGTGGCATATTTGTGTACACGCACACACACACACACATGCACTCACAGAGCCAATTGCAAAAAGGACATTAGACATTACTACTGCAGGAAGGCCTCCATTCTCGGCAGCACTTTCCTCCTCTCCCTCGCTCCCCAGCTGCCTCCCCTTCCCTCCCAAGATAAATTTTTTATATCGTTATTTTCTTACCCTCTTCTCTTTGGCATTCAAGAGCTGGGTGATAAACTGCAGAGCGGCTGTTAAATGGGACCCCGGACAAACTTAATAAATATCTAAACATCCTCCTCACGCTCACTCCGCATCCTGAAGTGCCAGGCGTAGGCTTTCCGCCATAAATTTGTCGCTGCAATGAGGCTAAGGTGCTAATTGGACTTGACACAGAGATTTGGGCTAAAATGGCATTCGGAGGAGGGGGAGCATGCACCTTCCCCCCTCGGGCAAAATTTCGGAGGAGTTTGGGAGGGGGAGTTGAAAGGGTTCCAATAAACTCCAAAATTCTAAAAGGAGGGAGGTGCTCAGAATCCCAGATAATAATAACAACAACAAAACAACAACAACATGCAGAATAAGAATATGATCATCATCTGTTAGTGATTTCCCTCTTATCCCTCCCCATTCTTCTAATATTCCACCTCCAGGCAACCTCAGTCCTGTGGTCCTAATGTGGCCCTCTGGGGCTCTCTTCCTGGCCATCAGATGTCTTCCCAAGCCACACATCCTCTCTAGGCCACATTCCTCACAGGACGTACTTCACACCCTGAGTGTTTCTGCCTGGCTGGATGCTTCCTTGAACTCTGATCATGCGTCTTGCTTGACTGGACAGAGAGGACACTGATGGTTGTGTGAGCGTGGGTAGAAATTAGCCTAGTGCACAAAGGTAACACCTGCATTTCCTGCTCCATCCACTGTTATCTCTGGCCCTGCAAACCGGTGGCATGTGGCCATCAGAAGGGTTGCCCCAAAGGGAGTGCGACCCTTGGGCTGGAAATGGTTCCCCGCCCCTGGCGTACAACACTAGCGAGCAATTAGTTTGATAAAGGAATCTTGTTGAAGAAGGGATGGAACACAGTGGGCTGGAAAGTGGGGTGCCAACCATTCCTGTTCCTGAGACACCACGCGCTCCAGACACACATTTTGCCAACTAGGTGTGAGTCGGACCAGTTAACACTCCTCAAAAGGCTGGATCTGACTGTGGGGACTCCAGATTCTGACTCCTAATCTGCATTTTTGCTGTTATTAACATTTTTTGCAACAGCTTCAGCCACCTGGGATCTTGTCCTTGCATGAAGGAAGACTGTCCGGGAACAGCACGAGCAGGTTTGCAATGGAACCCATTTCCTAAAAGTAGTGGCCTCTTCAGCTCTGGAGGTCTTCAAGCAGAGGATGGACGCAGCCATCTTTTAGCTCAGCTCTAGTTCTGAATTCCCTGAATTGATCAGGGAATTGGGTCAGAAGGCCTACAGCAGGTGTGGGGGACCCATCATCCCTGACCATTGGCCATGCTGGCTGGGGCTGATGAGAACTGTCGTCCAACAACATCTGGAAGGCCAAAGGGTCCCCCGGCCTGGCCTGCAAGGATCCCTCCACCTCTATGGTTCAAGGACTGCAAGGGTCCCCTGGGCAGTCCTAAAATGTGAGGCCAATTTAACTTTTTGATCAGTGTATGTAACAATGGGTTGTATCCAGCATTCTTAGAGTTAGCCATCCATTAACTTTAGCGGGTCTACTCTGAGTTAGGTGCAACCCAACGTCCTTGAGATACAAAAGAAGTCTTTGACAGGGTGGGGAAGACTTTTCAGACCAGAGTCCACATTCTCTTTGGAGCAACCTTCTGGGGGCTACATACCAGTGGTGGGTGGGGCATAGGCAAAAGTGGGTGGAGCAACAAATGTAATTTTTGCCTTCCTACAGTAGACTAGTTTCTGCACAGGCTGTCACACCCCTCTGTACCCTCCATCCAGGCAAGGGAGAGACATGATCAGAGTTCGAGGACACGGTCCAGCCAGGCTAAACCACGCGAGGGCCAGTGAAGGGTGTGGCTGAGAGTTCCAAGGGCCAGCATGGAGGCCTGGAGGGCCACATTTGGCCCCTGAACCAGAGGTCCCCCCCAATGTTAAAACGTTGACTAACATTCATAGAGGAGCAGATGAGGATGAATCCTAAATACCTGCAGTCGGTCCTAAAACCCATCAAACTGGAGTGAGAGAGAAACTGGCAGCCTTTCCCAATCTCCAGATTTTTCTGTCTGCAACCAGAATCTCTCCACTTTGGGATTTGGCTCCTTCATGCAGCCTCGACAGCCGCCATCTACTACGAGAAGATGTTGCCTTGATTTTGTTACGGTACACTTTGACATACGGCTCCGTGCCGCATCTGAAAGGGGCCCATTATCTCAATTAATGTTTCACAGCAAACACACGGCCCCTGATCGTATTCATGGGACTCCGGTCTATTACCATTTGCATGGCGACTAGCATAAGAATTATGACTATGTTTGCCAGCTGCAGCAAAATTTGCCCTCTGGCGCTCTTTTTACTCGTGACAACGTTCCTTTTCCCTCTCTTCCCCCACTCCGCCCCTCCCACCTTCCTCTGTTTTGATTTCTACTTAAAGTTTTATGGCTGTGTCCCCTCCAGGGGGCTATTATCTGGTATGCTAATAGGACTATGCATATTCTATTAGTGTTGTCAGTGTGAGATAAGAGGTGCACTCCACGCAAAGCACTCAGGAGGTAATGATTGTAGCGAGGGGGCGCACCAGCCTCGCCGTGCTATCTGTCATCTTCACATTTCACCCATGCCCGTTTATACACGTCTCGGGTCCATGAGGTTCTTCAAATGCCCCAGATTGCTGGAATGTTTACAGGGGCAATCTAATGGCCTCGTGCCTGACTTGATAAAGGAGATTCTCTCTTGATTCTCATAGATACAAGGGCTTTGTAACAGGCATCATTTGAGTGTGTGCATCATGTTGTTGTTGGGGGAGATTAAACCATGGTGAAAAAGCAGCGAACAGTTCAAGCCTGCCACGTGAATGAGGAATAAATCCAGCTTGGACGTGATTTAGGAAGAAACTGAAACAAGGGCATTTTCTGAGCGCTCTCTCTCTCTCTCTCTCTCTCTCTCATGCCCATGAAGTAATAACTCAGCCACTGAGCATTGTAGATTGCCAACTTTGGTCTCAAAATTATGGGCCTTTGGGTACAGCCAGAGAAGGCAATGCTTGGCCTGAACCTAAAGGAGGACATAACAGCTTAAAGAAGAGCCTTGCTGGATTGGGCCAATGGACCGTAACATCCAGCATCCTTCTCACAGTGGCCAACCAGATGCCCCAATGGGAAGCCCGCAAGCAGGACCTGAGCGCAAAAGCACTCTCCCCTCCTGCGGCTACCGCAGTCGGCATTCGAAACATATTGCCTTCGACTGTGAAGGCACAACACAGCCATAATGACAAGTAGGGAAGGGGAATGTGTAGCTCTGGACTAGCCAAAATGGTGCCCTCCTGGTGCTACCAGACTTTGATTCCCATCAGCCCAAACCAGCATAGCCGATAGTCAGTAAAGATTTTCGGGAGGTGCAGTTGAAAAGCATCTGGAAGGCACCACGTTAGTTACCTCCGCTGTAGACTTTTGGGACATCAGACTACACCTCCAGTCAGGAGTGGAGACTGGCCCATTAGGGCAAACCAACCCCATCAACTTCAGCCAGCCAGTCTCCTCCTGCCTGAATTCTTTCTTACAGCCAGTCCAGAGGGTGTCCTTGGCTATCAACTTCCTTCTATTTAGCCTCTGTGTTGCCTTTGCAGAATTCATCGGGGAAGAGGATGGAGACAAAGCTGACTGTGCCTATCACTGGCTCTGGCTCTGACTGTCATTGGTTCTTCTTTGCCTACTGATAGTCTCCCTGCCTTCCACCCTGCCCGTCAGTAGCAGCCAGAATGGGGATGATGGGAGTTGTAGTCTGGGCCAGGCAAAGTCTGGGGCAAAGGACATGGTGGTGCTCCCTCACTGTGTGTCTAGTTACAGTTGACTATTTTTTCAACTGTGGCAATAGGATAGCACCCTCTGCCACTCTAGCTCAGGTGATGCACACAGTTCTGTCATCCAACAGAGGGGAACAGCTTGGGGGGGGGGACAGCTGATGTGGTTGTCTCTCAATCTCCTAAAATCTGCTCCCAGAGGCAGATGTCCCACCTTACCTCATGGTACAGCCATCTCTGGTTGTAGTCCAACAACATTTAGAGCAGCCTTTCCCAACCAGTGTGCCTCCAGATGTTGTTGGACCACAATTCCCATCTTTCCTGACCATTGGCAATGCTGGCGGAGGCTGATAGGAGTTGTGCTCCAACAACATTTGGAGGCACATTGGTTGGGAAAGGCTGATTTAGAGGGCCTCAGATGCCCCATCTCTGATCAAAAGGATTCGGGGCAGAGCCTGGAGGAAATCTGGCATGCACAGTTGGCACCAGAATGGAATCCAGAGGCTAAGGGCAGTAGCTGTGGGTCAAGGGTGATGCCAGGCTGAAAACTGGTGGGTTGTGAGGTGGATAGGGATGGGTGAGAATTTCAATTCAAGCAGAATTTCTCCAATTTGCAATTTCCAAAACAATATGAGAACTGAAACCCAGCCATCCTTCAAAATTCGCATTTATGAGAATTTTGGGATGCAGTTCGCCAACTAAACAGCATTTACAAAAATGCATATATTAGGGGAAAGTGTGCATACAACTGAATACATGGATGAAAATAACATGCAAAAAGGCATGAAATGATGAGAAATGGCTTGCAAAAATGTGTCCCTTTGTCCAAACTGCCTACACATGAGGATTTTTTTTAAAAAAAAATTTCGCAGATCGCTGTAGAAATGTAGAGAACTGAATTTTACATTGGAAAAATGAGAAACTGAGAGAACCAAAACAGGCAGATCTTCCAGTGGCAAATTCAGAAGTGCAGAGTCCCTTGATGATAGTCACACCATGCCCCCTCACAGCCACACCCACTCTTCCATGTTCCCTTGCCTCCCTTGCTCTCCATGTTGTCTCCAATCCCACACTCCACTACAACAGTCACTTCAAGGAAGCAGTTTGCATGAAAGGGGGAGGCTGTTTTAGCTATTGAGAAGACTCTTCTCACCTCCTTTCACTCTCATTGGCTCCAATCAACATGAAAGGCCAAGGATTATTCCCAGTGGCTAACACCTTCTCCTTTTATGCTGATTGGCTCATACATAGGGACCTAGCTGGGACCCTACTCCCCCAAAAGTAAAGGTCTATGATCCCCCATGACCCTGTACGATTACACCTCGGGGCATAATGCTTTGTGTATCTGATGGTGGACTTGAGCTGATTATATACATCTTTTAAAGTTGCAACAAGACTTTTGGTTGTTTTGGCTACAACAAACACAACTGTCTCTCTGGAAGCAGGCCAATAGCTGCCCATGATGGACAACCAAAGAGCAATGGAGGTGAGTCAATTAAGGTGAATGGGGCACTATCCCACTAACCTCTTCCTGCTCTCAGCCAGCCCCCACCTGCCTGCCTTCTTCCTTACAACTACTCCAGGGGGTGGCCCTGGCTGTCAGCTTCCTCCTCCACAGTCTCAGTTTTGCACTTTGTAGAATTCAGCAGGGAGGAGAGGGCGGGGACAAAACCAGAATTACTAGTCCGCCTGTCATTGGCTCTGGTACCACCTATTGTTGGACCTCCCTGCCTTTTGCCCCACCTGTATCAGTGGTCACTAGCCACCACTGTGCAAGAGCTGTGTTGGTTTTGAGCTTTGAAGAGTCCTTTCTCTGCCTCAACAACTTTCTTGGCTCCGCTAATGTATATTTCCCTCTGACATTTTCCAGCTTAAGACCCCTGTCAAACGTATCCCTCTGCATCTCCTGAGGGTGTGGAGATTAAAAATTTCAAGCCCTGGCTTCCTCACCTAGCAATCTGGCATTAACAGTGGATTGAGAGCAGGTGAGGGGAGAAGGGGAACCATTGATATGTGACTGACATCTTCTTAGGTGTGCGAGATGATGGAATTAATGAAGGCAAGCCTTAGAAACCAAAGGGTCAGTTTGGAAATGGGGGCTCTTTTGTTGTTGTTGTCAGGCATCCATTCAGAGACTGAAGAGTTTGGAACCAGGGGATCTCATTTCCTCCCCTTTCTACTTGTTACATATGGTGGGGGGTGTTTTAGAGAAATCGAGCCGTCAAGAAAGCATGTACCACCAGCAGAATTGACAGGCAATGCCGCTGTAGAGAAAAGGGTACTCACCCCCCAATATATTTGAATCAGTTATTATATATTATTTGTTCACTATGCATATCTTCAGAAATCATAACCAAATTTTGTATTATGGTTCTTGTTATCATGGAGCAGAGGGTTTTTTTTGGGGGGGGGTGTTCAATGTTTGAATACAATTGGATGCCATTTTGAATCATGATGACAGACTGAATCATGTTTTTTGTTATTTTGAAAGGCATAATTTGAGCACTTGTACACTTAGGCCACATCCACACTAGGCATTTATTCCACATTAAACAGTCATGGCGTCCCCCAAAGAATCCTGGGAAGTGTAGTTTGTGAAGGGTGCTGAGTATTATTAGGAGACTCCTGTTCCCCTGACAGAGCTCTAATGGCCAGAGTGCTTCAACTGTCAGCCCCTCTTCCCAGAGAATTCTGGGAATTGTGAGGGGAATTGGAGTCTCCTAACAACTCTCTGCACCCTTCACAAACTATACACCCCAGGTATCATGACTGTTTAATGTGGAATAAATATCTGGTGTGGATGTGGCCTTAGGACTGGGGGAGAAATTAGATTCAGTCTGCATTTAAAGGTAAACTGACCTAATTTGCACTTTCTGAAACAATACAAGAGCCAAACCATCCTTTGAAATTGGTCCTTCTCTGAATTTTGTAATGCAAAATCTCCAGCCACGTTAAGGTGTGCAAAAATGCATGTATGAGGGTAAAGTGTGCATTAAAAAGCAAATGTTAGTGAAAATAGCATACAAATGTGCATTTATTAGAGAATACCACTTTTCAAAAATGTGCATGTTAGGCAAAACTGCATACAAAATATGCATAGTGGAAGAAATTTGCACGAAAATGCTGATGAAGTTTAATGAGGACTTCTTTTTAAAAAAAAATATATATGTTGCAAACTGATGTGGGGAATGTAGAAACTGAACTTAAGGCTGGAAAAATGAGACTGAAAAAAGCCAAAAAAATGGATAGATTCACCCATCCTTATTGGGGACTCCAATTCCCCTCAACCCTGACATTTGTTTCTAGTTGATCTCGAACTAAAAAGCCAAAGGCCCTCCTCACTTTTAAATCAGCGCAGGACAGCCTATTGCAGAATAACAGACAGGATTTTACAACTGCGTGATGCAAGCCTGCTGCAACTGGTAATTGTGCATATCGGGGGAAATAGGCTGTCATCCTTGGCATGAAAATAAAGTTGCTACAAAGGCACAAAGAGCATCTCTATCGTGCGTGGCTCAGGTTACGGGAGCCAAGTCTGCTCCTTGTGGGATATGTCGAATTTGTTGCTGCACATGTCCTAAACAATGTGAAAAGCAAACTCTTTGGGTTCCTCTGGTTCTGTATCCGTCCCTCCCTTCCTTCTCCCTCAGCTGTGTTGTGTCTTTATTACAACCTCATCCTCTTCTGCTAGAGGTCCCCCTAATTATTGGTAACCTTCTGTTCGAAGATGGTTGTCCCAGTCTGATAAAATCCAGTAACTTTGAAAATAAAGTGGGTCTTAATTTTCCTTGACAGCTGTTCTTAAAACATACAGGCCAAAGCCTAGCCTTAATTAAATGCACATTCGTATTCCAAACAAATTAAGTACAATTAAGGACTCTGAGTTATGGGTATCTATCACTCGGTGATGTTTTTGTAAAAATTACCACATTTAGATCAAAGGCAGAGGACCTTCGCTTAATTGTTTCATTAGGGCCCAATGCAACCGGCTTCATAAATACAGGGTCCGCCGTCTCTATGGGAACTTCCCCCAAAGACAGCTCTTAAACTAATTGCTACCATATTTCTCTCCGCGCGAGCTTCACATATTCAGTGGATCAAAAATGACCTAGCTTTTCAAGAAACAAAGTCAGCACCGGTCCCTCTCATCCCAACTCTTCCCACAAAGGGACTGACTGTGGGGTATCCTTCAGAGATGGGCCAAGAGGGAGTCAACGAGCTAGATGCAGACTTAGTTTGTTGGATGTAACTGCTACTGAAATCAATGGCCAATTTCATCATAACTTAGGTTAGGGCTCATTGATTTCAGTAGGAATAAAATGCACCTTAAGAACCAAACCTAAGATCTGTCATGATGAGCAGGTTAGGATCTGGCGGATCTCCAGCTCAACCAGGCTATGCCATCATAACTGGCTCACCCTTACCCCATATGTGCCCAATCAATCACGTTGATTTGCAGAACTGGTCCATTTGCAGGTGCCACATGAGACTCGTTCCAACACTTGTAAGAATTGATTATTTTAGTGAGGCAGCACCTACTGTTTGGAACTCCCTGCTTATTAACGTCAGGCAGGCGCCTTTGCTGTATTCCTCTCAGTGCCTGCTTAAAATGTTTTTGCTTAGGCAAGCCTGTCCAGAAGCACAGATGTTGATGTGTTTTAATCTTTTCAGACTGTTGCCATTTTATTGCTTTAAAGCTTTTTAGAATTGTTAACTGCTTTATTAATAATGTTAATGTCTTTTGTAAAGTGCTTAGAGGGCTTATATATATATATATATCAAGCAGTTTATAAACTTTGTTAAATAAATACATAAATAAATCCTGGCTCAGTCAGAACTATATTAGCTTAACTTGCTCATCCTGGCTCATGTAGTTTATGCTGGGGGAGTAGCAGATGCTAATTTATGCTGGATCCTAACTCCGTTCAGTTATGTGACCTGGCAACCCAGCAGAATTTATACTGGCAAAAAGGGTGGTGTAAGTCAAACTCTATTTTACAGACTTGTTTTCCTTCTGCCAGGCTTAAGGTGGCCCAGCCAGCAGCAGCCTTGCTCCTGAACAGCGTTTGGATCTTGCATACTTTGTATCTAGAATCATAGAGTTGGAAGGGTCCTATAAGGCTATCTAGTCCAACCCCCTGCTCAATGCAAGAATCCAAATTAAAGCATACCCAACAGGTGGCTGCCCAGCTGTCTCTTGAAGGCCTCCAGTGTTGGAGAGCCCATCACCTCCCTAGGAAATTGGTTCCATTGTCATATTGCTCTAACAGTTAGGTGGTTTTTCCTGATATTCAGTGGAAATCTGGCTTCCTGCAACTTGAGCCCATTATTCTGTATCCTGCATTCTGGGACTATTGAGAAGAGATCCCGGCCCTCCTCTGTGTGGCAACCTTCAAGTACTTGAAGAGTGCTATCATACCTCCCCCCCTCTCAGTCTTTTCTTCTCAAGGCTGAACATGCCCAGTTCTTTCAGTCTCTCCTCATAGGGCTTTTTTTCCAGTCCCCTCATCATTCTTGTTGCCCTCCTCTGAACCAGTTCCAGTCTGCCTGTCCAGAACTGGACACAGTACTCAAGATGAGGTCTAACGATTGCCGAATAGAGGGAACTAATACTTCACGTGATTTGGAAACTATACTTCTGTTAATGCAGCTGAAAATACCATTTGCCTTTTTTGCAGCCTCATCGCACTGTTGGCTCACATTCAGCTTGTGATCAACAACTATTCCAAGATCCTTCTCAAACAGCATTTGCCTTTTATGCAGCTTCATCGCACTGTTGGCTCACATTCAGCTTGTGATCAACAACAATTCCAAGATCCTTCTCGCATGCGGTATTGCTGAGCCAAGTATCCCCGATCTTATAACAGGGCATTTGGTTTCTTTTTCCTAGCTGTAGAACTTGGCACTTATTCCTGTTAAATTTCATTTCTTAACTTAAGCCAGCCTAAATTACACTGTTTCCATGACTCAGGATTTCTCCCTTAGTCTTTTTTTGTTCCCGATTGCCGATTGACTTTTTTTCCAGTGGAAAAAAATAACGTAACAGCTTGTGCTGTAGGCACTTTTTCCACTGAGTTAAGTCAAGAATACATCAGCTTAGAGGAAAGACAAAGACAATAATGTAAAATTTGGAGCAGAAATTGTGCCGATGACAGCCATGCCCATCCGCTAGAAATCAATGCTGGCCTGAAAACAGTGGGTTGTCGGATTATGTCAAAATCCGGTAATAAATTCGGTTTAGCAAATGTTCTTCCCCATTGCTACCTCTGAATTCTGAGACTTCCCGGGGCAGATAGGGAAGGGCTGTCGCTCAGTGGCAAAGCAGCTGTTCTGCATGCAGCAGGTCCCAGGTTCAACCTGTGGGGTCTCTAAGTAGGGCTGGCAAAATGTTCCTGTCTATAACCCAAGAGAGCTGCTGCCAGCCAGTGTCGGCCACCAGCTTGGATGGCTTTAAAAGAAGTTTAGACAAATTCATGGAGGATGAGGCTATCGGTGGCTACTAGCCATGATGGCTGTGCTCTGCCACCATAACCAGAGGCAGCCTGCTTCTGAAAAGCAGTTGCCACAGGAGGGGAGATTTGCTTTTGCACTCAGGTCCTGCTTGCAGGCATCCCATAGGCATCTGGTTGGCCACTGTGACAACTGGACCAGATGGGGCACTGGCCTGATCCCGTAGGGCTCTTCTTATCTTCTCAATTGGTCTCTTGTTGCCCTAGATGTAATAGCTTCATGAGGTTCTGTTGCAGGTTGATTTCCGCCAAGTAACTTTTTGTTGAGCATCTTGTAACACAATATTTATACATAACAGGTTGCTGAAGACAAGTATTCTCCTGTGGTAATATCATATCAGGAGCTGGCTTCCCAGTTTTCTTCCTCCATAATTCCCCTGTCTCTTTCTTTTATGTCAGTTTTTAATATAACTTGTTACCATTTAGCATCTGATATTCTGATAATTATCTTCCCAAGGCTAATCCTTCTACAACGCAGGAACGCTACATGGGAGTCTTCAAACAGTCATTATTTATAGTAGGTTTCTCCTTTCAACCCCAAGCAATTGTTATTTATAATTCATGGAGGGAAGAAGCTGGATCAGTGATTTTTCAAGTATAATCCATTAGACTCTTCTATGTTTCCATCTGATAGGACCCTGCTAATTATACTCTGCGGTTTTGATAGACATCTTAGCAGGAGGTCTTTTTAAAAAAGAGCAGGTAAAGTTACCACCACATATCACCTGCAGCAAAATCCCAAGACTAACTTGGAGATTCTTGTTTGGATGAAGAATCTGTACAATATCAAGAGACACGCTTGTTTGTGTCTGTTTGTTTGGCAACTTTACCATTGATGGTGGGACTGAGAGTTCTGTTCTGTTCATCTCTAATGTAAGAACATTACATTACTTTAACTCTGCTGAATCAGGCTGAAGTCTAGCATCCTGATTCCCACAGTGGCCATTGGCCAACCAAGTTCTTTCAGCCCATCCACAAGTCCAAAAGGACTACTGTGTTGTTCCTCTTTCCACTTCCTCCACCATGCCTAGTTTTTAATAGGGATGGGTGAGAAATGCGATTCAGTTTGCATTTCAACCCAAATCTATCAAATCCACACTTTCTGAAACAATATGAGAACCAAAACACAGCCATCATTTGAAATTTCACATTTATTTGGATTTTGCAGTGTAGTTTGCCTATCATATGGTGTTTCCAAAAATGCTATGTTAGGGGAAAGTGTGCATAAAAATGAATATATGAGTGACAATAACATACAAAAATGCATTATATGACAAGAAATGGCTTGCAAAAATGTGTATATTAGTCAAAAACGCCTACAAAAATGTGTTCATTAAGAGAAATTTGCACTAAAATGTGGGGAAATTTCCATGAGGATTTTTTTTTTTTAATGCAAAATGTGGGGAACCGAATTTTAGACTGGAAAACATGAGAAACTGAGAGAACCAGAACTGACATATCCTTCCATCCCTAGTTTATAAATCTCTGTCATGCCACTAAGCAGACGTCCATCAGAAAATAGAGCATTTAGACTAGACCAGAGGTCAGGAACCTGTGTTTCTCCAGCTGTTGCTAGACTACAACTCCCATCATCCTTGCCTATTGGGTGTGGTGTCTGGGGTTGATGGGTGCTGGAGTCCAGCAAATCTGAAAGGTCACACGCTCCCCATTCCTGGACTACACTAACCTCTCACTATGAGTGGGGATTCTTGGTCCAATGGCCTCAAGAGGCAAACCCACCCCCACAGCAGTTCCACCCACTCTCATCAAGACCTTCTATAGCTATGTCATTTTACAAAGGTGTTCAGGGGCCACAGAATGGGTCAGTTCAAACTTCAAAGTTAAAACTGAAGAGTTAAAACATCTCAGAGTTAAAACAAGCTACTAAATGGACTCTTTGGGAGGCTGCACCCCTGCTTACAAAAAACAAAACGGATCAAAACAGGGCAGAAACAAAAAAAAAACGCAGTGTAGTTTTGACATCAGTGCCATTTTGAAAGGTTCAGCTCAGCATCTTGATTCAAAACGGTGTCCAATTGTATCCAAACATAGAATCAACACCTGGTCCTCAACCTCAGGAACCACCATGCAAAACGTGCTTATGATATCTTAAGAGGTGTCCAAATGCATAGTGAATGAGCAACTTTCCAAAATACATAGGGAAATAATCATAATAATCAGGATCATTTGTGAATCTCTTCCTATGAAGCATCTCAAAGAGATTTCACCATACAATAGAAACAGTGTATATATGATTGGGGAGGGGGGGAATTTGATTGTGTTCAAACTCAAAGCTGAATTTATCAAATTCACACTTTCGGAAGCAATATCAGAACTGAAACACAGCCATCCTTTGAAATTCACACTGATCTGCATTTTGCAATGGAGCTCTCCAACCAATGTTTACAAAAATGTATTTATTAGGGGAAAGTGTGCATAAAAATGAATGTATTGGTAAAAATAACATACAAAAATGCAGCTTGCAAAAAGGTGTACATTAGTCAAAACTGCATACAAATGTGTTTAGTAGGAGAAATTCACATTAAGATGCTGAAGAAATTTTCATGAGGATTTTTTTGAAAAAAATGCAAATTGCTGCAGAAATGTGGAAATCAATGCAAGATTGGAAAAATGAGGAAGTGAGAGAACCGAAACTGACAGATCTTTCCATCCATACATATACATACAAAAATTCAAATCCATCTCCAATCTTCTAAGGTAGTCCAGTCCGTTGCTTTCAAGCATGCTAAAAGATGTTGCTGTGTCAGCAAATCCCTCCTCCCACAGTCACTGCGATGAGAGCATCACATCTTGCCCTGAGCATTCAATAATCACTCAAGATGCAAAAATCTCCCAAAGTTTCTCTGGAATGCATAAGCACACAAAGTGGAGGAAAAATGCTAGCAAGGCAGTTTGTGGAGATTATGGGCTTGGAAAGGGGTTGCGGAGCACAATCTAATGTGCGTGTGTGGCGGGGGTTTAGGAAACACACAGAGCCACAGCCCTTTTCCCCATGCAGCAGGCATGAATTTATTGAACCATATGGCCTTGACTAATTGCCCTTTCTTCACTGTGTGGAGGTGAAAAGGGTACATTAGACATTTGCAACTTGCAAATGGCGCCTGACATCTCTTATAAGTGAAAGTCTGTTTGGGATTTTTCTTTTTTTTAATGGCGACGCATAAATCTTTTAAATTATAAATCAATAAATAGTTAATTCCACAATAGAAATCCTCTAAATATTTAATGGGTCATATGCAGAGTGGCTACCGGCAGGCTGATGGCACTGTGTCAAAAGGAACCCAGTGCCAACTTGGGCCCAAACTCTCAAATAACTTATCGATTTGGAGGCCCTTCACCACTTTGGAATGGGAAAGTGTTAAGACAACAGTGTGTGTGTGTGTGTGTGTGTGTGTGTGTGTGAGAGAGAGAGAGAGAGAGAGAGAGAGAGAGAGAGAGAGAGAGAGAGAGAGAGAGAGAGAGAAATAAGGTGATGGAATTGGGCATTGATTGCTCTCCACAAACTAGCCGTGCTGGATTATTTGGGGTTATTTGCCCTTGACCGACCATGCTTAAATCAAGTTATCTGCCTGGTGAAGAGGGATGGGGGGAAACTCAATACAGTTTGCATTTAAAGGTGAACCTTCCTAATTCACAGAGCTACAGTTCTCAGAGTGGTCCAACAATCAATCCCTCCTCCCTAGGAACTCTGGGCATTGTAGCTCTGTGAGGGGAAGAGGGGGTCTCTTAACAGATCTTATCACTCTTCGCAAACTACACTTCCCAGGATTCTTTGCAGGGGAAACCATGAAAGTTTAAAGTGGTATAATACTGCTTTAAATGTACAGTACATATGTGGCCTTTGTTGGCTCTGTCTGTTGTTGTCTCTGGATCCACCTGCTGTTTGGGTTCCCTGCCTTCGGTCCCCTCCAGTTCCACTGGTCACCACCCGACACCACTGGGTAGGAGCAAAAAAGGTTGCCCTTTTTAATTTACTTTTTTAATTTAAAATATTTCTATCCTGCCCTTCTACCCTACCATGGGGCACTCAGGGCGTCTTACAATAAAATCGCACACGTATATAATAAAATTATACACAAGAAAAAAAATTAAAGTAAATGAAAATACATAAAATACAATGAAAATACATAAATATATACACACACATATAGGGGAGTGGTACTAAAGGGACTAAAAAATTAAAATAAAAAGCATAAAAACAGTCTCAGGCTCTCCTATCAGTCCCTCCCAAAGGCTCTCTGGAACAAGATAGTTTTCAAAAGTCTCCGGAAAGCCATCAGGGAGGGAGCAGAACTGGCTTCTTGGGGTAGGGTATTCCAAAGCTTAGGGGCCACAGCTGAAAAGGCTTTGTCCCATGTGCCTGTCAGTCTAACATCTTTCATTCCAGGCACGCAGAGGAGACCAGAGGCAAATGATCTTAAATCCCAGGCAGGTACATATGGGCATAAGCAGTCCCTCAGGTACATTGGTCCTAGGCCATTTAGGGCTCTAAAGGTCAGAACCAGCACTTTGAATTGGGCCCGGAAACAAATTGGGAGCCAGTGTTCCCTTTCTCACAGTGTCCTCATTTCCAGAGTTTTTATTTATACCCGTTGCTTTCCTCCGCTGTGGTGCTGTGTGTGCGCTTCTGGGAGAGCTCCCTCTGCCGTATCCCACCCCCTCCCTATGACAGATATTGTAATAAGGACAGTAGATTAATATCTCTTTAATCAGCCCAAATGAACATGACACACACGGGTGACAGTTCAATTTTCAGATAACAGATTGTGGCTATCAAAGCCCGACCGTTTCACCCGTCTCTTTTTTGTTATTATTATTTCTGGCAGAGATAATAGGGCTCTGGGAGGACCCAGGGTCCCATCAGACACCTATTAAATAAATCTTGTAACACATCAGCGTAACTCACCCACCTGTCGGAGGGCTCACGCTGCTGGGCGAATTAAATGAGGGCTGACACAGAGAACGTGCAGTCATTGTCACTCCGCTGGCGGCCTCTGCGAGAATGTATTCCAGCCTGCGCAAAATACCCCAGGCATCTCTCCTGTTGATGGCTGTGGCTTGGCAACTTCTTGGGGATGAAATGTCTCTTCTAAGCAACTCTCCGAGGACAGAATGGCTTTGCTCCTTTTCTGGAGCTGGGAATAAATGGGGGGAGGTGCAAAAATTTATATATATATATATATTTATATATATATATATATATATACACACACACACACAAATGCTGTTACCAAGGTGGCAGTTATAGAGCTTTGAGGATGGAATGCTCAGAGGGGCTTCATTTGCAGAACCTCAGTGATACTGGTACTGTCCTCCAGGTTCAGGCCATGTGGTGCCAATGTGTCCAGAGAGTATATCCAAAAGTTCTCCCTTTTAGTCAATGCTGCTTGATCTGTTGGCATCTCTATCGCTGTTATAGAAAAGTCCAACAGGCTGTGACCCTCAATGTTGAAATGTTTTGCAACTGGTTGCTCCACTTTTTTTGGTTAAGATTGCTGATTTGTGGTTTCTGAAGTGTGTGCTTAGGTCAGTTGTAGTTTTTCCTGCATATTGGATATGACATCCTGGTCTTTTGCATTCGATCACATAAATTATATTGCAGGACCTGCAGATGATGTACTGTTTGATGTAATATGTCCTGCCTGTCCTAGGGCTTGTAAAAGTAGCTGTCTCCCTGAGGTACACACAGGTGATACAGCGTTTGGAGTGACAAGGATGAGACCCAGGATTGCTGACTGGTGGCTTCAGTACAGCTCTCACTTTATATATCACTCATATATATGAAACAAATGTTCTTAACTCATCATCCGGTTGTCAGATTTATACTGGGATGACATGTTGCCACCTCTGAAAAACGTTGCAGGTCATCTCAAAACACCCCCTCCCACTTATTTCTGATTTGCAACATAAGTATAACAACACTTCAGAGTTATTTTAAGGATTACAGCAAGAGAAGTGGTACTAACAACAAAATGTTGCAGAAGATCTACCCCCTTAAAAGAAAAGTTCTTGTTCAGGGCACCAGCCTGGCAGCGATGCACTCCTACAGATCACCACCTCCCTAGGTCATTGTTTCCATTGTAGTACCACAGTTAGGAAGTTTTTCCTGATGTTTAGTCGAAATCTGGCTTCCTGCAACTTGAGCCCATTATTCTGTGTCGTGCACTGTGGGACGACCAAGAAAAGATCCTGTCCCTCTTGTGTGTGGCAACCTTTCAAGTACTTGAAGAGTGCTCAACAATATCTGGAGGGCAACAGGTTCCCTGTTCCTAGCATGCAGGTATTTTTGTGCTACAAATTTAAACAAATGACTCAACCAATTAGCATTGAATGCAAAATCATCCTTGCCCTGATATAGGGTGAGATGCTTCATGTATCACTGGGGAAAGGTAAAAGATGGAAGCAGGAACTGGTTTCTGAATAGTGCAGGAAGATTTCTGAAAGTGCTGGCCTCAAGGTGGGGTTATTTGGATCTTGGTTCAGTTAGCCAAATGTCTTAGGCTAGTACAAAGGATAGGGGACAAATTCAGTTCGCATTTTAAGGTGAACTTACCTAATTTGCTCTTACCGAAAGAATATGCACACTAAAATGCACTGATTTTTCAAAATCCACACTTCTAAGAATTTTGTGATGAAGGGTTGCATCCACCTAAGTTCTGCTCAGAGCAGACCCACAGAAATTAATGAGCCTAAGTGAGTCATGTAGATTAACTTCAGTGAGTCTGCTCTGAGTAGCACTATCACAACTTTATCATTGTTTGTAGCCAATGCCCATTACAATATAAAAAACATACAAAAAAACATTTATGAAACATTAAATTTCAATCCGATGAAGCATGGATAAAACCCTGAAACCATGAAAGAGAGTAATAAGGATTTGCTACATTTGTTTAGATTAGGAGTACACTCAATTGAGTTCCCATTAGCTTTTAACGCCTGTGTGTTTCAGGGAGGCCATTCTGAACTTTGTTGCAGCTAATGCAAACAAGGGTACCCTGTAAGTGACAAATTCGTCTGTATCTGCCAGCAGCCATCTGATCTTAACCTCATCTGGTTGGCTTTCTAAAGGAGTCTGAAAAGGAAGAATGAATTTAGCCCTCAGTGAGTTATATAAAGGGCAGTATAGGATATAATGCTCCATACCTTCAGTTTGCCCTGATCCACATATACACAGGCGATCTTTGGGTGGTTTTTTCTGTATCTACCACCCAGATAATAATTATTTTTTATCTACCAGTGCTGATTCATATGGTCGCCATAAGTCGTAATCGACTTGAAGGCGCATAACAACAAACCAACCAGATATTCAGTGGGCATCAGCTGAAATCTGAGCTGAATGAAAGGATGCCTTACAGGGAAAAAAGTTAACTCCTGCAAATAAGTGGCCCTTTCGTGCTCTGATTTGATTTTAGCATTCCAAATGGCAGACTTACAATTCTTACACGTTCAAGATCTTTTTGAGCATCTTTGCAAAAAACTAAGTGCCGGATCTTACGTTGGGATGCATTCTGCATTGTCAACAGCTGAGGAGATCGAACAACTCAGCAACAGGCATCTGCAGGATTATATCCAGCCTTCTCAGTTCTGTAGTTCCAAGAAGCATAATTTTGCTAAATGGTGTTCTGGCATTGCTGAGTAGGACTAACACCGACTACCACACAATGTCTACAAAAATGCATATACTATAAAATGCATATATTTGTGAAAACAGCATGCAGAAAAGGCTCTAGATTAAGGGGCATTGCTTGCAAAAATGTGTGTGTTAGGCAAAATTGCACACCCACAAAATGTGTACATTAGGAGAAATGTACACTAAAATGCTGACAAATTTCTGTGAGGACTTCTTAATAATAATAATAATAATAATAATAATAATAATAATAATAATAATAATAAATCACAAGCTGATGCAGAAATGTGGACCACTGAATTTAAGATTGAGAGAGAAAGTGAAACTGGCAAATTCGTCCATCCCTAGCTTGCACTAATTGTATATTAGAATATGCAATAAATAATTAGCACTAAAAGTCATTGCAACCACAGAGGTTGTGGTGACAAATCTATCTATCTATCTATCTATCTATCTATCTATCTATCTATCTATCTATCTATCTATCTATCTATCTATCTATCTATCTATCTATCTATCTATCTATCTATCTATCTATCTATCTATCTATCTATCTATCAAGTTTAGTACTAAACATTGCACTAAGATCTCCAAATCCTAGTTTTCTTTCCATGGGTTTTTGGCTCTTCCTTCGGCAGAAAGCATGTTTATTTTTAAAGGGCCAAGTGTGAGTCTTTTTAATGGAAATGTTCCCGAGAGAAAATGAGCAATAAATGACCCCAATGAAGACATTAAAAGTTATCCATATGATTGTAATTATGAAGTCAAATTCATTCAGTGGAGCATTCTGTCATTCCCCATTCTCGTTACGACTCCTGCCATAGGAGCCTGGCTCATTTTCCACTTCTTATTACAGCCTTTGTCATAAAAATAAGTCATCCCAGTTTCAAGCAAGCAATAAATTCTCCAAATTACAGGCTAAGGATGCTTGGTGTTAATTTCTGTGTGTGTCTACCACCCCCCTGCTTAATGGGACTTTTGAGTTCCTACAACTCCCTACACTTCAAACTACTTGCTAGGTTAGGTGAGCAGAATTTGCTAGCTGCGAGAGAGTCTACCCAGAATCCACTTATCTGTTGGACAATGTCTCCATGAGTATCACAGCAGGTTCTAGATGAGTCAGTACTAGTGTGAAGGGGATGGTATCCAGGCAATGGTGGCTGGTACCCACTGGGACAAGTGGGGCAGAAGGCAGGGAGCCCAACAGGAGGTGAAACAAGACCAATGATTGGTGGAGCCAGAGCCAATGACAGGCAGAGCCAACTCATTCTAGTTTTTTCCCAATCCTGCGCACTGCTGAGTTCTGCAAGGGGCAACAAAGACTAAGGAGGATAAAGCTGACAGGCAGTGCCACCCCCTGGACCGGATGCAAGTAAGAAAGCACCTAATGGGCCAAACTTCACTGCTGAAGCTAAGTAGGTCTGGGTCTGGTCAGTGCCTGGATGGGAGGCTACTAACGATGGATGAGAATTTTCATTCAGCTCCTCTTTCAAGCCAAATCTATCAGATTTGCACTTTCCAAAACAATCTGAGAACTGGAACACAGACATCCTTCAAACTGCACACTTATTCAAATTTTGTCATGCAGTTCTCCAGCCAAACAATCTTTACAAACTGTTAGCAAAGAGTGTGCATAAAAATGAACATCTGAGTGAAAAGAACTTGCAAAAATGCATTACATGGAGAAAAATGGCTGGCAAAAATGTATCCGTTAGTCAAAAAAATGGCTACAAAAATGTGTTTATTAGGAGAAATTAGCACTAAAATGCTGCAGAATTTTCATGAGGATTTAAACAAAAACAACAACAATCGCAAAGTGCTGCCAGAATGTGGAGAACTGAACTGAAGATTGGGAAAATGAAAAACTACTGAGAAGACCAAAACGGACAGATCTTTCCATCCCAAGAGGCCACTTGGGAACCACCTGTAGGCCACCTTGAGTTCCTTGATGGAAGAAAAGTGGGATACTGACACAATAAATGAATGAACAAACAAACATTACAAGATGGGAGAGAACTCTCTGAAAATTGTCCACCACCCAAATGCTCAGCTCGAAAACTCGTAAGCCAGTGAGCAAGTTCCGAATCGAGCTGAGTGGAATTCACCCACAGCTGAACACATTGTGTAAATGGGATCCAAGATCCACCACAGTGAAGGTGCCTGTAGGGGTAAGCCAACCCCAGATGACTCAATGTGTGGGCAAATGTGAGGACTCAAGCATTAGCGCCGTTGCTGCTTGTTCCAACAGCTCCTGCATCTTTCCTTCTGGCCTTTTGAACCCTAATGGAAGCTCAAGGGGGTGTGAATATCATGAAAGATCCCATTCAATATATTTCCTAACCTGTCTTTGCCAAATCAAGTGGTACAGAAAAGTTCTGGGATGAATTAGGCAGCCAGATGTCTGGAGCTCAGCTCACCAGCCAACTCTGTGCCGGTGCCAGGAAACACAGGAGATGGTCAAAACGTTTGGGTGCAGAAGCCCTCCAGAGGGAGCCAGAGAGCTTTTTCCTGCCTTACAATCACAGATGAGAAAGAGAGGCTTGATAGGGCTGCACAATCCAAAATTGGTATGGTCAGTTATGGGAGACATAATGCTTGGTGTTAATTTGTATGTGTGTGTGTCCCGCCCCCCTACTTAAGGAGACTTGACAGATCCTACAGACCTTTGCGCGTCCCAAAGAGTCGTGCATAGGCCAGGGTTGAAGATGAGGCATCTGTCTGAAGGAAGCATAATCCTGAAAGAAAGTAGAAGAGAGAATTCTAAGCTAGTTGCTCAAGCAAACACCCAAACATCATCTAGAACTAGTGAGGGGAACCTTTGGCCCTCCAGATGTTTAATGAACGACAGCTCCCATCATCCCTGGCCATTGGGCACACTTGCTGGGGTCAATAGGGAGTTATAGTTCAGCAACATCTGGAGGGCCAAAAGTTCCCCACATCTGATCTAGAAGATTCACCTAAATGAGGGGTGAAGAACAGGCCCGGGGGCCAAATGCAGCCCCCCAGGCCTCTCTGTTTGGCCCCTGGGATCCTCACCAGGCCACACCGCCTTCTTAGACAACTTTTCTCATTAGCCATGCTCTATGCTCTCCTTGAGTACCTTTGCCTGACTGGAACATGCCCGTGAACTGTAAGAATGCCTCTTGCTTGCCTAGATGGAGGATGGAGAGCTGTGGTTTGGGATGTAGAAATCTCTGACATTTTTGTGAGGCTGGCATTTATTTGATTTTATTTATGGAAGGCATTTTTAATCATTCACATGTCTATGTGGAGCAGCCTACTGCAGAGTCACATCTCCTGCCCTGCCCACTAAGTCCCCATCTGCCACTGACATGAAGGTTGCCCACAAGGGAATGTGGCCCTCAGGTTGAAAAAGAACCTAGGAAGCTGCCTTATCTTGAGTTAGACCATTGGTCCATCTAGCTCAGTATTGTCTACGCTGACTGGCAGCAGTTTCAGGCAGGGGTCTATCCCAGCCCTACCTTGAGATGCTGGAGATTAAACCTGGGACCTTCTGCATGCAAGGTAGATGCTCCACTACTCAGCCATGGTCCTTCCTCCACTCATGTTTTGTGGGTGTGAGTTACAGATGGGATGTTACAAAGGGGCTGCCCCCTTGCCTTTTGTAGTGAGACCCTTCATTACTCTTTCAAAGGTGATAAAGGGAGCTTTGCGCATACCATGGACCAGAGCTTGGAAAAGTTACTTTTTTGAACTACAGCTCCCATCAGCCCAATCCAGTGGCCATGCTGGCTGGGGCTGATGGGAGTTGTAGTTTTAAAAAGTAACTTTTCCAAGCTCTGCCATGGACTGCGAAAAAGACAAATAATTGGGTGTTAGAACAAATTGAACCAGAACTATCACTAGAAGCTAAAATGATGAAACTGAGGTTATTGTAAGTTGGACACATCATGAGAAGACCTGATTCGCTAGAAAAGACAATAATGCTGGGGAAAAGAGTAGAAAAAGAGGAAGGCCAAACAAGAGATGGATTAATTCCATAAAGGAAGCCACAGACCTGAACTTACAAGATCTGAACAGGGTGGTTCACGACAGATGCTCTTGGAGGTCGCTGATTCATAGGGTCGCCATAAGTCGTAACCGACTTGAAGGCACATAACAACAACAAAACCAGAGATGAGATTGTGGTTTTATTTTATTTTATTTTGCAGGAAAGAGTAACCAAAATGTTAAGGGGTATGGGACAACTCTTCTATGACAAAAGGTTACAGTGTATTTGGGGATGTTTAGTTTAGAAAAAGGGGTGGGTAAGGGTGGGGTGGGACAGAGGTGTATAAAATTATGCATGGTGTGAAGAAAATGGATGGATATATTTTTTCTTCCTCTCTCATAATAATACTGAAACCTAGGAACATCCAATGGAGCAGAATAGCGGGAAACTCAGGACAGAGAGAAAAGCAAAGTCTTCTTCACACCGCACATAGTAAACCTCTGGAATTTCCTTGCACAAGATGTGGTGATGGCCATCAACTTAGATGGTTTCAGAAAGGGACTGGATAAATTCATGGAGAATATGGCCATATCAATGGCTATTAGTCATGACAACTATATGATATTTCTGGGATCGGGGACAGCATGTCTCTGAACACCATTAGCTCAGGAAAGGACTGCTGCTTTCATGCCCTGCTTGTGGACTTCCCAGAGACATCTGGCTGGACACCATGGGGACTTAAGAACATCAGAAGAGCCCTGCTGGATCAGGGTAGTATCCTATCTAGTCCAGCATCCTGTTCTCACAGTGGCCAACCAGATGCCCCAATGAGAAGCAAGATCTGAGTGCAACAGCAACTCTCCCCTCCTGTGGTGTCCAGCAAGGCGGACTAGATAGGCCTTGTCCGATCCAGCAGAGCTCTTCTTCTGTTAATATGGTTCTTCTTCTGTCAGTAACGGCCCCCTCCCTATCCATTCCATAATTCTAGCACTGGCTGTCACCCAGCATTTGGTAGCATTTGAGTAACTCACAGTAAGGGACTGCAATAAGCTGGTTTGATTTCTGTCCGGTCCTGACAAATCTACACATCCCCAGTTCATGATATCAGATAGGAAGTGGCAAGTACTTGAAAGGTTGTCACACAGAGGAGGGCCAGGATCTCTTCTCGATCATCCTAGAGTGCAGGACACGGAATAATGGGCTCAAGTTACAGGAAGCCAGATTTCGATTGAACATCATGAAAAACTTCCTGAGTAATACAACAATGGAACCAATGACCTAGGAAGATGATGGGCTTTCCAACACTGGAGGCATTCAAGGGGCAGCTGGACAGCCACTGTAGGGTGTGCTTAACTTGGATTCTTGAATCTATCAGTGGGTCAGACTCAATGGCCTTATAGGCCCCTTCCAACTCTACTACTCTATGATTCCGTGATACAGATTTACAAAAGTCATAATGCTAAAATGAGGGGTTTGTGTGTATGTGTGTGTGTAAAAAACCCCCATAATTCTACTGTGTGGCCTATTTTCCATTACTAGATAGCAGCGAATGGAGACTTTTGATTCAAATGAGTTGCATACTTAAAAAGACCCATTTCAGAACTAAGCAAAGGACAATAAGACCTTTCTGCCAAGTATTCCAATGTGGAACACATTTAGAGCATGCTGGCTTCGAATCGTACCTGTCTATTCCCTCCTTCGTAGCCAACATGATACTGAAATATCCCAGAATCTTCCACCCATTGTACAAATGCCAACAGCTGTCTCACTCCTTCTCTTACACTCTGCAATTATATACACCATGTGCAACCAATATACACTGCTCCACATCAACATGTTATATGCACAATAGGTGAAGCTCTCAAGCCATCGAACTACAGGGCTACCATGGAATGTTCATGAACATTCTACTTGCTTCGGGTGGGATGGCCTCAGCAATGCTAAGCTGACAAAGTACGTAGCTTCCATGAGGAAAATAAAAGTCTGAGATTGGGGGGGGGGAATCATATATGCTTGCATCCAATTCTAGTCCTACTTGCAGTAAACCCATTGAAGTTAATGGACTTGGGTTCTGTAACTTATTAACCGAGCTCCTGGGGTTTCTTACACTCTCACATGACTCAGAAAAAGAAACTGCAGATAGAATGGATTGATGTGTCTGTTTTCAATATTTCCAGTCCACACTCCTAAACAGTGGTGGTCATTGTCCATTGAGATTGGTAGGATGGAAAGGTATAGAATAATAGGTGGAGCCACAGCCAATTCATTCTAGTTTTATCCCTGTCCTCCTCCCTGTGGAATTCTCTGAGGACGACACGGTTCTCCATCCCTGCTCTAGACAACAGACTTTCCCCTGTTGATTATCCAAAGTACTTGGTACCAAGCTTTTGTCATCCCTGTCAAGGCTGTTGGAAGGCCTAGCCCAGCAGACTCTAGAGGGCCCAAGTTAGCGGAGGCTGGCCCATTACGGAGAATAGGGTTTGCCCCACCAGCCTCAGTCTGCTCTCAGCCAGCCCCCACCTGCCTTCCCACTTACAACCAGTCCAGGGGGTGGCCCTGGCTGTCAGCTTCCTCCTCCTTAGTCTCACTTTTGCCTCTTGTAGGAGCTAGTGTGGTGTAGTGGTTACAGTGTTGGACTACAACCTGGCAGACCAGGCTTCGAATCCCCACACAGCCACAAAGCTCACTGGGTGACCTTGGGCCAGTCACTGATTCTCAGCCCCAGAGGAACGCAATGGTAAATCACCTCTGAATACCACTTACCATGAAAACCCTATTCGTAGGGTGGCCATTAGTCAGGATCGACTTGAAGGCAGTCCATTTCCATTTTTAGATGACCCCACTGACCAGCCTTTGGGACAGAGCAGGAATTTAAAAAAAGATTGTAGGTATTGTAGGAACAGAGGGGTGATAGCGGTCACCATTTTGGTGGCTGTAAGTAAAACTAGGGGCTGAGGATTAAGGCGAAGAGAGGATGACCTCGTGGCAGTGTGGGGTTGGGGTGAATAAGCGAGGACTAAAGAGAACCAACTCCACCAGGTTGGCACAGCAGGGGGAAAAGACTGGCAAGGCTAGCAGTTGAAAGAAGCAAGAGGCAAGGGTTCAGATCTGTGAGAGTGGTTAGTGTAGTTGTTAGTGTAGCGTAGTGGTTAGAGTGTTGGACTACAGCCCAGGAGACCAGGATTCAAATCCCCACACAGCCATGAAGCTCACTGGGTGACCTTGAGCCAGTCACTGCCTCTCAGCCTCAGAGAAAGGTAATGGTAAACCCCCTCTGAATACCGCTTACCATGAAAACCCTATCCAAAGGGTCACCATAAGTTGGGATTGACTCAAAGGCAGTCTATTTCATTTCAGAACTCAGCAGCGAGGAGGATGCAGACAAAACTAGGATTGGTTGGCTCCACCTCTCATTGGCTCTGGTGCCACCTGCTGTTGGGTGCCCTGTCTCCCGCCCTACCAGTCCCTCTGGGCACCAGCCACCATTGGGGCATAGCCCTATATGATAGGCTCACAATATGTGGGGGGAGAGTCAATTTGTATTAGAATTCCCAAATTCCTCAAGGATTTCTAAAGCTATCCCATGGTCTGCTGGATCCAGCATAGACAAAATGGTCCTATATGCAGCAGGATCCTATATAGTGGGAAGGGAAGATCTCCTCAAACCTTGCAGCCAGCATACGTGCCTATGGGATAAGAATTCCATCCTATAATTTGTGTTCTATGCCATGGAAAGTTAATCGCCCCTTCAAACAGAGAGCGAGCGCAAGGGATGGAGGGAGGGAGAGAGGGAGGGAGAGAAATCTGGCAATGCCATGAGGTCATCCTTACCGACAGAAATCTATAAAACCTTGCTGGAGCTGAGAGTTTGAACAGCTGCGGGCTTTTCTCATTATGGAACAGATATAACTCTGTGAAATGATTATAATTATCATCATCATAACATTGCTTATTTTAGCACTAAGCATCTTTACGAGGATGTTTTATAGGCTGCATGTGTGCTATAAATATTTCTCTAAAGCTATACGTAAAAAAGGGGGGGAATGCAACATAGAGTTGGCAGAAACAAACCAAAGGTCAGCATTTAGGGGAGTGGGCGGGAATTGTCCCCACACCTGGAAAAATGAGATGAGTCACGTTTCATTGGGTAAACTAGGGCCACAAGTTTGTTATGTTGATGTTAATAAAGATCTACGACTGGCCTTGTGCAGGAGAATGTAACCCTGAAGGTGCTGCATTGTGACAATGCCTGCTTAGGGCAAGACTGATCCAGCCATTAGAGGCTGTGTATTGCCTGCCTCTCTTCTCCATCCAGCCCAAATGCTGAGAGACAGCTTCCTGGGTCATTGCCCCTTCCAAGCCCTATGAATCTTGAGTGCATGAGCCAGATTTGCCCTAGAGGGATTCCTTTCTCTGCCTCCCAAAGACTAGTGGGGTAGGTCTAGGGCAGCAGTGAGTGACCCCCAATCTGCAGGCCTAAAGAAGCCTACCAGGTTTCCCCATTTGACCTGCCAGGCCTTTTAGGTTAAGCCACACCCACCTGCCCTACCCCTGCTGCCAGGTGTGGAGCAGATAAAGTTGTGGCTAGACCAAAAGGGGGGTTGCAGAGTTGTGCATTGACCACAAGATTTGGTTTGGACCCCACCTTATTTCTTTGTAAAACAGCCTGATTTATATTGGAACAATTCAGAGGTTGCCTGATTCAGCTCAGGGGTCTGAGTCCGCTCTGTTTCCCCTACTCCCTTTCACTCTTGGAAAAATCACAAAATGGCTCTTTCTTCTTTTTTGATAGATGTGGGATGATGGGAGCTGTAGTCCACCAACATCTGGAAGGCCATAGGTTCTCCACCCCGGGAGGAGAAGAACTAGAGAAAAAAGAGTTCCTGTATCTTTTCATGCAAGTTTGAATTTTAACTGGCAAAGAAGTTACTTACGTTGGGTCAGAAAAGCTAAACCTGCTGAAATCCCATCTTTTCCAAAAACTCTCAAAAGTAGCGAAGCTTCACCTGTCAGAAAAATGGTAACCCATCTGGTTCCATTGAAGAACGCCCAAAGCATCCCCTGCTTTGTTCCTTGTTTCCTCTCAGTCTAATATTAGCTACAACCCATAACTCTGTTGAATCATTCTTCTGAGATAGAAGGAATCCTGGTGATTTCCTATTTAGGAAAAAAAGATTGCTAATCAATCATTTATAATTTTTCATCAATCTTGATTGAGCCACCCAATAAAGTTTTTCTTGGGTCTAAAATTAATTGGCATTCTTTCATATAACCAAATATCATTTTCCAACTTTTTTTTAACTAGGAAAATTCCACCAATTGCAATCAAAAGTGACATTATCAGCCCTACCTTTCCAGCATTTCAAATTTGTTAAATTGTACGTCATTTTTAAAGGGGTGGAGATTCCATCTTTAATTGCAGCAGATAGCTGAACATCACTTATCATAGATAATCCACTAGATGGGACATTGGCCTGATCCAGCAAGTTGTTCTTAAGAATGGAGTAAATGCAAAATTAACAGGAACTGACAGATTTTTCCATCCTTCATCGTGGCAAATCCAGAACCATCTAAAATGGCAAAACCTGTAAGGAACATCTGCTATAAAGCTTATTGGTTTTAGTGGGGGAAAGTGCCTGATGTGAAATCATATTGTCAGGAAAAATAAACCTGTGGTGTCTGTAAGTGTGTGCGTGTACTCCTCTTTCAGAGATTACACTGCCCAGATTGTGTTAACATTACAGGTTGAGTGCTTCTCATTGAGAACATTTTGCAAAACAACAATGGGAAGAAAAATTATTAAGAGGTCTGCCAAGACTATCATCAGTTTTCAATAGGTCTGTGGAGGAAACAGTTTTGGGGATCACTATATTAAGGGAATATCTGCATAAACATATATTAGTAAAAATGACATACAGAATGCATCATATTAAGGGACCACTTGCAAAAATGTGTTTGTTGAGCAAAATTGCTTACAAAAACATGTATATTAGGAGAAACAGACACTAAAAGGCAAATGAATTTCCATGAGGGCTTTTATTAAAAGGCAAACTAAAGCAGGAATGTAGACAGCTGAACCTAAGACTGGAAAAATGAGAAGCCAAGAGAAACTAAAATTGACAGATTCGTCCATCCTTACGCCCGACTAGGGATGGTAAAATCTGTCAATTTCAGTTCATTTCTCATTTTCCCAACCTTAAAGTTCTCTGCATCTCTGGAGCAATTTGTGATTATTTAAAAAAAGTCCTCATGAAAATTCAGCATTTTAATATGAATTTCTCCCAATAAACACATTTTGGTAGGCTGTTTTGAATAATGCACACATTTTTGCTAGCAATTTCTCTCATATCATGCATTTTGCATGTTATTGTCACTCATGTATTCCTTTCTATGCATACGTTCCCCCAACTGATGCATTTCTGTGAACATTGTTTGGTTGCCAAACTGCACTGCGAGACTCAAACAAGTGCGGATTTCAAAGGGTGGCTGTATTCTGGTTCTCATATTGTTTCGGAAAGTGTGGATTCTATAGATTCAACCTTAAATGCGAACTGAGTCAAAATTTTCACCTATCCATATGCCCGACTGACATGGAAAGTTTCCTGTTAGTCTGTTGCAGTTAATGGACATGACTAACATAGGTCCACAACCCAATGTTTTCAACTGGGAGTTGGGTGGGAAGTCCACATGTTCCCACTCTTAGGGCAGTGATAGAGAGTCAAGGAGGAATTTGAGCATTGTCTTCGCACCACCACCTCCCCAGATCCTTCACATGCAAGAGCTTCAAGAAATGTTAAAGTTATCCTCCCCTCTATTAGGGGGGGGGAGTGAAAATATAATACCACTTTACCACCACCTTTGTAGCAATATAGTTTGAGTGTTGCGTTTGACCCCCTGGAATCAAGGTTAAACCACATGAATCCCCATAAGCATTACCCATTCATCTTTTACAGGTGAAGATTTTCAGGTATGAAAGGAGTGATAAACCTAAGATGGAGGTTAATGGAGGGAAAAGATTATGACACCAGCATCACATCTGTGTCTGTAATTTCTTTACAGGGCCCGGTTCATTCCACCCATGCACCTCCACCCACCACCACCACCACGAGCAGTATTTCTCTATGTAATATGTATATATTTTAATATCAGCCTCAAGGCTTGAGGTTTCATATGTCATCAACTTCCACGAAACCAGATCCTTGGTCTAAGTATCAGAGGAGTTGCTAATGTTTGGAAGGAAAATGCATAAAAACATGTTTTAGGTCTCCTTTTTCATGACCGTTATTGAAGTATGAATTTGTGATTGTAACCCAACGCTCATTTCATTGATATGGTGTGGATAATTGAAAGTCCAGGGAGCATTGGGTGTTGCAGAATTGAGGGGGGTCTCTTTAGTATTCACAGAAGCTTAAGTGATTAGGTGGATCACAATGTAAGTTTTATGCATCTTGCCTTTTATGAAGTCTTAAATTACAGTTTTCACACACACACACACACACACACACACACACACACACACACACACACACACACACACACACTTCTGCTTCATGGATTAGAAGTGACATAGGGTTGCATCCTCCTAGGGATGTGCTAGAATTCCACCCAACTTAGATTTGGTACTGAATTTTCCATTAATTTGCTTATTTACTATTATGATTTTCTGTGGCTATTTTTAGAAACAGATTTTTTTTTAAAAAAATCCATGTCTAAAATATTGATATTAATATTTTTATCAGTATTTACTTCAATTGATCATCATTTCCTTTCATAATATCAATATTTCCTTTCAAAATATCAATATTAATATCATTATTTTTTTCTGAGGGGGAAGGAAATGGATCAGTAAAAGCAGTGGCTTACAGACAAAGAACAAACTCGAATCGATACCAGCCCGTTAGGTCAACAGAATGTTTTCAAACCAGCACCAGCCAACAGATCCCATCCCTACATCCACCTATGTTTCATTTAGAGTGGAACCATTGAAGTCAATAGACCTTAGTTAGTCATGTTTGCTAATTTAAATGAGTCTACTCTGAGTAGGACTCACATTAGGGACAGCCCCAAGTTTCTTGCTTTGCATCTGGTTATTAAATAGATGTGAACAGCAACCTCCTGTGAAAGCTGGCTGGCTGGCTCATTCAACTTGCTAACTCCTTGCTAGTATAGAATAGGTTCGATAGATTTGTTGTTTTGTTTTGTAACTATAACTCTCCATATTTTACCTGGCCCTCTGGGTGAGGTTTTTAAGGAACCATTTTGCTGCTATTTTTGTGTACATATTTTATTTAAAAAACCTACTTCTTACGTACCAGTGTGTGTTCATTTCAGGATGAGTGTGGCTCTGAATCTGGTACCTTGGCCATTTATCCACAGACCACCATACATTTGGTTATTTGCCTAAGGCTCCAAGACAAGGAGTGTAAATTTGGCTCTTGTCTGTTAGAATCCTTAGCAGGTCTATTTCTGGTACTTTCGGTTTCCCTTTGGCCCAGAGTGGTTGACCAGTTTAAGGGGTGGTGGCAGTCTACTTACCTTGTAGGGTTGTTGTTGGTTTACTCAGCCCTGGTAAGGGAGTCGTGGGTTGTGCCTTGCCAGGATCAATTGCCCTTGGTTGGGAATTGAGTCCAGGGGCTGAACTGGGCAGGTTCGTGGCAGGTTCATGACAGGGAAGAACAAAGTTTTGCAAGAAATATAGAGTATGAAAAGAGTAAAGTTCCAGCAAAAGAGTGATTTAAAAGGGTGGTCCAGATATCAGGGAGATTACCTCCCAGACATTTTCTCTTCTTCCCTCCCCTGGGGCTTCTTACAGTAAGGAATGGAAGGACAGTGCTCTCGCTCTCTGGCCCCATCTGTACTATACATTTAAAGCAGTATTATTCCACTTTAAACAGTCATGGCTTCCCCCCAAAAATCCTGGGAACTGTCATTTGTTAAGGGTGCTGAGATTTGTTAGAGACCCCATTTCTCCTCACAGAGCTACAATTTCCAGGGTGGTTTAACAATCAAGCCCTCTTCCCAAGGAACTCAACTATTTGTGGAGACAGGTAGATTGCCCAGTTGTTGAATGTAACACAAAAACATCCCTGTTCCTCCAATACAACAGAAGAACTCAGTTTGTGCTGGAACATACAGAGGAAATTAAAAACTCTATTGAATTAATAGCAACCCATTTCCAATAATAATGTTCCTTTAGTGACTCTTGCAATGGTAATATAACACCTTTGATAAGATTGAGCTCTACCTGGCAAGGACCGGGAGGGCCTGGTTTCCACTGATGTAAACAGAGCTTAAGTGTGTGATGGTTGACTTCCATCAGTTGGATCGTTGTGACTTCTAAACTGGCTTAAGGCCTGGCATATCTCATTTTTTGACATCAGACCCTCCCTGCTTAGGATTCTTGGCAAGCCACTGCTTTCACTTTCGAAGCTCTCAGAGTTAAATATAACTACACATAAACATAACTACTGCTTGGATGATGGATACCCTGGTGATGGAGTGGAATGAGGGGATCACCAGGGCTCTGGACCGCGTGGTGCCGAAACGTCCTCTCCCCCTGAACAGAACTCAGTTAGCACCTTGGTATACTCCACGGTTGCGAAATCTGAGACAGGAGGTGAGACGACTAGAACGCCGGTGGCGGAAATCCCGTTCCGAAGATGTCCGGACACAGGTTAGAGCAGCAGTAACTGCCTACCAAGTGGCAATAAAGGCAGAAAAGAAGAGGTTCTTTGCTGCCTCTATTGCGTCCGCAGAGTGCTGTCCCAGAAGGTTGTTCCAAGTGGTCCGAAGCCTGGTCGGTCCAGTTGCTCAGGAACCCTTGGAACAGTCTAAGGCCTCCTGTGACAAATTAGCAAAGCACTTTGCCGACAAAATCGAACAGGAGGTGAGACGACTAGAACGCCGGTGGCGGAAATCCCGTTCCGAAGATGTCCGGACACAGGTTAGAGCAGCAGTAACTGCCTACCAAGTGGCAATAAAGGCAGAAAAGAAGAGGTTCTTTGCTGCCTCTATTGCGTCCGCAGAGTGCTGTCCCAGAAGGTTGTTCCAAGTGGTCCGAAGCCTGGTCGGTCCAGTTGCTCAGGAACCCTTGGAACAGTCTAAGGCCTCCTGTGACAAATTAGCAAAGCACTTTGCCGACAAAATCGAACATTTACGGAGCTCAATTCCGTACGCCGTGGACACAGTAAATGAAACAGAGTTGGCCAGTTGCAATCCGGTCAAATGGGATCGGTTTTGACCTCTTCCTTCTGAGGATGTGGACAAGGTGCTCTCGACTGTGAAGCCTAACACCTGTCTAACTGATCCTTGCCCATCGTGGCTCCTTGTGAGCTGCAAAGAGAAATTGGGCGAGGGGATTAAGGCGGTGGTCAATGCATCCTTGGAGGAGGGTGTAATGCCATTAAGCACTCAAGGAGGCAATTGTAAAGCCCATCTTAAAGAAGTCCTCCTTGGATCCCCAAGTTTTGAATAACTTTCGCCCAATTTCGAACCTACCATTCCTGGGCAAGATCATTGAGCGAGTGGTGGCTAATCAGTTGTCGACACACTTGGATGAAACGGATTATTTGGATCCATACCAATCGGGTTTCAGGACTGGACATGGAACTGAAACAGCATTGGTCGCTCTAGTTGATGATATGAGGAGGGCATTAGATAGGGGAGAATTCACCTTTCTTGTCCTCCTCGATCTCTCAGCGGCTTTTGATACTGTCGACCACAGTATCCTTTTACATCGCCTGGAGGAATCGGGAATAGGAGGCACTGTACTGCAGTGGTTCCGCTCCTTTCTCTCCGATAGGCATCAACAGGTAGCATTGGGGGAGGAGGTTTCAGACCCTTGGCCTCTCAATTGTGGTGTGCCACAGGGCTCTATCCTCTCTCCCATGCTATTTAATATCTATATGAAGCCGCTGGGGACAATCATCAGGAGATTTGGGCTGCAGTGTCACCAGTATGCAGATGACACTCAGCTCTATCTCTCGTTTAAGTCCTCACCAGAGTTGGCTGTGGAGACCATGTCCAAGTGCCTGGAATCCGTGAGTGGATGGATGGGAAGGAACAGGTTGAAGCTGAATCCTGATAACACCGAGGTGCTACTCGTGGGGGACAAGGGAAGGTTGGGAGATATTGACTTGATGTTCGACGGGGTGAAATTGCCCCTGAAGGACCAGGTCCGCAGCCTTGGGGTTGTTCTTGATTCCAAGCTGTCCATGGAGGCTCAGATTTCGGCAGTGAGCCGGGCAGCTTGGTATCAATTACACCTCATTCGTAGACTGCAGCCCTACCTCCCTGCTCATCAGCTCCCACTGGTGGTACATGCCCTGGTCACCTCTCGGTTGGATTACTGTAATGCGCTCTACGTGGGGTTACCCTTGAAAACGGTCCGGAAATTACAACTTATACAAAATGCTGCGGCTCGACTACTTACAAACTGTCGCTGCCGGGAACACATCACCCCAGTGTTGTTCGACCTACACTGGCTCCCAGTTATTTTCCGGGCCCAATTCAAGGTGTTGGTATTAACCTTTAAATCCCTATACGGTCTCGGCCCAGTTTATCTGATGGAGTGCCTCCAGCGCCACCAACCATGCCGCCCAACAAGATCAGCCGCACAGGACCTTCTCTCAATCCCGCCAACTAAAACAGCTAGGTTGGCGGGGACAAGAGAGAGGGCATTTTCAGTGGCGGCCCCCACTCTCTGGAACTCCCTCCCGTATGACCTTCGACATGCCCCTTCCCTGAACGTATTCCGCCAAGCTTTGAAGACCTGGCTCTTCAGACAGGCCTTTGGGACTTCCGGGGAGGGTTAAATTTTTACGACCAATAGCCTACTACTCTGTACTGGAACTGTTTTATTGTTTTATTGTTATATTGCATTTTATGATGTATTTTATTATGATGTAATGTATTGTTGTTAAATTGTACGTCGCCTAGAGTGGCCATTGGCCAGATAGGCGACCCACAAATTAAATTATTATTATTATTATTATTGGATGAGGCCAACGGCCCCCTCTAGTCCTGCATCTTGTTCCCACAGCAGCCAACCAGATGCCTCTGGGAAGCCCACAAGCACGACCTGAATGCAACAGCACTCTCCCCATTTGTGATTCCCAGTAACTGGCATTCAGAAACATACAGTCTCCGACAGTGAGTGGAGGACTTAGCCACTGTGGTTAGTAGCCACTGATAGCCTTATCCTCTATGAATTGGTCTACTCTTTTAATGCCCCCTGAGGAGAGTATTGAATAAGAACACAAGGAGAGCCCAGATGGATCACGCCCAAGGTCCATCTTGTCCAGAACTTCCAGACCCCTATTCTCCTGACAGAGCTCCAATGGCCAGAGTGGTTTAACAGTCAACCCCTCTTCCTAGAGAATTCTGGGAATTGGAGCTCTGTGAGGAGAATGACAGTCTCCTAACAACTCTCAGCCGCCTTCAGAGACTACAGTTCCCAGGATTCTCTGGGAGAAGCCATGACTGTCTAAAGTGGAATAAATGTCTGGTGTGGCATATGGATGTGGCCTGTGTTCTCACAGTTGCCAACCAGGTCCCTATGGGAAGCCCGCAAGCAGGACTTGAGCACAACAGCGCTCTTACCGCTTGTGATCCCCAGCAATTGCCAACAACAGTGGAGGGAAATAATTTTGAACTGGTTTTTTTTTCATATTTTGCTGTTTATATATTGTTGTACACCACCGTGATATTTTATGAGACAGAAGTATATGAACAGTTTTATAAATTAACAAACAGAGTCATCATGGTTAGCAGCCATGGGTGGCCTTATCCTCCTTGAATTTGTCTAGTCTTTTTAAAAAAGTTCTACTGCAAGGAGGTTTCGATTGTACCATTCCAACTTCACAACAGGCAGCCCTGGGTCACACACTCATCAACCACCCCTAAAATACAGCAAAATGTGGAGGATCTCTCCTCCAAAAGCATTTTGAAGGAGCTGTACCTCAGTGGTGAAACTGAGGTTATCCTATTTTGGACACGTAAAGAGAAGACATGATTCACTAGAACAGACAACAATGCTGGGGAAAACAGAAGGGAGTAGAAAAAGAGGAAGGCCAAACAAGAGATGGATTGATTCCATAAAGGAAGCCACAGATCTGAACTTACAAGATCTGAACAGGGTGGTTCACGACAGATGCTCTTGGAGGTCGCTGATTCATAGGGTTGCCATAAGTCGTGATCGACTTGAAGGCACATAACAACGTACCTCAGTGACAGAGCACATGTTTTGCATGCCCAGAATGTTGCAATTCCATGGATAAACAGATGATTTCATACTAACCTAGCTATGTCCTCACTTCATTTGCTAAAATGGTTGACACTCACTGCAGGGCAGAAAGAGGTAAATGACGTTTTTCAGCTAATCTTTAAAACTGGGCTTAGCTGAAGGGAAAAAATTAAAGTAAATGCTGGATTTAGTATTAAATAAATAGCCACACAAAAAGACATGCGCGTGTACACATAACCTTGGCTCCCTTGGCCCGATTTCCAAACCTTATTTGGGAGGACTTGATGGTGGCAATGGAAGAGAGTGGGGAGTGTACATGACCCGCTCTCTCTCTTTTTTCCAGCATCAGTTAATCATGAATTAATCTTTGTGTCGAAGGGGTAGGTGGCCACTTAGTTGTGCAATTCACCCCCTCCCCCCGGGGCGTGAAGCGAAAAGTGAGCTAAAACGCATAAAGAAATTACAACAAAAAATGAACTAGCTAATTGCTGACTCTTTCACTGTTTTTTTTTTTAAAGAAGGAAACAAAATAAAAACAAAACACCTTTAAACAATTGGCACAAAAGCTAAACAGCACCTTGGAGTTCAGCAAGGAATTAATTACCAACCTCAACTTTGCCCACATACCATCCACCACCCCCATAAATCCACTGAGCAACAGGCATCCACAAAAGGTTCACCAGTGCTCTCTCCTGAATTGAGGCCTTTATGTTCATCTTGACCAGCTTGTGAAAGATTCATGGCCTGAGCCACTTTAAGTATTTTTCTTATGAATAGGGGCCCTTGAAACATTTCCTTCTCATTTAATTTATTATTATTTCTCCCTTGCAGGCTTTCAGTGCTGTGGACAAGCTAGCAAGAGCAAAAAGGGAAACTGCAAAACAAGGCAAAGGTAGGATCAGTCTGCAATGAGGTTCCATTCCCAAAAAAATCAAGACCCTTCGGAAGGGAGGCTTTAAAAGGGATATGAAGCTGCCTTTTACTGAATTGGAGTACAAGTCCTTCTAGTTCAGTATCATATTCACTAATAGGCAAAAAAAAACCCTTGCAGTTTACAAACATACCTATAGTCAACAGATACAGTATTTCTATTAAACTTTAAAAAGCAGTGAAATTGGGCAGCTACAGTGAATGCACTGGGGAAGCAGGAGACCTGACCTCCTCTCTGAGATATTGTACTGCCCTACAAATTTGTAAAATGCAAACACAATTTGGGTTGGTCTTTCACAGTCCAATCCACTTCCTGTGTAGCTTGAAAGAATTTGGTAACGTGCCTCTGAGCATACGGTGAGTTGTGGCAACACCTGCAATCAGGACTACATCTCCAAAGATGGAGAATTACATTTTTTGTATATTTGTTGGCGTTCTCCTTACTTTCCTTCTTTCCTGCGTCACTACTGTTTCTACAGAGCATCTAACCTAGAAAATTATATTTCTCATTATGCATCCTAGAAATCTGTGTCAAATTTATTTTTTTTATTAATTTCAAAGCCTTTTTATTGGTCAGTCTTTGTATTTCAAACTGAAGGTTATGTTCTATTTCTGTTTTGGGTGTATTAACAGTTGCATCTGAAACTGTAGTTTGATGCAGAATCAGACTGATTACAATATGTTGCTACTTAAGCAAGGAATCTAGCTGTTGGAAGAAACAACCTTGGCATGCCCAAGATACATGTGTTCAGCCTGCTATGCTTAAATCACCCCACTTAAGGAAGGGTGAACATGGTCAATTAAAAACATAGAGCATACCTAGAAATTTGCTAGAATATATTTCATCTCCCATTATTTTGTCTTGTGCAAACTGAGACACTCTTCATGTCCATTGGAGACTATTCTGCAGAATAGTCAGTGCCATTATACACAATTGTTTTTTGGGGGGGGGGTTGAGTGTAAATTATGCAAAGTGTTGCTGTACATATTCACAGAAACAGAAGCAAAAGAAAATGCTTCACAAAAATCGTAAAATCAAAAGTAAATCAAATATATTTAGAGACTATCATACTTAGCATAGGTGAAAGTGACTATGGGGGAGGAGAAGAGAGAGGGAGGGAGGGCTGGAGTGGGCAGGGGAGGGGGAAGAAGGGAGGGGAGGGGGAGGAGAGAGGGGAAGGAGGGGAGAGGGGGAGGGAAAAGACAGGTTTGATCATTTGCATGCTTATTGATTACAATGGAATTTACTCCCATGCAATCATGCTTAGGATGTCGGAATTTCTCTCCATTGAGATGCGTAGCAAAGTTGCGTAGCGCTGCGGAACGGAGAGTATTGAGCGAGCTGTGTGTGTGTGTTTGAATCTTTGCTAAGATTCTACCTTCCCTGCAAATTAGTCAGACAGAGACTTCAAGCTTTAAAATAAGAAAAAAAACTACTTTATTCTGGAAGTACATGCTTGATAGGAAAGAGTTCTATATCTAGCTTAACTGGCTATGCTGGAGCAACAAGCACTGGTCCCAGTACTCGCCCTCATCCTGGTTGAGAGGAGAGACAAAGAGAAGATGTCTGCTCCCCTCTCGAGAGAAAGAGAACACTGAGAAAGGCAGCCTCAACCCACCAAGTTGGAGTTGAACCTCATACATTCCAACATAAGATAGGTGAAACTGACCACAGGGGAGGAGTAGGGGGAAAGAAGAGAAGAGGGAAGGAGGAAGGGAGGGAGAAGAGGGTAGGGAAGGATGGGGGAGGGGATTGGAATGGGAGGTGGAGGGGACAGGAGGGGGAAAAGAAGGGGAAGGGGAGAAGGAAAGAGGGAGGGGAGAGGGGAAGAGGAAGAAAGGGAGAGGGGGCAGGAAGAATGAAGGAACGGGGAGGGGAGGGGCAAGAAGAAGGGGATAGTAGGGGGGAGGAGAGGGCAGGTTTGATCATTTGCTCCTGTACAATCATGCAACATAGAATCCTAGCATTGTATTCTTTGCATTCTGCACTCCAGATCCTGCACTGAGCTGGGCAATGTGTGTGTGTGTGCGTGCATTGGATGGCCTCCAGTTATTTCATTGTTAATTCTTAATCATTTACAGTGGCTAACACGAAAGGGATAGTGAAGAGCTCCAATAGGATCTCTCCAAACTTGGGAAGATGGGCATTAAAATGACAGATACAATTCAGTGTAAACAAGTATCAAGTGAGGCAGACTGGCAAAAAAAAGTAATAATCACAACTTCACATATACACCGAAGGGGTCTGACTAGAAAATATATATTGATGAATACTGCAGTGATTTTTATATGACTTTTCTCTTTGTGGAAGAAGATAAAATCCGTTGACTTAAACTAAAGGTGACATATTTGCCCACCCTTACTGAGGAGGTGACTTGTTATACATCCTCAGGCTACACTGATTTTGTCTCAGTGGATTATTTATTTAGTTAGTTAGTTAGTTTATTTAGTTTAATTTATATACCGCCCTAAGCCCGAAGGCTCTCTGGGCGGTGTACAAAAAGATAAAAACAAGCACAATATATAAATACAATAAATACAATAAATAATAAAAAAACAAAAAACAAACAAACAATAACGAACCAAACAACATCCAAAATATGGAAATGCTGTTTAAAATGCACTTTAAAATGCCTGGCAGTATAAAAAGGTTTTCACCTGGCGCCAAAAAGATAGTAGCGTCGGCGCCAGGCGCACCTCATCAGGGAGACTGTTCCACAGTTTGGGGGCCACTACTGAAAAGGCCCTGGTTCTAGTCATCACCCTCCGAGCCTCTCGATGGGATGGTACTCGGAGGAGGGCCTTAGATGTTGATTACATCCAAACTATACTCAGAGAAGACCCATTAAAATGAATGCACCTATGTTAGCCAAACCATTAATTACAACTTTGAGTAGGACTAATATCAGATACAATCCATTTTAAAAAAATGCTTTTTGTATTAACCTGCTCAACAGTGAGGCTGTTACACTAGCAAAATTTGGCCCTTTGCAATGTTGTGCGTGCAGACAATGTCAACACCAATTGCAAAATTTAATCAATTTGTATGGAATGCTTTGCTCATCAAAGGAAGATCAGAGCCTGCAACTGACCAATATCACATTATATGAGACTAAACATGATGCTATGATTTATTTTCTCTTCTGAGAAGTGGGTTTATTATCGCTAAAATACAAGTCCTTCCCTTCCCCGCTGCCCCGTTTTCCAACACAGCTGAAAATGTTTAGTCTTTCCCAAGCGTTTCCCCAAAGCAAGAGAAAAGGATACATGAAGCAAATCCGGCACTTGCAGCGGCTTATCATGAAAACAATCTAAAACGTCAAAGAACAGAAGGATGAAATCTGATAATATGGCTTTACTTGAAAACTTAATGCTGTCGTAAAGGATTTTATTTTCTCTTTTAATGTTGGGAATGTATTTTTTATGAAAATCGGGTGTCATATTACTCACAGCACACAAAAGGATTTTGGGAGCAAAGCCCTCAATAAAGTTTCACAGCTACTGTAGATGCCAGGTCAGTGGTGTAGGCGGAGCAAAACTGTGTCACTGCATTAAAAAATTTCACCCAAAAGGATCCATTCGGCATGGTGTTTTTTTTTACAAAAAGTTTTGTCATGGCTTATAGCCTCTTGGTTGTAAGCATCCAAAATGCAAAAAGTACCACCTTCAGCACTCAGAGAAAAAGATGCAAATGTAATTGAATTTATTTGCTTATTTCATTTATTTATTTTTTTAAAAAATGACTCTTAACTAAGATCTCAGGGAAGTTTCCAATTTAAGAAATTAAATATTCAGTATGACAAAAAAAGAAAACCATCAATTAATACCTAAAAAAAAAATCCAACAAGGAAAATTTAATCCGTTTTATCAGTGCTGAAGCAGACATCATAATTACTGCAGCTGGCCTTAAATGCTTCAGTTTCCCCTGCAAAGGCCTGGGTGAAAAGATGCATCTCTAAACAACGCTGGAAGCCCAATAGTGTGGACACTGTTGCTTTCCAACAGACACCAGGCGCATCTCAAGGGGGAGAAGTCTCATATATATTATCACCACCACTGCAACATATATATCCCACCTTTCCCCCCAGGAACTCAATGTTAATGCACATAGCTAACTTAGGTTCCTTCTTTTCAATGGATCTACTCTGAGTAGATACAACCCCTGGTTTCCCAGGTCCTAGTCCGGCATGCTAACCACAACACCGCACTGCTGAATGAGCTGGAGAAGGGTTCTCTTCTCCTTCCTTTCCCACACAGTGGCCGAGCCTTTGGCCTCTTCAAGACCAATTTCTTCCCCTCATGCACCAGTGCACTTGCAACTTCGGCCCTGACATGCGAAGGAAAGAGCAATTTTTTAATGCAAAGGAAGTGAAGGGGCTTGGTAACAGGAGTTTAATAGGCCACACCATTTGGCAGACTTTTCTTTTAATAAAGTGTAATGTAGTGTGAAGGCAACGTTTAATTAAAGCCTGTCAGAATTCACGGTCAGAATTCACTTTCATAGATATATAGATATATATATACTCCCAGAGTTAGGATCCTTCTTCTCGTGCATTGGTGGAGAAGTCCCCCCCCCCAGCCCCAATTTGTGCCTCACAGTCAAAACAGAGCTGTCATTTAATTTACTGTATACACATTCATAACAGGCTGGCTTCATAGGAAAACACGTGCTCACAACTCACATGCTAAACATGCCTATTACAGAGAGCTAAGGCTAGCATTATTTTATTATTGCTAATCATAAGATATGCTAGGCCTTAGGGAGAAAATAAGCAGCTGTGGCAGAGCAGCAAACAGCCTGAACGATGGCACTGCGGAACAATCATGTTTCTAGGTGGCCTTAGAGAAGTCACTCCCAGCCTTCAGGCACTCCCATCCGACCCACCTCACAAGGCTGTTCTAGGCAAACAAGATCAGGCATGGTTAACATCAGGTTTCATTCAACTAACTCCTATGTAGAGTAGAACCACTGAAATGAAGGAACTTCACTTAGCTCACATTCACACCAGATATTTACTCCACTTTAAACAGTCATGGCTTCCCCAAAAGAATCCTGGGAAGTGTAGTTTGTGAAGGGGTCAAGGGGATTTTGATCAAGGGGATGGAGCGACTCCCTTACGAGGAAAGGTTGCAGCATTTGGGGCTTTTTAGTTTAGAGAAAAGGCCAGAGGAGTCAGAGGAGACATGATAGAAGTATATAAAATTATGCATGGCATTGAGAAAGTGGATAGAGAAAAGTTCTTCTCCCTCTCTCATAATACTAGAACTCGTGGACATTCAAAGAAGCTGAATGTTGGAAGATTCAGGACAGACAAAAGGAAGTACTTCTTTACTCAGCGCATAGTTAAACTATGGAATTTGCTCCCACAAGATGCAGTAATGGCCACCAGCTTGGACGGCTTTAAAAGAAGATTAGACAAATTCATGGAGGACAGGGCTATCAATGGCTACTAGCCGTGATGGCTGTGCTCTGCCACCCTAGTCAGAGGCAGCATGCTTCTGAAAACCAGTTGCCGGAAGCCTCAGGAGGGGAGAGTGTTCTTGCACTCGGGTCCTGCTTGCGGGCTTCCCCCAGGCACCTGGTTGGCCACTGTGAGAACAGGATGCTGGACTAGATGGGCCACTGGCCTGATCCAGCAGGCTCTTCTTATGTTCTTATGTTCTTAAGGGTGCTGAGAGTTGCTAGGAGACCCCTCACAGAGCTGCAGCTCACAGAGTTCCCTGGGAAAGAGGGACTGATTGTTCAACCACTTGTGGAATTGTGGCTCAGACTGGGAAAATGTATCGACTTAAAAGGCTTGCTGAAAATAGTCGCTTGCTGAGATAGATGAGAGCATCCAGCATGGTCACTTTAACTGAGGTCTGCTCCTGCTTATGCTCTTCCAGTACAATTTGAACA